>NW_027045301.1:0-639897 GCF_963576615.1 Watersipora subatra
CTGACAAAACTGAAAAATGTAAATTTCCAATTTCAACCAAACATGCTAGAAATGCTCCAATTGAGCTAATTAGCTTATTGTGAGAATATTGCAATTGTCTGACAAAAGTGAAAAATGTAAATTTCCAATTTTAACCAAACATGCTAGAAATGCTCCAATTGAGCTAATTAGCTTATTGTGAGAATATTACAAACGTCTGACAAAACTGAAAAATGTAAATTTCCAATTTCAACCAAACATGCTAGATATGCTCCAATTGAGCTAATTAGCTTATTGTGAGAATATTGCAATTGTCTGACAAAAGTGAAAAATGTAAATTTCCAATTTTAACCAAACATGCTAGAAATGCTCCAATTGAGCTAATTAGCTTATTGTGAGAATATTACAAGCGTCTGACAAAACTGAAAAATGTAAATTTCCAATTTCAACCAAACATGCTAGAAATGCTCCAATTGAGCTAATTAGCTTATTGTGAGAATATTGCAATTGTCTGACAAAAGTGAAAAATGTAAATTTCCAATATCAACCAAACATGCTAGAAATGCTCCAATTGAGCTAATTAGCTTATTGTGAGAATATTAAAAACGTCTGACAAAACTGAAAAATGTAATTTTCCAATTTCAACCAAACATGCTAGAAATGCTCCAATTGAGCTAATTAGCTTATTGTGAGAATATTACAAACGTCTGACCAAACTGAAAAATGTAAATTTCCAATTTCAACCAAACATGCTAGAAATGCTCCAATTGAGCTAATTAGCTTATTGTGAGAATATTGCAATTGTCTGACAAAAGTGAAAAATGTAAATTTCCAATTTCAACCAAACATGCTAGAAATGCTCCAATTGAGCTAATTAGCTTATTGTGAGAATATTACTAACGTCTGACAACACTGAAAAATGTAAATTTCCAATTTCAACCAAACATGCTAGAAATGCTCCAATTGAGCTAATTAGCTTATTGTGAGAATATTGCAATTGTCTGACAAAAGTGAAAAGTGTAAATTTCCAATTTCAACCAAACATGCTAGAAATGCTCCAATTGAGCTAATTAGCTTATTGTGAGAATATTACAAACGTCTGACAAAAGTGAAAAATGTAAATTTCCAATTTCAACCAAACATGCTAGAAATGCTCCAATTGAGCTAATTAGCTTATTGTGAGAATATTACAAACGTCTGACAAAACTGAAAAATGTAAATTTCCAATTTCAACCAAATATGCTAGAAATGCTCCAATTGAGCTAATTAGCTTATTGAGAGAATATTGCAGTTGTCTGACAAAAGTGCAAAATGTAAATTTGCAATTTCAACCAAACATGCTAGAAATGCTCCAATTGAGCTAATTAGCTTATTGCGAGAGTATTACAAACGTCTGACAAACATGATAAATGTAAATTTCCAATTTCAACCAAACATGCTAGAAATGCTCCAATTGAGCTAATTAGCTTATTGTGAGAATAGTACAAACGTCTGACAAAACTGAAAAATGTAAATTTCCAATTTCAACCAAACATGCTAGAAATGCTCCAATTGAGCTAATTAGCTTATTGAGAGAATATTGTAATTGTCTGACAAAAGTGAAAAATGTAAATTTCCAATTTCAACCAAACATGCTAGAAATGCTCCAATTGAGCTAATTAGCTTATTGTGAGAATATTACAAACGTCTGACAACACTGAAAAATGTAAATTTCCAATTTCAACCAAACATGTTAGAAATGCTCCAATAGAGCTAATTAGCTTATTGTGAGAATATTGCAATTTTCTGACAAAAGTGAAAAATGTAAATTTCCAATTTCAACCAAACATTCTAGAAATGCTCCAATTGAGCTAATTAGCTTATTGTGAGAATATTGCAAACATCTGACAAAAGTGAAAAATGTAAATTTCCAATTTCAACCAAACATGATAGAAATGCTCCAATTGAGCTAATTAGCTTATTGTGAGAATATTACAAACGTCTGACAAAACTGAAAAATGTAAATTTCCAATTTCAACCAAACATGCTAGAAATGCTCCAATTGAGCTACTTAGCTTATTGAGAGAATATTGCAATTGTCTGACAAAAGTGAAAAATGTAAATTTGCAATTTCAACCAAACATGCTAGAAATGCTCCAATTGAGCTAATTAGCTTATTGCGAGAGTATTACAAACGTCTGACAAACATGATAAATGTAAATTTCCAATTTCAACCAAACATGCTAGAAATGCTCCAATTGAGCTAATTAGCTTATTGAGAGAATATTGCAATTGTCTGACAAAAGTGAAAAATGTAAATTTCCAATTTCAACCAAACATGTTAGAAATGCTCCAATTGAGCTAATTAGCTTATTGTGAGAGTATTACAAACGTCTGACAAACATGATAAATGTAAATTTCCAATTTCAACCAAACATGCTAGAAATGCTCCAATTGAGCTAATTAGCTTATTGTGAGAATATTACAAACGTCTGACAAAACTGAAAAATGTAAATTTCCAATTTCAACCAAACATGCTAGAAATGCTCCAATTGAGCTAATTAGCTTATTGTGAGAATATTGCAATTGTCTGACAAAAGTGAAAATTGTAAATTTCCAATATCAACCAAACATGCTAGAAATGCTCCAATTGAGCTAATTAGCTTATTGTGAGAATATTAAAAACGTCTGACAAAACTGAAAAATGTAATTTTCCAATTTCAACCAAACATGCTAGAAATGCTCCAATTGAGCTAATTAGCTTATTGTGAGAATATTACAAACGTCTGACCAAACTGAAAAATGTAAATTTCGAATTTCAACCAAACATGCTAGAAATGCTCCAATTGAGCTAATTAGCTTATTGTGAGATTATTGCAATTGTCTGACAAAAGTGAAAAATGTAAATTTCCATTTTTAACCAAACATGCTAGAAATGCTCCAATTGAGCTAATTAGCTTATTGTGAGAATATTACTAACGTCTGACAACACTGAAAAATGTAAATTTCCAATTTCAACCAAACATGCTAGAAATGCTCCAATTGAGCTAATTAGCTTATTGTGAGAATATTGCAATTGTCTGACAAAAGTGAAAAATGTAAATTTCCAATTTCAACCAAACATGCTAGAAATGCTCCAATTGAGCTAATTAGCTTATTGTGAGAATATTACAAACGTCTGACAAAAGTGAAAAATGTAAATTTCCAATTTCAACCAAACATGCTAGAAATGCTCCAATTGAGCTAATTAGCTTATTGTGAGAATATTACAAACGTCTGACAAAACTGAAAAATGTAAATTTCCAATTTCAACCAAACATGCTAGAAATGCTCCAATTGAGCTAATTAGCTTATTGAGAGAATATTGCAGTTGTCTGACAAAAGTGCAAAATGTAAATTTCCAATTTCAACCAAACATGCTAGAAATGCTCCAATTGAGCTAATTAGCTTATTGCGAGAGTATTACAAACGTCTGACAAACATGATAAATGTAAATTTCCAATTTGAACCAAACATGCTAGAAATGCTCCAATTGAGCTAATTAGCTTATTGTGAGAATATTACAAACGTCTGACAAAACTGAAAAATGTAAATTTCCAATTTCAACCAAACATGCTAGAAATGCTCCAATTGAGCTAATTAGCTTGTTGAGAGAATATTGTAATTGTCTGACAAAAGTGAAAAATGTAAAGTTCCAATTTCAACCAAACATGCTAGAAATGCTCCAATTGAGCTAATTAGCTTATTGTGAGAATATTACAAACGTCTGACAACACTGAAAAATGTAAATTTCCAATTTCAACCAAACATGTTAGAAATGCTCCAATTGAGCTAATTAGCTTATTGTGAGAATAATGCAATTGTCTGACAAAAGTGAAAAATGTAAATTTCCAATTTCAACCAAACATTCTAGAAATGCTCCAATTGAGCTAATTAGCTTATTGTGAGAATATTACAAACATCTGACAAAAGTGAAAAATGTAAATTTCCAATTTCAACCAAACATGCTAGAAATGCTCCAATTGAGCTAATTAGCTTATTGTGAGAATATTACAAACGTCTGACAAAACTGAAAAATGTAAATTTCCAATTTCAACCAAACATGCTAGAAATGCTCCAATTGAGCTAATTAGCTTATTGTGAAAATATTACAAACGTCTGACAAAAGTGAAAAATGTAAATTTCCAATTTCAACCAAACATGCTAGAAATGCTCCAATTGAGCTAACTAGCTTATTGTGAGAATATTACAAACGTCTGACAAAACTGAAAAATGTAAATTTCCAATTTTAACCAAACATGATAGAAATGCTCCAATTGAGCTAATTAGCTTATTGTGAGAATATTACAAACGTCTGACCAAACTGAAAAATGTAAATTTCCAATTTCAACCAAACATGCTAGAAATGCTCCAATTGAGCTAATTAGCTTATTGTGAGAATATTACAAACGTCTGACAAAACTGAAAGATGTAAATTTCCAATTTCAACCAAACATGCTAGAAATGCTCCAATTGAGCTAATTAGCTTATTGTGAGGATATTGCAATTGTCTGACAAAAGTGAAAAATGTAAATTTCCAATTTCAACCAAACATGCTAGAAATGCTCCAATTGAGCTAATTAGCTTATTGTGAGAATATTGCAATTGTCTGACAAAAGTGAAAAATGTAAATTTCCAATTTGAACCAAACATGCTAGAAATGCTCCAATTGAGCTAATTAGCTTATTGTGAGAATATTACAAACGTCTGACAAAAGTGAAAAATGTAAATTTCCAATTTCAACCAAACATGCTAGAAATGCTCCAATTGAGCTAATTAGCTTATTGTGAGAATATTTCAATTGTCTGACAAAAGTGAAAAATGTAAATTTCCAATTTCAACCAAACATGCTAGAAATGCTCCAATTGAGCTAATTAGCTTATTGTGAGAATATTGCAATTGTCTGACAAAAGTGAAAAATGTAAATTTCCAATTTCAACCAAACATGCTAGAAATGCTCCAATTGAGCTAATTAGCTTATTGAGAGAATATTGCGATTGTCTGACAAAAGTGAAAAATGTAAATTTCCAATTTCAACCAAACATGCTAGAAATGCTCTAATTGAGCTAATTAGCTTATTGTGAGAATATTACAAACATCTGACAAAACTGAAAAATGTAAATTATCAATTTCAACCAAACATGCTAGAAATGCCCAAATTGCGCAAATAAGCCTACTGTAGGAATTTTACAAACGTCTGACAAAACTGAAAAATGTAAATTTCCAATTTCAACCAAACATGCTAGAAATGCTCCAATTGAGCTAATTAGCTTATTGTGAGAATATTACAAACGTCTGACAAAACTGAAAAATGTAAATTTCCAATTTCAACCAAACATGCTAGAAATGCTCCAATTGAGCTAATTAGCTTATTGTGAGAATATTACAAACGTCTGACAAAACTGAAAAATGTAAATTTCCAATTTCAACCAAACATGCTAGAAATGCTCCAATTGAGCTAATTAGCTTATTGTGAGAATATTGCAATTGTCTGACAAAAGTGAAAAATGTAAATTTCCAATTTTAACCAAACATGCTAGAAATGCTCCAATTGAGCTAATTAGCTTATTGTGAGAATATTACAAACGTCTGACAAAACTGAAAAATGTAAATTTCCAATTTCAACCAAACATGCTAGATATGCTCCAATTGAGCTAATTAGCTTATTGTGAGAATATTGCAATTGTCTGACAACACTGAAAAATGTAAATTTCCAATTTTAACCAAACATGCTAGAAATGCTCCAATTGAGCTAATTAGCTTATTGTGAGAATATTGCAATTGTCTGACAAAAGTGAAAAATGTAAATTTCCAATATCAACCAAACATGCTAGAAATGCTCCAATTGAGCTAATTAGCTTATTGTGAGAATATTAAAAACGTCTGACAAAACAGAAAAATGTAATTTTCCAATTTCAACCAAACATGCTAGAAATGCTCCAATTGAGCTAATTAGCTTATTGTGAGAATATTACAAACGTCTGACCAAACTGAAAAATGTAAATTTCCAATTTCAACCAAACATGCTAGAAATGCTCCAATTGAGCTAATTAGCTTATTGTGAGAATATTGCAATTGTCTGACAAAAGTGAAAAATGTAAATTTCCAATTTCAACCAAACATGCTAGAAATGCTCCAATTGAGCTAATTAGCTTATTGTGAGAATATTACTAACGTCTGACAACACTGAAAAATGTAAATTTCCAATTTCAACCAAACATGCTAGAAATGCTCCAATTGAGCTAATTAGCTTATTGTGAGAATATTGCAATTGTCTGACAAAAGTGAAAAATGTAAATTTCCAATTTCAACCAAACATGCTAGAAATGCTCCAATTGAGCTAATTAGCTTATTGTGAGAACATTACAAACGTCTGACAAAAGTGAAAAATGTAAATTTCCAATTTCAACCAAACATGCTAGAAATGCTCCAATTGAGCTAATTAGCTTATTGTGAGAATATTGCAATTGTCTGACAAAAGTGAAAAATGTAAATTTCCAATTTTAACCAAACATGCTAGAAATGCTCCAATTGAGCTAATTAGCTTATTGTGAGAATATTACAAACGTCTGACAAAACTGAAAAATGTAAATTTCCAATTTCAACCAAACATGCTAGATATGCTCCAATTGAGCTAATTAGCTTATTGTGAGAATATTGCAATTGTCTGACAACACTGAAAAATGTAAATTTCCAATTTTAACCAAACATGCTAGAAATGCTCCAATTGAGCTAATTAGCTTATTGTGAGAATATTACAAGCGTCTGACAAAACTGAAAAATGTAAATTTCCAATTTCAACCAAACATGCTAGAAATGCTCCAATTGAGCTAATTAGCTTATTGTGAGAATATTACAAACGTCTGACAAAACTGAAAAATGTAAATTTCCAATTTCAACCAAACATGATAGAAATGCTCCAATTGAGCTAATTAGCTTATTGTGAGAATATTACAAACGTCTGACCAAACTGAAAAATGTAAATTTCCAATTTCAACCAAACATGCTAGAAATGCTCCAATTGAGCTAATTAGCTTATTGTGAGAATATTACAAACGTCTGACAAAACTGAAAGATGTAAATTTCCAATTTCAACCAAACATGCTAGAAATGCTCCAATTGAGCTAATTAGCTTATTGTGAGGATATTGCAATTGTCTGACAAAAGTGAAAAATGTAAATTTCCAATTTCAACCAAACATGCTAGAAATGCTCCAATTGAGCTAATTAGCTTATTGTGAGAATATTGCAATTGTCTGACAAAAGTGAAAAATGTAAATTTCCAATTTGAACCAAACATGCTAGAAATGCTCCAATTGAGCTAATTAGCTTATTGTGAGAATATTACAAACGTCTGACAAAAGTGAAAAATGTAAATTTCCAATTTCAACCAAACATGCTAGAAATGCTCCAATTGAGCTAATTAGCTTATTGTGAGAATATTTCAATTGTCTGACAAAAGTGAAAAATGTAAATTTCCAATTTCAACCAAACATGCTAGAAATGCTCCAATTGAGCTAATTAGCTTATTGTGAGAATATTGCAATTGTCTGACAAAAGTGAAAAATGTAAATTTCCAATTTCAACCAAACATGCTAGAAATGCTCCAATTGAGCTAATTAGCTTATTGAGAGAATATTGCAATTGTCTGACAAAAGTGAAAAATGTAAATTTCCAATTTCAACCAAACATGCTAGAAATGCTCTAATTGAGCTAATTAGCTTATTGTGAGAATATTACAAACATCTGACAAAACTGAAAAATGTAAATTATCAATTTCAACCAAACATGCTAGAAATGCCCAAATTGCGCAAATAAGCCTACTGTAGGAATTTTACAAACGTCTGACAAAACTGAAAAATGTAAATTTCCAATTTCAACCAAACATGCTAGAAATGCTCCAATTGAGCTAATTAGCTTATTGTGAGAATATTACAAACGTCTGACAAAACTGAAAAATGTAAATTTCCAATTTCAACCAAACATGCTAGAAATGCTCCAATTGAGCTAATTAGCTTATTGTGAGAATATTACAAACGTCTGACAAAACTGAAAAATGTAAATTTCCAATTTCAACCAAACATGCTAGAAATGCTCCAATTGAGCTAATTAGCTTATTGTGAGAATATTGCAATTGTCTGACAAAAGTGAAAAATGTAAATTTCCAATTTTAACCAAACATGCTAGAAATGCTCCAATTGAGCTAATTAGCTTATTGTGAGAATATTACAAACGTCTGACAAAACTGAAAAATGTAAATTTCCAATTTCAACCAAACATGCTAGATATGCTCCAATTGAGCTAATTAGCTTATTGTGAGAATATTGCAATTGTCTGACAACACTGAAAAATGTAAATTTCCAATTTTAACCAAACATGCTAGAAATGCTCCAATTGAGCTAATTAGCTTATTGTGAGAATATTACAAGCGTCTGACAAAACTGAAAAATGTAAATTTCCAATTTCAACCAAACATGCTAGAAATGCTCCAATTGAGCTAATTAGCTTATTGTGAGAATATTGCAATTGTCTGACAAAAGTGAAAAATGTAAATTTCCAATATCAACCAAACATGCTAGAAATGCTCCAATTGAGCTAATTAGCTTATTGTGAGAATATTAAAAACGTCTGACAAAACAGAAAAATGTAATTTTCCAATTTCAACCAAACATGCTAGAAATGCTCCAATTGAGCTAATTAGCTTATTGTGAGAATATTACAAACGTCTGACCAAACTGAAAAATGTAAATTTCCAATTTCAACCAAACATGCTAGAAATGCTCCAATTGAGCTAATTAGCTTATTGTGAGAATATTGCAATTGTCTGACAAAAGTGAAAAATGTAAATTTCCAATTTCAACCAAACATGCTAGAAATGCTCCAATTGAGCTAATTAGCTTATTGTGAGAATATTACTAACGTCTGACAACACTGAAAAATGTAAATTTCCAATTTCAACCAAACATGCTAGAAATGCTCCAATTGAGCTAATTAGCTTATTGTGAGAATATTGCAATTGTCTGACAAAAGTGAAAAATGTAAATTTCCAATTTCAACCAAACATGCTAGAAATGCTCCAATTGAGCTAATTAGCTTATTGTGAGAATATTACAAACGTCTGACAAAAGTGAAAAATGTAAATTTCCAATTTCAACCAAACATGCTAGAAATGCTCCAATTGAGCTAATTAGCTTATTGTGAGAATATTGCAATTGTCTGACAAAAGTGAAAAATGTAAATTTCCAATTTTAACCAAACATGCTAGAAATGCTCCAATTGAGCTAATTAGCTTATTGTGAGAATATTACAAACGTCTGACAAAACTGAAAAATGTAAATTTCCAATTTCAACCAAACATGCTAGATATGCTCCAATTGAGCTAATTAGCTTATTGTGAGAATATTGCAATTGTCTGACAACACTGAAAAATGTAAATTTCCAATTTTAACCAAACATGCTAGAAATGCTCCAATTGAGCTAATTAGCTTATTGTGAGAATATTACAAGCGTCTGACAAAACTGAAAAATGTAAATTTCCAATTTCAACCAAACATGCTAGAAATGCTCCAATTGAGCTAATTAGCTTATTGTGAGAATATTGCAATTGTCTGACAAAAGTGAAAAATGTAAATTTCCAATATCAACCAAACATGCTAGAAATGCTCCAATTGAGCTAATTAGCTTATTGTGAGAATATTACAAACGTCTGACAAAACTGAAAAATGTAAATTTCCAATTTCAACCAAACATGCTAGAAATGCTCCAATTGAGCTAATTAGCTTATTGTGAGAATATTACAAACGTCTGACAAAACTGAAAAATGTAAATTTCCAATTTCAACCAAACATGCTAGAAATGCTCCAATTGAGCTAATTAGCTTATTGTGAGAATATTGCAATTGTCTGACAAAAGTGAAAAATGTAAATTTCCAATTTTAACCAAACATGCTAGAAATGCTCCAATTGAGCTAATTAGCTTATTGTGAGAATATTACAAACGTCTGACAAAACTGAAAAATGTAAATTTCCAATTTCAACCAAACATGCTAGATATGCTCCAATTGAGCTAATTAGCTTATTGTGAGAATATTGCAATTGTCTGACAACACTGAAAAATGTAAATTTCCAATTTTCACCAAACATGCTAGAAATGCTCCAATTGAGCTAATTAGCTTATTGTGAGAATATTACAAGCGTCTGACAAAACTGAAAAATGTAAATTTCCAATTTCAACCAAACATGCTAGAAATGCTCCAATTGAGCTAATTAGCTTATTGTGAGAATATTGCAATTGTCTGACAAAAGTGAAAAATGTAAATTTCCAATATCAACCAAACATGCTAGAAATGCTCCAATTGAGCTAATTAGCTTATTGTGAGAATATTAAAAACGTCTGACAAAACTGAAAAATGTAATTTTCCAATTTCAACCAAACATGCTAGAAATGCTCCAATTGAGCTAATTAGCTTATTGTGAGAATATTACAAACGTCTGACCAAACTGAAAAATGTAAATTTCCAATTTCAACCAAACATGCTAGAAATGCTCCAATTGAGCTAATTAGCTTATTGTGAGAATATTGCAATTGTCTGACAAAAGTGAAAAATGTAAATTTCCAATTTCAACCAAACATGCTAGAAATGCTCCAATTGAGCTAATTAGCTTATTGTGAGAATATTACTAACGTCTGACAACACTGAAAAATGTAAATTTCCAATTTCAACCAAACATGCTAGAAATGCTCCAATTGAGCTAATTAGCTTATTGTGAGAATATTACAAACATCTGACAAAACTGAAAAATGTAAATTATCAATTTCAACCAAACATGCTAGAAATGCCCAAATTGCGCAAATAAGCCTACTGTAGGAATTTTACAAACGTCTGACAAAACTGAAAAATGTAAATTTCCAATTTCAACCAAACATGCTAGAAATGCTCCAATTGAGCTAATTAGCTTATTGTGAGAATATTACAAATGTCTGACAAAACTGAAAAATGTAAATTTCCAATTTCAACCAAACATGCTAGAAATGCTCCAATTGAGCTAATTAGCTTATTGTGAGAATATTACAAACGTCTGACAAAACTGAAAAATGTAAATTTCCAATTTCAACCAAACATGCTAGAAATGCTCCAATTGAGCTAATTAGCTTATTGTGAGAATATTGCAATTGTCTGACAAAAGTGAAAAATGTAAATTTCCAATTTTAACCAAACATGCTAGAAATGCTCCAATTGAGCTAATTAGCTTATTGTGAGAATATTACAAACGTCTGACAAAACTGAAAAATGTAAATTTCCAATTTCAACCAAACATGCTAGATATGCTCCAATTGAGCTAATTAGCTTATTGTGAGAATATTGCAATTGTCTGACAACACTGAAAAATGTAAATTTCCAATTTTAACCAAACATGCTAGAAATGCTCCAATTGAGCTAATTAGCTTATTGTGAGAATATTACAAGCGTCTGACAAAACTGAAAAATGTAAATTTCCAATTTCAACCAAACATGCTAGAAATGCTCCAATTGAGCTAATTAGCTTATTGTGAGAATATTGCAATTGTCTGACAAAAGTGAAAAATGTAAATTTCCAATATCAACCAAACATGCTAGAAATGCTCCAATTGAGCTAATTAGCTTATTGTGAGAATATTAAAAACGTCTGACAAAACAGAAAAATGTAATTTTCCAATTTCAACCAAACATGCTAGAAATGCTCCAATTGAGCTAATTAGCTTATTGTGAGAATATTACAAACGTCTGACCAAACTGAAAAATGTAAATTTCCAATTTCAACCAAACATGCTAGAAATGCTCCAATTGAGCTAATTAGCTTATTGTGAGAATATTGCAATTGTCTGACAAAAGTGAAAAATGTAAATTTCCAATTTCAACCAAACATGCTAGAAATGCTCCAATTGAGCTAATTAGCTTATTGTGAGAATATTACTAACGTCTGACAACACTGAAAAATGTAAATTTCCAATTTCAACCAAACATGCTAGAAATGCTCCAATTGAGCTAATTAGCTTATTGTGAGAATATTGCAATTGTCTGACAAAAGTGAAAAATGTAAATTTCCAATTTCAACCAAACATGCTAGAAATGCTCCAATTGAGCTAATTAGCTTATTGTGAGAATATTACAAACGTCTGACAAAAGTGAAAAATGTAAATTTCCAATTTCAACCAAACATGCTAGAAATGCTCCAATTGAGCTAATTAGCTTATTGTGAGAATATTGCAATTGTCTGACAAAAGTGAAAAATGTAAATTTCCAATTTTAACCAAACATGCTAGAAATGCTCCAATTGAGCTAATTAGCTTATTGTGAGAATATTACAAACGTCTGACAAAACTGAAAAATGTAAATTTCCAATTTCAACCAAACATGCTAGATATGCTCCAATTGAGCTAATTAGCTTATTGTGAGAATATTGCAATTGTCTGACAACACTGAAAAATGTAAATTTCCAATTTTAACCAAACATGCTAGAAATGCTCCAATTGAGCTAATTAGCTTATTGTGAGAATATTACAAGCGTCTGACAAAACTGAAAAATGTAAATTTCCAATTTCAACCAAACATGCTAGAAATGCTCCAATTGAGCTAATTAGCTTATTGTGAGAATATTGCAATTGTCTGACAAAAGTGAAAATTGTAAATTTCCAATATCAACCAAACATGCTAGAAATGCTCCAATTGAGCTAATTAGCTTATTGTGAGAATATTACAAACGTCTGACAAAACTGAAAAATGTAAATTTCCAATTTCAACCAAACATGCTAGAAATGCTCCAATTGAGCTAATTAGCTTATTGTGAGAATATTACAAACGTCTGACAAAACTGAAAAATGTAAATTTCCAATTTCAACCAAACATGCTAGAAATGCTCCAATTGAGCTAATTAGCTTATTGTGAGAATATTGCAATTGTCTGACAAAAGTGAAAAATGTAAATTTCCAATTTTAACCAAACATGCTAGAAATGCTCCAATTGAGCTAATTAGCTTATTGTGAGAATATTACAAACGTCTGACAAAACTGAAAAATGTAAATTTCCAATTTCAACCAAACATGCTAGATATGCTCCAATTGAGCTAATTAGCTTATTGTGAGAATATTGCAATTGTCTGACAACACTGAAAAATGTAAATTTCCAATTTTAACCAAACATGCTAGAAATGCTCCAATTGAGCTAATTAGCTTATTGTGAGAATATTACAAGCGTCTGACAAAACTGAAAAATGTAAATTTCCAATTTCAACCAAACATGCTAGAAATGCTCCAATTGAGCTAATTAGCTTATTGTGAGAATATTGCAATTGTCTGACAAAAGTGAAAAATGTAAATTTCCAATATCAACCAAACATGCTAGAAATGCTCCAATTGAGCTAATTAGCTTATTGTGAGAATATTAAAAACGTCTGACAAAACTGAAAAATGTAATTTTCCAATTTCAACCAAACATGCTAGAAATGCTCCAATTGAGCTAATTAGCTTATTGTGAGAATATTACAAACGTCTGACCAAACTGAAAAATGTAAATTTCCAATTTCAACCAAACATGCTAGAAATGCTCCAATTGAGCTAATTAGCTTATTGTGAGAATATTGCAATTGTCTGACAAAAGTGAAAAATGTAAATTTCCAATTTCAACCAAACATGCTAGAAATGCTCCAATTGAGCTAATTAGCTTATTGTGAGAATATTACTAACGTCTGACAACACTGAAAAATGTAAATTTCCAATTTCAACCAAACATGCTAGAAATGCTCCAATTGAGCTAATTAGCTTATTGTGAGAATATTGCAATTGTCTGACAAAAGTGAAAAATGTAAATTTCCAATTTCAACCAAACATGCTAGAAATGCTCCAATTGAGCTAATTAGCTTATTGTGAGAATATTACAAACGTCTGACAAAAGTGAAAAATGTAAATTTCCAATTTCAACCAAACATGCTAGAAATGCTCCAATTGAGCTAATTAGCTTATTGTGAGAATATTGCAATTGTCTGACAAAGGTGAAAAATGTAAATTTCCAATTTTAACCAAACATGCTAGAAATGCTCCAATTGAGCTAATTAGCTTATTGTGAGAATATTACAAACGTCTGACAAAACTGAAAAATGTAAATTTCCAATTTCAACCAAACATGCTAGATATGCTCCAATTGAGCTAATTAGCTTATTGTGAGAATATTGCAATTGTCTGACAACACTGAAAAATGTAAATTTCCAATTTTAACCAAACATGCTAGAAATGCTCCAATTGAGCTAATTAGCTTATTGTGAGAATATTACAAGCGTCTGACAAAACTGAAAAATGTAAATTTCCAATTTCAACCAAACATGCTAGAAATGCTCCAATTGAGCTAATTAGCTTATTGTGAGAATATTGCAATTGTCTGACAAAAGTGAAAAATGTAAATTTCCAATATCAACCAAACATTCTAGAAATGCTCCAATTGAGCTAATTAGCTTATTGTGAGAATATTAAAAACGTCTGACAAAACTGAAAAATGTAATTTTCCAATTTCAACCAAACATGCTAGAAATGCTCCAATTGAGCTAATTAGCTTATTGTGAGAATATTACAAACGTCTGACCAAACTGAAAAATGTAAATTTCCAATTTCAACCAAACATGCTAGAAATGCTCCAATTGAGCTAATTAGCTTATTGTGAGAATATTGCAATTGTCTGACAAAAGTGAAAAATGTAAATTTCCAATTTCAACCAAACATGCTAGAAATGCTCCAATTGAGCTAATTAGCTTATTGTGAGAATATTACTAACGTCTGACAACACTGAAAAATGTAAATTTCCAATTTCAACCAAACATGCTAGAAATGCTCCAATTGAGCTAATTAGCTTATTGTGAGAATATTGCAATTGTCTGACAAAAGTGAAAAATGTAAATTTCCAATTTCAACCAAACATGCTAGAAATGCTCCAATTGAGCTAATTAGCTTATTGTGAGAATATTACAAACGTCTGACAAAAGTGAAAAATGTAAATTTCCAATTTCAACCAAACATGCTAGAAATGCTCCAATTGAGCTAATTAGCTTATTGTGAGAATATTACAAACGTCTGACAAAACTGAAAAATGTAAATTTCCAATTTCAACCAAATATGCTAGAAATGCTCCAATTGAGCTAATTAGCTTATTGAGAGAATATTGCAGTTGTCTGACAAAAGTGCAAAATGTAAATTTGCAATTTCAACCAAACATGCTAGAAATGCTCCAATTGAGCTAATTAGCTTATTGCGAGAGTATTACAAACGTCTGACAAACATGATAAATGTAAATTTCCAATTTCAACCAAACATGCTAGAAATGCTCCAATTGAGCTAATTAGCTTATTGTGAGAATATTACAAACGCCTGACAAAACTGAAAAATGTAAATTTCCAATTTCAACCAAACATGCTAGAAATGCTCCAATTGAGCTAATTAGCTTATTGAGAGAATATTGTAATTGTCTGACAAAAGTGAAAAATGTAAATTTCCAATTTCAACCAAACATGCTAGAAATGCTCCAATTGAGCTAATTAGCTTATTGTGAGAATATTACAAACGTCTGACAACACTGAAAAATGTAAATTTCCAATTTCAACCAAACATGTTAGAAATGCTCCAATTGAGCTAATTAGCTTATTGTGAGAGTATTACAAACGTCTGACAAACATGATAAATGTAAATTTCCAATTTCAACCAAACATGCTAGAAATGCTCCAATTGAGCTAATTAGCTTATTGTGAGAATATTAAAAACGTCTGACAAAACTGAAAAATGTAAATTTCCAATTTCAACCAAACATGCTAGAAATGCTCCAATTGAGCTAATTAGCTTATTGTGAGAATATTACAAACGTCTGACAAAACTGAAAAATGTAAATTTCCAATTTCAACCAAACATGCTAGAAATGCTCCAATTGAGCTAATTAGCTTATTGTGAGAATATTGCAATTGTCTGACAAAAGTGAAAAATGTAAATTTCCTATATCAACCAAACATGCTAGAAATGCTCCAATTGAGCTAATTAGCTTATTGTGAGAATATTAAAAACGTCTGACAAAACTGAAAAATGTAATTTTCCAATTTCAACCAAACATGCTAGAAATGCTCCAATTGAGCTAATTAGCTTATTGTGAGAATATTACAAACGTCTGACCAAACTGAAAAATGTAAATTTCGAATTTCAACCAAACATGCTAGAAATGCTCCAATTGAGCTAATTAGCTTATTGTGAGATTATTGCAATTGTCTGACAACACTGAAAAATGTAAATTTCCAATTTTAACCAAACATGCTAGAAATGCTCCAATTGAGCTAATTAGCTTATTGTGAGAATATTACAAGCGTCTGACAAAACTGAAAAATGTAAATTTCCAATTTCAACCAAACATGCTAGAAATGCTCCAATTGAGCTAATTAGCTTATTGTGAGAATATTGCAATTGTCTGACAAAAGTGAAAAATGTAAATTTCCAATATCAACCAAACATTCTAGAAATGCTCCAATTGAGCTAATTAGCTTATTGTGAGAATATTAAAAACGTCTGACAAAACTGAAAAATGTAATTTTCCAATTTCAACCAAACATGCTAGAAATGCTCCAATTGAGCTAATTAGCTTATTGTGAGAATATTACAAACGTCTGACCAAACTGAAAAATGTAAATTTCCAATTTCAACCAAACATGCTAGAAATGCTCCAATTGAGCTAATTAGCTTATTGTGAGAATATTGCAATTGTCTGACAAAAGTGAAAAATGTAAATTTCCAATTTCAACCAAACATGCTAGAAATGCTCCAATTGAGCTAATTAGCTTATTGTGAGAATATTACTAACGTCTGACAACACTGAAAAATGTAAATTTCCAATTTCAACCAAACATGCTAGAAATGCTCCAATTGAGCTAATTAGCTTATTGTGAGAATATTGCAATTGTCTGACAAAAGTGAAAAATGTAAATTTCCAATTTCAACCAAACATGCTAGAAATGCTCCAATTGAGCTAATTAGCTTATTGTGAGAATATTACAAACGTCTGACAAAAGTGAAAAATGTAAATTTCCAATTTCAACCAAACATGCTAGAAATGCTCCAATTGAGCTAATTAGCTTATTGTGAGAATATTACAAACGTCTGACAAAACTGAAAAATGTAAATTTCCAATTTCAACCAAACATGCTAGAAATGCTCCAATTGAGCTAATTAGCTTATTGAGAGAATATTGCAGTTGTCTGACAAAAGTGCAAAATGTAAATTTGCAATTTCAACCAAACATGCTAGAAATGCTCCAATTGAGCTAATTAGCTTATTGCGAGAGTATTACAAACGTCTGACAAACATGATAAATGTAAATTTCCAATTTCAACCAAACATGCTAGAAATGCTCCAATTGAGCTAATTAGCTTATTGTGAGAATATTACAAACGCCTGACAAAACTGAAAAATGTAAATTTCCAATTTCAACCAAACATGCTAGAAATGCTCCAATTGAGCTAATTAGCTTATTGAGAGAATATTGTAATTGTCTGACAAAAGTGAAAAATGTAAATTTCCAATTTCAACCAAACATGCTAGAAATGCTCCAATTGAGCTAATTAGCTTATTGTGAGAATATTACAAACGTCTGACAACACTGAAAAATGTAAATTTCCAATTTCAACCAAACATGTTAGAAATGCTCCAATTGAGCTAATTAGCTTATTGTGAGAGTATTACAAACGTCTGACAAACATGATAAATGTAAATTTCCAATTTCAACCAAACATGCTAGAAATGCTCCAATTGAGCTAATTAGCTTATTGTGAGAATATTAAAAACGTCTGACAAAACTGAAAAATGTAAATTTCCAATTTCAACCAAACATGCTAGAAATGCTCCAATTGAGCTAATTAGCTTATTGTGAGAATATTACAAACGTCTGACAAAACTGAAAAATGTAAATTTACAATTTCAACCAAACATGCTAGAAATGCTCCAATTGAGCTAATTAGCTTATTGTGAGAATATTGCAATTGTCTGACAAAAGTGAAAAATGTAAATTTCCTATATCAACCAAACATGCTAGAAATGCTCCAATTGAGCTAATTAGCTTATTGTGAGAATATTAAAAACGTCTGACAAAACTGAAAAATGTAATTTTCCAATTTCAACCAAACATGCTAGAAATGCTCCAATTGAGCTAATTAGCTTATTGTGAGAATATTACAAACGTCTGACCAAACTGAAAAATGTAAATTTCGAATTTCAACCAAACATGCTAGAAATGCTCCAATTGAGCTAATTAGCTTATTGTGAGATTATTGCAATTGTCTGACAAAAGTGAAAAATGTAAATTTCCATTTTTAACCAAACATGCTAGAAATGCTCCAATTGAGCTAATTAGCTTATTGTGAGAATATTACTAACGTCTGACAACACTGAAAAATGTAAATTTCCAATTTCAACCAAACATGCTAGAAATGCTCCAATTGAGCTAATTAGCTTATTGTGAGAATATTGCAATTGTCTGACAAAAGTGAAAAATGTAAATTTCCAATTTCAACCAAACATGCTAGAAATGCTCCAATTGAGCTAATTAGCTTATTGTGAGAATATTACAAACGTCTGACAAAAGTGAAAAATGTAAATTTCCAATTTCAACCAAACATGCTAGAAATGCTCCAATTGAGCTAATTAGCTTATTGTGAGAATATTACAAACGTCTGACAAAACTGAAAAATGTAAATTTCCAATTTCAACCAAACATGCTAGAAATGCTCCAATTGAGCTAATTAGCTTATTGAGAGAATATTGCAGTTGTCTGACAAAAGTGCAAAATGTAAAATTCCAATTTCAACCAAACATGCTAGAAATGCTCCAATTGAGCTAATTAGCTTATTGCGAGAGTATTACAAACGTCTGACAAACATGATAAATGTAAATTTCCAATTTCAACCAAACATGCTAGAAATGCTCCAATTGAGCTAATTAGCTTATTGTGAGAATATTACAAACGTCTGACAAAACTGAAAAATGTAAATTTCCAATTTCAACCAAACATGCTAGAAATGCTCCAATTGAGCTAATTAGCTTGTTGAGAGAATATTGTAATTGTCTGACAAAAGTGAAAAATGTAAAGTTCCAATTTCAACCAAACATGCTAGAAATGCTCCAATTGAGCTAATTAGCTTATTGTGAGAATATTACAAACGTCTGACAACACTGAAAAATGTAAATTTCCAATTTCAACCAAACATGTTAGAAATGCTCCAATTGAGCTAATTAGCTTATTGTGAGAATAATGCAATTGTCTGACAAAAGTGAAAAATGTAAATTTCCAATTTCAACCAAACATTCTAGAAATGCTCCAATTGAGCTAATTAGCTTATTGTGAGAATATTACAAACATCTGACAAAAGTGAAAAATGTAAATTTCCAATTTCAACCAAACATGCTAGAAATGCTCCAATTGAGCTAATTAGCTTATTGTGAGAATATTACAAACGTCTGACAAAACTGAAAAATGTAAATTTCCAATTTCAACCAAACATGCTAGAAATGCTCCAATTGAGCTAATTAGCTTATTGTGAGAATATTACAAACGTCTGACAAAAGTGAAAAATGTAAATTTCCAATTTCAACCAAACATGCTAGAAATGCTCCAATTGAGCTAACTAGCTTATTGTGAGAATATTACAAACGTCTGACAAAACTGAAAAATGTAAATTTCCAATTTCAACCAAACATGATAGAAATGCTCCAATTGAGCTAATTAGCTTATTGTGAGAATATTACAAACGTCTGACCAAACTGAAAAATGTAAATTTCCAATTTCAACCAAACATGCTAGAAATGCTCCAATTGAGCTAATTAGCTTATTGTGAGAATATTACAAACGTCTGACAAAACTGAAAGATGTAAATTTCCAATTTCAACCAAACATGCTAGAAATGCTCCAATTGAGCTAATTAGCTTATTGTGAGGATATTGCAATTGTCTGACAAAAGTGAAAAATGTAAATTTCCAATTTCAACCAAACATGCTGGAAATGCTCCAATTGAGCTAATTAGCTTATTGTGAGAATATTTCAATTGTCTGACAAAAGTGAAAAATGTAAATTTCCAATTTCAACCAAACATGCTAGAAATGCTCCAATTGAGCTAATTAGCTTATTGTGAGAATATTGCAATTGTCTGACAAAAGTGAAAAATGTAAATTTCCAATTTCAACCAAACATGCTAGAAATGCTCCAATTGAGCTAATTAGCTTATTGAGAGAATATTGCAATTGTCTGACAAAAGTGAAAAATGTAAATTTCCAATTTCAACCAAACATGCTAGAAATGCTCTAATTGAGCTAATTAGCTTATTGTGAGAATATTACAAACATCTGACAAAACTGAAAAATGTAAATTATCAATTTCAACCAAACATGCTAGAAATGCCCAAATTGCGCAAATAAGCCTACTGTAGGAATTTTACAAACGTCTGACAAAAGTGAAAAATGTAAATTTCCAATTTCAACCAAACATGCTAGAAATGCTCCAATTGAGCTAATTAGCTTATTGTGAGAATATTACAAACGTCTGACAAAACTGAAAAATGTAAATTTCCAATTTCAACCAAACATGCTAGAAATGCTCCAATTGAGCTAATTAGCTTATTGTGAGAATATTACAAACGTCTGACAAAACTGAAAAATGTAAATTTCCAATTTCAACCAAACATGCTAGAAATGCTCCAATTGAGCTAATTAGCTTATTGTGAGAATATTGCAATTGTCTGACAAAAGTGAAAAATGTAAATTTCCAATTTTAACCAAACATGCTAGAAATGCTCCAATTGAGCTAATTAGCTTATTGTGAGAATATTACAAACGTCTGACAAAACTGAAAAATGTAAATTTCCAATTTCAACCAAACATGCTAGATATGCTCCAATTGAGCTAATTAGCTTATTGTGAGAATATTGCAATTGTCTGACAACACTGAAAAATGTAAATTTCCAATTTCAACCAAACATGCTAGAAATGCTCCAATTGAGCTAATTAGCTTATTGTGAGAATATTGCAATTGTCTGACAAAAGTGAAAAATGTAAATTTCCAATATCAACCAAACATGCTAGAAATGCTCCAATTGAGCTAATTAGCTTATTGTGAGAATATTAAAAACGTCTGACAAAACTGAAAAATGTAATTTTCCAATTTCAACCAAACATGCTAGAAATGCTCCAATTGAGCTAATTAGCTTATTGTGAGAATATTACAAACGTCTGACCAAACTGAAAAATGTAAATTTCCAATTTCAACCAAACATGCTAGAAATGCTCCAATTGAGCTAATTAGCTTATTGTGAGAATATTGCAATTGTCTGACAAAAGTGAAAAATGTAAATTTCCAATTTCAACCAAACATGCTAGAAATGCTCCAATTGAGCTAATTAGCTTATTGTGAGAATATTACTAACGTCTGACAACACTGAAAAATGTAAATTTCCAATTTCAACCAAACATGCTAGAAATGCTCCAATTGAGCTAATTAGCTTATTGTGAGAATATTGCAATTGTCTGACAAAAGTGAAAAATGTAGATTTCCAATTTCAACCAAACATGCTAGAAATGCTCCAATTGAGCTAATTAGCTTATTGTGAGAATATTACAAACGTCTGACAAAAGTGAAAAATGTAAATTTCCAATTTCAACCAAACATGCTAGAAATGCTCCAATTGAGCTAATTAGCTTATTGTGAGAATATTGCAATTGTCTGACAAAAGTGAAAAATGTAAATTTCCAATTTTAACCAAACATGCTAGAAATGCTCCAATTGAGCTAATTAGCTTATTGTGAGAATATTACAAACGTCTGACAAAACTGAAAAATGTAAATTTCCAATTTCAACCAAACATGCTAGATATGCTCCAATTGAGCTAATTAGCTTATTGTGAGAATATTGCAATTGTCTGACAACACTGAAAAATGTAAATTTCCAATTTTAACCAAACATGCTAGAAATGCTCCAATTGAGCTAATTAGCTTATTGTGAGAATATTACAAGCGTCTGACAAAACTGAAAAATGTAAATTTCCAATTTCAACCAAACATGCTAGAAATGCTCCAATTGAGCTAATTAGCTTATTGTGAGAATATTGCAATTGTCTGACAAAAGTGAAAAATGTAAATTTCCAATATCAACCAAACATGCTAGAAATGCTCCAATTGAGCTAATTAGCTTATTGTGAGAATATTACAAACGTCTGACAAAACTGAAAAATGTAAATTTCCAATTTCAACCAAACATGCTAGAAATGCTCCAATTGAGCTAATTAGCTTATTGTGAGAATATTACAAACGTCTGACAAAACTGAAAAATGTAAATTTCCAATTTCAACCAAACATGCTAGAAATGCTCCAATTGAGCTAATTAGCTTATTGTGAGAATATTGCAATTGTCTGACAAAAGTGAAAAATGTAAATTTCCAATTTTAACCAAACATGCTAGAAATGCTCCAATTGAGCTAATTAGCTTATTGTGAGAATATTACAAACGTCTGACAAAACTGGAAAATGTAAATTTCCAATTTCAACCAAACATGCTAGAAATGCTCTAATTGAGCTAATTAGCTTATTGTGAGAATATTACAAACATCTGACAAAACTGAAAAATGTAAATTATCAATTTCAACCAAACATGCTAGAAATGCCCAAATTGCGCAAATAAGCCTACTGTAGGAATTTTACAAACGTCTGACAAAAGTGAAAAATGTAAATTTCCAATTTCAACCAAACATGCTAGAAATGCTCCAATTGAGCTAATTAGCTTATTGTGAGAATATTACAAACGTCTGACAAAACTGAAAAATGTAAATTTCCAATTTCAACCAAACATGCTAGAAATGCTCCAATTGAGCTAATTAGCTTATTGTGAGAATATTACAAACGTCTGACAAAACTGAAAAATGTAAATTTCCAATTTCAACCAAACATGCTAGAAATGCTCCAATTGAGCTAATTAGCTTATTGTGAGAATATTGCAATTGTCTGACAAAAGTGAAAAATGTAAATTTCCAATTTTAACCAAACATGCTAGAAATGCTCCAATTGAGCTAATTAGCTTATTGTGAGAATATTACAAACGTCTGACAAAACTGAAAAATGTAAATTTCCAATTTCAACCAAACATGCTAGATATGCTCCAATTGAGCTAATTAGCTTATTGTGAGAATATTGCAATTGTCTGACAACACTGAAAAATGTAAATTTCCAATTTTAACCAAACATGCTAGAAATGCTCCAATTGAGCTAATTAGCTTATTGTGAGAATATTACAAGCGTCTGACAAAACTGAAAAATGTAAATTTCCAATTTCAACCAAACATGCTAGAAATGCTCCAATTGAGCTAATTAGCTTATTGTGAGAATATTGCAATTGTCTGACAAAAGTGAAAAATGTAAATTTCCAATATCAACCAAACATGCTAGAAATGCTCCAATTGAGCTAATTAGCTTATTGTGAGAATATTAAAAACGTCTGACAAAACTGAAAAATGTAATTTTCCAATTTCAACCAAACATGCTAGAAATGCTCCAATTGAGCTAATTAGCTTATTGTGAGAATATTACAAACGTCTGACCAAACTGAAAAATGTAAATTTCCAATTTCAACCAAACATGCTAGAAATGCTTCAATTGAGCTAATTAGCTTATTGTGAGAATATTGCAATTGTCTGACAAAAGTGAAAAATGTAAATTTCCAATTTCAACCAAACATGCTAGAAATGCTCCAATTGAGCTAATTAGCTTATTGTGAGAATATTACTAACGTCTGACAACACTGAAAAATGTAAATTTCCAATTTCAACCAAACATGCTAGAAATGCTCCAATTGAGCTAATTAGCTTATTGTGAGAATATTGCAATTGTCTGACAAAAGTGAAAAATGTAAATTTCCAATTTCAACCAAACATGCTAGAAATGCTCCAATTGAGCTAATTAGCTTATTGTGAGAATATTACAAACGTCTGACAAAAGTGAAAAATGTAAATTTCCAATTTCAACCAAACATGCTAGAAATGCTCCAATTGAGCTAATTAGCTTATTGTGAGAATATTGCAATTGTCTGACAAAAGTGAAAAATGTAAATTTCCAATTTTAACCAAACATGCTAGAAATGCTCCAATTGAGCTAATTAGCTTATTGTAAAAATATTTCAAACGTCTGACAAAACTGAAAAATGTAAATTTCCAATTTCAACCAAACATGCTAGATATGCTCCAATTGAGCTAATTAGCTTATTGTGAGAATATTGCAATTGTCTGACAACACTGAAAAATGTAAATTTCCAATTTTAACCAAACATGCTAGAAATGCTCCAATTGAGCTAATTAGCTTATTGTGAGAATATTACAAGCGTCTGACAAAACTGAAAAATGTAAATTTCCAATTTCAACCAAACATGCTAGAAATGCTCCAATTGAGCTAATTAGCTTATTGTGAGAATATTGCAATTGTCTGACAAAAGTGAAAAATGTAAATTTCCAATATCAACCAAACATGCTAGAAATGCTCCAATTGAGCTAATTAGCTTATTGTGAGAATATTACAAACGTCTGACAAAACTGAAAAATGTAAATTTCCAATTTCAACCAAACATGCTAGAAATGCTCCAATTGAGCTAATTAGCTTATTGTGAGAATATTAAAAACGTCTGACAAAACTGAAAAATGTAAATTTCCAATTTCAACCAAACATGCTAGAAATGCTCCAATTGAGCTAATTAGCTTATTGTGAGAATATTACAAACGTCTGACCAAACTGAAAAAGGTAAATTTCCAATTTCAACCAAACATGCTAGAAATGCTCCAATTGAGCTAATTAGCTTATTGTGAGAATATTACAAACGTCTGACAAAACTGAAAAATGTAAATTTCCAATTTCAACCAAACATGCTAGATATGCTCCAATTGAGCTAATTAGCTTATTGTGAGAATATTGCAATTGTCTGACAACACTGAAAAATGTAAATTTCCAATTTTAACCAAACATGCTAGAAATGCTCCAATTGAGCTAATTAGCTTATTGTGAGAATATTACAAGCGTCTGACAAAACTGAAAAATGTAAATTTCCAATTTCAACCAAACATGCTAGAAATGCTCCAATTGAGCTAATTAGCTTATTGTGAGAATATTGCAATTGTCTGACAAAAGTGAAAAATGTAAATTTCCAATATCAACCAAACATGCTAGAAATGCTCCAATTGAGCTAATTAGCTTATTGTGAGAATATTAAAAACGTCTGACAAAACTGAAAAATGTAATTTTCCAATTTCAACCAAACATGCTAGAAATGCTCCAATTGAGCTAATTAGCTTATTGTGAGAATATTACAAACGTCTGACCAAACTGAAAAATGTAAATTTCCAATTTCAACCAAACATGCTAGAAATGCTCCAATTGAGCTAATTAGCTTATTGTGAGAATATTGCAATTGTCTGACAAAAGTGAAAAATGTAAATTTCCAATTTCAACCAAACATGCTAGAAATGCTCCAATTGAGCTAATTAGCTTATTGTGAGAATATTACAAACGTCTGACAACACTGAAAAATGTAAATTTCCAATTTCAACCAAACATGTTAGAAATGCTCCAATTGAGCTAATTAGCTTATTGTGAGAATATTGCAATTGTCTGACAAAAGTGAAAAATGTAAATTTCCAATTTCAACCAAACATTCTAGAAATGCTCCAATTGAGCTAATTAGCTTATTGTGAGAATATTGCAAACATCTGACAAAAGTGAAAAATGTAAATTTCCAATTTCAACCAAACATGATAGAAATGCTCCAATTGAGCTAATTAGCTTATTGTGAGAATATTACAAACGTCTGACAAAACTGAAAAATGTAAATTTCCAATTTCAACAAAACATGCTAGAAATGCCCAAATTGCGCAATTAAGCCTACTGTAGGAATTTTACAAACGTCTGACAAAACTGAAAAATGTAAATTTCCAATTTCAACCAAACATGCTAGAAATGCTCCAATTGAGCTAATTAGCTTATTGTGAGAATATTACAAACGTCTGACAAAACTGAAAAATGTAAATTTCCAATTTCAACCAAACATGCTAGAAATGCTCCAATTGAGCTAATTAGCTTATTGTGAGAATATTACAAACGTCTGACAAAACTGAAAAATGTAAATTTCCAATTTCAACCAAACATGCTAGAAATGCTCCAATTGAGCTAATTAGCTTATTGTGAGAATATTGCAATTGTCTGACAAAAGTGAAAAATGTAAATTTCCAATTTTAACCAAACATGCTAGAAATGCTCCAATTGAGCTAATTAGCTTATTGTGAGAATATTACAAACGTCTGACAAAACTGAAAAATGTAAATTTCCAATTTCAACCAAACATGCTAGATATGCTCCAATTGAGCTAATTAGCTTATTGTGAGAATATTGCAATTGTCTGACAAAAGTGAAAAATGTAAATTTCCAATTTTAACCAAACATGCTAGAAATGCTCCAATTGAGCTAATTAGCTTATTGTGAGAATATTACAAGCGTCTGACAAAACTGAAAAATGTAAATTTCCAATTTCAACCAAACATGCTAGAAATGCTCCAATTGAGCTAATTAGCTTATTGTGAGAATATTGCAATTGTCTGACAAAAGTGAAAAATGTAAATTTCCAATATCAACCAAACATGCTAGAAATGCTCCAATTGAGCTAATTAGCTTATTGTGAGAATATTACTAACGTCTGACAACACTGAAAAATGTAAATTTCCAATTTCAACCAAACATGCTAGAAATGCTCCAATTGAGCTAATTAGCTTATTGTGAGAATATTGCAATTGTCTGACAAAAGTGAAAAATGTAAATTTCCAATTTCAACCAAACATGCTAGAAATGCTCCAATTGAGCTAATTAGCTTATTGTGAGAATATTACAAACGTCTGACAAAACTGAAAAATGTAAATTTCCAATTTCAACCAAATATGCTAGAAATGCTCCAATTGAGCTAATTAGCTTATTGAGAGAATATTGCAGTTGTCTGACAAAAGTGCAAAATGTAAATTTGCAATTTCAACCAAACATGCTAGAAATGCTCCAATTGAGCTAATTAGCTTATTGCGAGAGTATTACAAACGTCTGACAAACATGATAAATGTAAATTTCCAATTTCAACCAAACATGCTAGAAATGCTCCAATTGAGCTAATTAGCTTATTGTGAGAATATTACAAACGTCTGACAAAACTGAAAAATGTAAATTTCCAATTTCAACCAAACATGCTAGAAATGCTCCAATTGAGCTAATTAGCTTATTGAGAGAATATTGTAATTGTCTGACAAAAGTGAAAAATGTAAATTTCCAATTTCAACCAAACATGCTAGAAATGCTCCAATTGAGCTAATTAGCTTATTGTGAGAATATTACAAACGTCTGACAACACTGAAAAATGTAAATTTCCAATTTCAACCAAATATGTTAGAAATGCTCCAATTGAGCTAATTAGCTTATTGTGAGAATATTGCAATTGTCTGACAAAAGTGAAAAATGTAAATTTCCAATTTCAACCAAACATTCTAGAAATGCTCCAATTGAGCTAATTAGCTTATTGTGAGAATATTGCAAACATCTGACAAAAGTGAAAAATGTAAATTTCCAATTTCAACCAAACATGATAGAAATGCTCCAATTGAGCTAATTAGCTTATTGTGAGAATATTACAAACGTCTGACAAAACTAAAAAATGTAAATTTCCAATTTCAACCAAACATGCTAGAAATGCTCCAATTGAGCTAATTAGCTTATTGAGAGAATATTGCAATTGTCTGACAAAAGTGAAAAATGTAAATTTGCAATTTCAACCAAACATGCTAGAAATGCTCCAATTGAGCTAATTAGCTTATTGTGAGAATATTACAAACGTCTGACAAAACTGAAAAATGTAAATTTCCAATTTCAACCAAATATGCTAGAAATGCTCCAATTGAGCTAATTAGCTTATTGTGAGAATATTACAAACGTCTGACAAAACTGAAAAATGTAAATTTCCAATTTCAACCAAACATGCTAGAAATGCTCCAATTGAGCTAATTAGCTTATTGAGAGAATATTGCAGTTGTCTGACAAAAGTGCAAAATGTAAATTTGCAATTTCAACCAAACATGCTAGAAATGCTCCAATTGAGCTAATTAGCTTATTGCGAGAGTATTACAAACGTCTGACAAACATGATAAATGTAAATTTCCAATTTCAACCAAACATGCTAGAAATGCTCCAATTGAGCTAATTAGCTTATTGTGAGAATATTACAAACGTCTGACAAAACTGAAAAATGTAAATTTCCAATTTCAACCAAACATGCTAGAAATGCTCCAATTGAGCTAATTAGCTTATTGTGAGAATATTACAAACGTCTGACAAAACTGAAAAATGTAAATTTCCAATTTCAACCAAATATGCTAGAAATGCTCCAATTGAGCTAATTAGCTTATTGAGAGAATATTGCAGTTGTCTGACAAAAGTGCAAAATGTAAATTTGCAATTTCAACCAAACATGCTAGAAATGCTCCAATTGAGCTAATTAGCTTATTGCGAGAGTATTACAAACGTCTGACAAAAATGATAAATGTAAATTTCCAATTTCAACCAAACATGCTAGAAATGCTCCAATTGAGCTAATTAGCTTATTGTGAGAATATTACAAACGTCTGACAAAACTGAAAAATGTAAATTTCCAATTTCAACCAAACATGCTAGAAATGCTCCAATTGAGCTAATTAGCTTATTGAGAGAATATTGTAATTGTCTGACAAAAGTGAAAAATGTAAATTTCCAATTTCAACCAAACATGCTAGAAATGCTCCAATTGAGCTAATTAGCTTATTGTGAGAATATTACAAACGTCTGACAACACTGAAAAATGTAAACTTCCAATTTCAACCAAACATGTTAGAAATGCTCCAATTGAGCTAATTAGCTTATTGTGAGAATATTGCAATTGTCTGACAAAAGTGAAAAATGTAAATTTCCAATTTCAACCAAACATTCTAGAAATGCTCCAATTGAGCTAATTAGCTTATTGTGAGAATATTGCAAACATCTGACAAAAGTAAAAAATGTAAATTTCCAATTTCAACCAAACATGATAGAAATGCTCCAATTGAGCTAATTAGCTTATTGTGAGAATATTACAAACGTCTGACAAAACTGAAAAATGTAAATTTCCAATTTCAACCAAACATGCTAGAAATGCCCAAATTGCGCAAATAAGCCTACTGTAGGAATTTTACAAACGTCTGACAAAACTGAAAAATGTAAATTTCCAATTTCAACCAAACATGCTAGAAATGCTCCAATTGAGCTAATTAGCTTATTGTGAGAATATTACAAACGTCTGACAAAACTGAAAAATGTAAATTTCCAATTTCAACCAAACATGCTAGAAATGCTCCAATTGAGCTAATTAGCTTATTGTGAGAATATTACAAACGTCTGACAAAATTGAAAAATGTAATATTCCAATTTCAACCAAACATGCTAGAAATGCTCCAATTGAGCTAATTAGCTTATTGTGAGAATATTGCAATTGTCTGACAAAAGTGAAAAATGTAAATTTCCAATTTTAACCAAACATGCTAGAAATGCTCCAATTGAGCTAATTAGCTTATTGTGAGAATATTACAAACGTCTGACAAAACTGAAAAATGTAAATTTCCAATTTCAACCAAACATGCTAGATATGCTCCAATTGAGCTAATTAGCTTATTGTGAGAATATTGCAATTGTCTGACAAAAGTGAAAAATGTAAATTTCCAATTTTAACCAAACATGCTAGAAATGCTCCAATTGAGCTAATTAGCTTATTGTGAGAATATTACAAGCGTCTGACAAAACTGAAAAATGTAAATTTCCAATTTCAACCAAACATGCTAGAAATGCTCCAATTGAGCTAATTAGCTTATTGTGAGAATATTGCAATTGTCTGACAAAAGTGAAAAATGTAAATTTCCAATATCAACCAAACATGATAGAAATGCTCCAATTGAGCTAATTAGCTTATTGTGAGAATATTAAAAACGTCTGACAAAACTGAAAAATGTAATTTTCCAATTTCAACCAAACATGCTAGAAATGCTCCAATTGAGCTAATTAGCTTATTGTGAGAATATTACAAACGTCTGACCAAACTGAAAAATGTAAATTTCCAATTTCAACCAAACATGCTAGATATGCTCCAATTGAGCTAATTAGCTTATTGTGAGAATATTGCAATTGTCTGACAAAAGTGAAAAATGTAAATTTCCAATTTTAACCAAACATGCTAGAAATGCTCCAATTGAGCTAATTAGCTTATTGTGAGAATATTACAAACGTCTGACAAAACTGAAAAATGTAAATTTCCAATTTCAACCAAACATGCTAGATATGCTCCAATTGAGCTAATTAGCTTATTGTGAGAATATTGCAATTGTCTGACAAAAGTGAAAAATGTAAATTTCCAATTTTAACCAAACATGCTAGAAATGCTCCAATTGAGCTAATTAGCTTATTGTGAGAATATTACAAGCGTCTGACAAAACTGAAAAATGTAAATTTCCAATTTCAACCAAACATGCTAGAAATGCTCCAATTGAGCTAATTAGCTTATTGTGAGAATATTGCAATTGTCTGACAAAAGTGAAAAATGTAAATTTCCAATATCAACCAAACATGCTAGAAATGCTCCAATTGAGCTAATTAGCTTATTGTGAGAATATTAAAAACGTCTGACAAAACTGAAAAATGTAATTTTCCAATTTCAACCAAACATGCTAGAAATGCTCCAATTGAGCTAATTAGCTTATTGTGAGAATATTACAAACGTCTGACCAAACTGAAAAATGTAAATTTCCAATTTCAACCAAACATGCTAGAAATGCTCCAATTGAGCTAATTAGCTTATTGTGAGAATATTACAAACGTCTGACAAAACTGAAAAATGTAAATTTCCAATTTCAACCAAACATGCTAGAAATGCTCCAATTGAGCTAATTAGCTTATTGTGAGAATATTGCAATTGTCTGACAAAAGTGAAAAATGTAAATTTCCAATTTTAACCAAACATGCTAGAAATGCTCCAATTGAGCTAATTAGCTTATTGTGAGAATATTACAAACGTCTGACAAAACTGAAAAATGTAAATTTCCAATTTCAACCAAACATGCTAGATATGCTCCAATTGAGCTAATTAGCTTATTGTGAGAATATTGCAATTGTCTGACAACACTGAAAAATGTAAATTTCCAATTTTAACCAAACATGCTAGAAATGCTCCAATTGAGCTAATTAGCTTATTGTGAGAATATTACAAGCGTCTGACAAAACTGAAAAATGTAAATTTCCAATTTCAACCAAACATGCTAGAAATGCTCCAATTGAGCTAATTAGCTTATTGTGAGAATATTGCAATTGTCTGACAAAAGTGAAAAATGTAAATTTCCAATATCAACCAAACATGCTAGAAATGCTCCAATTGAGCTAATTAGCTTATTGTGAGAATATTAAAAACGTCTGACAAAACTGAAAAATGTAATTTTCCAATTTCAACCAAACATGCTAGAAATGCTCCAATTGAGCTAATTAGCTTATTGTGAGAATATTACAAACGTCTGACCAAACTGAAAAATGTAAATTTCCAATTTCAACCAAACATGCTAGAAATGCTCCAATTGAGCTAATTAGCTTATTGTGAGAATATTGCAATTGTCTGACAAAAGTGAAAAATGTAAATTTCCAATTTCAACCAAACATGCTAGAAATGCTCCAATTGAGCTAATTAGCTTATTGTGAGAATATTACTAACGTCTGACAACACTGAAAAATGTAAATTTCCAATTTCAACCAAACATGCTAGAAATGCTCCAATTGAGCTAATTAGCTTATTGTGAGAATATTGCAATTGTCTGACAAAAGTGAAAAATGTAAATTTCCAATTTCAACCAAACATGCTAGAAATGCTCCAATTGAGCTAATTAGCTTATTGTGAGAATATTACAAACGTCTGACAAAAGTGAAAAATGTAAATTTCCAATTTCAACCAAACATGCTAGAAATGCTCCAATTGAGCTAATTAGCTTATTGTGAGAATATGGCAATTGTCTGACAAAAGTGAAAAATGTAAATTTCCAATTTTAACCAAACATGCTAGAAATGCTCCAATTGAGCTAATTAGCTTATTGTGAGAATATTACAAACGTCTGACAAAACTGAAAAATGTAAATTTCCAATTTCAACCAAACATGCTAGATATGCTCCAATTGAGCTAATTAGCTTATTGTGAGAATATTGCAATTGTCTGACAACACTGAAAAATGTAAATTTCCAATTTTAACCAAACATGCTAGAAATGCTCCAATTGAGCTAATTAGCTTATTGTGAGAATATTACAAGCGTCTGACAAAACTGAAAAATGTAAATTTCCAATTTCAACCAAACATGCTAGAAATGCTCCAATTGAGCTAATTAGCTTATTGTGAGAATATTGCAATTGTCTGACAAAAGTGAAAAATGTAAATTTCCAATATCAACCAAACATGCTAGAAATGCTCCAATTGAGCTAATTAGCTTATTGTGAGAATATTAAAAACGTCTGACAAAACTGAAAAATGTAATTTTCCAATTTCAACCAAACATGCTAGAAATGCTCCAATTGAGCTAATTAGCTTATTGTGAGAATATTACAAACGTCTGACCAAACTGAAAAATGTAAATTTCCAATTTCAACCAAACATGCTAGAAATGCTCCAATTGAGCTAATTAGCTTATTGTGAGAATATTGCAATTGTCTGACAAAAGTGAAAAATGTAAATTTCCAATTTCAACCAAACATGCTAGAAATGCTCCAATTGAGCTAATTAGCTTATTGTGAGAATATTACTAACGTCTGACAACACTGAAAAATGTAAATTTCCAATTTCAACCAAACATGCTAGAAATGCTCCAATTGAGCTAATTAGCTTATTGTGAGAATATTGCAATTGTCTGACAAAAGTGAAAAATGTAAATTTCCAATTTCAACCAAACATGCTAGAAATGCTCCAATTGAGCTAATTAGCTTATTGTGAGAATATTACAAACGTCTGACAAAAGTGAAAAATGTAAATTTCCAATTTCAACCAAACATGCTAGAAATGCTCCAATTGAGCTAATTAGCTTATTGTGAGAATATTACAAACGTCTGACAAAACTGAAAAATGTAAATTTCCAATTTCAACCAAATATGCTAGAAATGCTCCAATTGAGCTAATTAGCTTATTGAGAGAATATTGCAGTTGTCTGACAAAAGTGCAAAATGTAAATTTGCAATTTCAACCAAACATGCTAGAAATGCTCCAATTGAGCTAATTAGCTTATTGCGAGAGTATTACAAACGTCTGACAAACATGATAAATGTAAATTTCCAATTTCAACCAAACATGCTAGAAATGCTCCAATTGAGCTAATTAGCTTATTGTGAGAATATTACAAACGTCTGACAAAACTGAAAAATGTAAATTTCCAATTTCAACCAAACATGCTAGAAATGCTCCAATTGAGCTAATTAGCTTATTGAGAGAATATTGTAATTGTCTGACAAAAGTGAAAAATGTAAATTTCCAATTTCAACCAAACATGCTAGAAATGCTCCAATTGAGCTAATTAGCTTATTGTGAGAATATTACAAACGTCTGACAACACTGAAAAATGTAAATTTCCAATTTCAACCAAACATGTTAGAAATGCTCCAATTGAGCTAATTAGCTTATTGTGAGAATATTGCAATTGTCTGACAAAAGTGAAAAATGTAAATTTCCAATTTCAACCAAACATTCTAGAAATGCTCCAATTGAGCTAATTAGCTTATTGTGAGAATATTGCAAACATCTGACAAAAGTGAAAAATGTAAATTTCCAATTTCAACCAAACATGATAGAAATGCTCCAATTGAGCTAATTAGCTTATTGTGAGAATATTACAAACGTCTGACAAAACTGAAAAATGTAAATTTCCAATTTCAACCAAACATGCTAGAAATGCCCAAATTGCGGAATTAAGCCTACTGTAGGAATTTTACAAACGTCTGACAAAACTGAAAAATGTAAATTTCCAATTTCAACCAAACATGCTAGAAATGCTCCAATTGAGCTAATTAGCTTATTGTGAGAATATTACAAACGTCTGACAAAACTGAAAAATGTAAATTTCCAATTTCAACCAAACATGCTAGAAATGCTCCAATTGAGCTAATTAGCTTATTGTGAGAATATTACAAACGTCTGACAAAACTGAAAAATGTAAATTTCCAATTTCAACCAAACATGCTAGAAATGCTCCAATTGAGCTAATTAGCTTATTGTGAGAATATTGCAATTGTCTGACAAAAGTGAAAAATGTAAATTTCCAATTTTAACCAAACATGCTAGAAATGCTCCAATTGAGCTAATTAGCTTATTGTGAGAATATTACAAACGTCTGACAAAACTGAAAAATGTAAATTTCCAATTTCAACCAAACATGCTAGATATGCTCCAATTGAGCTAATTAGCTTATTGTGAGAATATTGCAATTGTCTGACAAAAGTGAAAAATGTAAATTTCCAATTTTAACCAAACATGCTAGAAATGCTCCAATTGAGCTAATTAGCTTATTGTGAGAATATTACAAGCGTCTGACAAAACTGAAAAATGTAAATTTCCAATTTCAACCAAACATGCTAGAAATGCTCCAATTGAGCTAATTAGCTTATTGTGAGAATATTGCAATTGTCTGACAAAAGTGAAAAATGTAAATTTCCAATATCAACCAAACATGCTAGAAATGCTCCAATTGAGCTAATTAGCTTATTGTGAGAATATTAAAAACGTCTGACAAAACTGAAAAATGTAAATTTCCAATTTCAACCAAACATGCTAGAAATGCTCCAATTGAGCTAATTAGCTTATTGTGAGAATATTACAAACGTCTGACCAAACTGAAAAATGTAAATTTCCAATTTCAACCAAACATGCTAGAAATGCTCCAATTGAGCTAATTAGCTTATTGTGAGAATATTGCAATTGTCTGACAAAAGTGAAAAATGTAAATTTCCAATTTCAACCAAACATGCTAGAAATGCTCCAATTGAGCTAATTAGCTTATTGTGAGAATATTACTAACGTCTGACAACACTGAAAAATGTAAATTTCCAATTTCAACCAAACATGCTAGAAATGCTCCAATTGAGCTAATTAGCTTATTGTGAGAATATTGCAATTGTCTGACAAAAGTGAAAAATGTAAATTTCCAATTTCAACCAAACATGCTAGAAATGCTCCAATTGAGCTAATTAGCTTATTGTGAGAATATTACAAACGTCTGACCAAACTGAAAAATGTAAATTTCCAATTTCAACCAAACATGCTAGATATGCTCCAATTGAGCTAATTAGCTTATTGTGAGAATATTACCAACGTCTGACAAAACTGAAAAATGTAAATTTCCAATTTTAACCAAACATGCTAGAAATGCTCCAATTGAGCTAATTAGCTTATTGTGAGAATATTACAAACGTCTGACAAAACTGAAAAATGTAAATTTCGAATTTCAACCAAACATGCTAGATATGCTCCAATTGAGCTAATTAGCTTATTGTGAGAATATTGCAATTGTCTGACAAAAGTGAAAAATGTAAATTTCCAATTTTAACCAAACATGCTAGAAATGCTCCAATTGAGCTAATTAGCTTATTGTGAGAATATTACAAGCGTCTGACAAAACTGAAAAATGTAAATTTCCAATTTCAACCAAACATGCTAGAAATGCTCCAATTGAGCTAATTAGCTTATTGTGAGAATATTGCAATTGTCTGACAAAAGTGAAAAATGTAAATTTCCAATATCAACCAAACATGCTAGAAATGCTCCAATTGAGCTAATTAGCTTATTGTGAGAATATTAAAAACGTCTGACAAAACTGAAAAATGTAATTTTCCAATTTCAACCAAACATGCTAGAAATGCTCCAATTGAGCTAATTAGCTTATTGTGAGAATATTACAAACGTCTGACCAAACTGAAAAATGTAAATTTCCAATTTCAACCAAACATGCTAGAAATGCTCCAATTGAGCTAATTAGCTTATTGTGAGAATATTACAAACGTCTGACAAAACTGAAAAATGTAAATTTCCAATTTCAACCAAACATGCTAGAAATGCTCCAATTGAGCTAATTAGCTTATTGTGAGAATATTGCAATTGTCTGACAAAAGTGAAAAATGTAAATTTCCAATTTTAACCAAACATGCTAGAAATGCTCCAATTGAGCTAATTAGCTTATTGTGAGAATATTACAAACGTCTGACAAAACTGAAAAATGTAAATTTCCAATTTCAACCAAACATGCTAGATATGCTCCAATTGAGCTAATTAGCTTATTGTGAGAATATTGCAATTGTCTGACAAAAGTGAAAAATGTAAATTTCCAATTTTAACCAAACATGCTAGAAATGCTCCAATTGAGCTAATTAGCTTATTGTGAGAATATTACAAGCGTCTGACAAAACTGAAAAATGTAAATTTCCAATTTCAACCAAACATGCTAGAAATGCTCCAATTGAGCTAATTAGCTTATTGTGAGAATATTGCAATTGTCTGACAAAAGTGAAAAATGTAAATTTCCAATATCAACCAAACATGCTAGAAATGCTCCAATTGAGCTAATTAGCTTATTGTGAGAATATTAAAAACGTCTGACAAAACTGAAAAATGTAATTTTCCAATTTCAACCAAACATGCTAGAAATGCTCCAATTGAGCTAATTAGCTTATTGTGAGAATATTACAAACGTCTGACCAAACTGAAAAATGTAAATTTCCAATTTCAACCAAACATGCTAGAAATGCTCCAATTGAGCTAATTAGCTTATTGTGAGAATATTGCAATTGTCTGACAAAAGTGAAAAATGTAAATTTCCAATTTCAACCAAACATGCTAGAAATGCTCCAATTGAGCTAATTAGCTTATTGTGAGAATATTACTAACGTCTGACAACACTGAAAAATGTAAATTTCCAATTTCAACCAAACATGCTAGAAATGCTCCAATTGAGCTAATTAGCTTATTGTGAGAATATTACAAACGTCTGACCAAACTGAAAAATGTAAATTTCCAATTTCAACCAAACATGCTAGAAATGCTCCAATTGAGCTAATTAGCTTATTGTGAGAATATTGCAATTGTCTGACAAAAGTGAAAAATGTAAATTTCCAATTTCAACCAAACATGCTAGAAATGCTCCAATTGAGCTAATTAGCTTATTGTGAGAATATTACTAACGTCTGACAACACTGAAAAATGTAAATTTCCAATTTCAACCAAACATGCTAGAAATGCTCCAATTGAGCTAATTAGCTTATTGTGAGAATATTGCAATTGTCTGACAAAAGTGAAAAATGTAAATTTCCAATTTCAACCAAACATGCTAGAAATGCTCCAATTGAGCTAATTAGCTTATTGTGAGAATATTACAAACGTCTGACCAAACTGAAAAATGTAAATTTCCAATTTCAACCAAACATGCTAGATATGCTCCAATTGAGCTAATTAGCTTATTGTGAGAATATTACCAACGTCTGACAAAACTGAAAAATGTAAATTTCCAATTTTAACCAAACATGCTAGAAATGCTCCAATTGAGCTAATTAGCTTATTGTGAGAATATTACAAACGTCTGACAAAACTGAAAAATGTAAATTTCGAATTTCAACCAAACATGCTAGATATGCTCCAATTGAGCTAATTAGCTTATTGTGAGAATATTGCAATTGTCTGACAAAAGTGAAAAATGTAAATTTCCAATTTTAACCAAACATGCTAGAAATGCTCCAATTGAGCTAATTAGCTTATTGTGAGAATATTACAAGCGTCTGACAAAACTGAAAAATGTAAATTTCCAATTTCAACCAAACATGCTAGAAATGCTCCAATTGAGCTAATTAGCTTATTGTGAGAATATTGCAATTGTCTGACAAAAGTGAAAAATGTAAATTTCCAATATCAACCAAACATGCTAGAAATGCTCCAATTGAGCTAATTAGCTTATTGTGAGAATATTAAAAACGTCTGACAAAACTGAAAAATGTAATTTTCCAATTTCAACCAAACATGCTAGAAATGCTCCAATTGAGCTAATTAGCTTATTGTGAGAATATTACAAACGTCTGACCAAACTGAAAAATGTAAATTTCCAATTTCAACCAAACATGCTAGAAATGCTCCAATTGAGCTAATTAGCTTATTGTGAGAATATTACAAACGTCTGACAAAACTGAAAAATGTAAATTTCCAATTTCAACCAAACATGCTAGAAATGCTCCAATTGAGCTAATTAGCTTATTGTGAGAATATTGCAATTGTCTGACAAAAGTGAAAAATGTAAATTTCCAATTTTAACCAAACATGCTAGAAATGCTCCAATTGAGCTAATTAGCTTATTGTGAGAATATTACAAACGTCTGACAAAACTGAAAAATGTAAATTTCCAATTTCAACCAAACATGCTAGATATGCTCCAATTGAGCTAATTAGCTTATTGTGAGAATATTGCAATTGTCTGACAAAAGTGAAAAATGTAAATTTCCAATTTTAACCAAACATGCTAGAAATGCTCCAATTGAGCTAATTAGCTTATTGTGAGAATATTACAAGCGTCTGACAAAACTGAAAAATGTAAATTTCCAATTTCAACCAAACATGCTAGAAATGCTCCAATTGAGCTAATTAGCTTATTGTGAGAATATTGCAATTGTCTGACAAAAGTGAAAAATGTAAATTTCCAATATCAACCAAACATGCTAGAAATGCTCCAATTGAGCTAATTAGCTTATTGTGAGAATATTAAAAACGTCTGACAAAACTGAAAAATGTAATTTTCCAATTTCAACCAAACATGCTAGAAATGCTCCAATTGAGCTAATTAGCTTATTGTGAGAATATTACAAACGTCTGACCAAACTGAAAAATGTAAATTTCCAATTTCAACCAAACATGCTAGAAATGCTCCAATTGAGCTAATTAGCTTATTGTGAGAATATTGCAATTGTCTGACAAAAGTGAAAAATGTAAATTTCCAATTTCAACCAAACATGCTAGAAATGCTCCAATTGAGCTAATTAGCTTATTGTGAGAATATTACTAACGTCTGACAACACTGAAAAATGTAAATTTCCAATTTCAACCAAACATGCTAGAAATGCTCCAATTGAGCTAATTAGCTTATTGAGAGAATATTGCAGTTGTCTGACAAAAGTGCAAAATGTAAATTTGCAATTTCAACCAAACATGCTAGAAATGCTCCAATTGAGCTAATTAGCTTATTGCGAGAGTATTACAAACGTCTGACAAACATGATAAATGTAAATTTCCAATTTCAACCAAACATGCTAGAAATGCTCCAATTGAGCTAATTAGCTTATTGTGAGAATATTACAAACGTCTGACAAAACTGAAAAATGTAAATTTCCAATTTCAACCAAACATGCTAGAAATGCTCCAATTGAGCTAATTAGCTTATTGAGAGAATATTGTAATTGTCTGACAAAAGTGAAAAATGTAAATTTCCAATTTCAACCAAACATGCTAGAAATGCTCCAATTGAGCTAATTAGCTTATTGTGAGAATATTACAAACGTCTGACAAAACTGAAAAATGTAAATTTCCAATTTCAACCAAACATGCTAGAAATGCTCCAATTGAGCTAATTAGCTTATTGAGAGAATATTGTAATTGTCTGACAAAAGTGAAAAATGTAAATTTCCAATTTCAACCAAACATGCTAGAAATGCCCAAATTGCGCAATTAAGCCTACTGTAGGATTTTTACAAACGTCTGACAAAACTGAAAAATGTAAATTTCCAATTTCAACCAAACATGCTAGAAATGCTCCAATTGAGCTAATTAGCTTATTGTGAGAATATTACAAACGTCTGACAAAACTGAAAAATGTAAATTTCCAATTTCAACCAAACATGCTAGAAATGCTCCAATTGAGAATATTACAAACGTCTGACAAAACTGAAAAATGTAAATTTCCAATTTCAACCAAACATGCTAGAAATGCTCCAATTGAGCTAATTAGCTTATTGTGAGAATATTGCAATTGTCTGACAAAAGTGAAAAATGTAAATTTCCAATTTTAACCAAACATGCTAGAAATGCTCCAATTGAGCTAATTAGCTTATTGTGAGAATATTACAAACGTCTGACAAAACTGAAAAATGTAAATTTCCAATTTCAACCAAACATGCTAGATATGCTCCAATTGAGCTAATTAGCTTATTGTGAGAATATTGCAATTGTCTGACAAAAGTGAAAAATGTAAATTTCCAATTTTAACCAAACATGCTAGAAATGCTCCAATTGAGCTAATTAGCTTATTGTGAGAATATTACAAGCGTCTGACAAAACTGAAAAATGTAAATTTCCAATTTCAACCAAACATGCTAGAAATGCTCCAATTGAGCTAATTAGCTTATTGTGAGAATATTGCAATTGTCTGACAAAAGTGAAAAATGTAAATTTCCAATATCAACCAAACATGCTAGAAATGCTCCAATTGAGCTAATTAGCTTATTGTGAGAATATTAAAAACGTCTGACAAAACTGAAAAATGTAAATTTCCAATTTCAACCAAACATGCTAGAAATGCTCCAATTGAGCTAATTAGCTTATTGTGAGAATATTACAAACGTCTGACCAAACTGAAAAATGTAAATTTCCAATTTCAACCAAACATGCTAGAAATGCTCCAATTGAGCTAATTAGCTTATTGTGAGAATATTGCAATTGTCTGACAAAAGTGAAAAATGTAAATTTCCAATTTCAACCAAACATGCTAGAAATGCTCCAATTGAGCTAATTAGCTTATTGTGAGAATATTACTAACGTCTGACAACACTGAAAAATGTAAATTTCCAATTTCAACCAAACATGCTAGAAATGCTCCAATTGAGCTAATTAGCTTATTGTGAGAATATTGCAATTGTCTGACAAAAGTGAAAAATGTAAATTTCCAATTTCAACCAAACATGCTAGAAATGCTCCAATTGAGCTAATTAGCTTATTGTGAGAATATTACAAACGTCTGACAAAAGTGAAAAATGTAAATTTCCAATTTCAACCAAACATGCTAGAAATGCTCCAATTGAGCTAATTAGCTTATTGTGAGAATATTACAAACGTCTGACAAAACTGAAAAATGTAAATTTCCAATTTCAACCAAACATGCTAGAAATGCTCCAATTGAGCTAATTAGCTTATTGAGAAAATATTGTAATTGTCTGACAAAAGTGAAAAATGTAAATTTCCAATTTCAACCAAACATGCTAGAAATGCTCCAATTGAGCTAATTAGCTTATTGTGAGAATATTACAAACGTCTGACAACACTGAAAAATGTAAATTTCCAATTTCAACCAAACATGTTAGAAATGCTCCAATTGAGCTAATTAGCTTATTGTGAGAATATTGCAATTGTCTGACAAAAGTGAAAAATGTAAATTTCCAATTTCAACCAAACATTCTAGAAATGCTCCAATTGAGCTAATTAGCTTATTGTGAGAATATTGCAAACATCTGACAAAAGTGAAAAATGTAAATTTCCAATTTCAACCAAACATGATAGAAATGCTCCAATTGAGCTAATTAGCTTATTGTGAGAATATTACAAACGTCTGACAAAACTGAAAAATGTAAATTTCCAATTTCAACCAAACATGCTAGAAATGCTCCAATTGAGCTAATTAGCTTATTGAGAGAATATTGCAATTGTCTGACAAAAGTGAAAAATGTAAATTTGCAATTTGAACCAAACATGCTAGAAATGCTCCAATTGAGCTAATTAGCTTATTGTGAGAATATTACAAACGTCTGACAAAACTGAAAAATGTAAATTTCCAATTTCAACCAAATATGCTAGAAATGCTCCAATTGAGCTAATTAGCTTATTGTGAGAATATTACAAACGTCTGACAAAACTGAAAAATGTAAATTTCCAATTTCAACCAAACATGCTAGAAATGCTCCAATTGAGCTAATTAGCTTATTGCGAGAATATTACAAACGTCTGACAAAACTGAAAAATGTAAATTTCCAATTTCAACCAAATATGCTAGAAATGCTCCAATTGAGCTAATTAGCTTATTGTGAGAATATTACAAACGTCTGACAAAACTGAAAAATGTAAATTTCCAATTTCAACCAAACATGCTAGAAATGCTCCAATTGAGCTAATTAGCTTATTGCGAGAGTATTACAAACGTCTGACAAACATGATAAATGTGAATTTCCAATTTCAACCAAACATGCTAGAAATGCTCCAATTGAGCTAATTAGCTTATTGAGAGAATATTGCAGTTGTCTGACAAAAGTGCAAAATGTAAATTTGCAATTTCAACCAAACATGCTAGAAATGCTCCAATTGAGCTAATTAGCTTATTGCGAGAGTATTACAAACGTCTGACAAACATGATAAATGTAAATTTCCAATTTCAACCAAACATGCTAGAAATGCTCCAATTGAGCTAATTAGCTTATTGTGAGAATATTACAAACGTCTGACAAAACTGAAAAATGTAAATTTCCAATTTCAACCAAACATGCTAGAAATGCTCCAATTGAGCTAATTAGCTTATTGTGAGAATATTACAAACGTCTGACAAAACTGAAAAATGTAAATTTCCAATTTCAACCAAATATGCTAGAAATGCTCCAATTGAGCTAATTAGCTTATTGAGAGAATATTGCAGTTGTCTGACAAAAGTGCAAAATGTAAATTTGCAATTTCAACCAAACATGCTAGAAATGCTCCAATTGAGCTAATTAGCTTATTGCGAGAGTATTACAAACGTCTGACAAACATGATAAATGTAAATTTCCAATTTCAACCAAACATGCTAGAAATGCTCCAATTGAGCTAATTAGCTTATTGTGAGAATATTACAAACGTCTGACAAAACTGAAAAATGTAAATTTCCAATTTCAACCAAACATGCTAGAAATGCTCCAATTGAGCTAATTAGCTTATTGAGAGAATATTGTAATTGTCTGACAAAAGTGAAAAATGTAAATTTCCAATTTCAACCAAACATGCTAGAAATGCTCCAATTGAGCTAATTAGCTTATTGTGAGAATATTACAAACGTCTGACAACACTGAAAAATGTAAATTTCCAATTTCAACCAAACATGTTAGAAATGCTCCAATTGATCTAATTAGCTTATTGTGAGAATATTGCAATTGTCTGACAAAAGTGAAAAATGTAAATTTCCAATTTCAACCAAACATTCTAGAAATGCTCCAATTGAGCTAATTAGCTTATTGTGAGAATATTGCAAACATCTGACAAAAGTGAAAAATGTAAATTTCCAATTTCAACCAAACATGATAGAAATGCTCCAATTGAGCTAATTAGCTTATTGTGAGAATATTACAAACGTCTGACAAAACTGAAAAATGTAAATTTCCAATTTCAACCAAACATGCTAGAAATGCCCAAATTGCGCAAATAAGCCTACTGTAGGAATTTTACAAACGTCTGACAAAACTGAAAAATGTAAATTTCCAATTTCAACCAAACATGCTAGAAATGCTCCAATTGAGCTAATTAGCTTATTGTGAGAATATTACAAACGTCTGACAAAACTGAAAAATGTAAATTTCCAATTTCAACCAAACATGCTAGAAATGCTCCAATTGAGCTAATTAGCTTATTGTGAGAATATTACAAACGTCTGACAAAACTGAAAAATGTAAATTTCCAATTTCAACCAAACATGCTAGAAATGCTCCAATTGAGCTAATTAGCTTATTGTGAGAATATTGCAATTGTCTGACAAAAGTGAAAAATGTAAATTTCCAATTTTAACCAAACATGCTAGAAATGCTCCAATTGAGCTAATTAGCTTATTGTGAGAATATTACAAACGTCTGACAAAACTGAAAAATGTAATTTTCCAATTTCAACCAAACATGCTAGATATGCTCCAATTGAGCTAATTAGCTTATTGTGAGAATATTGCAATTGTCTGACAAAAGTGAAAAATGTAAATTTCCAATTTTAACCAAACATGCTAGAAATGCTCCAATTGAGCTAATTAGCTTATTGTGAGAATATTACAAGCGTCTGACAAAACTGAAAAATGTAAATTTCCAATTTCAACCAAACATGCTAGAAATGCTCCAATTGAGCTAATTAGCTTATTGTGAGAATATTGCAATTGTCTGACAAAAGTGAAAAATGTAAATTTCCAATATCAACCAAACATGCTAGAAATGCTCCAATTGAGCTAATTAGCTTATTGTGAGAATATTAAAAACGTCTGACAAAACTGAAAAATGTAATTTTCCAATTTCAACCAAACATGCTAGAAATGCTCCAATTGAGCTAATTAGCTTATTGTGAGAATATTACAAACGTCTGACCAAACTGAAAAATGTAAATTTCCAATTTCAACCAAACATGCTAGAAATGCTCCAATTGAGCTAATTAGCTTATTGTGAGAATATTGCAATTGTCTGACAAAAGTGAAAAATGTAAATTTCCAATTTCAACCAAACATGCTAGAAATGCTCCAATTGAGCTAATTAGCTTATTGTGAGAATATTACTAACATCTGACAACACTGAAAAATGTAAATTTCCAATTTCAACCAAACATGCTAGAAATGCTCCAATTGAGCTAATTAGCTTATTGTGAGAATATTGCAATTGTCTGACAAAAGTGAAAAATGTAAATTTCCAATTTCAACCAAACATGCTAGAAATGCTCCAATTGAGCTAATTAGCTTATTGTGAGAATATTACAAACGTCTGACAAAAGTGAAAAATGTAAATTTCCAATTTCAACCAAACATGCTAGAAATGCTCCAATTGAGCTAATTAGCTTATTGTGAGAATATTACAAACGTCTGACAAAACTGAAAAATGTAAATTTCCAATTTCAACCAAATATGCTAGAAATGCTCCAATTGAGCTAATTAGCTTATTGAGAGAATATTGCAGTTGTCTGACAAAAGTGCAAAATGTAAATTTGCAATTTCAACCAAACATGCTAGAAATGCTCCAATTGAGCTAATTAGCTTATTGCGAGAGTATTACAAACGTCTGACAAACATGATAAATGTAAATTTCCAATTTCAACCAAACATGCTAGAAATGCTCCAATTGAGCTAATTAGCTTATTGTGAGAATAGTACAAACGTCTGACAAAACTGAAAAATGTAAATTTCCAATTTCAACCAAACATGCTAGAAATGCTCCAATTGAGCTAATTAGCTTATTGAGAGAATATTGTAATTGTCTGACAAAAGTGAAAAATGTAAATTTCCAATTTCAACCCAAACATGCTAGAAATGCTCCAATTGAGCTAATTAGCTTATTGTGAGAATATTACAAACGTCTGACAACACTGAAAAATGTAAATTTCCAATTTCAACCAAACATGTTAGAAATGCTCCAATTGAGCTAATTAGCTTATTGTGAGAATATTGCAATTGTCTGACAAAAGTGAAAAATGTAAATTTCCAATTTCAACCAAACATTCTAGAAATGCTCCAATTGAGCTAATTAGCTTATTGTGAGAATATTGCAAACATCTGACAAAAGTGAAAAATGTAAATTTCCAATTTCAACCAAACATGATAGAAATGCTCCAATTGAGCTAATTAGCTTATTGTGAGAATATTACAAACGTCTGACAAAACTGAAAAATGTAAATTTCCAATTTCAACCAAACATGCTAGAAATGCTCCAATTGAGCTAATTAGCTTATCGAGAGAATATTGCAATTGTCTGACAAAAGTGAAAAATGTAAATTTGCAATTTCAACCAAACATGCTAGAAATGCTCCAATTGAGCTAATTAGCTTATTGCGAGAGTATTACAAACGTCTGACAAACGTGATAAATGTAAATTTCCAATTTCAACCAAACATGCTAGAAATGCTCCAATTGAGCTAATTAGCTTATTGTGAGAATAGTACAAACGTCTGACAAAACTGAAAAATGTAAATTTCCAATTTCAACCAAACATGCTAGAAATGCTCCAATTGAGCTAATTAGCTTATTGAGAGAATATTGCAATTGTCTGACAAAAGTGAAAAATGTAAATTTCCAATTTCAACCAAACATGTTAGAAATGCTCCAATTGAGCTAATTAGCTTATTGTGAGAGTATTACAAACGTCTGACAAACATGATAAATGTAAATTTCCAATTTCAACCAAACATGCTAGAAATGCTCCAATTGAGCTAATTAGCTTATTGTGAGAATATTACAAACGTCTGACAAAACTGAAAAATGTAAATTTCCAATTTCAACCAAACATGCTAGAAATGCTCCAATTGAGCTAATTAGCTTATTGTGAGAATATTGCAATTGTCTGACAAAAGTGAAAAATGTAAATTTCCAATATCAACCAAACATGCTAGAAATGCTCCAATTGAGCTAATTAGCTTATTGTGAGAATATTAAAAACGTCTGACAAAACTGAAAAATGTAATTTTCCAATTTCAACCAAACATGCTAGAAATGCTCCAATTGAGCTAATTAGCTTATTGTGAGAATATTACAAACGTCTGACCAAACTGAAAAATGTAAATTTCGAATTTCAACCAAACATGCTAGAAATGCTCCAATTGAGCTAATTAGCTTATTGTGAGATTATTGCAATTGTCTGACAAAAGTGAAAAATGTAAATTTCCATTTTTAACCAAACATGCTAGAAATGCTCCAATTGAGCTAATTAGCTTATTGTGAGAATATTACTAACGTCTGACAACACTGAAAAATGTAAATTTCCAATTTCAACCAAACATGCTAGAAATGCTCCAATTGAGCTAATTAGCTTATTGTGAGAATATTGCAATTGTCTGACAAAAGTGAAAAATGTAAATTTCCAATTTCAACCAAACATGCTAGAAATGCTCCAATTGAGCTAATTAGCTTATTGTGAGAATATTACAAACGTCTGACAAAAGTGAAAAATGTAAATTTCCAATTTCAACCAAACATGCTAGAAATGCTCCAATTGAGCTAATTAGCTTATTGTGAGAATATTACAAACGTCTGACAAAACTGAAAAATGTAAATTTCCAATTTCAACCAAACATGATAGAAATGCTCCAATTGAGCTAATTAGCTTATTGTGAGAATATTACAAACGTCTGACCAAACTGAAAAATGTAAATTTCCAATTTCAACCAAACATGCTAGAAATGCTCCAATTGAGCTAATTAGCTTATTGTGAGAATATTACAAACGTCTGACAAAACTGAAAGATGTAAATTTCCAATTTCAACCAAACATGCTAGAAATGCTCCAATTGAGCTAATTAGCTTATTGTGAGGATATTGCAATTGTCTGACAAAAGTGAAAAATTTAAATTTACAATTTCAACCAAACATGCTAGAAGTGCTCCAATTGAGCTAATTAGCATATTGTGAAAATATTGCAATTGTCTGACAAAAGTGAAAAATGTAAATTTCCAATTTCAACCAAACATGCTAGAAATGCTCCAATTGAGCTAATTAGCTTATTGTGAGAATATTACAAACGTCTGACAAAAGTGAAAAATGTAAATTTCCAATTTCAACCAAACATGCTAGAAATGCTCCAATTGAGCTAATTAGCTTATTGTGAGAACATTACAAACGTCTGACAAAACTGAAAAATGTAAATTTCCAATTTCAACCAAACATGCTAGAAATGCTCCAATTGAGCTAATTAGCTTATTGTGAGGATATTGCAATTGTCTGACAAAAGTGAAAAATGTAAATTTCCAATTTCAACCAAACATGCTAGAAATGCTCCAATTGAGCTAATTAGCTTATTGTGAGAATATTGCAATTGTCTGACAAAAGTGAAAAATGTAAATTTCCAATTTCAACCAAACATGCTAGAAATGCTCCAATTGAGCTAATTAGCTTATTGTGAGAATATTACAAACGTCTGACAAAAGTGAAAAATGTAAATTTCCAATTTCAACCAAACATGCTAGAAATGCTCCAATTGAGCTAATTAGCTTATTGTGAGAATATTACAAACGTCTGACAAAACTGAAAAATGTAAATTTCCAATTTCAACCAAACATGATAGAAATGCTCCAATTGAGCTAATTAGCTTATTGTGAGAATATTACAAACGTCTGACCAAACTGAAAAATGTAAATTTCCAATTTCAACCAAACATGCTAGAAATGCTCCAATTGAGCTAATTAGCTTATTGTGAGAATATTACAAACGTCTGACAAAACTGAAAGATGTAAATTTCCAATTTCAACCAAACATGCTAGAAATGCTCCAATTGAGCTAATTAGCTTATTGTGAGGATATTGCAGTTGTCTGACAAAAGTGAAAAATTTAAATTTACAATTTCAACCAAACATGCTAGAAATGCTCCAATTGAGCTAATTAGCATATTGTGAAAATATTGCAATTGTCTGACAAAAGTGAAAAATGTAAATTTCCAATTTCAACCAAACATGCTAGAAATGCTCCAATTGAGCTAATTAGCTTATTGTGAGAATATTACAAACGTCTGACAAAACTGAAAAATGCAAATTTCCAATTTCAACCAAACACGCTAGAAATGCTCTAATTGAGCTAATTAGCTTATTGTGAGAATATTGCAATTGCCTGACAAAAGTGAAAAATAAAAATTTCCAATTTCAACCAAACATGCTAGAAATGCTCCAATTGAGCTAATTAGCATATTGTGAGAATATTACAAACGTCTGACAAAAGTGAAAAATGTAAATTTCCAATTTCAACCAAACATGCTAGAAATGCTCCAATTGAGCTAATTAGCTTATTGTGAGAATATTACAAACGTCTGACAACACTGAAAAATGTAAATTTCCAATTTCAACCAAACATGCTAGAAATGCTCCAATTGAGCTAATTAGCTTATTGTGAGAATATTACAAACGTCTGACAAAACTGAAAAATGTAAATTTCCAATTTCAACCAAACATGCTAGAAATGCTCCAATTGAGCTAATTAGCTTATTGAGAGAATATTGCAATTGTCTGACAAAAGTGAAAAATGTAAATTTCCAATTTCAACCAAACATGCTAGAAATGCTCCAATTGAGCTAATTAGCTTATTGTGAGAATATTGCAATTGTCTGACAAAAGTGAAAAATGTAAATTTCCAATATCAACCAAACATGCTAGAAATGCTCCAATTGAGCTAATTAGCTTAATGTGAGAATATTAAAAACGTCTGACAAAACTGAAAAATGTAATTTTCCAATTTCAACCAAACATGCTAGAAATGCTCCAATTGAGCTAATTAGCTTATTGTGAGAATATTACAAACGTCTGACCAAACTGAAAAATGTAAATTTCGAATTTCAACCAAACATGCTAGAAATGCTCCAATTGAGCTAATTAGCTTATTGTGAGATTATTGCAATTGTCTGACAAAAGTGAAAAATGTAAATTTCCATTTTCAACCAAACATGCTAGAAATGCTCCAATTGAGCTAATTAGCTTATTGTGAGAATATTACTAACGTCTGACAACACTGAAAAATGTAAATTTCCAATTTCAACCAAACATGCTAGAAATGCTCCAATTGAGCTAATTAGCTTATTGTGAGAATATTGCAATTGTCTGACAAAAGTGAAAAATGTAAATTTCCAATTTCAACCAAACATGTTAGAAATGCTCCAATTGAGCTAATTAGCTTATTGTGAGAGTATTACAAACGTCTGACAAACATGATAAATGTAAATTTCCAATTTCAACCAAACATGCTAGAAATGCTCCAATTGAGCTAATTAGCTTATTGTGAGAATATTACAAACGTCTGACAAAACTGAAAAATGTAAATTTCCAATTTCAACCAAACATGCTAGAAATGCTCCAATTGAGCTAATTAGCTTATTGTGAGAATATTGCAATTGTCTGACAAAAGTGAAAAATGTAAATTTCCAATATCAACCAAACATGCTAGAAATGCTCCAATTGAGCTAATTAGCTTATTGTGAGAATATTAAAAACGTCTGACAAAACTGAAAAATGTAATTTTCCAATTTCAACCAAACATGCTAGAAATGCTCCAATTGAGCTAATTAGCTTATTGTGAGAATATTACAAACGTCTGACCAAACTGAAAAATGTAAATTTCGAATTTCAACCAAACATGCTAGAAATGCTCCAATTGAGCTAATTAGCTTATTGTGAGATTATTGCAATTGTCTGACAAAAGTGAAAAATGTAAATTTCCATTTTTAACCAAACATGCTAGAAATGCTCCAATTGAGCTAATTAGCTTATTGTGAGAATATTACTAACGTCTGACAACACTGAAAAATGTAAATTTCCAATTTCAACCAAACATGCTAGAAATGCTCCAATTGAGCTAATTAGCTTATTGTGAGAATATTTCAATTGTCTGACAAAAGTGAAAAATGTAAATTTCCAATTTCAACCAAACATGCTAGAAATGCTCCAATTGAGCTAATTAGCTTATTGTGAGAATATTACAAACGTCTGACAACACTGAAAAATGTAAATTTCCAATTTCAACCAAACATGCTAGAAATGCTCCAATTGAGCTAATTAGCTTATTGTGAGAATATTACAAACGTCTGACAAAACTGAAAAATGTAAATTTCCAATTTCAACCAAACATGCTAGAAATGCTCCAATTGAGCTAATTAGCTTATTGTGAGAATATTGCAATTGTCTGACAAAAGTGAAAAATGTAAATTTCCAATTTCAACTAAACATGCTAGAAATGCTCCAATTGAGCTAATTAGCTTATTGTGAGAATATTACAAACGTCTGACAAAAGTGAAAAATGTAATTTCCAATTTCAACCAAACATGCTAGAAATGCTCCAATTGAGCTAATTAGCTTATTGTGAGAATATTACAAACGTCTGACAACACTGAAAAATGTAAATTTCCAATTTCAACCAAACATGCTAGAAATGCTCCAATTGAGCTAATTAGCTTATTGTGAGAATATTACAAACGTCTGACAAACTGAAAAATGTAAATTTCCAATTTCAACCAAACATGCTAGAAATGCTCTAATTGAGCTAATTAGCTTATTGTGAGAATATTGCAATTGCCTGACAAAAGTGAAAAATAAAAATTTCCAATTTCAACCAAACATGCTAGAAATGCTCCAATTGAGCTAATTAGCTTATTGTGAGAATATTACAAACGTCTGACAAAACTGAAAAATGTAAATTTCCAATTTCAACCAAACATGCTAGAAATGCTCCAATTGAGCTAATTAGCTTATTGTGAGAATATTGCAATTGTCTGACAAAAGTGAAAAATGTAAATTTCCAATTTCAACCAAACATGCTAGAAATGCTCCAATTGAGCTAATTAGCTTATTGTGAGAATATTGCAATTGTCTGACAAAAGTGAAAAATGTAAATTTCCAATATCAACCAAACATGCTAGAAATGCTCCAATTGAGCTAATTAGCTTATTGTGAGAATATTAAAAACGTCTGACAAAACTGAAAAATGTAATTTTCTAATTTCAACCAAACATGCTAGAAATGCTCCAATTGAGCTAATTAGCTTATTGTGAGAATATTACAAACGTCTGACCAAACTGAAAAATGTAAATTTCGAATTTCAACCAAACATGCTAGAAATGCTCCAATTGAGCTAATTAGCTTATTGTGAGATTATTGCAATTGTCTGACAAAAGTGAAAAATGTAAATTTCCATTTTTAACCAAACATGCTAGAAATGCTCCAATTGAGCTAATTAGCTTATTGTGAGAATATTACTAACGTCTGACAACACTGAAAAATGTAAATTTCCAATTTCAACCAAACATGCTAGAAATGCTCCAATTGAGCTAATTAGCTTATTGTGAGAATATTGCAATTGTCTGACAAAAGTGAAAAATGTAAATTTCCAATTTCAACCAAACATGTTAGAAATGCTCCAATTGAGCTAATTAGCTTATTGTGAGAGTATTACAAACGTCTGACAAACATGATAAATGTAAATTTCCAATTTCAACCAAACATGCTAGAAATGCTCCAATTGAGCTAATTAGCTTATTGTGAGAATATTACAAACGTCTGACCAAACTGAAAAATGTAAATTTCGAATTTCAACCAAACATGCTAGAAATGCTCCAATTGAGCTAATTAGCTTATTGTGAGAATATTACAAACGTCTGACAAAACTGAAAAATGTAAATTTCCAATTTCAACCAAACATGCTAGAAATGCTCCAATTGAGCTAATTAGCTTATTGTGAGAATATTGCAATTGTCTGACAAAAGTGAAAAATGTAAATTTCCAATTTCAACCAAACATGCTAGAAATGCTCCAATTGAGCTAATTAGCTTATTGTGAGAATATTACAAACGTCTGACAAAAGTGAAAAATGTAAATTTCCAATTTCAACCAAACATGCTAGAAATGCTCCAATTGAGCTAATTAGCTTATTGTGAGAATATTACAAACGTCTGACAAAACTGAAAAATGTAAATTTCCAATTTCAACCAAACATGCTAGAAATGCTCCAATTGAGCTAATTAGCTTATTGTGAGAATATTGCAATTGTCTGACAAAAGTGAAAAATGTAAATTTCCAATTTCAACCAAACATGCTAGAAATGCTCCAATTGAGCTAATTAGCTTATTGTGAGAATATTACAAACGTCTGACAAAAGTGAAAAATGTAAATTTCCAATTTCAACCAAACATGCTAGAAATGCTCCAATTGAGCTAATTAGCTTATTGTGAGAATATTACAAACGTCTGACAACACTGAAAAATGTAAATTTCCAATTTCAACCAAACATGCTAGAAATGCTCCAATTGAGCTAATTAGCTTATTGTGAGAATATTACAAACGTCTGACAAAACTGAAAAATGTAAATTTCCAATTTCAACCAAACATGCTAGAAATGCTCTAATTGAGCTAATTAGCTTATTGTGAGAATATTGCAATTGCCTGACAAAAGTGAAAAATAAAAATTTCCAATTTCAACCAAACATGCTAGAAATGCTCCAATTGAGCTAATTAGCTTATTGTGAGAATATTACAAACGTCTGACAAAAGTGAAAAATGTAAATTTCCAATTTCAACCAAACATGCTAGAAATGCTCCAATTGAGCTAATTAGCTTATTGTGAGAATATTACAAACGTCTGACAACACTGAAAAATGTAAATTTCCAATTTCAACCAAACATGCTAGAAATGCTCCAATTGAGCTAATTAGCTTATTGTGAGAATATTACAAACGTCTGACAAAACTGAAAAATGTAAATTTCCAATTTCAACCAAACATGCTAGAAATGCTCCAATTGAGCTAATTAGCTTATTGTGAGAATATTACAAACGTCTGACAAAAGTGAAAAATGTAAATTTCCAATTTGAACCAAACATGCTAGAAATGCTCCAATTGAGCTAATTAGCTTATTGTGAGAATATTACAAACGTCTGACAAAACTGAAAAATGTAAATTTCCAATTTCAACCAAACATGATAGAAATGCTCCAATTGAGCTAATTAGCTTATTGTGAGAATATTACAAACGTCTGACCAAACTGAAAAATGTAAATTTCCAATTTCAACCAAACATGCTAGAAATGCTCCAATTGAGCTAATTAGCTTATTGTGAGAATATTACAAACGTCTGACAAAACTGAAAGATGTAAATTTCCAATTTCAACCAAACATGCTAGAAATGCTCCAATTGAGCTAATTAGCTTATTGTGAGGATATTGCAATTGTCTGACAAAAGTGAAAAATGTAAATTTCCAATTTCAACCAAACATGCTAGAAATGCTCCAATTGAGCTAATTAGCTTATTGTGAGAATATTGCAATTGCCTGACAAAAGTGAAAAATAAAAATTTCCAATTTCAACCAAACATGCTAGAAATGCTCCAATTGAGCTAATTAGCATATTGTGAGAATATTACAAACGTCTGACAAAAGTGAAAAATGTAAATTTCCAATTTCAACCAAACATGCTAGAAATGCTCCAATTGAGCTAATTAGCTTATTGTGAGAATATTACAAACGTCTGACAACACTGAAAAATGTAAATTTCCAATTTCAACCAAACATGCTAGAAATGCGCCAATTGAGCTAATTAGCTTATTGTGAGAATATTACAAACGTCTGACAAAACTGAAAAATGTAAATTTCCAATTTCAACCAAACATGCTAGAAATGCTCCAATTGAGCTAATTAGCTTATTGTGAGAATATTGCAATTGTCTGACAAAAGTGAAAAATGTAAATTTCCAATTTCAACCAAACATGCTAGAAATGCTCCAATTGAGCTAATTAGCTTATTGTGAGAATATTTCAATTGTCTGACAAAACTGAAAGATGTAAATTTCCAATTTCAACCAAACATGCTAGAAATGCTCCAATTGAGCTAATTAGCTTATTGTGAGAATATTACAAACGTCTGACAACACTGAAAAATGTAAATTTCCAATTTCAACCAAACATGCTAGAAATGCTCCAATTGAGCTAATTACCTTATTGTGAGAATATTGCAATTGTCTGACAAAAGTGAAAAATGTAAATTTCCAATTTCAACCAAACATGCTAGAAATGCTCCAATTGAGCTAATTAGCTTATTGTGAGAATATTACAAACGTCTGACCAAACTGAAAAAGGTAAATTTCCAATTTCAACCAAACATGCTAGAAATGCTCCAATTGAGCTAATTAGCTTATTGTGAGAATATTACAAACGTCTGACAAAAGTGAAAAATGTAAATTTCCAATTTCAACCAAACATGATAGAAATGCTCCAATTGAGCTAATTAGCTTATTGTGAGAATATTGCAATTGTCTGATAAAAGTGAAAAATGTAAATTTCCAATTTCAACCAAACATGCTAGAAATGCTCCAATTGAGCTAATTAGCTTATTGTGAGAATATTACAAACGTCTGACAAAACTGAAAAATGTAAATTTCCAATTTCAACCAAACATGCTAGAAATGCTCCAATTGAGCTAATTAGCTTATTGTGAGAATATTACAAACGTCTGACAAACATGATAAATATAAATTTCCAATTTCAACCAAACATGCTAGAAATGCTCTAATTGAGCTAATTAGCTTATTGTGAGAATATTACAAACATCTGACAAAACTGAAAAATGTAAATTTCCAATTTCAACCGAACATGCTAGAAATGCTCAAATTGCGCAAATAAGCCTACTGTAGGAATTTTACAAACGTCTGACAAAACTGAAAAATGTAAATTTCCAATTTCAACCAAACATGCTAGAAATGCTCCAATTGAGCTAATTAGCTTATTGTGAGAATATTACAAACGTCTGACAAAACTGAAAAATGTAAATTTCCAATTTCAACCAAACATGCTAGAAATGCTCCAATTGAGCTAATTAGCTTATTGTGAGAATATTGCAATGGTCTGACAATAGTGAAAAATGTAAATTTCCAATTTCAACCAAACATGCTAGAAATGCTCCAATTGAGCTAATTAGCTTATTGTGAGAATATTAAAAACGTCTGACAAAACTGAAAAATGTAATTTTCCAATTTCAACCAAACATGCTAGAAATGCTCCAATTGAGCTAATTAGCTTATTGTGAGAATATTACAAACGTCTGACAAAACTGAAAAATGTAAATTTCCAATTTCAACCAAACATGCTAGAAATGCTCCAATTGAGCTAATTAGCTTATTGTGAGAATATTGCAATTGTCTGACAAAAGTGAAAAATGTAAATTTCCAATTTTAACCAAACATGCTAGAAATGCTCCAATTGAGCTAATTAGCTTATTGTGAGAATATTACAAACGTCTGACAACACTGAAAAATGTAAATTTCCAATTTCCACCAAACATGCTAGAAATGCTCCAATTGAGCTAATTAGCTTATTGTGAGAATATTGCAATTGTCTGACAAAAGTGAAAAATGTAAATTTCCAATTTGAACCAAACATGCTAGAAATGCTCCAATTGAGCTAATTAGCTTATTGTGAGAATATTACAAACGTCTGACAAAAGTGAAAAATGTAAAATTCCAATTTCAACCAAACATGCTAGAAATGCTCCAATTGAGCTAATTAGCTTATTGTGAGAATATTGCAATTGTCTGACAAAAGTGAAAAATGTAAATTTTCAATTTCAACCAAACATGCTAGAAATGCTCCAATTGAGCTAATCAGCTTATTGTGAGAATATTGCAATTGTCTGACAAAAGTGAAAAATGTAAATTTCCAATTTCAACCAAACATGCTAGAAATGCTCCAATTGAGCTAATTAGCTTATTGTGAGAATATTACAAACGTCTGACAAAAGTGAAAAATGTAAATTTCCAATTTCAACCAAACATGCTAGAAATGCTCCAATTGAGCTAATTAGCTTATTGTGAGAATATTGCAATTGTCTGACAAAAGTGAAAAATGTAAATTTCCAATTTCAACCAAACATGCTAGAAATGCTCCAATTGAGCTAATTAGCTTATTGTGAGAATATTGCAATTGTCTGACAAAAGTGAAAAATGTAAATTTCCAATTTCAACCAAACATGCTAGAAATGCTCCAATTGAGCTAATTAGCTTATTGTGAGAATATTACAAACGTATGACAAAAGTGAAAAATGAAAATTTCCAATTTCAACCAAACATGCTAGAAATGGTCAAATTGCGCAAATAAGCCTACTGTAAGAATTTTACAAACGTCTGACAAAACTGAAAAATGTAAATTTCCAATTTCAACCAAACATGCTAGAAATGCTCCAATTGAGCTAATTAGCTTATTGTGAGAATATTACAAACGTCTGACAAACATGATAAATATAAATTTCCAATTTCAACTAAACATGCTAGAAATGCTCTAATTGAGCTAATTAGCTTATTGTGAGAATATTACAAACATCTGACAAAACTGAAAAATGTAAATTTCCAATTTCAACCAAACATGCTAGAAATGCTCAAATTGCGCAAATAAGCCTACTGTAGAAGTTTTACAAACGTCTGACAAAACTGAAAAATGTAAATTTCCAATTTCAACCAAACATGCTAGAAATGCTCAAATTGCGCAAATAAGCCTACTGTAGAAATTTTACAAACGTCTGACAAAACTGAAAAATGTAAATTTCCAATTTCAACCAAACATGCTAGAAATGCTCCAATTGAGCTAATTAGCTTATTGTGAGAATATTACAAACGTCTGACAAAAGTGAAAAATGTAAATTTCCAATTTCAACCAAACATGATAGAAATGCTCCAATTGAGCTAATTAGCTTATTGTGAGAATATTGCAATTGTCTGATAAAAGTGAAAAATGTAAATTTCCAATTTCAACCAAACATGCTAGAAACGCTCCAATTGAGCTAATTAGCTTATTGTGAGAATATTACAAACGTCTGACAAAACTGAAAAATGTAAATTTCCAATTTCAACCAAACATGCTAGAAATGCTCCAATTGAGCTAATTAGCTTATTGTGAGAATATTACAAACGTCTGACAAACATGATAAATATAAATTTCCAATTTCAACCAAACATGCTAGAAATGCTCTAATTGAGCTAATTAGCTTATTGTGAGAATATTACAAACATCTGACAAAACTGAAAAATGTAAATTTCCAATTTCAACCGAACATGCTAGAAATGCTCAAATTGCGCAAATAAGCCTACTGTAGGAATTTTACAAACGTCTGACAAAACTGAAAAATGTAAATTTCCAATTTCAACCAAACATGCTAGAAATGCTCCAATTGAGCTAATTAGCTTATTGTGAGAATATTACAAACGTCTGACAAAACTGAAAAATGTAAATTTCCAATTTCAACCAAACATGCTAGAAATGCTCCAATTGAGCTAATTAGCTTATTGTGAGAATATTGCAATGGTCTGACAATAGTGAAAAATGTAAATTTCCAATTTCAACCAAACATGCTAGAAATGCTCCAATTGAGCTAATTAGCTTATTGTGAGAATATTAAAAACGTCTGACAAAACTGAAAAATGTAATTTTCCAATTTCAACCAAACATGCTAGAAATGCTCCAATTGAGCTAATTAGCTTATTGTGAGAATATTACAAACGTCTGACAAAACTGAAAAATGTAAATTTCCAATTTCAACCAAACATGCTAGAAATGCTCCAATTGAGCTAATTAGCTTATTGTGAGAATATTGCAATTGTCTGACAAAAGTGAAAAATGTAAATTTCCAATTTTAACCAAACATGCTAGAAATGCTCCAATTGAGCTAATTAGCTTATTGTGAGAATATTACAAACGTCTGACAACACTGAAAAATGTAAATTTCCAATTTCCACCAAACATGCTAGAAATGCTCCAATTGAGCTAATTAGCTTATTGTGAGAATATTGCAATTGTCTGACAAAAGTGAAAAATGTAAATTTCCAATTTGAACCAAACATGCTAGAAATGCTCCAATTGAGCTAATTAGCTTATTGTGAGAATATTACAAACGTCTGACAAAAGTGAAAAATGTAAAATTCCAATATTAACCAAACATGCTAGAAATGCTCCAATTGAGCTAATTAGCTTATTGTGAGAATATTGCAATTGTCTGACAAAAGTGAAAAATGTAAATTTCCAATTTCAACCAAACATGCTAGAAATGCTCCAATTGAGCTAATCAGCTTATTGTGAGAATATTGCAATTGTCTGACAAAAGTGAAAAATGTAAATTTCCAATTTCAACCAAACATGCTAGAAATGCTCCAATTGAGCTAATTAGCTTATTGTGAGAATATTACAAACGTCTGACAAACATGATAAATATAAATTTCCAATTTCAACTAAACATGCTAGAAATGCTCTAATTGAGCTAATTAGCTTATTGTGAGAATATTACAAACATCTGACAAAACTGAAAAATGTAAATTTCCAATTTCAACCAAACATGCTAGAAATGCTCAAATTGCGCAAATAAGCCTACTGTAGAAGTTTTACAAACGTCTGACAAAACTGAAAAATGTAAATTTCCAATTTCAACCAAACATGCTAGAAATGCTCTAATTGAGCTAATTAGCTTATTGTGAGAATATTGCAATTGCCTGACAAAAGTGAAAAATAAAAATTTCCAATTTCAACCAAACATGCTAGAAATGCTCCAATTGAGCTAATTAGCTTATTGTGAGAATATTACAAACGTCTGACAAAAGTGAAAAATGTAAATTTCCAATTTCAACCAAACATGCTAGAAATGCTCCAATTGAGCTAATTAGCTTATTGTGAGAATATTACAAACGTCTGACAACACTGAAAAATGTAAATTTCCAATTTCAACCAAACATGCTAGAAATGCTCCAATTGAGCTAATTAGCTTATTGTGAGAATATTACAAACGTCTGACAAAACTGAAAAATGTAAATTTCCAATTTCAACCAAACATGCTAGAAATGCTCCAATTGAGCTAATTAGCTTATTGTGAGAATATTACAAACGTCTGACAAAAGTGAAAAATGTAAATTTCCAATTTGAACCAAACATGCTAGAAATGCTCCAATTGAGCTAATTAGCTTATTGTGAGAATATTACAAACGTCTGACAAAACTGAAAAATGTAAATTTCCAATTTCAACCAAACATGATAGAAATGCTCCAATTGAGCTAATTAGCTTATTGTGAGAATATTACAAACGTCTGACCAAACTGAAAAATGTAAATTTCCAATTTCAACCAAACATGCTAGAAATGCTCCAATTGAGCTAATTAGCTTATTGTGAGAATATTACAAACGTCTGACAAAACTGAAAGATGTAAATTTCCAATTTCAACCAAACATGCTAGAAATGCTCCAATTGAGCTAATTAGCTTATTGTGAGGATATTGCAATTGTCTGACAAAAGTGAAAAATGTAAATTTCCAATTTCAACCAAACATGCTAGAAATGCTCCAATTGAGCTAATTAGCTTATTGTGAGAATATTGCAATTGCCTGACAAAAGTGAAAAATAAAAATTTCCAATTTCAACCAAACATGCTAGAAATGCTCCAATTGAGCTAATTAGCATATTGTGAGAATATTACAAACGTCTGACAAAAGAGAAAAATGTAAATTTCCAATTTCAACCAAACATGCTAGAAATGCTCCAATTGAGCTAATTAGCTTATTGTGAGAATATTACAAACGTCTGACAACACTGAAAAATGTAAATTTCCAATTTCAACCAAACATGCTAGAAATGCTCCAATTGAGCTAATTAGCTTATTGTGAGAATATTACAAACGTCTGACAAAACTGAAAAATGTAAATTTCCAATTTCAACCAAACATGCTAGAAATGCTCCAATTGAGCTAATTAGCTTATTGTGAGAATATTGCAATTGTCTGACAAAAGTGAAAAATGTAAATTTCCAATTTCAACCAAACATGCTAGAAATGCTCCAATTGAGCTAATTAGCTTATTGTGAGAATATTTCAATTGTCTGACAAAACTGAAAGATGTAAATTTCCAATTTCAACCAAACATGCTAGAAATGCTCCAATTGAGCTAATTAGCTTATTGTGAGAATATTACAAACGTCTGACAACACTGAAAAATGTAAATTTCCAATTTCAACCAAACATGCTAGAAATGCTCCAATTGAGCTAATTACCTTATTGTGAGAATATTGCAATTGTCTGACAAAAGTGAAAAATGTAAATTTCCAATTTCAACCAAACATGCTAGAAATGCTCCAATTGAGCTAATTAGCTTATTGTGAGAATATTACAAACGTCTGACCAAACTGAAAAAGGTAAATTTCCAATTTCAACCAAACATGCTAGAAATGCTCCAATTGAGCTAATTAGCTTATTGTGAGAATATTACAAACGTCTGACAAAAGTGAAAAATGTAAATTTCCAATTTCAACCAAACATGATAGAAATGCTCCAATTGAGCTAATTAGCTTATTGTGAGAATATTGCAATTGTCTGATAAAAGTGAAAAATGTAAATTTCCAATTTCAACCAAACATGCTAGAAATGCTCCAATTGAGCTAATTAGCTTATTGTGAGAATATTACAAACGTCTGACAAAACTGAAAAATGTAAATTTCCAATTTCAACCAAACATGCTAGAAATGCTCCAATTGAGCTAATTAGCTTATTGTGAGAATATTACAAACGTCTGACAAACATGATAAATATAAATTTCCAATTTCAACCAAACATGCTAGAAATGCTCTAATTGAGCTAATTAGCTTATTGTGAGAATATTACAAACATCTGACAAAACTGAAAAATGTAAATTTCCAATTTCAACCGAACATGCTAGAAATGCTCAAATTGCGCAAATAAGCCTACTGTAGGAATTTTACAAACGTCTGACAAAACTGAAAAATGTAAATTTCCAATTTCAACCAAACATGCTAGAAATGCTCCAATTGAGCTAATTAGCTTATTGTGAGAATATTACAAACGTCTGACAAAACTGAAAAATGTAAATTTCCAATTTCAACCAAACATGCTAGAAATGCTCCAATTGAGCTAATTAGCTTATTGTGAGAATATTGCAATGGTCTGACAATAGTGAAAAATGTAAATTTCCAATTTCAACCAAACATGCTAGAAATGCTCCAATTGAGCTAATTAGCTTATTGTGAGAATATTAAAAACGTCTGACAAAACTGAAAAATGTAATTTTCCAATTTCAACCAAACATGCTAGAAATGCTCCAATTGAGCTAATTAGCTTATTGTGAGAATATTACAAACGTCTGACAAAACTGAAAAATGTAAATTTCCAATTTCAACCAAACATGCTAGAAATGCTCCAATTGAGCTAATTAGCTTATTGTGAGAATATTGCAATTGTCTGACAAAAGTGAAAAATGTAAATTTCCAATTTTAACCAAACATGCTAGAAATGCTCCAATTGAGCTAATTAGCTTATTGTGAGAATATTACAAACGTCTGACAACACTGAAAAATGTAAATTTCCAATTTCCACCAAACATGCTAGAAATGCTCCAATTGAGCTAATTAGCTTATTGTGAGAATATTGCAATTGTCTGACAAAAGTGAAAAATGTAAATTTCCAATTTGAACCAAACATGCTAGAAATGCTCCAATTGAGCTAATTAGCTTATTGTGAGAATATTACAAACGTCTGACAAAAGTGAAAAATGTAAAATTCCAATTTCAACCAAACATGCTAGAAATGCTCCAATTGAGCTAATTAGCTTATTGTGAGAATATTGCAATTGTCTGACAAAAGTGAAAAATGTAAATTTTCAATTTCAACCAAACATGCTAGAAATGCTCCAATTGAGCTAATCAGCTTATTGTGAGAATATTGCAATTGTCTGACAAAAGTGAAAAATGTAAATTTCCAATTTCAACCAAACATGCTAGAAATGCTCCAATTGAGCTAATTAGCTTATTGTGAGAATATTACAAACGTCTGACAAAAGTGAAAAATGTAAATTTCCAATTTCAACCAAACATGCTAGAAATGCTCCAATTGAGCTAATTAGCTTATTGTGAGAATATTGCAATTGTCTGACAAAAGTGAAAAATGTAAATTTCCAATTTCAACCAAACATGCTAGAAATGCTCCAATTGAGCTAATTAGCTTATTGTGAGAATATTGCAATTGTCTGACAAAAGTGAAAAATGTAAATTTCCAATTTCAACCAAACATGCTAGAAATGCTCCAATTGAGCTAATTAGCTTATTGTGAGAATATTACAAACGTATGACAAAAGTGAAAAATGAAAATTTCCAATTTCAACCAAACATGCTAGAAATGGTCAAATTGCGCAAATAAGCCTACTGTAAGAATTTTACAAACGTCTGACAAAACTGAAAAATGTAAATTTCCAATTTCAACCAAACATGCTAGAAATGCTCCAATTGAGCTAATTAGCTTATTGTGAGAATATTACAAACGTCTGACAAACATGATAAATATAAATTTCCAATTTCAACTAAACATGCTAGAAATGCTCTAATTGAGCTAATTAGCTTATTGTGAGAATATTACAAACATCTGACAAAACTGAAAAATGTAAATTTCCAATTTCAACCAAACATGCTAGAAATGCTCAAATTGCGCAAATAAGCCTACTGTAGAAGTTTTACAAACGTCTGACAAAACTGAAAAATGTAAATTTCCAATTTCAACCAAACATGCTAGAAATGCTCAAATTGCGCAAATAAGCCTACTGTAGAAATTTTACAAACGTCTGACAAAACTGAAAAATGTAAATTTCCAATTTCAACCAAACATGCTAGAAATGCTCCAATTGAGCTAATTAGCTTATTGTGAGAATATTACAAACGTCTGACAAAAGTGAAAAATGTAAATTTCCAATTTCAACCAAACATGATAGAAATGCTCCAATTGAGCTAATTAGCTTATTGTGAGAATATTGCAATTGTCTGATAAAAGTGAAAAATGTAAATTTCCAATTTCAACCAAACATGCTAGAAACGCTCCAATTGAGCTAATTAGCTTATTGTGAGAATATTACAAACGTCTGACAAAACTGAAAAATGTAAATTTCCAATTTCAACCAAACATGCTAGAAATGCTCCAATTGAGCTAATTAGCTTATTGTGAGAATATTACAAACGTCTGACAAACATGATAAATATAAATTTCCAATTTCAACCAAACATGCTAGAAATGCTCTAATTGAGCTAATTAGCTTATTGTGAGAATATTACAAACATCTGACAAAACTGAAAAATGTAAATTTCCAATTTCAACCGAACATGCTAGAAATGCTCAAATTGCGCAAATAAGCCTACTGTAGGAATTTTACAAACGTCTGACAAAACTGAAAAATGTAAATTTCCAATTTCAACCAAACATGCTAGAAATGCTCCAATTGAGCTAATTAGCTTATTGTGAGAATATTACAAACGTCTGACAAAACTGAAAAATGTAAATTTCCAATTTCAACCAAACATGCTAGAAATGCTCCAATTGAGCTAATTAGCTTATTGTGAGAATATTGCAATGGTCTGACAATAGTGAAAAATGTAAATTTCCAATTTCAACCAAACATGCTAGAAATGCTCCAATTGAGCTAATTAGCTTATTGTGAGAATATTAAAAACGTCTGACAAAACTGAAAAATGTAATTTTCCAATTTCAACCAAACATGCTAGAAATGCTCCAATTGAGCTAATTAGCTTATTGTGAGAATATTACAAACGTCTGACAAAACTGAAAAATGTAAATTTCCAATTTCAACCAAACATGCTAGAAATGCTCCAATTGAGCTAATTAGCTTATTGTGAGAATATTGCAATTGTCTGACAAAAGTGAAAAATGTAAATTTCCAATTTTAACCAAACATGCTAGAAATGCTCCAATTGAGCTAATTAGCTTATTGTGAGAATATTACAAACGTCTGACAACACTGAAAAATGTAAATTTCCAATTTCCACCAAACATGCTAGAAATGCTCCAATTGAGCTAATTAGCTTATTGTGAGAATATTGCAATTGTCTGACAAAAGTGAAAAATGTAAATTTCCAATTTGAACCAAACATGCTAGAAATGCTCCAATTGAGCTAATTAGCTTATTGTGAGAATATTACAAACGTCTGACAAAAGTGAAAAATGTAAAATTCCAATATTAACCAAACATGCTAGAAATGCTCCAATTGAGCTAATTAGCTTATTGTGAGAATATTGCAATTGTCTGACAAAAGTGAAAAATGTAAATTTCCAATTTCAACCAAACATGCTAGAAATGCTCCAATTGAGCTAATCAGCTTATTGTGAGAATATTGCAATTGTCTGACAAAAGTGAAAAATGTAAATTTCCAATTTCAACCAAACATGCTAGAAATGCTCCAATTGAGCTAATTAGCTTATTGTGAGAATATTACAAACGTCTGACAAACATGATAAATATAAATTTCCAATTTCAACTAAACATGCTAGAAATGCTCTAATTGAGCTAATTAGCTTATTGTGAGAATATTACAAACATCTGACAAAACTGAAAAATGTAAATTTCCAATTTCAACCAAACATGCTAGAAATGCTCAAATTGCGCAAATAAGCCTACTGTAGAAGTTTTACAAACGTCTGACAAAACTGAAAAATGTAAATTTCCAATTTCAACCAAACATGCTAGAAATGCTCCAATTGAGCTAATTAGCTTATTGTGAGAATATTACAAACGTCTGACAAAACTGAAAAATGTAAATTTCCAATTTCAACCAAACATGCTAGAAATGCTCCAATTGAGCTAATTAGCTTATTGTGAGAATATTGCAATTGTCTGACAATAGTGAAAAATGTAAATTTCCAATATCAACCAAACATGCTAGAAATGCTCCAATTGAGCTAACTAGCTTATTGTGAGAATATTACAAACGTCTGACAAAACTGAAAAATGTAATTTTCCAATTTCAACCAAACATGCTAGAAATGCTCCAATTGAGCTAATTAGCTTATTGTGAGAATATTACAAACGCCTGACAAAACTGAAAAATGTAAATTTCCAATTTCAACCAAACATGCTAGAAATGCTCCAATTGAGCTAATTAGCTTATTGTGAGAATATTGCAATTGTCTGACAAAAGTGAAAAATGTAAATTTCCAATTTTAACCAAACATGCTAGAAATGCTCCAATTGAGCTAATTAGCTTATTGTGAGAATATTACAAACGTCTGACAACACTGAAAAATGTAAATTTCCAATTTCAACCAAACATGCTAGAAATGCTCCAATTGAGCTAATTAGCTTATTGTGAGAATATTGCAATTGTCTGACAAAAGTGAAAAATGTAAATTTCCAATTTGAACCAAACATGCTAGAAATGCTCCAATTGAGCTAATTAGCTTATTGTGAGAATATTACAAACTTCTGACAATAGTGAAAAATGTAAATTTCCAATTTCAACCAAACATGCTAGAAATGCTCCAATTGAGCTAATTAGCTTATTGTGAGAATATTACAAACGTCTGACAAACATGATAAATGTAAATTTCCAATTTCAACCAAACATGCTAGAAATGCTCTAATTGAGCTAATTAGCTTATTGAGAGAATATTGCAATTGTCTGACAAAAGTGAAAAATGTAAATTTCCAATTTCAACCAAACATGCTAGAAATGCTCCAATTGAGCTAATTAGCTTATTGTGAGAATATTGCAATTGTCTGACAAAAGTGAAAAATTTAAATTTCCAATTTCAACCAAACATGCTAGAAATGGTCAAATTGCGCAAATAAGCCTACTGTAAGAATTTTACAAACGTCTGACAAAACTGAAAAATGTAAATTTCCAATTTCAACCAAACATGCTAGAAATGCTCCAATTGAGCTAATTAGCTTATTGTGAGAATATTACAAACGTCTGACAAAACTGAAAAATGTAAATTTCCAATTTCAACCAAACATGCTAGAAATGCTCCAATTGAGCTAATTAGCTTATTGAGAGAATATTGCAATTGTCTGACAAAAGTGAAAAATGTAAATTTCCAATTTCAACCAAACATGCTAGAAATGCTCCAATTGAGCTAATTAGCTTATTGTGAGAATATTACAATCGTCTGACAACACTGAAAAATGTAAGTTTCCAATTTCAACCAAACATGCTAGAAATGCTCCAATTGAGCTAATTAGCTTATTGTGAGAATATTACAAACGTCTGACAAAACTGGAAAATGTAAATTTCCAATTTCAACCAAACATGCTAGAAATGCTCCAATTGAGCTAATTAGCTTATTGTGAGAATATTGCAATTGTCTGACAAAAGTGAAAAATGTAAATTTCCAATTTCAACCAAACATGCTAGAAATGCTCCAATTGAGCTAATTAGCTTATTGTGAGGATATTGCAATTGTCTGACAAAAGTGAAAAATTTAAATTTACAATTTCAACCAAACATGCTGTAAATGCTGCAATTGAGCTAATTAGCTTATTGTGAGAATATTGCAATTGTCTGACAAAAGTGAAAAATGTAAATTTCCAATTTTAACCAAACATGCTAGAAATGCTCCAATTGAGCTAATTAGCTTATTGTGAGAATATTACAAACGTCTGACAACACTGAAAAATGTAAATTTCCAATTTCAACCAAACATGCTAGAAATGCTCCAATTGAGCTAATTAGCTTATTGTGAGAATATTGCAATTGTCTGACAAAAGTGAAAAATGTAAATTTCCAATTTGAACCAAACATGCTAGAAATGCTCCAATTGAGCTAATTAGCTTATTGTGAGAATATTACAAACTTCTGACAATAGTGAAAAATGTAAATTTCCAATTTCAACCAAACATGCTAGAAATGCTCCAATTGAGCTAATTAGCTTATTGTGAGAATATTACAAACGTCTGACAAACATGATAAATGTAAATTTCCAATTTCAACCAAACATGCTAGAAATGCTCTAATTGAGCTAATTAGCTTATTGAGAGAATATTGCAATTGTCTGACAAAAGTGAAAAATGTAAATTTCCAATTTCAACCAAACATGCTAGAAATGCTCCAATTGAGCTAATTAGCTTATTGTGAGAATATTGCAATTGTCTGACAAAAGTGAAAAATTTAAATTTCCAATTTCAACCAAACATGCTAGAAATGGTCAAATTGCGCAAATAGGCCTACTGTAAGAATTTTACAAACGTCTGACAAAACTGAAAAATGTAAATTTCCAATTTCAACCAAACATGCTAGAAATGCTCCAATTGAGCTAATTAGCTTATTGTGAGAATATTACAAACGTCTGACAAAACTGAAAAATGTAAATTTCCAATTTCAACCAAACATGCTAGAAATGCTCCAATTGAGCTAATTAGCTTATTGTGAGAATATTACAAACGTCTGACAAAACTGAAAAATGTAAATTTCCAATTTCAACCAAACATGCTAGAAATGCTCCAATTGAGCTAATTAGCTTATTGTGAGAATATTGCAATTGTCTGACAATAGTGAAAAATGTAAATTTCCAATATCAACCAAACATGCTAGAAATGCTCCAATTGAGCTAACTAGCTTATTGTGAGAATATTACAAACGTCTGACAAAACTGAAAAATGTAATTTTCCAATTTCAACCAAACATGCTAGAAATGCTCCAATTGAGCTAATTAGCTTATTGTGAGAATATTACAAACGCCTGACAAAACTGAAAAATGTAAATTTCCAATTTCAACCAAACATGCTAGAAATGCTCCAATTGAGCTAATTAGCTTATTGTGAGAATATTGCAATTGTCTGACAAAAGTGAAAAATGTAAATTTCCAATTTTAACCAAACATGCTAGAAATGCTCCAATTGAGCTAATTAGCTTATTGTGAGAATATTACAAACGTCTGACAACACTGAAAAATGTAAATTTCCAATTTCAACCAAACATGCTAGAAATGCTCCAATTGAGCTAATTAGCTTATTGTGAGAATATTGCAATTGTCTGACAAAAGTGAAAAATGTAAATTTCCAATTTGAACCAAACATGCTAGAAATGCTCCAATTGAGCTAATTAGCTTATTGTGAGAATATTACAAACTTCTGACAATAGTGAAAAATGTAAATTTCCAATTTCAACCAAACATGCTAGAAATGCTCCAATTGAGCTAATTAGCTTATTGTGAGAATATTACAAACGTCTGACAAACATGATAAATGTAAATTTCCAATTTCAACCAAACATGCTAGAAATGCTCTAATTGAGCTAATTAGCTTATTGAGAGAATATTGCAATTGTCTGACAAAAGTGAAAAATGTAAATTTCCAATTTCAACCAAACATGCTAGAAATGCTCCAATTGAGCTAATTAGCTTATTGTGAGAATATTGCAATTGTCTGACAAAAGTGAAAAATTTAAATTTCCAATTTCAACCAAACATGCTAGAAATGGTCAAATTGCGCAAATAAGCCTACTGTAAGAATTTTACAAACGTCTGACAAAACTGAAAAATGTAAATTTCCAATTTCAACCAAACATGCTAGAAATGCTCCAATTGAGCTAATTAGCTTATTGTGAGAATATTACAAACGTCTGACAAAACTGAAAAATGTAAATTTCCAATTTCAACCAAACATGCTAGAAATGCTCCAATTGAGCTAATTAGCTTATTGTGAGAATATTACAAACGTCTGACAAAAGTGAAAAATGTAAATTTCCAATTTCAACCAAACATGCTAGAAATGCTCCAATTGAGCTAATTAGCTTATTGTGAGAATATTACAAACGTCTGACAACACTGAAAAATGTAAATTTCCAATTTCAACCAAACATGCTAGAAATGCTCCAATTGAGCTAATTAGCTTATTGTGAGAATATTACAAACGTCTGACAAAACTGGAAAATGTAATTTTCCAATTTCAACCAAACATGCTAGAAATGCTCCAATTGAGCTAATTAGCTTATTGTGAGAATATTACAAACGTCTGACAAAAGTGAAAAATTTAAATTTCCAATTTCAACCAAACATGCTAGAAATGCTCCAATTGAGCTAATTAGCTTATTGTGAGGATATTGCAATTGTCTGACAAAAGTGAAAAATTTAAATTTACAATTTCAACCAAACATGCTGTAAATGCTGCAATTGAGCTAATTAGCTTATTGTGAGAATATTGCAATTGTCTGACAAAAGTGAAAAATGTAAATTTCCAATTTTAACCAAACATGCTAGAAATGCTCCAATTGAGCTAATTAGCTTATTGTGAGAATATTACAAACGTCTGACAACACTGAAAAATGTAAATTTCCAATTTCAACCAAACATGCTAGAAATGCTCCAATTGAGCTAATTAGCTTATTGTGAGAATATTGCAATTGTCTGACAAAATTGAAAAATGTAAATTTCCAATTTCAACCAAACATGCTAGAAATGCTCCAATTGAGCTAATTAGCTTATTGTGAGAATATTACAAACGTCTGACAACACTGAAAAATGTAAATTTCCAATTTCAACCAAACATGCTAGAAATGCTCCAATTGAGCTAATTAGTTTATTGTGAGAATATTGCAATTGTCTGACAAAAGTGAAAAATGTAAATTTCCAATTTCAACCAAACATGCTAGAAATGCTCCAATTGAGCTAATTAGCTTATTGTGAGAATATTACAAACTTCTGACAATAGTGAAAAATGTAAATTTCCAATTTCAACCAAACATGCTAGAAATGCTCCAATTGAGCTAATTAGCTTATTGTGAGAATATTACAAACGTCTGACAAACATGATAAATGTAAATTTCCAATTTCAACCAAACATGCTAGAAATGCTCTAATTGAGCTAATTAGCTTATTGAGAGAATATTGCAATTGTCTGACAAAAGTGAAAAATGTAAATTTCCAATTTCAACCAAACATGCTAGAAATGCTCCAATTGAGCTAATTAGCATATTGTGAGAATATTGCAATTGTCTGACAAAAGTGAAAAATTTAAATTTCCAATTTCAACCAAACATGCTAGAAATGGTCAAATTGCGCAAATAAGCCTACTGTAAGAATTTTACAAACGTCTGACAAAACTGAAAAATGTAAATTTCCAATTTCAACCAAACATGCTAGAAATGCTCCAATTGAGCTAATTAGCTTATTGTGAGAATATTACAAACGTCTGACAAAACTGAAAAATGTAAATTTCCAATTTCAACCAAACATGCTAGAAATGCTCCAATTGAGCTAATTAGCTTATTGAGAGAATATTGCAATTGTCTGACAAAAGTGAAAAATGTAAATTTCCAATTTCAACCAAACATGCTAGAAATGCTCCAATTGAGCTAATTAGCTTATTGTGAGAATATTACAAACGTCTGACAACACTGAAAAATGTAAATTTCCAATTTCAACCAAACATGCTAGAAATGCTCCAATTGAGCTAATTAGCTTATTGTGAGAATATTACAAACGTCTGACAAAACTGGAAAATGTAATTTTCCAATTTCAACCAAACATGCTAGAAATGCTCCAATTGAGCTAATTAGCTTATTGTGAGAATATTGCAATTGTCTGACAAAAGTGAAAAATGTAAATTTCCAATTTCAACCAAACATGCTAGAAATGCTCCAATTGAGCTAATTAGCTTATTGTGAGGATATTGCAATTGTCTGACAAAAGTGAAAAATTTAAATTTACAATTTCAACCAAACATGCTGTAAATGCTGCAATTGAGCTAATTAGCTTATTGTGAGAATATTGCAATTGTCTGACAAAAGTGAAAAATGTAAATTTCCAATTTCAACCAAACATGCTAGAAATGCTCCAATTGAGCTAATTAGCTTATTGTGAGAATATTAAAAACGTCTGACAAAACTGAAAAATGTAATTTTCCAATTTCAACCAAACATGCTAGAAATGCTCCAATTGAGCTAATTAGCTTATTGTGAGAATATTACAAACGTCTGACAAAACTGAAAAATGTAAATTTCTAATTTCAACCAAACATGCTAGAAATGCTCCAATTGAGCTAATTAGCTTATTGTGAGAATATTGCAATTGTCTGACAAAAGTGAAAAAGGTAAATTTCCAATTTTAACCAAACATGCTAGAAATGCTCCAATTGAGCTAATTAGCTTATTGTGAGAATATTGCAATTGTCTGACAAAAGTGAAAATTGTAAATTTCCAATTTGAACCAAACATGCTAGAAATGCTCCAATTGAGCTAATTAGCTTATTGTGAGAATATTACAAACGTCTGACAAAAGTGAAAAATGTAAATTTCCAATTTCAACCAAACATGCTAGAAATGCTCCAATTGAGCTAATTAGCTTATTGTGAGAATATTGCAATTGTCTGACAAAAGTGAAAAATGTAAATTTCCAATTTCAACCAAACATGCTAGAAATGCTCCAATTGAGCTAATTAGCTTATTGTGAGAATATTGCAATTGTCTGACAAAAGTGAAAAATGTAAATTTCCAATTTCAACCAAACATGCTAGAAATGCTCCAATTGAGCTAATTAGCTTATTGTGAGAATATTACAAACGTATGACAAAAGTGAAAAATGTAAATTTCCAATTTCAACCAAACATGCTAGAAATGGTCAAATTGCGCAAATAAGCCTACTGTAAGAATTTTACAAACGTCTGACAAAACTGAAAAATGTAAATTTCCAATTTCAACCAAACATGCTAGAAATGCTCCAATTGAGCTAATTAGCTTATTGTGAGAATATTGCAATTGTCTGACGAAAGTGAAAAATGTAAATTTCCAATTTTAACCAAACATGCTAGAAATGCTCCAATTGAGCTAATTAGCTTATTGTGAGAATATTACAAACGTCTGACAACACTGAAAAATGTAAATTTCCAATTTCAACCAAACATGCTAGAAATGCTCCAATTGAGCTAATTAGCTTATTGTGAGAATATTGCAATTGTCTGACAAAAGTGAAAAATGTAAATTTCCAATTTGAACCAAACATGCTAGAAATGCTCCAATTGAGCTAATTAGCTTATTGTGAGAATATTACAAACGTCTGACAAAAGTGAAAAATGTAAATTTCCAATTTCAACCAAACATGCTAGAAATGCTCCAATTGAGCTAATTAGCTTATTGTGAGAATATTGCAATTGTCTGACAAAAGTGAAAAAGGTAAATTTCCAATTTCAACCAAACATGCTAGAAATGCTCCAATTGAGCTAATTAGCTTATTGTGAGAATATTGCAATTGTCTGACAAAAGTGAAAAATGTAAATTTCCAATTTCAACCAAACATGCTAGAAATGCTCCAATTGAGCTAATTAGCTTATTGTGAGAATATTACAAACGTATGACAAAAGTGAAAAATGAAAATTTCCAATTTCAACCAAACATGCTAGAAATGGTCAAATTGCGCAAATAAGCCTACTGTAAGAATTTTACAAACGTCTGACAAAACTGAAAAATGTAAATTTCCAATTTCAACCAAACATGCTAGAAATGCTCCAATTGAGCTAATTAGCTTATTGTGAGAATATTAGAAACGTCTGACAAAACTGAAAAATGTAAATTTCCAATTTCAACCAAACATGCTAGAAATGCTCCAATTGAGCTAATTAGCTTATTGAGAGAATATTGCAATTGTCTGACAAAAGTGAAAAATGTAAATTTCCAATTTCAACCAAACATGCTAGAAATGCTCCAATTGAGCTAATTAGCTTATTGTGAGAATATTACAAACGTCTGACAACACTGAAAAATGTAAATTTCCAATTTCAACCAAACATGCTAGAAATGCTCCAATTGAGCTAATTAGCTTATTGTGAGAATATTGCAATTGTCTGACAAAAGTGAAAAATGTAAATTTCCAATTTCAACCAAACATGCTAGAAATGCTCCAATTGAGCTAATTAGCTTATTGTGAGAATATTACAAACGTATGACAAAAGTGAAAAATGAAAATTTCCAATTTCAACCAAACATGCTAGAAATGGTCAAATTGCGCAAATAAGCCTACTGTAAGAATTTTACAAACGTCTGACAAAACTGAAAAATGTAAATTTCCAATTTCAACCAAACATGCTAGAAATGCTCCAATTGAGCTAATTAGCTTATTGTGAGAATATTACAAACGTCTGACAAACATGATAAATATAAATTTCCAATTTCAACTAAACATGCTAGAAATGCTCTAATTGAGCTAATTAGCTTATTGTGAGAATATTACAAACATCTGACAAAACTGAAAAATGTAAATTCCCAATTTCAACCAAACATGCTAGAAAAGCTCAAATTGCGCAAATAAGCCTACTGTAGGAATTTTACAAACGTCTGACAAAACTGAAAAATGTAAATTTCCAATTTCAACCAAACATGCTAGAAATGCTCCAATTGAGCTAATTAGTTTATTGTGAGAATATTACAAACGCCTGACAAAACTGAAAAATGTAAATTTCCAATTTCAACCAAACATGCTAGAAATGCTCAAATTGCGCAGATAAGCCTACTGTAGGAATTTTACAAACGTCTGACAAAACTGAAAAATGTAAATTTCCAATTTCAACCAAACATGCTAGAAATGCTCCAATTGAGCTAATTAGCTTATTGTGAGAATATTACAAACGTCTGACAAAACTGAAAAATGTAAATTTCCAATTTCAACCAAACATGCTAGAAATGCTCCAATTGAGCTAATTAGCTTATTGTGAGAATATTGCAATTGTCTGACAATAGTGAAAAATGTAAATTTCCAATATCAACCAAACATGCTAGAAATGCTCCAATTGAGCTAATTAGCTTATTGTGAGAATATTACAAACGTCTGACAAAACTGAAAAATGTAATTTTCCAATTTCAACCAAACATGCTAGAAATGCTCCAATTGAGCTAATTAGCTAATTGTGAGAATAGTACAAACGCCTGACAAAACTGAAAAATGTAAATTTCCAATTTCAACCAAACATGCTAGAAATGCTCCAATTGAGCTAATTAGCTTATTGTGAGAATATTGCAATTGTCTGACGAAAGTGAAAAATGTAAATTTCCAATTTTAACCAAACATGCTAGAAATGCTCCAATTGAGCTAATTAGCTTATTGTGAGAATATTACAAACGTCTGACAACACTGAAAAATGTAAATTTCCAATTTCAACCAAACATGCTAGAAATGCTCCAATTGAGCTAATTAGCTTATTGTGAGAATATTGCAATTGTCTGACAAAAGTGAAAAATGTAAATTTCCAATTTGAACCAAACATGCTAGAAATGCTCCAATTGAGCTAATTAGCTTATTGTGAGAATATTACAAACGTCTGACAAAAGTGAAAAATGTAAATTTCCAATTTCAACCAAACATGCTAGAAATGCTCCAATTGAGCTAATTAGCTTATTGTGAGAATATTACAAACGTCTGACAAACATGATAAATGTAAATTTCCAATTTCAACCAAACATGCTAGAAATGCTCTAATTGAGCTAATTAGCTTATTGAGAGAATATTGCAATTGTCTGACAAAAGTGAAAAATGTAAATTTCCAATTTCAACCAAACATGCTAGAAATGCTCCAATTGAGCTAATTAGCTTATTGTGAGAATATTGCAATTGTCTGACAAAAGTGAAAAATGTAAATTTCCAATTTCAACCAAACATGCTAGAAATGCTCCAATTGAGCTAATTAGCTTATTGTGAGAATATTGCAATTGTCTGACAAAAGTGAAAAATGTAAATTTCCAATTTCAACCAAACATGCTAGAAATGCTCCAATTGAGCTAATTAGCTTATTGTGAGAATATTACAAACGTATGACAAAAGTGAAAAATGAAAATTTCCAATTTCAACCAAACATGCTAGAAATGGTCAAATTGCGCAAATAAGCCTACTGTAAGAATTTTACAAACGTCTGACAAAACTGAAAAATGTAAATTTCCAATTTCAACCAAACATGCTAGAAATGCTCCAATTGAGCTATTTAGCTTATTGTGAGAATATTACAAACGTCTGACAAAACTGAAAAATGTAAATTTCCAATTTCAACCAAACATGCTAGAAATGCTCCAATTGAGCTAATTAGCTTATTGAGAGAATATTGCAATTGTCTGACAAAAGTGAAAAATGTAAATTTCCAATTTCAACCAAACATGCTAGAAATGCTCCAATTGAGCTAATTAGCTTATTGTGAGAATATTACAAACGTCTGACAACACTGAAAAATGTAAATTTCCAATTTCAACCAAACATGCTAGAAATGCTCCAATTGAGCTAATTAGCTTATTGTGAGAATATTGCAATTGTCTGACAAAAGTGAAAAATGTAAATTTCCAATTTCAACCAAACATGCTAGAAATGCTCCAATTGAGCTAATTAGCTTATTGTGAGAATATTACAAACGTATGACAAAAGTGAAAAATGAAAATTTCCAATTTCAACCAAACATGCTAGAAATGGTCAAATTGCGCAAATAAGCCTACTGTAAGAATTTTACAAACGTCTGACAAAAGTGAAAAATGTAAATTTCCAATTTCAACCAAACATGCTAGAAATGCTCCAATTGAGCTAATTAGCTTATTGTGAGAATATTACAAACGTCTGACAAACATGATAAATATAAATTTCCAATTTCAACTAAACATGCTAGAAATGCTCTAATTGAGCTAATTAGCTTATTGTGAGAATATTACAAACATCTGACAAAACTGAAAAATGTAAATTTCCAATTTCAACCAAACATGCTAGAAATGCTCAAATTGCGCAAATAAGCCTACTGTAGGAATTTTACAAACGTCTGACAAAACTGAAAAATGTAAATTTCCAATTTCAACCAAACATGCTAGAAATGCTCCAATTGAGCTAATTAGCGTATTGTGAGAATATTACAAACGTCTGACAAAACTGAAAAATGTAAATTTCCAATATCAACCAAACATGCTAGAAATGCTCCAATTGAGCTAATTAGCTTATTGTGAGAATATTACAAACGTCTGACAAAACTGAAAAATGTAATTTTCCAATTTCAACCAAACATGCTAGAAATGCTCCAATTGAGCTAATTAGCTTATTGTGAGAATATTACAAACGCCTGACAAAACTGAAAAATGTAAATTTCCAATTTCAACCAAACATGCTAGAAATGCTCCAATTGAGCTAATTAGCTTATTGTGAGAATATTGCAATTGTCTGACAAAAGTGAAAAATGTAAATTTCCAATTTTAACCAAACATGCTAGAAATGCTCCAATTGAGCTAATTAGCTTATTGTGAGAATATTACAAACGTCTGACAACACTGAAAAATGTAAATTTCCAATTTCAACCAAACATGCTAGAAATGCTCCAATTGAGCTAATTAGCTTATTGTGAGAATATTGCAATTGTCTGACAAAAGTGAAAAATGTAAATTTCCAATTTGAACCAAACATGCTAGAAATGCTCCAATTGAGCTAATTAGCTTATTGTGAGAATATTACAAACGTCTGACAAAAGTGAAAAATGTAAATTTCCAATTTCAACCAAACATGCTAGAAATGCTCCAATTGAGCTAATTAGCTTATTGTGAGAATATTGCAATTGTCTGACAAAAGTGAAAAATGTAAATTCCCAATTTCAACCAAACATGCTAGAATAGCTCCAATTGAGCTAATTAGCTTATTGTGAGAATATTGCAATTGTCTGACAAAAGTGAAAAATGTAAATTTCCAATTTCAACCAAACATGCTAGAAATGCTCCAATTGAGCTAATTAGCTTATTGTGAGAATATTACAAACGTATGACAAAAGTGAAAAATGAAATATTCCAATTTCAACCAAACATGCTAGAAATGGTCAAATTGCGCAAATAAGCCTACTGTAAGAATTTTACAAACGTCTGACAAAACTGAAAAATGTAAATTTCCAATTTCAACCAAACATGCTAGAAATGCTCCAATTGAGCTAATTAGCTTATTGTGAGAATATTACAAACGTCTGACAAAACTGAAAAATGTAAATTTCCAATTTCAACCAAACATGCTAGAAATGCTCCAATTGAGCTAATTAGCTTATTGAGAGAATATTGCAATTGTCTGACAAAAGTGAAAAATGTAAATTTCCAATTTCAACCAAACATGCTAGAAATGCTCCAATTGAGCTAATTAGCTTATTGTGAGAATATTACAAACGTCTGACAACACTGAAAAATGTAAATTTCCAATTTCAACCAAACATGCTAGAAATGCTCCAATTGAGCTAATTAGCTTATTGTGAGAATATTACAAACGTCTGACAAAACTGGAAAATGTAATTTTCCAATTTCAACCAAACATGCTAGAAATGCTCCAATTGAGCTAATTAGCTTATTGTGAGAATATTGCAATTGTCTGACCAAAGTGAAAAATGTAAATTTCCAATTTCAACCAAACATGCTAGAAATGCTCCAATTGAGCTAATTAGCTTATTGTGAGGATATTGCAATTGTCTGACAAAAGTGAAAAATTTAAATTTACAATTTCAACCAAACATGCTAGAAATGCTCCAATTGAGCTAATTAGCTTATTGTGAGAATATTGCAATTGTCTGACAAAAGTGAAAAATGTAAATTTCCAATTTCAACCAAACATGCTAGAAATGCTCCAATTGAGCTAATTAGCTTATTGTGAGAATATTACAAACGTCTGACAAAACTGAAAAATGTAAATTTCCAATTTCAACCAAACATGCTAGAAATGCTCCAATTGAGCTAATTAGCTTATTGAGAGAATATTGTAATTATCTGACAAAAGTGAAATATGTAAATTTCCAATTTCAACCAAACATGCTAGAAATGCTCCAATTGAGCTAATTAGCTTATTGTGAGAATATTACAAACGTCTGACAAAACTGAAAAATGTAAATTTCCAATTTCAACCAAACATGCTAGAAATGCTCCAATTGAGCTAATTAGCTTATTGTGAGAATATTACAAACGTCTGACAAACATGATAAATATAAATTTCCAATTACAACTAAACATGCTAGAAATGCTCTAATTGAGCTAATTAGCTTATTGTGAGAATATTACAAACATCTGACAAAACTGAAAAATGTAAATTTCTAATTTCAACCAAACATGCTAGAAATGCTCAAATTGCGCAAATAAGCCTACTGTAGAAGTTTTACAAACGTCTGACAAAACTGAAAAATGTAAATTTCCAATTTCAACCAAACATGCTAGAAATGCTCCAATTGAGCTAATTAGCTTATTGTGAGAATATTACAAACGTCTGACAAAACTGAAAAATGTAAATTTCCAATTTCAACCAAACATGCTAGAAATGCTCCAATTGAGCTAATTAGCTTATTGTGAGAATATTGCAATTGTCTGACAATAGTGAAAAATTTAAATTTCCAATATCAACCAAACATGCTAGAAATGCTCCAATTGAGCTAACTAGCTTATTGTGAGAATATTACAAACGTCTGACAAAACTGAAAAATGTAATTTTCCAATTTCAACCAAACATGCTAGAAATGCTCCAATTGAGCTAATTAGCTTATTGTGAGAATATTACAAACGTCTGACAAACATGATAAATATAAATTTCCAATTTCAACTAAACATGCTAGAAATGCTCTAATTGAGCTAATTAGCTTATTGTGAGAATATTACAAACATCTGACAAAACTGAAAAATGTAAATTTCCAATTTCAACCAAACATGCTAGAAATGCTCAAATTGCGCAAATAAGCCTACTGTAGAAGTTTTACAAACGTCTGACAAAACTGAAAAATGTAAATTTCCAATTTCAACCAAACATGCTAGAAATGCTCCAATTGAGCTAATTAGCTTATTGTGAGAATATTACAAACGTCTGACAAAACTGAAAAATGTAAATTTCCAATTTCAACCAAACATGCTAGAAATGCTCCAATTGAGCTAATTAGCTTATTGTGAGAATATTGCAATTGTCTGACAATAGTGAAAAATTTAAATTTCCAATATCAACCAAACATGCTAGAAATGCTCCAATTGAGCTAACTAGCTTATTGTGAGAATATTACAAACGTCTGACAAAACTGAAAAATGTAATTTTCCAATTTCAACCAAACATGCTAGAAATGCTCCAATTGAGCTAATTAGCTTATTGTGAGAATATTACAAACGCCTGACAAAACTGAAAAATGTAAATTTCCAATTTCAACCAAACATGCTAGAAATGCTCCAATTGAGCTAATTAGCTTATTGTGAGAATATTACAAACGTCTGACAACACTGAAAAATGTAAATTTCCAATTTCAACCAAACATGCTAGAAATGCTCCAATTGAGCTAATTAGCTTATTGTGAGAATATTGCAATTGTCTGACAAAAGTGAAAAATGTAAATTTCCAATTTGAACCAAACATGCTAGAAATGCTCCAATTGAGCTAATTAGCTTATTGTGAGAATATTAGAAACTTCTGACAATAGTGAAAAATGTAAATTTCCAATTTCAACCAAACATGCTAGAAATGCTCCAATTGAGCTAATTAGCTTATTGTGAGAATATTACAAACGTCTGACAAACATGATAAATGTAAATTTCCAATTTCAACCAAACATGCTAGAAATGCTCTAATTGAGCTAATTAGCTTATTGAGAGAATATTGCCATTGTCTGACAAAAGTGAAAAATGTAAATTTCCAATTTCAACCAAACATGCTAGAAATGCTCCAATTGAGCTAATTAGCTTATTGTGAGAATATTGCAATTGTCTGACAAAAGTGAAAAATGTAAATTTCCAATTTCAACCAAACATGCTAGAAATGCTCCAATTGAGCTAATTAGCTTATTGTGAGAATATTGCAATTGTCTGACAAAAGTGAAAAATGTAAATTTCCAATTTCAACCAAACATGCTAGAAATGCTCCAATTGAGCTAATTAGCTTATTGTGAGAATATTACAAACGTATGACAAAACTGAAAAATGAAAATTTCCAATTTCAACCAAACATGCTAGAAATGGTCAAATTGCGCAAATAAGCCTACTGTAAGAATTTTACAAACGTCTGACAAAAGTGAAAAATGTAAATTTACAATTTCAACCAAACATGCTAGAAATGCTCCAATTGAGCTAATTAGCTTATTGTGAGAATATTGCAATTGTCTGACAAAAGTGAAAAATGTAAATTTCCAATTTTAACCAAACATGCTAGAAATGCTCCAATTGAGCTAATTAGCTTATTGTGAGAATATTGCAATTGTCTGACAAAAGTGAAAATTGTAAATTTCCAATTTCAACCAAACATGCTAGAAATGCTCCAATTGAGCTAATTAGCTTATTGTGAGAATATTACAAACGTCTGACAAAAGTGAAAAATGTAAATTTCCAATTTCAACCAAACATGCTAGAAATGCTCCAATTGAGCTAATTAGCTTATTGTGAGAATATTGCAATTGTCTGACAAAAGTGAAAAATGTAAATTTCCAATTTCAACCAAACATGCTAGAAATGCTCCAATTGAGCTAATTAGCTTATTGTGAGAATATTGCAATTGTCTGACAAAAGTGAAAAATGTAAATTTCCAATTTCAACCAAACATGCTAGAAATGCTCCAATTGAGCTAATTAGCTTATTGTGAGAATATTACAAACGTCTGACAAAAGTGAAAAATGTAAATTTCCAATTTCAACCAAACATGCTAGAAATGCTCCAATTGAGCTAATTAGCTTATTGTGAGAATATTGCAATTGTCTGACAAAAGTGAAAAATGTAAATTTCCAATTTCAACCAAACATGCTAGAAATGCTCCAATTGAGCTAATTAGCTTATTGAGAGAATATTGCAATTGTCTGACAAAAGTGAAAAATGTAAATTTCCAATTTCAACCAAACATGCTAGAAATGCTCCAATTGAGCTAATTAGCTTATTGTGAGAATATTACAAACGTATGACAAAAGTGAAAAATGAAAATTTCCAATTTCAACCAAACATGCTAGAAATGGTCAAATTGCGCAAATAAGCCTACTGTAAGAATTTTACAAACGTCTGACAAAACTGAAAAATGTAAAGTTCATATTTCAACCAAACATGCTAGAAATGCTCCAATTGAGCTAATTAGCTTATTGTGAGAATATTACAAACGTCTGACAAACATGATAAATATAAATTTCCAATTTCAACTAAACATGCTAGAAATGCTCTAATTGAGCTAATTAGCTTATTGTGAGAATATTACAAACATCTGACAAAACTGAAAATTGTAAATTTCCAATTTCAACCAAACATGCTAGAAATACTCAAATTGCGCAAATAAGCCTACTGTAGGAATTTTACAAACGTCTGACAAAACTGAAAAATGTAAATTTCCAATTTCAACCAAACATGCTAGAAATGCTCCAATTGAGCTAATTAGCTTATTGTGAGAATATTACAAACGTCTGACAAAACTGAAAAATGTAAATTTCCAATTTCAACCAAACATGCTAGAAATGCTCCAATTGAGCTAATTAGCTTATTGTGAGAATATTGCAATTGTCTGACAATAGTGAAAAATGTAAATTTCCAATATCAACCAAACATGCTAGAAATGCTCCAATTGAGCTAATTAGCTTATTGTGGGAATATTACAAACGTCTGACAAAACTGAAAAATGTAATTTTCCAATTTCAACCAAACATGCTAGAAATGCTCCAATTGAGCTAATTAGCTTATTGTGAGAATATTACAAACGCCTGACAAAACTGAAAAATGTAAATTTCCAATTTGAACCAAACATGATAGAAATGCTCCAATTGAGCTAATTAGCTTATTGTGAGAATATTGCAATTGTCTGACGAAAGTGAAAAATGTAAATTTCCAATTTTAACCAAACATGCTAGAAATGCTCCAATTGAGCTAATTAGCTTATTGTGAGAATATTACAAACGTCTGACAACACTGAAAAATGTAAATTTCCAATTTCAACCAAACATGCTAGAAATGCTCCAATTGAGCTAATTAGCTTATTGTGAGAATATTGCAATTGTCTGACGAAAGTGAAAAATGTAAATTTCCAATTTGAACCAAACATGCTAGAAATGCTCCAATTGAGCTAATTAGCTTATTGTGAGAATATTACAAACGTCTGACAAAAGTGAAAAATGTAAATTTCCAATTTCAACCAAACATGCTAAAAATGCTCCAATTGAGCTAATTAGCTTATTGTGAGAATATTACAAACGTCTGACAAACATGATAAATGTAAATTTCCAATTTCAACCAAACATGCTAGAAATGCTCTAATTGAGCTAATTAGCTTATTGAGAGAATATTGCAATTGTCTGACAAAAGTGAAAAATGTAAATTTCCAATTTCAACCAAACATGCTAGACATGCTCCAATTGAGCTAATTAGCTTATTGTGAGAATATTGCAATTGTCTGACAAAAGTGAAAAATGTAAATTTCCAATTTCAACCAAACATGCTAGAAATGCTCCAATTGAGCTAATTAGCTTATTGTGAGAATATTACAAACGTATGACAAAAGTGAAAAATGAAAATTTCCAATTTCAACCAAACATGCTAGAAATGGTCAAATTGCGCAAATAAGCCTACTGTAAGAATTTTACAAACGTCTGACAAAACTGAAAAATGTAAATTTCCAATTTCAACCAAACATGCTAGAAATGCTCCAATTGAGCTAATTAGCTTATTGTGAGAATATTACAAACGTCTGACAAAACTGAAAAATGTAAATTTCCAATTTCAACCAAACATGCTAGAAATGCTCCAATTGAGCTAATTAGCTTATTGAGAGAATATTGCAATTGTCTGACAAAAGTGAAAAATGTAAATTTCCAATTTCAACCAAACATGCTAGAAATGCTCCAATTGAGCTAATTAGCTTATTGAAAAAATATTGCAATTGTCTGACAAAAGTGAAAAATGTAAATTTCCAATTTCAACCAAACATGCTAGAAATGCTCCAATTGAGCTAATTAGCTTATTGTGAGAATATTACAAACGTATGACAAAAGTGAAAAATGAAAATTTCCAATTTCAACCAAACATGCTAGAAATGGTCAAATTGCGCAAATAAGCCTACTGTAAGAATTTTACAAACGTCTGACAAAACTGAAAAATGTAAATTTCCAATTTCAACCAAACATGCTAGAAATGCTCCAATTGAGCTAATTAGCTTATTGTGAGAATATTACAAACGTCTGACAAACATGATAAATATAAATTTCCAATTTCAACTAAACATGCTAGAAATGCTCTAATTGAGCTAATTAGCTTATTGTGAGAATATTACAAACATCTGACAAAACTGAAAATTGTAAATTTCCAATTTCAACCAAACATGCTAGAAATACTCAAATTGCGCAAATAAGCCTACTGTAGGAATTTTACAAACGTCTGACAAAACTGAAAAATGTAAATTTCCAATTTCAACCAAACATGCTAGAAATGCTCCAATTGAGCTAATTAGCTTATTGGGAGAATATTACAAACGTCTGACAAAACTGAAAAATGTAAATTTCCAATTTCAACCAAACATGCTAGAAATGCTCCAATTGAGCTAATTAGCTTATTGTGAGAATATTGCAATTGTCTGACAATAGTGAAAAATGTAAATTTCCAATATCAACCAAACATGCTAGAAATGCTCCAATTGAGCTAATTAGCTTATTGTGAGAATATTACAAACGTCTGACAAAACTGAAAAATGTAATTTTCCAATTTCAACCAAACATGCTAGAAATGCTCCAATTGAGCTAATTAGCTTATTGTGAGAATATTACAAACGCCTGACAAAACTGAAAAATGTAAATTTCCAATTTCAACCAAACATGCTAGAAATGCTCCAATTGAGCTAATTAGCTTATTGTGAGAATATTACAAACGTATGACAAAAGTGAAAAATGAAAATTTCCAATTTCAACCAAACATGCTAGAAATGGTCAAATTGCGCAAATAAGCCTACTGTAAGAATTTTACAAACGTCTGACAAAACTGAAAAATGTAAAGTTCCAATTTCAACCAAACATGCTAGAAATGCTCCAATTGAGCTAATTAGCTTATTGTGAGAATATTACAAACGTCTGACAAACATGATAAATATAAATTTCCAATTTCAACTAAACATGCTAGAAATGCTCTAATTGAGCTAATTAGCTTATTGTGAGAATATTACAAACATCTGACAAAACTGAAAATTGTAAATTTCCAATTTCAACCAAACATGCTAGAAATACTCAAATTGCGCAAATAAGCCTACTGTAGGAATTTTACAAACGTCTGACAAAACTGAAAAATGTAAATTTCCAATTTCAACCAAACATGCTAGAAATGCTCCAATTGAGCTAATTAGCTTATTGGGAGAATATTACAAACGTCTGACAAAACTGAAAAATGTAAATTTCCAATTTCAACCAAACATGCTAGAAATGCTCCAATTGAGCTAATTAGCTTATTGTGAGAATATTGCAATTGTCTGACAATAGTGAAAAATGTAAATTTCCAATATCAACCAAACATGCTAGAAATGCTCCAATTGAGCTAATTAGCTTATTGTGAGAATATTACAAACGTCTGACAAAACTGAAAAATGTAATTTTCCAATTTCAACCAAACATGCTAGAAATGCTCCAATTGAGCTAATTAGCTTATTGTGAGAATATTACAAACGCCTGACAAAACTGAAAAATGTAAATTTCCAATTTCAACCAAACATGCTAGAAATGCTCCAATTGAGCTAATTAGCTTATTGTGAGAATATTGCAATTGTCTGACGAAAGTGAAAAATGTAAATTTCCAATTTTAACCAAACATGCTAGAAATGCTCCAATTGAGCTAATTAGCTTATTGTGAGAATATTACAAACGTATGACAAAAGTGAAAAATGAAAATTTCCAATTTCAACCAAACATGCTAGAAATGGTCAAATTGCGCAAATAAGCCTACTGTAAGAATTTTACAAACGTCTGACAAAACTGAAAAATGTAAAGTTCCAATTTCAACCAAACATGCTAGAAATGCTCCAATTGAGCTAATTAGCTTATTGTGAGAATATTACAAACGTCTGACAAACATGATAAATATAAATTTCCAATTTCAACTAAACATGCTAGAAATGCTCTAATTGAGCTAATTAGCTTATTGTGAGAATATTACAAACATCTGACAAAACTGAAAATTGTAAATTTCCAATTTCAACCAAACATGCTAGAAATACTCAAATTGCGCAAATAAGCCTACTGTAGGAATTTTACAAACGTCTGACAAAACTGAAAAATGTAAATTTCCAATTTCAACCAAACATGCTAGAAATGCTCCAATTGAGCTAATTAGCTTATTGGGAGAATATTACAAACGTCTGACAAAACTGAAAAATGTAAATTTCCAATTTCAACCAAACATGCTAGAAATGCTCCAATTGAGCTAATTAGCTTATTGTGAGAATATTGCAATTGTCTGACAATAGTGAAAAATGTAAATTTCCAATATCAACCAAACATGCTAGAAATGCTCCAATTGAGCTAATTAGCTTATTGTGAGAATATTACAAACGTCTGACAAAACTGAAAAATGTAATTTTCCAATTTCAACCAAACATGCTAGAAATGCTCCAATTGAGCTAATTAGCTTATTGTGAGAATATTACAAACGCCTGACAAAACTGAAAAATGTAAATTTCCAATTTCAACCAAACATGCTAGAAATGCTCCAATTGAGCTAATTAGCTTATTGTGAGAATATTACAAACGTATGACAAAAGTGAAAAATGAAAATTTCCAATTTCAACCAAACATGCTAGAAATGGTCAAATTGCGCAAATAAGCCTACTGTAAGAATTTTACAAACGTCTGACAAAACTGAAAAATGTAAAGTTCCAATCTCAACCAAACATGCTAGAAATGCTCCAATTGAGCTAATTAGCTTATTGTGAGAATATTACAAACGTCTGACAAACATGATAAATATAAATTTCCAATTTCAACTAAACATGCTAGAAATGCTCTAATTGAGCTAATTAGCTTATTGTGAGAATATTACAAACATCTGACAAAACTGAAAATTGTAAATTTCCAATTTCAACCAAACATGCTAGAAATACTCAAATTGCGCAAATAAGCCTACTGTAGGAATTTTACAAACGTCTGACAAAACTGAAAAATGTAAATTTCCAATTTCAACCAAACATGCTAGAAATGCTCCAATTGAGCTAATTAGCTTATTGGGAGAATATTACAAACGTCTGACAAAACTGAAAAATGTAAATTTCCAATTTCAACCAAACATGCTAGAAATGCTCCAATTGAGCTAATTAGCTTATTGTGAGAATATTGCAATTGTCTGACAATAGTGAAAAATGTAAATTTCCAATATCAACCAAACATGCTAGAAATGCTCCAATTGAGCTAATTAGCTTATTGTGAGAATATTACAAACGTCTGACAAAACTGAAAAATGTAATTTTCCAATTTCAACCAAACATGCTAGAAATGCTCCAATTGAGCTAATTAGCTTATTGTGAGAATATTACAAACGCCTGACAAAACTGAAAAATGTAAATTTCCAATTTCAACCAAACATGCTAGAAATGCTCCAATTGAGCTAATTAGCTTATTGTGAGAATATTACAAACGTCTGACAAACATGATAAATATAAATTTCCAATTTCAACTAAACATGCTAGAAATGCTCTAATTGAGCTAATTAGCTTATTGTGAGAATATTACAAACATCTGACAAAACTGAAAATTGTAAATTTCCAATTTCAACCAAACATGCTAGAAATACTCAAATTGCGCAAATAAGCCTACTGTAGGAATTTTACAAACGTCTGACAAAACTGAAAAATGTAAATTTCCAATTTCAACCAAACATGCTAGAAATGCTCCAATTGAGCTAATTAGCTTATTGGGAGAATATTACAAACGTCTGACAAAACTGAAAAATGTAAATTTCCAATTTCAACCAAACATGCTAGAAATGCTCCAATTGAGCTAATTAGCTTATTGTGAGAATATTGCAATTGTCTGACAATAGTGAAAAATGTAAATTTCCAATATCAACCAAACATGCTAGAAATGCTCCAATTGAGCTAATTAGCTTATTGTGAGAATATTACAAACGTCTGACAAAACTGAAAAATGTAATTTTCCAATTTCAACCAAACATGCTAGAAATGCTCCAATTGAGCTAATTAGCTTATTGTGAGAATATTACAAACGCCTGACAAAACTGAAAAATGTAAATTTCCAATTTCAACCAAACATGCTAGAAATGCTCCAATTGAGCTAATTAGCTTATTGTGAGAATATTGCAATTGTCTGACGAAAGTGAAAAATGTAAATTTCCAATTTTAACCAAACATGCTAGAAATGCTCCAATTGAGCTAATTAGCTTATTGTGAGAATATTACAAACGTCTGACAACACTGAAAAATGTAAATTTCCAATTTCAACCAAACATGCTAGAAATGCTCCAATTGAGCTAATTAGCTTATTGTGAGAATATTGCAATTGTCTGACGAAAGTGAAAAATGTAAATTTCCAATTTGAACCAAACATGCTAGAAATGCTCCAATTGAGCTAATTAGCTTATTGTGAGAATATTACAAACGTCTGACAAAAGTGAAAAATGTAAATTTCCAATTTCAACCAAACATGCTAAAAATGCTCCAATTGAGCTAATTAGCTTATTGTGAGAATATTACAAACGTCTGACAAACATGATAAATGTAAATTTCCAATTTCAACCAAACATGCTAGAAATGCTCTAATTGAGCTAATTAGCTTATTGAGAGAATATTGCAATTGTCTGACAAAAGTGAAAAATGTAAATTTCCAATTTCAACCAAACATGCTAGAAATGCTCCAATTGAGCTAATTAGCCTATTGTGAGAATATTGCAATTGTCTGACAAAAGTGAAAAATGTAAATTTCCAATTTCAACCAAACATGCTAGAAATGCTCCAATTGAGCTAATTAGCTTATTGTGAGAATATTGCAATTGTCTGACAAAAGTGAAAAATGTAAATTTCCAATTTCAACCAAACATGCTAGAAATGCTCCAATTGAGCTAATTAGCTTATTGTGAGAATATTACAAACGTATGACAAAAGTGAAAAATGAAAATTTCCAATTTCAACCAAACATGCTAGAAATGGTCAAATTGCGCAAATAAGCCTACTGTAAGAATTTTACAAACGTCTGACAAAACTGAAAAATGTAAATTTCCAATTTCAACCAAACATGCTAGAAATGCTCCAATTGAGCTAATTAGCTTATTGTGAGAATATTACAAACGTCTGACAAAACTGAAAAATGTAAATTTCCAATTTCAACCAAACATGCTAGAAATGCTCCAATTGAGCTAATTAGCTTATTGAGAGAATATTGCAATTGTCTGACAAAAGTGAAAAATGTAAATTTCCAATTTCAACCAAACATGCTAGAAATGCTCCAATTGAGCTAATTAGCTTATTGTGAGAATATTACAAACGTCTGACAACACTGAAAAATGTAAATTTCCAATTTCAACCAAACATGCTAGAAATGCTCCAATTGAGCTAATTAGCTTATTGTGAGAATATTGCAATTGTCTGACAAAAGTGAAAAATGTAAATTTCCAATTTCAACCAAACATGCTAGAAATGCTCCAATTGAGCTAATTAGCTTATTGTGAGAATATTACAAACGTATGACAAAAGTGAAAAATGAAAATTTCCAATTTCAACCAAACATGCTAGAAATGGTCAAATTGCGCAAATAAGCCTACTGTAAGATTTTTACAAACGTCTGACAAAACTGAAAAATGTAAATTTCCAATTTCAACCAAACATGCTAGAAATGCTCCAATTGAGCTAATTAGCTTATTGTGAGAATATTACAAACGTCTGACAAACATGATAAATATAAATTTCCAATTTCAACCAAACATGCTAGAAATGCTCCAATTGAGCTAATTAGCTTATTGTGAGAATATTACAAACATCTGACAAAAGTGAAAAATGTAGATTTCCAATTTCAACCAAACATGCTAGAAATGCTCCAATTGAGCTAATTAGCTTATTGTGAGAATATTGCAATTGTCTGACAAAAGTGAAAAATGTAAATTTCCAATTTCAACCAAACATGCTAGAAATGCTCCAATTGAGCTAATTAGCTTATTGAGAGAATATTGCAATTGTCTGACAAAAGTGAAAAATGTAAATTTCCAATTTCAACCAAACATGCTAGAAATGCTCCAATTGAGCTAATTAGCTTATTGTGAGAATATTACAAACGTATGACAAAAGTGAAAAATGAAAATTTCCAATTTCAACCAAACATGCTAGAAATGGTCAAAATGCGCAAATAAGCCTACTGTAAGAATTTTACAAACGTCTGACAAAACTGAAAAATGTAAATTTCCAATTTCAACCAAACATGCTAGAAATGCTCCAATTGAGCTAATTAGCTTATTGTGAGAATATTACAAACGTCTGACAAACATGATAAATATAAATTTCCAATTTCAACTAAACATGCTAGAAATGCTCTAATTGAGCTAATTAGCTTATTGTGAGAATATTACAAACATCTGACAAAACTGAAAAATGTAAATTTCCAATTTCAACCAAACATGCTAGAAATAATCAAATTGCGCAAATAAGCCTACTGTAGGAATTTTACAAACGTCTGACAAAACTGAAAAATGTAAATTTCCAATTTCAACCAAACATGCTAGAAATGCTCCAATTGAGCTAATTAGCTTATTGGGAGAATATTACAAACGTCTGACAAAACTGAAAAATGTAAATTTCAAATTTCAACCAAACATGCTAGAAATGCTCCAATTGAGCTAATTAGCTTATTGTGAGAATATTGCAATTGTCTGACAATAGTGAAAAATGTAAATTTCCAATATCAACCAAACATGCTAGAAATGCTCCAATTGAGCTAATTAGCTTATTGTGAGAATATTACAAACGTCTGACAAAACTGAAAAATGTAATTTTCCAATTTCAACCAAACATGCTAGAAATGCTCCAATTGAGCTAATTAGCTTATTGTGAGAATATTACAAACGTATGACAAAACTGAAAAATGAAAATTTCCAATTTCAACCAAACATGCTAGAAATGGTCAAATTGCGCAAATAAGCCTACTGTAAGAATTTTACAAACGTCTGACAAAAGTGAAAAATGTAAATTTCCAATATCAACCAAACATGCTAGAAATGCTCCAATTGAGCTAATTAGCTTATTGTGAGAATATTACAAACGTCTGACAAAACTGAAAAATGTAATTTTCCAATTTCAACCAAACATGCTAGAAATGCTCCAATTGAGCTAATTAGCTTATTGTAAGAATATTACAAACGCCTGACAAAACTGAAAAATGTAAATTTCCAATTTCAACCAAACATGCTAGAAATGCTCCAATTGAGCTAATTAGCTTATTGTGAGAATATTACAAACGTCTGACAAACATGATAAATATAAATTTCCAATTTCAACTAAACATGCTAGAAATGCTCTAATTGAGCTAATTAGCTTATTGTGAGAATATTACAAACATCTGACAAAACTGAAAATTGTAAATTTCCAATTTCAACCAAACATGCTAGAAATACTCAAATTGCGCAAATAAGCCTACTGTAGGAATTTTACAAACGTCTGACAAAACTGAAAAATGTAAATTTCCAATTTCAACCAAACATGCTAGAAATGCTCCAATTGAGCTAATTAGCTTATTGGGAGAATATTACAAACGTCTGACAAAACTGAAAAATGTAAATTTCCAATTTCAACCAAACATGCTAGAAATGCTCCAATTGAGCTAATTAGCTTATTGTGAGAATATTGCAATTGTCTGACAATAGTGAAAAATGTAAATTTCCAATATCAACCAAACATGCTAGAAATGCTCCAATTGAGCTAATTAGCTTATTGTGAGAATATTACAAACGTCTGACAAAACTGAAAAATGTAATTTTCCAATTTCAACCAAACATGCTAGAAATGCTCCAATTGAGCTAATTAGCTTATTGTGAGAATATTACAAACGCCTGACAAAACTGAAAAATGTAAATTTCCAATTTCAACCAAACATGCTAGAAATGCTCCAATTGAGCTAATTAGCTTATTGTGAGAATATTGCAATTGTCTGACGAAAGTGAAAAATGTAAATTTCCAATTTTAACCAAACATGCTAGAAATGCTCCAATTGAGCTAATTAGCTTATTGTGAGAATATTACAAACGTCTGACAACACTGAAAAATGTAAATTTCCAATTTCAACCAAACATGCTAGAAATGCTCCAATTGAGCTAATTAGCTTATTGTGAGAATATTGCAATTGTCTGACGAAAGTGAAAAATGTAAATTTCCAATTTGAACCAAACATGCTAGAAATGCTCCAATTGAGCTAATTAGCTTATTGTGAGAATATTACAAACGTCTGACAAAAGTGAAAAATGTAAATTTCCAATTTCAACCAAACATGCTAAAAATGCTCCAATTGAGCTAATTAGCTTATTGTGAGAATATTACAAACGTCTGACAAACATGATAAATGTAAATTTCCAATTTCAACCAAACATGCTAGAAATGCTCTAATTGAGCTAATTAGCTTATTGAGAGAATATTGCAATTGTCTGACAAAAGTGAAAAATGTAAATTTCCAATTTCAACCAAACATGCTAGAAATGCTCCAATTGAGCTAATTAGCCTATTGTGAGAATATTGCAATTGTCTGACAAAAGTGAAAAATGTAAATTTCCAATTTCAACCAAACATGCTAGAAATGCTCCAATTGAGCTAATTAGCTTATTGTGAGAATATTGCAATTGTCTGACAAAAGTGAAAAATGTAAATTTCCAATTTCAACCAAACATGCTAGAAATGCTCCAATTGAGCTAATTAGCTTATTGTGAGAATATTACAAACGTATGACAAAAGTGAAAAATGAAAATTTCCAATTTCAACCAAACATGCTAGAAATGGTCAAATTGCGCAAATAAGCCTACTGTAAGAATTTTACAAACGTCTGACAAAACTGAAAAATGTAAATTTCCAATTTCAACCAAACATGCTAGAAATGCTCCAATTGAGCTAATTAGCTTATTGTGAGAATATTACAAACGTCTGACAAAACTGAAAAATGTAAATTTCCAATTTCAACCAAACATGCTAGAAATGCTCCAATTGAGCTAATTAGCTTATTGAGAGAATATTGCAATTGTCTGACAAAAGTGAAAAATGTAAATTTCCAATTTCAACCAAACATGCTAGAAATGCTCCAATTGAGCTAATTAGCTTATTGTGAGAATATTACAAACGTCTGACAACACTGAAAAATGTAAATTTCCAATTTCAACCAAACATGCTAGAAATGCTCCAATTGAGCTAATTAGCTTATTGTGAGAATATTGCAATTGTCTGACAAAAGTGAAAAATGTAAATTTCCAATTTCAACCAAACATGCTAGAAATGCTCCAATTGAGCTAATTAGCTTATTGTGAGAATATTACAAACGTATGACAAAAGTGAAAAATGAAAATTTCCAATTTCAACCAAACATGCTAGAAATGGTCAAATTGCGCAAATAAGCCTACTGTAAGATTTTTACAAACGTCTGACAAAACTGAAAAATGTAAATTTCCAATTTCAACCAAACATGCTAGAAATGCTCCAATTGAGCTAATTAGCTTATTGTGAGAATATTACAAACGTCTGACAAACATGATAAATATAAATTTCCAATTTCAACCAAACATGCTAGAAATGCTCCAATTGAGCTAATTAGCTTATTGTGAGAATATTACAAACATCTGACAAAAGTGAAAAATGTAGATTTCCAATTTCAACCAAACATGCTAGAAATGCTCCAATTGAGCTAATTAGCTTATTGTGAGAATATTGCAATTGTCTGACAAAAGTGAAAAATGTAAATTTCCAATTTCAACCAAACATGCTAGAAATGCTCCAATTGAGCTAATTAGCTTATTGAGAGAATATTGCAATTGTCTGACAAAAGTGAAAAATGTAAATTTCCAATTTCAACCAAACATGCTAGAAATGCTCCAATTGAGCTAATTAGCTTATTGTGAGAATATTACAAACGTATGACAAAAGTGAAAAATGAAAATTTCCAATTTCAACCAAACATGCTAGAAATGGTCAAAATGCGCAAATAAGCCTACTGTAAGAATTTTACAAACGTCTGACAAAACTGAAAAATGTAAATTTCCAATTTCAACCAAACATGCTAGAAATGCTCCAATTGAGCTAATTAGCTTATTGTGAGAATATTACAAACGTCTGACAAACATGATAAATATAAATTTCCAATTTCAACTAAACATGCTAGAAATGCTCTAATTGAGCTAATTAGCTTATTGTGAGAATATTACAAACATCTGACAAAACTGAAAAATGTAAATTTCCAATTTCAACCAAACATGCTAGAAATAATCAAATTGCGCAAATAAGCCTACTGTAGGAATTTTACAAACGTCTGACAAAACTGAAAAATGTAAATTTCCAATTTCAACCAAACATGCTAGAAATGCTCCAATTGAGCTAATTAGCTTATTGGGAGAATATTACAAACGTCTGACAAAACTGAAAAATGTAAATTTCAAATTTCAACCAAACATGCTAGAAATGCTCCAATTGAGCTAATTAGCTTATTGTGAGAATATTGCAATTGTCTGACAATAGTGAAAAATGTAAATTTCCAATATCAACCAAACATGCTAGAAATGCTCCAATTGAGCTAATTAGCTTATTGTGAGAATATTACAAACGTCTGACAAAACTGAAAAATGTAATTTTCCAATTTCAACCAAACATGCTAGAAATGCTCCAATTGAGCTAATTAGCTTATTGTGAGAATATTACAAACGTATGACAAAACTGAAAAATGAAAATTTCCAATTTCAACCAAACATGCTAGAAATGGTCAAATTGCGCAAATAAGCCTACTGTAAGAATTTTACAAACGTCTGACAAAAGTGAAAAATGTAAATTTACAATTTCAACCAAACATGCTAGAAATGCTCCAATTGAGCTAATTAGCTTATTGTGAGAATATTGCAATTGTCTGACAAAAGTGAAAAATGTAAATTTCCAATTTTAACCAAACATGCTAGAAATGCTCCAATTGAGCTAATTAGCTTATTGTGAGAATATTGCAATTGTCTGACAAAAGTGAAAATTGTAAATTTCCAATTTCAACCAAACATGCTAGAAATGCTCCAATTGAGCTAATTAGCTTATTGTGAGAATATTACAAACGTCTGACAAAAGTGAAAAATGTAAATTTCCAATTTCAACCAAACATGCTAGAAATGCTCCAATAGAGCTAATTAGCTTATTGTGAGAATATTGCAATTGTCTGACAAAAGTGAAAAATGTAAATTTCCAATTTCAACCAAACATGCTAGAAATGCTCCAATTGAGCTAATTAGCTTATTGTGAGAATATTGCAATTGTCTGACAAAAGTGAAAAATGTAAATTTCCAATTTCAACCAAACATGCTAGAAATGCTCCAATTGAGCTAATTAGCTTATTGTGAGAATATTACAAACGTCTGACAAAAGTGAAAAATGTAAATTTCCAATTTCAACCAAACATGCTAGAAATGCTCCAATTGAGCTAATTAGCTTATTGTGAGAATATTGCAATTGTCTGACAAAAGTGAAAAATGTAAATTTCCAATTTCAACCAAACATGCTAGAAATGCTCCAATTGAGCTAATTAGCTTATTGAGGGAATATTGCAATTGTCTGACAAAAGTGAAAAATGTAAATTTCCAATTTCAACCAAACATGCTAGAAATGCTCCAATTGAGCTAATTAGCTTATTGTGAGAATATTACAAACGTATGACAAAAGTGAAAAATGAAAATTTCCAATTTCAACCAAACATGCTAGAAATGGTCAAATTGCGCAAATAAGCCTACTGTAAGAATTTTACAAACGTCTGACAAAACTGAAAAATGTAAAGTTCCAATTTCAACCAAACATGCTAGAAATGCTCCAATTGAGCTAATTAGCTTATTGTGAGAATATTACAAACGTCTGACAAACATGATAAATATAAATTTCCAATTTCAACTAAACATGCTAGAAATGCTCTAATTGAGCTAATTAGCTTATTGTGAGAATATTACAAACATCTGACAAAACTGAAAATTGTAAATTTCCAATTTCAACCAAACATGCTAGAAATAATCAAATTGCGCAAATAAGCCTACTGTAGGAATTTTACAAACGTCTGACAAAACTGAAAAATGTAAATTTCCAATTTTAACCAAACATGCTAGAAATGCTCCAATTGAGCTAATTAGCTTATTGGGAGAATATTACAAACGTCTGACAAAACTGAAAAATGTAAATTTCCAATTTCAACCAAACATGCTAGAAATGCTCCAATTGAGCTAATTAGCTTATTGTGAGAATATTGCAATTGTCTGACAATAGTGAAAAATTTAAATTTCCAATATCAACCAAACATGCTAGAAATGCTCCAATTGAGCTAATTAGCTTATTGTGAGAATATTACAAACGTCTGACAAAACTGAAAAATGTAATTTTCCAATTTCAACCAAACATGCTAGAAATGCTCCAATTGAGCTAATTAGCTTATTGTGAGAATATTACAAACGCCTGACAAAACTGAAAAATGTAAATTTCCAATTTCAACCAAACATGCTAGAAATGCTCCAATTGAGCTAATTAGCTTATTGTGAGAATATTGCAATTGTCTGACGAAAGTGAAAAATGTAAATTTCCAATTTTAACCAAACATGCTAGAAATGCTCCAATTGAGCTAATTAGCTTATTGTGAGAATATTACAAACGTCTGACAACACTGAAAAATGTAAATTTCCAATTTCAACCAAACATGCTAGAAATGCTCCAATTGAGCTAATTAGCTTATTGTGAGAATATTGCAATTGTCTGACAAAAGTGAAAAATGTAAATTTCCAATTTGAACCAAACATGCTAGAAATGCTCCAATTGAGCTAATTAGCTCATTGTGAGAATATTACAAACGTCTGACAAAAGTGAAAAATGTAAATTTCCAATTTCAACCAAACATGCTAAAAATGCTCCAATTGAGCTAATTAGCTTATTGTGAGAATATTACAAACGTCTGACAAACATGATAAATGTAAATTTCCAATTTCAACCAAACATGCTAGAAATGCTCTAATTGAGCTAATTAGCTTATTGAGAGAATATTGCAATTGTCTGACAAAAGTGAAAAATGTAAATTTCCAATTTCAACCAAACATGCTAGAAATGCTCCAATTGAGCTAATTAGCCTATTGTGAGAATATTGCAATTGTCTGACAAAAGTGAAAAATGTAAATTTCCAATTTCAACCAAACATGCTAGAAATGCTCCAATTGAGCTAATTAGCTTATTGTGAGAATATTGCAATTGTCTGACAAAAGTGAAAAATGTAAATTTCCAATTTCAACCAAACATGCTAGAAATGCTCCAATTGAGCTAATTAGCTTATTGTGAGAATATTACAAACGTATGACAAAAGTGAAAAATGAAAATTTCCAATTTCAACCAAACATGCTAGAAATGGTCAAATTGCGCAAATAAGCCTACTGTAAGAATTTTACAAACGTCTGACAAAACTGAAAAATGTAAATTTCCAATTTCAACCAAACATGCTAGAAATGCTCCAATTGAGCTAATTAGCTTATTGTGAGAATATTACAAACGTCTGACAAAACTGAAAAATGTAAATTTCCAATTTCAACCAAACATGCTAGAAATGCTCCAATTGAGCTAATTAGCTTATTGAGAGAATATTGCAATTGTCTGACAAAAGTGAAAAATGTAAATTTCCAATTTCAACCAAACATGCTAGAAATGCTCCAATTGAGCTAATTAGCTTATTGTGAGAATATTACAAACGTCTGACAACACTGAAAAATGTAAATTTCCAATTTCAACCAAACATGCTAGAAATGCTCCAATTGAGCTAATTAGCTTATTGTGAGAATATTGCAATTGTCTGACAAAAGTGAAAAATGTAAATTTCCAATTTCAACCAAACATGCTAGAAATGCTCCAATTGAGCTAATTAGCTTATTGTGAGAATATTACAAACGTATGACAAAAGTGAAAAATGAAAATTTCCAATTTCAACCAAACATGCTAGAAATGGTCAAATTGCGCAAATAAGCCTACTGTAAGATTTTTACAAACGTCTGACAAAACTGAAAAATGTAAATTTCCAATTTCAACCAAACATGCTAGAAATGCTCCAATTGAGCTAATTAGCTTATTGTGAGAATATTACAAACGTCTGACAAACATGATAAATATAAATTTCCAATTTCAACCAAACATGCTAGAAATGCTCCAATTGAGCTAATTAGCTTATTGTGAGAATATTACAAACATCTGACAAAAGTGAAAAATGTAGATTTCCAATTTCAACCAAACATGCTAGAAATGCTCCAATTGAGCTAATTAGCTTATTGTGAGAATATTGCAATTGTCTGACAAAAGTGAAAAATGTAAATTTCCAATTTCAACCAAACATGCTAGAAATGCTCCAATTGAGCTAATTAGCTTATTGAGAGAATATTGCAATTGTCTGACAAAAGTGAAAAATGTAAATTTCCAATTTCAACCAAACATGCTAGAAATGCTCCAATTGAGCTAATTAGCTTATTGTGAGAATATTACAAACGTATGACAAAAGTGAAAAATGAAAATTTCCAATTTCAACCAAACATGCTAGAAATGGTCAAAATGCGCAAATAAGCCTACTGTAAGAATTTTACAAACGTCTGACAAAACTGAAAAATGTAAATTTCCAATTTCAACCAAACATGCTAGAAATGCTCCAATTGAGCTAATTAGCTTATTGTGAGAATATTACAAACGTCTGACAAACATGATAAATATAAATTTCCAATTTCAACTAAACATGCTAGAAATGCTCTAATTGAGCTAATTAGCTTATTGTGAGAATATTACAAACATCTGACAAAACTGAAAAATGTAAATTTCCAATTTCAACCAAACATGCTAGAAATAATCAAATTGCGCAAATAAGCCTACTGTAGGAATTTTACAAACGTCTGACAAAAGTGAAAAATTTAAATTTCCAATTTCAACCAAACATGCTAGAAATGCTCCAATTGAGCTAATTAGCTTATTGGGAGAATATTACAAACGTCTGACAAAACTGAAAAATGTAAATTTCAAATTTCAACCAAACATGCTAGAAATGCTCCAATTGAGCTAATTAGCTTATTGTGAGAATATTGCAATTGTCTGACAATAGTGAAAAATGTAAATTTCCAATATCAACCAAACATGCTAGAAATGCTCCAATTGAGCTAATTAGCTTATTGTGAGAATATTACAAACGTCTGACAAAACTGAAAAATGTAATTTTCCAATTTCAACCAAACATGCTAGAAATGCTCCAATTGAGCTAATTAGCTTATTGTGAGAATATTACAAACGTATGACAAAACTGAAAAATGAAAATTTCCAATTTCAACCAAACATGCTAGAAATGGTCAAATTGCGCAAATAAGCCTACTGTAAGAATTTTACAAACGTCTGACAAAAGTGAAAAATGTAAATTTACAATTTCAACCAAACATGCTAGAAATGCTCCAATTGAGCTAATTAGCTTATTGTGAGAATATTGCAATTGTCTGACAAAAGTGAAAAATGTAAATTTCCAATTTTAACCAAACATGCTAGAAATGCTCCAATTGAGCTAATTAGCTTATTGTGAGAATATTGCAATTGTCTGACAAAAGTGAAAATTGTAAATTTCCAATTTCAACCAAACATGCTAGAAATGCTCCAATTGAGCTAATTAGCTTATTGTGAGAATATTACAAACGTCTGACAAAAGTGAAAAATGTAAATTTCCAATTTCAACCAAACATGCTAGAAATGCTCCAATAGAGCTAATTAGCTTATTGTGAGAATATTGCAATTGTCTGACAAAAGTGAAAAATGTAAATTTCCAATTTCAACCAAACATGCTAGAAATGCTCCAATTGAGCTAATTAGCTTATTGTGAGAATATTGCAATTGTCTGACAAAAGTGAAAAATGTAAATTTCCAATTTCAACCAAACATGCTAGAAATGCTCCAATTGAGCTAATTAGCTTATTGTGAGAATATTACAAACGTCTGACAAAAGTGAAAAATGTAAATTTCCAATTTCAACCAAACATGCTAGAAATGCTCCAATTGAGCTAATTAGCTTATTGTGAGAATATTGCAATTGTCTGACAAAAGTGAAAAATGTAAATTTCCAATTTCAACCAAACATGCTAGAAATGCTCCAATTGAGCTAATTAGCTTATTGAGGGAATATTGCAATTGTCTGACAAAAGTGAAAAATGTAAATTTCCAATTTCAACCAAACATGCTAGAAATGCTCCAATTGAGCTAATTAGCTTATTGTGAGAATATTACAAACGTATGACAAAAGTGAAAAATGAAAATTTCCAATTTCAACCAAACATGCTAGAAATGGTCAAATTGCGCAAATAAGCCTACTGTAAGAATTTTACAAACGTCTGACAAAACTGAAAAATGTAAAGTTCCAATTTCAACCAAACATGCTAGAAATGCTCCAATTGAGCTAATTAGCTTATTGTGAGAATATTACAAACGTCTGACAAACATGATAAATATAAATTTCCAATTTCAACTAAACATGCTAGAAATGCTCTAATTGAGCTAATTAGCTTATTGTGAGAATATTACAAACATCTGACAAAACTGAAAATTGTAAATTTCCAATTTCAACCAAACATGCTAGAAATAATCAAATTGCGCAAATAAGCCTACTGTAGGAATTTTACAAACGTCTGACAAAACTGAAAAATGTAAATTTCCAATTTCAACCAAACATGCTAGAAATGCTCCAATTGAGCTAATTAGCTTATTGGGAGAATATTACAAACGTCTGACAAAACTGAAAAATGTAAATTTCCAATTTCAACCAAACATGCTAGAAATGCTCCAATTGAGCTAATTAGCTTATTGTGAGAATATTGCAATTGTCTGACAATAGTGAAAAATTTAAATTTCCAATATCAACCAAACATGCTAGAAATGCTCCAATTGAGCTAATTAGCTTATTGTGAGAATATTACAAACGTCTGACAAAACTGAAAAATGTAATTTTCCAATTTCAACCAAACATGCTAGAAATGCTCCAATTGAGCTAATTAGCTTATTGTGAGAATATTACAAACGCCTGACAAAACTGAAAAATGTAAATTTCCAATTTCAACCAAACATGCTAGAAATGCTCCAATTGAGCTAATTAGCTTATTGTGAGAATATTGCAATTGTCTGACGAAAGTGAAAAATGTAAATTTCCAATTTTAACCAAACATGCTAGAAATGCTCCAATTGAGCTAATTAGCTTATTGTGAGAATATTACAAACGTCTGACAACACTGAAAAATGTAAATTTCCAATTTCAACCAAACATGCTAGAAATGCTCCAATTGAGCTAATTAGCTTATTGTGAGAATATTGCAATTGTCTGACAAAAGTGAAAAATGTAAATTTCCAATTTGAACCAAACATGCTAGAAATGCTCCAATTGAGCTAATTAGCTCATTGTGAGAATATTACAAACGTCTGACAAAAGTGAAAAATGTAAATTTCCAATTTCAACCAAACATGCTAAAAATGCTCCAATTGAGCTAATTAGCTTATTGTGAGAATATTACAAACGTCTGACAAACATGATAAATGTAAATTTCCAATTTCAACCAAACATGCTAGAAATGCTCTAATTGAGCTAATTAGCTTATTGAGAGAATATTGCAATTGTCTGACAAAAGTGAAAAATGTAAATTTCCAATTTCAACCAAACATGCTAGAAATGCTCCAATTGAGCTAATTAGCCTATTGTGAGAATATTGCAATTGTCTGACAAAAGTGAAAAATGTAAATTTCCAATTTCAACCAAACATGCTAGAAATGCTCCAATTGAGCTAATTAGCTTATTGTGAGAATATTGCAATTGTCTGACAAAAGTGAAAAATGTAAATTTCCAATTTCAACCAAACATGCTAGAAATGCTCCAATTGAGCTAATTAGCTTATTGTGAGAATATTACAAACGTATGACAAAAGTGAAAAATGAAAATTTCCAATTTCAACCAAACATGCTAGAAATGGTCAAATTGCGCAAATAAGCCTACTGTAAGAATTTTACAAACGTCTGACAAAACTGAAAAATGTAAATTTCCAATTTCAACCAAACATGCTAGAAATGCTCCAATTGAGCTAATTAGCTTATTGTGAGAATATTACAAACGTCTGACAAAACTGAAAAATGTAAATTTCCAATTTCAACCAAACATGCTAGAAATGCTCCAATTGAGCTAATTAGCTTATTGAGAGAATATTGCAATTGTCTGACAAAAGTGAAAAATGTAAATTTCCAATTTCAACCAAACATGCTAGAAATGCTCCAATTGAGCTAATTAGCTTATTGTGAGAATATTACAAACGTCTGACAACACTGAAAAATGTAAATTTCCAATTTCAACCAAACATGCTAGAAATGCTCCAATTGAGCTAATTAGCTTATTGTGAGAATATTGCAATTGTCTGACAAAAGTGAAAAATGTAAATTTCCAATTTCAACCAAACATGCTAGAAATGCTCCAATTGAGCTAATTAGCTTATTGTGAGAATATTACAAACGTATGACAAAAGTGAAAAATGAAAATTTCCAATTTCAACCAAACATGCTAGAAATGGTCAAATTGCGCAAATAAGCCTACTGTAAGAATTTTACAAACGTCTGACAAAACTGAAAAATGTAAATTTCCAATTTCAACCAAACATGCTAGAAATGCTCCAATTGAGCTAATTAGCTTATTGTGAGAATATTACAAACGTCTGACAAACATGATAAATATAAATTTCCAATTTCAACCAAACATGCTAGAAATGCTCCAATTGAGCTAATTAGCTTATTGTGAGAATATTACAAACATCTGACAAAAGTGAAAAATGTAAATTTCCAATTTCAACCAAACATGCTAGAAATGCTCCAATTGAGCTAATTAGCTTATTGTGAGAATATTGCAATTGTCTGACAAAAGTGAAAAATGTAAATTTCCAATTTCAACCAAACATGCTAGAAATGCTCCAATTGAGCTAATTAGCTTATTGTGAGAATATTGCAATTGTCTGACAAAAGTGAAAAATGTAAATTTCCAATTTCAACCAAACATGCTAGAAATGCTCCAATTGAGCTAATTAGCTTATTGTGAGAATATTACAAACGTCTGACAAAAGTGAAAAATGTAAATTTCCAATTTCAACCAAACATGCTAGAAATGCTCCAATTGAGCTAATTAGCTTATTGTGAGAATATTGCAATTGTCTGACAAAAGTGAAAAATGTAAATTTCCAATTTCAACCAAACATGCTAGAAATGCTCCAATTGAGCTAATTAGCTTATTGAGAGAATATTGCAATTGTCTGACAAAAGTGAAAAATGTAAATTTCCAATTTCAACCAAACATGCTAGAAATGCTCCAATTGAGCTAATTAGCTTATTGTGAGAATATTACAAACGTATGACAAGAGTGAAAAATTAAAATTTCCAATTTCAACCAAACATGCTAGAAATGGTCAAATTGCGCAAATAAGCCTACTGTAAGAATTTTACAAACGTCTGACAAAACTGAAAAATGTAAATTTCCAATTTCAACCAAACATGCTAGAAATGCTCCAATTGAGCTAATTAGCTTATTGTGAGAATATTACAAACGTCTGACAAACATGATAAATATAAATTTCCAATTTCAACTAAACATGCTAGAAATGCTCTAATTGAGCTAATTAGCTTATTGTGAGAATATTGCAATTGTCTGACAATAGTGAAAAATGTAAATTTCCAATATCAACCAAACATGCTAGAAATGCTCCAATTGAGCTAATTAGCTTATTGTGAGAATATTACAAACGTCTGACAAAACTGAAAAATGTAATTTTCCAATTTCAACCAAACATGCTAGAAATGCTCCAATTGAGCTAATTAGCTTATTGTGAGAATATTACAAACGCCTGACAAAACTGAAAAATGTAAATTTCCAATTTCAATCAAACATGCTAGAAATGCTCCAATTGAGCTAATTAGCTTATTATGAGAATATTGCAATTGTCTGACGAAAGTGAAAAATGTAAATTTCCAATTTTAACCAAACATGCTAGAAATGCTCCAATTGAGCTAATTAGCTTATTGTGAGAATATTGCAATTGTCTGACAAAAGTGAAAAATGTAAATTTCCAATTTGAACCAAACATGCTAGAAATGCTCCAATTGAGCTAATTAGCTTATTGTGAAAATATTACAAACGTCTGACAAAAGTGAAAAATGTAAATTTCCAATTTCAACCAAACATGCTGAAAATGCTCCAATTGAGCTAATTAGCTTATTGTGAGAATATTACAAACGTCTGACAAACATGATAAATGTAAATTTCCAATTTCAACCAAACATGCTAGAAATGCTCTAATTGAGCTAATTAGCTTATTGAGAGAATATTGCAATTGTCTGACAAAAGTGAAAAATGTAAATTTCCAATTTCAACCAAACATGCTAGAAATGCTCCAATTGAGCTAATTAGCTTATTGTGAGAATATTGCAATTGTCTGACAAAAGTGAAAAATGTAAATTTCCAATTTCAACCAAACATGCTAGAAATGCTCCAATTGAGCTAATTAGCTTATTGTGAGAATATTGCAATTGTCTGACAAAAGTGAAAAATGTAAATTTCCAATTTCAACCAAACATGCTAGAAATGCTCCAATTGAGCTAATTAGCTTATTGTGAGAATATTGCAATTGTCTGACAAAAGTGAAAAATGTAAATTTCCAATTTCAACCAAACATGCTAGAAATGCTCCAATTGAGCTAATTAGCTTATTGTGAGAATATTGCAATTGTCTGACAAAAGTGAAAAATGAATATTTCCAATTTCAACCAAACATGCTAGAAATGGTCAAATTGCGCAAATAAGCCTACCGTAAGAATTTTACAAACGTCTGACAAAACTGAAAAATGTAAATTTCAAATTTCAACCAAACATGCTAGAAATGCTCCAATTGAGCTAATTAGCTTATTGTGAGAATATTACAAACGTCTGACAAAACTGAAAAATGTAAATTTCCAATTTCAACCAAACATGCTAGAAATGCTCCAATTGAGCTAATTAGCTTATTGTGAGAATATTACAAACGTCTGACAACACTGAAAAATGTAAATTTCCAATTTCAACCAAACATGCTAGAAATGCTCCAATTGAGCTAATTAGCTTATTGTGAGAATATTGCAATTGTCTGACAAAAGTGAAAAATGTAAATTTCCAATTTCAACCAAACATGCTAGAAATGCTCCAATTGAGCTAATTAGCTTATTGTGAGAATATTACAAACGTATGACAAAAGTGAAAAATGAAAATTTCCAATTTCAACCAAACATGCTAGAAATGGTCAAATTGCGCAAATAAGCCTACTGTAAGAATTTTACAAACGTCTGACAAAACTGAAAAATGTAAATTTCCAATTTCAACCAAACATGCTAGAAATGCTCCAATTGAGCTAATTAGCTTATTGTGAGAATATTACAAACGTCTGACAAACATGATAAATATAAATTTCCAGTTTCAACTAAACATGCTAGAAATGCTCTAATTGAGCTAATTAGCTTATTGTGAGAATATTACAAACATCTGACAAAACTGAAAAATGTAAATTCCCAATTTCAACCAAACACGCTAGAAATGCTCAAATTGCGCAAATAAGCCTACTGTAGGAATTTTACAAACGTCTGACAAAACTGAAAAATGTAAATTTCCAATTTCAACCAAACATGCTAGGAATGCTCCAATTGAGCTAATTAGCTTATTGTGAGAATATTGCAATTGTCTGACAATAGTGAAAAATGTAAATTTCCAATATCAACCAAACATGCTAGAAATGCTCCAATTGAGCTAATTAGCTTATTGTGAGAATATTACAAACGTCTGACAAAACTGAAAAATGTAATTTTCCAATTTCAACCAAACATGCTAGAAATGCTCCAATTGAGCTAATTAGCTTATTGTGAGAATATTACAAACGCCTGACAAAACTGAAAAATGTAAATTTCCAATTTCAACCAAACATGCTAGAAATGCTCAAATTGCGCAGATAAGCCTACTGTAGGAATTTTACAAACGTCTGACAAAACTGAAAAATGTAAATTTCCAATTTCAACCAAACATGCTAGAAATGCTCCAATTGAGCTAATTAGCTTATTGTGAGAATATTACAAACGTCTGACAAAACTGAAAAATGTAAATTTCCAATTTCAACCAAACATGCTAGAAATGCTCCAATTGAGCTAATTAGCTTATTGTGAGAATATTGCAATTGTCTGACAATAGTGAAAAATGTAAATTTCCAATATCAACCAAACATGCTAGAAATGCTCCAATTGAGCTAATTAGCTTATTGTGAGAATATTACAGACGTCTGACAAAACTGAAAAATGTAATTTTCCAATTTCAACCAAACATGCTAGAAATGCTCCAATTGAGCTAATTAGCTTATTGTGAGAATATTGCAATTGTCTGACGAAAGTGAAAAATGTAAATTTCGAATTTTAACCAAACATGCTAGAAATGCTCCAATTGAGCTAATTAGCTTATTGTGAGAATATTACAAACGTCTGACAACACTGAAAAATGTAAATTTCCAATTTCAACCAAACATGCTAGAAATGCTCCAATTGAGCTAATTAGCTTATTGTGAGAATATTGCAATTGTCTGACAAAAGTGAAAAATGTAAATTTCCAATTTGAACCAAACATGCTAGAAATGCTCCAATTGAGCTAATTACCTTATTGTGAGAATATTACAAACGTCTGACAAAAGTGAAAAATGTAAATTTCCAATTTCAACCAAACATGCTAGAAATGCTCCAATTGAGCTAATTAGCTTATTGTGAGAATATTACAAACGTCTGACAAACATGATAAATGTAAATTTCCAATTTCAACCAAACATGCTAGAAATGCTCTAATTGAGCTAATTAGCTTATTGAGAGAATATTGCAATTGTCTGACAAAAGTGAAAAATGTAAATTTCCAATTTCAACCAAACATGCTAGAAATGCTCCAATTGAGCTAATTAGCTTATTGTGAGAATATTGCAATTGTCTGACAAAAGTGAAAAATGTAAATTTCCAATTTCAACCAAACATGCTAGAAATGCTCCAATTGAGCTAATTAGCTTATTGTGAGAATATTGCAATTGTCTGACAAAAATGAAAAATGTAAATTTCCAATTTCAACCAAACATGCTAGAAATGCTCCAATTGAGCTAATTAGCTTATTGTGAGAATATTACAAACGTATGACAAAAGTGAAAAATGAAAATTTCCAATTTCAGCCAAACATGCTAGAAATGGTCAAATTGCGCAAATAAGCCTACTGTAAGAATTTTACAAACGTCTGACAAAACTGAAAAATGTAAATTTCCAATTTCAACCAAACATGCTAGAAATGCTCCAATTGAGCTAATTAGCTTATTGTGAGAATATTACAAACGTCTGACAAAACTGAAAAATGTAAATTTCCAATTTCAACCAAACATGCTAGAAATGCTCCAATTGAGCTAATTAGCTTATTGAGAGAATATTGCAATTGTCTGACAAAAGTGAAAAATGTAAATTTCCAATTTCAACCAAACATGCTAGAAATGCTCGAATTGAGCTAATTAGCTTATTGTGAGAATATTACAAACGTCTGACAACACTGAAAAATGTAAATTTCCAATTTCAACCAAACATGCTAGAAATGCTCCAATTGAGCTAATTAGCTTATTGTGAGAATATTGCAATTGTCTGACAAAAGTGAAAAATGTAAATTTCCAATTTCAACCAAACATGCTAGAACTGCTCCAATTGAGCTAATTAGCTTATTGTGAGAATATTACAAACGTATGACAAAAGTGAAAAATGAAAATTTCCAATTTCAACCAAACATGCTAGAAATGGTCAAATTGCGCAAATAAGCCTACTGTAAGAATTTTACAAATGTCTGACAAAACTGAAAAGTGTAAATTTCCAATTTCAACCAAACATGCTAGAAATGCTCCAATTGAGCTAATTAGCTTATTGTGAGAATATTACAAACGTCTGACAAACATGATAAATATAAATTTCCAATTTCAACTAAACATGCTAGAAATGCTCTAATTGAGCTAATTAGCTTATTGTGAGAATATTACAAACATCTGACAAAACTGAAAAATGTAAATTTCCAATTTCAACCAAACATGCTAGAAATGCTCAAATTGCGCAAATAAGCCTACTGTAGGAATTTTACAAACGTCTGACAAAACTGAAAAATGTAAATTTCCAATTTCAACCAAACATGCTAGAAATGCTCCAATTGAGCTAATTAGCTTATTGTGAGAATATTACAAACGTCTGACAAAACTGAAAAATGTAAATTTCCAATTTCAACCAAACATGCTAGAAATGCTCCAATTGAGCTAATTAGCTTATTGTGAGAATATTGCAATTGTCTGACAATAGTGAAAAATGTAAATTTCCAATATCAACCAAACATGCTAGAAATGCTCCAATTGAGCTAATTAGCTTATTGTGAGAATATTACAAACGTCTGACAAAACTGAAAAATGTAATTTTCCAATTTCAACCAAACATGCTAGAAATGCTCCAATTGAGCTAATTAGCTTATTGTGAGAATATTACAAACGCCTGACAAAACTGAAAAATGTAAATTTCCAATTTCAACCAAACATGCTAGAAATGCTCCAATTGAGCTAATTAGCTTATTGTGAGAATATTGCAATTGTCTGACAAAAGTGAAAAATGTAAATTTCCAATTTTAACCAAACATGCTAGAAATGCTCCAATTGAGCTAATTAGCTTATTGTGAGAATATTACAAACGTCTGACAACACTGAAAAATGTAAATTTCCAATTTCAACCAAACATGCTAGAAATGCTCCAATTGAGCTAATTAGCTTATTGTGAGAATATTGCAATTGTCTGACAAAAGTGAAAAATGTAAATTTCCAATTTGAACCAAACATGCTAGAAATGCTCCAATTGAGCTAATTAGCTTATTGTGAGAATATTACAAACGTCTGACAAAAGTGAAAAATGTAAATTTCCAATTTCAACCAAACATGCTAGAAATGCTCCAATTGAGCTAATTAGCTTATTGTGAGAATATTACAAACGTCTGACAAACATGATAAATGTAAATTTCCAATTTCAACCAAACATGCTAGAAATGCTCTAATTGAGCTAATTAGCTTATTGAGAGAATATTGCAATTGTCTGACAAAAGTGAAAAATGTAAATTTCCAATTTCAACCAAACATGCTAGAAATGCTCCAATTGAGCTAATTAGCTTATTGTGAGAATATTGCAATTGTCTGACAAAAGTGAAAAATGTAAATTTCCAATTTCAACCAAACATGCTAGAATAGCTCCAATTGAGCTAATTAGCTTATTGTGAGAATATTGCAATTGTCTGACAAAAGTGAAAAATGTAAATTTCCAATTTCAACCAAACATGCTAGAAATGCTCCAATTGAGCTAATTAGCTTATTGTGAGAATATTACAAACGTCTGACAAACATGATAAATGTAAATTTCCAATTTCAACCAAACATGCTAGAAATGCTCTAATTGAGCTAATTAGCTTATTGAGAGAATATTGCAATTGTCTGACAAAAGTGAAAAATGTAAATTTCCAATTTCAACCAAACATGCTAGAAATGCTCCAATTGAGCTAATTAGCTTATTGTGAGGATATTGCAATTGTCTGACAAAAGTGAAAAATGTAAATTTCCAATTTCAACCAAACATGCTAGAAATGCTCCAATTGAGCTAATTAGCTTATTGTGAGAATATTGCAATTGTCTGACAAAAGTGAAAAATGTAAATTTCCAATTTCAACCAAACATGCTAGAAATGCTCCAATTGAGCTAATTAGCTTATTGTGAGAATATTACAAACGTATGACAAAAGTGAAAAATGAAAATTTCCAATTTCAACCAAACATGCTAGAAATGGTCAAATTGCGCAAATAAGCCTACTGTAAGAATTTTACAAACGTCTGACAAAACTGAAAAATGTAAATTTCCAATTTCAACCAAACATGCTAGAAATGCTCCAATTGAGCTAATTAGCTTATTGTGAGAATATTACAAACGTCTGACAAAACTGAAAAATGTAAATTTCCAATTTCAACCAAACATGCTAGAAATGCTCCAATTGAGCTAATTAGCTTATTGAGAGAATATTGCAATTGTCTGACAAAAGTGAAAAATGTAAATTTCCAATTTCAACCAAACATGCTAGAAATGCTCCAATTGAGCTAATTAGCTTATTGTGAGAATATTACAAACGTCTGACAACACTGAAAAATGTAAATTTCCAATTTCAACCAAACATGCTAGAAATGCTCCAATTGAGCTAATTAGCTTATTGTGAGAATATTGCAATTGTCTGACAAAAGTGAAAAATGTAAATTTCCAATTTCAACCAAACATGCTAGAAATGCTCCAATTGAGCTAATTAGCTTATTGTGAGAATATTACAAACGTATGACAAAAGTGAAAAATGAAAATTTCCAATTTCGACCAAACATGCTAGAAATGGTCAAATTGCGCAAATAAGCCTACTGTAAGAATTTTACAAACGTCTGACAAAACTGAAAAGTGTAAATTTCCAATTTCAACCAAACATGCTAGAAATGCTCCAATTGAGCTAATTAGCTTATTGTGAGAATATTACAAACGTCTGACAAACATGATAAATATAAATTTCCAATTTCAACTAAACATGCTAGAAATGCTCTAATTGAGCTAATTAGCTTATTGTGAGAATATTACAAACATCTGACAAAACTGAAAAATGTAAATTTCCAATTTCAACCAAACATGCTAGAAATGCTCCAATTGAGCTAATTAGCTTATTGTGAGAATATTACAAACGTCTGACAAAACTGAAAAATGTAAATTTCCAATTTCAACCAAACATGCTAGAAATGCTCCAATTGAGCTAATTAGCTTATTGTGAGAATATTGCAATTGTCTGACAATAGTGAAAAATGTAAATTTCCAATATCAACCAAACATGCTAGAAATGCTCCAATTGAGCTAATTAGCTTATTGTGAGAATATTACAAACGTCTGACAAAACTGAAAAATGTAATTTTCCAATTTCAACCAAACATGCTAGAAATGCTCCAATTGAGCTAATTAGCTTATTGTGAGAATATTACAAACGCCTGACAAAACTGAAAAATGTAAATTTCCAATTTCAACCAAACATGCTAGAAATGCTCCAATTGAGCTAATTAGCTTATTGTGAGAATATTGCAATTGTCTGACAAAAGTGAAAAATGTAAATTTCCAATTTTAACCAAACATGCTAGAAATGCTCCAATTGAGCTAATTAGCTTATTGTGAGAATATTACAAACGTCTGACAACACTGAAAAATGTAAATTTCCAATTTCAACCAAACATGCTAGAAATGCTCCAATTGAGCTAATTAGCTTATTGTGAGAATATTGCAATTGTCTGACAAAAGTGAAAAATGTAAATTTCCAATTTGAACCAAACATGCTAGAAATGCTCCAATTGAGCTAATTAGCTTATTGTGAGAATATTACAAACGTCTGACAAAAGTGAAAAATGTAAATTTCCAATTTCAACCAAACATGCTAGAAATGCTCTAATTGAGCTAATTAGCTTATTGAGAGAATATTGCAATTGTCTGACAAAAGTGAAAAATGTAAATTTCCAATTTCAACCAAACATGCTAGAAATGCTCCAATTGAGCTAATTAGCTTATTGTGAGAATATTGCAATTGTCTGACAAAAGTGAAAAATGTAAATTTCCAATTTCAACCAAACATGCTAGAATAGCTCCAATTGATCTAATTAGCTTATTGTGAGAATATTGCAATTGTCTGACAAAAGTGAAAAATGTAAATTTCCAATTTCAACCAAACATGCTAGAAATGCTCCAATTGAGCTAATTAGCTTATTGTGAGAATATTACAAACGTCTGACAAACATGATAAATGTAAATTTCCAATTTCAACCAAACATGCTAGAAATGCTCTAATTGAGCTAATTAGCTTATTGAGAGAATATTGCAATTGTCTGACAAAAGTGAAAAATGTAAATTTCCAATTTCAACCAAACATGCTAGAAATGCTCCAATTGAGCTAATTAGCTTATTGTGAGGATATTGCAATTGTCTGACAAAAGTGAAAAATGTAAATTTCCAATTTCAACCAAACATGCTAGAAATGCTCCAATTGAGCTAATTAGCTTATTGTGAGAATATTGCAATTGTCTGACAAAAGTGAAAAATGTAAATTTCCAATTTCAACCAAACATGCTAGAAATGCTCCAATTGAGCTAATTAGCTTATTGTGAGAATATTACAAACGTATGACAAAAGTGAAAAATGAAAATTTCCAATTTCAACCAAACATGCTAGAAATGGTCAAATTGCGCAAATAAGCCTACTGTAAGAATTTTACAAACGTCTGACAAAACTGAAAAATGTAAATTTCCAATTTCAACCAAACATGCTAGAAATGCTCCAATTGAGCTAATTAGCTTATTGTGAGAATATTACAAACGTCTGACAAAACTGAAAAATGTAAATTTCCAATTTCAACCAAACATGCTAGAAATGCTCCAATTGAGCTAATTAGCTTATTGAGAGAATATTGCAATTGTCTGACAAAAGTGAAAAATGTAAATTTCCAATTTCAACCAAACATGCTAGAAATGCTCCAATTGAGCTAATTAGCTTATTGTGAGAATATTACAAACGTCTGACAACACTGAAAAATGTAAATTTCCAATTTCAACCAAACATGCTAGAAATGCTCCAATTGAGCTAATTAGCTTATTGTGAGAATATTGCAATTGTCTGACAAAAGTGAAAAATGTAAATTTCCAATTTCAACCAAACATGCTAGAAATGCTCCAATTGAGCTAATTAGCTTATTGTGAGAATATTACAAACGTATGACAAAAGTGAAAAATGAAAATTTCCAATTTCAACCAAACATGCTAGAAATGCTCCAATTGAGCTAATTAGCTTATTGTGAGAATATTGCAATTGTCTGACAAAAGTGAAAAATGTAAATTTCCAATTTCAACCAAACATGCTAGAAATGCTCCAATTGAGCTAATTAGCTTATTGTGAGAATATTACAAACGTCTGACAAAACTGAAAAATGTAAATTTCCAATTTCAACCAAACATGCTAGAAATGCTCCAATTGAGCTAATTAGCTTATTGTGAGAATATTACAAACGTCTGACAAAACTGAAAAATGTAAATTTCCAATTTCAACCAAACATGCTAGAAATGCTCCAATTGAGCTAATTAGCTTATTGTGAGAATATTGCAATTGTCTGACAATAGTGAAAAATGTAAAGTTCCAATATCAACCAAACATGCTAGAAATGCTCCAATTGAGCTAATTAGCTTATTGTGAGAATATTACAAGCGTCTGACAAAACTGAAAAATGTAATTTTCCAATTTCAACCAAACATGCTAGAAATGCTCCAATTGAGCTAATTAGCTTATTGTGAGAATATTACAAACGCCTGACAAAACTGAAAAATGTAAATTTCCAATTTCAACCAAACATGCTAGAAATGCTCCAATTGAGCTAATTAGCTTATTGTGAGAATATTGCAATTGTCTGACAAAAGTGAAAAATGTAAATTTCCAATTTTAACCAAACATGCTAGAAATGCTCCAATTGAGCTAATTAGCTTATTGTGAGAATATTACAAACGTCTGACAACACTGAAAAATGTAAATTTCCAATTTCAACCAAACATGCTAGAAATGCTCCAATTGAGCTAATTAGCTTATTGTGAGAATATTGCAATTGTCTGACAAAAGTGAAAAATGTAAATTTCCAATTTGAACCAAACATGCTAGAAATGCTCCAATTGAGCTAATTAGCTTATTGTGAGAATATTACAAACGTCTGACAAAAGTGAAAAATGTAAATTTCCAATTTCAACCAAACATGCTAGAAATGCTCCAATTGAGCTAATTAGCTTATTGTGAGAATATTACAAACGTCTGACAAACATGATAAATGTAAATTTCCAATTTCAACCAAACATGCTAGAAATGCTCTAATTGAGCTAATTAGCTTATTGAGAGAATATTGCAATTGTCTGACAAAAGTGAAAAATGTAAATTTCCAATTTCAACCAAACATGCTAGAAATGCTCCAATTGAGCTAATTAGCTTATTGTGAGAATATTGCAATTGTCTGACAAAAGTGAAAAATGAAAATTTCCAATTTCAACCAAACATGCTAGAATAGCTCCAATTGAGCTAATTAGCTTATTGTGAGAATATTGCAATTGTCTGACAAAAGTGAAAAATGTAAATTTCCAATTTCAACCAAACATGCTAGAAATGCTCCAATTGAGCTAATTAGCTTATTGTGAGAATATTACAAACGTCTGACAAACATGATAAATGTAAATTTCCAATTTCAACCAAACATGCTAGAAATGCTCTAATTGAGCTAATTAGCTTATTGAGAGAATATTGCAATTGTCTGACAAAAGTGAAAAATGTAAATTTCCAATTTCAACCAAACATGCTAGAAATGCTCCAATTGAGCTAATTAGCTTATTGTGAGGATATTGCAATTGTCTGACAAAAGTGAAAAATGTAAATTTCCAATTTCAACCAAACATGCTAGAAATGCTCCAATTGAGCTAATTAGCTTATTGTGAGAATATTGCAATTGTCTGACAAAAGTGAAAAATGTAAATTTCCAATTTCAACCAAACATGCTAGAAATGCTCCAATTGAGCTAATTAGCTTATTGTGAGAATATTACAAACGTATGACAAAAGTGAAAAATGAAAATTTCCAATTTCAACCAAACATGCTAGAAATGGTCAAATTGCGCAAATAAGCCTACTGTAAGAATTTTACAAACGTCTGACAAAACTGAAAAATGTAAATTTCCAATTTCAACCAAACATGCTAGAAATGCTCCAATTGAGCTAATTAGCTTATTGTGAGAATATTACAAACGTCTGACAAAACTGAAAAATGTAAATTTCCAATTTCAACCAAACATGCTAGAAATGCTCCAATTGAGCTAATTAGCTTATTGAGAGAATATTGCAATTGTCTGACAAAAGTGAAAAATGTAAATTTCCAATTTCAACCAAACATGCTAGAAATGCTCCAATTGAGCTAATTAGCTTATTGTGAGAATATTACAAACGTCTGACAACACTGAAAAATGTAAATTTCCAATTTCAACCAAACATGCTAGAAATGCTCCAATTGAGCTAATTAGCTTATTGTGAGAATATTGCAATTGTCTGACAAAAGTGAAAAATGTAAATTTCCAATTTCAACCAAACATGCTAGAAATGCTCCAATTGAGCTAATTAGCTTATTGTGAGAATATTACAAACGTATGACAAAAGTGAAAAATGAAAATTTCCAATTTCGACCAAACATGCTAGAAATGGTCAAATTGCGCAAATAAGCCTACTGTAAGAATTTTACAAACGTCTGACAAAACTGAAAAGTGTAAATTTCCAATTTCAACCAAACATGCTAGAAATGCTCCAATTGAGCTAATTAGCTTATTGTGAGAATATTACAAACGTCTGACAAACATGATAAATATAAATTTCCAATTTCAACTAAACATGCTAGAAATGCTCTAATTGAGCTAATTAGCTTATTGTGAGAATATTACAAACATCTGACAAAACTGAAAAATGTAAATTTCCAATTTCAACCAAACATGCTAGAAATGCTCCAATTGAGCTAATTAGCTTATTGTGAGAATATTACAAACGTCTGACAAAACTGAAAAATGTAAATTTCCAATTTCAACCAAACATGCTAGAAATGCTCCAATTGAGCTAATTAGCTTATTGTGAGAATATTGCAATTGTCTGACAATAGTGAAAAATGTAAATTTCCAATATCAACCAAACATGCTAGAAATGCTCCAATTGAGCTAATTAGCTTATTGTGAGAATATTACAAACGTCTGACAAAACTGAAAAATGTAATTTTCCAATTTCAACCAAACATGCTAGAAATGCTCCAATTGAGCTAATTAGCTTATTGTGAGAATATTACAAACGCCTGACAAAACTGAAAAATGTAAATTTCCAATTTCAACCAAACATGCTAGAAATGCTCCAATTGAGCTAATTAGCTTATTGTGAGAATATTGCAATTGTCTGACAAAAGTGAAAAATGTAAATTTCCAATTTTAACCAAACATGCTAGAAATGCTCCAATTGAGCTAATTAGCTTATTGTGAGAATATTACAAACGTCTGACAACACTGAAAAATGTAAATTTCCAATTTCAACCAAACATGCTAGAAATGCTCCAATTGAGCTAATTAGCTTATTGTGAGAATATTGCAATTGTCTGACAAAAGTGAAAAATGTAAATTTCCAATTTGAACCAAACATGCTAGAAATGCTCCAATTGAGCTAATTAGCTTATTGTGAGAATATTACAAACGTCTGACAAAAGTGAAAAATGTAAATTTCCAATTTCAACCAAACATGCTAGAAATGCTCTAATTGAGCTAATTAGCTTATTGAGAGAATATTGCAATTGTCTGACAAAAGTGAAAAATGTAAATTTCCAATTTCAACCAAACATGCTAGAAATGCTCCAATTGAGCTAATTAGCTTATTGTGAGAATATTGCAATTGTCTGACAAAAGTGAAAAATGTAAATTTCCAATTTCAACCAAACATGCTAGAATAGCTCCAATTGAGCTAATTAGCTTATTGTGAGAATATTGCAATTGTCTGACAAAAGTGAAAAATGTAAATTTCCAATTTCAACCAAACATGCTAGAAATGCTCCAATTGAGCTAATTAGCTTATTGTGAGAATATTACAAACGTCTGACAAACATGATAAATGTAAATTTCCAATTTCAACCAAACATGCTAGAAATGCTCTAATTGAGCTAATTAGCTTATTGAGAGAATATTGCAATTGTCTGACAAAAGTGAAAAATGTAAATTTCCAATTTCAACCAAACATGCTAGAAATGCTCCAATTGAGCTAATTAGCTTATTGTGAGGATATTGCAATTGTCTGACAAAAGTGAAAAATGTAAATTTCCAATTTCAACCAAACATGCTAGAAATGCTCCAATTGAGCTAATTAGCTTATTGTGAGAATATTGCAATTGTCTGACAAAAGTGAAAAATGTAAATTTCCAATTTCAACCAAACATGCTAGAAATGCTCCAATTGAGCTAATTAGCTTATTGTGAGAATATTACAAACGTATGACAAAAGTGAAAAATGAAAATTTCCAATTTCAACCAAACATGCTAGAAATGGTCAAATTGCGCAAATAAGCCTACTGTAAGAATTTTACAAACGTCTGACAAAACTGAAAAATGTAAATTTCCAATTTCAACCAAACATGCTAGAAATGCTCCAATTGAGCTAATTAGCTTATTGTGAGAATATTACAAACGTCTGACAAAACTGAAAAATGTAAATTTCCAATTTCAACCAAACATGCTAGAAATGCTCCAATTGAGCTAATTAGCTTATTGAGAGAATATTGCAATTGTCTGACAAAAGTGAAAAATGTAAATTTCCAATTTCAACCAAACATGCTAGAAATGCTCCAATTGAGCTAATTAGCTTATTGTGAGAATATTACAAACGTCTGACAACACTGAAAAATGTAAATTTCCAATTTCAACCAAACATGCTAGAAATGCTCCAATTGAGCTAATTAGCTTATTGTGAGAATATTGCAATTGTCTGACAAAAGTGAAAAATGTAAATTTCCAATTTCAACCAAACATGCTAGAAATGCTCCAATTGAGCTAATTAGCTTATTGTGAGAATATTACAAACGTATGACAAAAGTGAAAAATGAAAATTTCCAATTTCAACCAAACATGCTAGAAATGCTCCAATTGAGCTAATTAGCTTATTGTGAGAATATTGCAATTGTCTGACAAAAGTGAAAAATGTAAATTTCCAATTTCAACCAAACATGCTAGAAATGCTCCAATTGAGCTAATTAGCTTATTGTGAGAATATTACAAACGTCTGACAAAACTGAAAAATGTAAATTTCCAATTTCAACCAAACATGCTAGAAATGCTCCAATTGAGCTAATTAGCTTATTGTGAGAATATTGCAATTGTCTGACAATAGTGAAAAATGTAAATTTCCAATATCAACCAAACATGCTAGAAATGCTCCAATTGAGCTAATTAGCTTATTGTGAGAATATTACAAACGTCTGACAAAACTGAAAAATGTAATTTTCCAATTTCAACCAAACATGCTAGAAATGCTCCAATTGAGCTAATTAGCTTATTGTGAGAATATTGCAATTGTCTGACAAAAGTGAAAAATGTAAATTTCCAATTTCAACCAAACATGCTAGAAATGCTCCAATTGAGCTAATTAGCTTATTGTGAGAATATTGCAATTGTCTGACAAAAGTGAAAAATGTAAATTTCCAATTTCAACCAAACATGCTAGAAATGGTCAAATTGCGCAAATAAGCCTACTGTAAGAATTTTACAAACGTCTGACAAAACTGAAAAGTGTAAATTTCCAATTTCAACCAAACATGCTAGAAATGCTCCAATTGAGCTAATTAGCTTATTGTGAGAATATTACAAACGTCTGACAAACATGATAAATATAAATTTCCACTTTCAACTAAACATGCTAGAAATGCTCTAATTGAGCTAATTAGCTTATTGTGAGAATATTACAAACATCTGACAAAACTGAAAAATGTAAATTTCCAATTTCAACCAAACATGCTAGAAATGCTCCAATTGAGCTAATTAGCTTATTGTGAGAATATTACAAACGTCTGACAAAACTGAAAAATGTAAATTTCCAATTTCAACCAAACATGCTAGAAATGCTCCAATTGAGCTAATTAGCTTATTGTGAGAATATTGCAATTGTCTGACAATAGTGAAAAATGTAAATTTCCAATATCAACCAAACATGCTAGAAATGCTCCAATTGAGCTAATTAGCTTATTGTGAGAATATTACAAACGTCTGACAAAACTGAAAAATGTAATTTTCCAATTTCAACCAAACATGCTAGAAATGCTCCAATTGAGCTAATTAGCTTATTGTGAGAATATTGCAATTGTCTGACAAAAGTGAAAAATGTAAATTTCCAATTTTAACCAAACATGCTAGAAATGCTCCAATTGAGCTAATTAGCTTATTGTGAGAATATTACAAACGTCTGACAACACTGAAAAATGTAAATTTCCAATTTCAACCAAACATGCTAGAAATGCTCCAATTGAGCTAATTAGCTTATTGTGAGAATATTGCAATTGTCTGACAAAAGTGAAAAATGTAAATTTCCAATTTGAACCAAACATGCTAGAAATGCTCCAATTGAGCTAATTAGCTTATTGTGAGAATATTACAAACGTCTGACAAAAGTGAAAAATGTAAATTTCCAATTTCAACCAAACATGCTAGAAATGCTCCAATTGAGCTAATTAGCTTATTGTGAGAATATTACAAACGTCTGACAAACATGATAAATGTAAATTTCCAATTTCAACCAAACATGCTAGAAATGCTCTAATTGAGCTAATTAGCTTATTGAGAGAATATTGCAATTGTCTGACAAAAGTGAAAAATGTAAATTTCCAATTTCAACCAAACATGCTAGAAATGCTCCAATTGAGCTAATTAGCTTATTGTGAGAATATTGCAATTGTCTGACAAAAGTGAAAAATGTAAATTTCCGATTTCAACCAAACATGCTAGAATAGCTCCAATTGAGCTAATTAGCTTATTGTGAGAATATTGCAATTGTCTGACAAAAGTGAAAAATGTAAATTTCCAATTTCAACCAAACATGCTAGAAATGCTCCAATTGAGCTAATTAGCTTATTGTGAGAATATTACAAACGTATGACAAAAGTGAAAAATGAAAAATTCCAATTTCAACCAAACATGCTAGAAATGGTCAAATTGCGCAAATAAGCCTACTGTAAGAATTTTACAAACGTCTGACAAAACTGAAAAATGTAAATTTCCAATTTCAACCAAACATGCTAGAAATGCTCCAATTGAGCTAATTAGCTTATTGTGAGAATATTACAAACGTCTGACAAAACTGAAAAATGTAAATTTCCAATTTCAACCAAACATGCTAGAAATGCTCCAATTGAGCTAATTAGCTTATTGAGAGAATATTGCAATTGTCTGACAAAAGTGAAAAATGTAAATTTCCAATTTCAACCAAACATGCTAGAAATGCTCCAATTGAGCTAATTAGCTTATTGTGAGAATATTACAAACGTCTGACAACACTGAAAAATGTAAATTTCCAATTTCAACCAAACATGCTAGAAATGCTCCAATTGAGCTAATTAGCTTATTGTGAGAATATTACAAACGTCTGACAAAACTGGAAAATGTAATTTTCCAATTTCAACCAAACATGCTAGAAATGCTCCAATTGAGCTAATTAGCTTATTGTGAGAATATTGCAATTGTCTGACCAAAGTGAAAAATGTAAATTTCCAATTTCAACCAAACATGCTAGAAATGCTCCAATTGAGCTAATTAGCTTATTGTGAGGATATTGCAATTGTCTGACAAAAGTGAAAAATGTAAATTTACAATTTCAACCAAACATGCTAGAAATGCTCCAATTGAGCTAATTAGCTTATTGTGAGAATATTGCAATTGTCTGACAAAAGTGAAAAATGTAAATTTCCAATTTCAACCAAACATGCTAGAAAAGCTCCAATTGAGCTAATTAGCTTATTGTGAGAATATTACAAACGTCTGACAAAACTGAAAAATGTAAATTTCCAATTTCAACCAAACATGCTAGAAATGCTCCAATTGAGCTAATTAGCTTATTGAGAAAATATTGTAATTATCTGACAAAAGTGCAAAATGTAAATTTCCAATTTCAACCAAACATGCTAGAAATGCTCCAATTGAGCTAATTAGCTTATTGTGAGAATATTACAAACGTCTGACAACACTGAAAAATGTAAATTTCCAATTTCAACCAAACATTTTAGAAATGCTCCAATTGAGCTTATTAGCTTATTGTGTGAATTTTGCAATTGTCTGACAAAAGTGAAAAATGTAAATTTCCAATTTCAACCAAACATTCTAGAAATGCTCTAATTGAGCTAACTAGCTTATTGTGAGAATATTACAAACGTCTGACAAAAGTGAAAAATGTAAATTTCCAATTTCAACCAAACATGCTAGAAATGCTCCAATTGAGCTAATTAGCTTATTGTGAGAATATTACAAACGTCTGACAAAACTGAAAAATGTAAATTTCCAATTTCAACCAAACATGCTAGAAATGCTCCAATTGAGCTAATTAGCTTATTGCGAGAGTATTACAAACGTCTGACAAACATGATAAATGTAAATTTCCAATTTCAACCAAACATGCTAGAAATGCTCCAATTGAGCTAATTAGCTTATTGTGAGAGTATTACAAACGTCTGACAAAACTGAAAAATGTAAATTTCCAATTTCAACCAAACATGCTAGAAATGCTCCAATTGAGCTAATTAGCTTATTGAGAGAATATTGCAATTGTCTGACAAAAGTGAAAAATGTAAATTTCCAATTTCAACCAAACATGTTAGAAATGCTCCAATTGAGCTAATTAGCTTATTGTGAGAGTATTACAAACGTCTGACAAACATGATAAATGTAAATTTCCAATTTCAACCAAACATGCTAGAAATGCTCTAATTGAGCTAATTAGCTTATTGTGAGAATATTACAAACGTCTGACAACACTGAAAAATGTAAATTTCCAATTTCAACTAAACATGCTAGAAATGCTCCAATTGAGCTAATTAGCTTATTGTGAGAATATTAAAAACGTCTGACAAAACTGAAAAATGTAACTTTCCATTTTCAACCAAACATGCTAGAAATGCTCCAATTGAGCTAATTAGCTTATTGTGAGAATATTACAAACGTCTGACAAAACTGAAAAATGTAAATTTCCAATTTCAACCAAACATGCTAGAAATGCTCCAATTTAGCTAATTAGCTTATTGTGAGAATATTGCAATTGTCTGACAAAAGTGAAAAATGTAAATTTCCAATTTCAACCAAACATGCTAGAAATGCTCCAATTGAGCTAATTAGCTTATTGTGAGAATATTACAAACGTATGACAAAAGTGAAAAATGTAAATTTCCACTTTCAACCAAACATGCTAGAAATGCTCCAATTGAGCTAATTAGCTTATTGTGAGAATATTGCAATTGTCTAACAAAAGTGAAAAATGTAAATTTCCAATTTCAACCAAACATGCTAGAAATGCTCCAATTGAGCTAATTAGCTTATTGTGAGAATATTACAAACGTATGACAAAAGTGAAAAATGAAAATTTCCAATTTCAACCAAACATGCTAGAAATGATCAAATTGCGCAAATAAGCCTACTGTAAGAATTTTACAAACGTCTGACAAAACTGAAAAATGTAAATTTCCAATTTCAACCAAACATGCTAGAAATGCTCCAATTGAGCTAATTAGCTTATTGTGAGAATATTACAAACGTCTGACAAACATGATAAATATGAATTTCCAATTTCAACTAAACATGCTAGAAATGCTCTAATTGAGCTAATTAGCTTATTGTGAGAATATTAAAAACGTCTGACAACACTGAAAAATGTAAATTTCCAATTTCAACCAAACATGCTAGAAATGCTCCAATTGAGCTAATTAGCTTATTGTGAGAATATTAAAAACGTCTGACAAAACTGAAAAATGTAAATTTCCATTTTCAACCAAACATGCTAGAAATGCTCAAATTGAGCTAATTAGCTTATTGTGAGAATATTACAAACGTCTGACAAAACTGAAAAATGTAAATTTCCAATTTCAACCAAACATGCTAGAAATGCTCCAATTTAGCTAATTAGCTTATTGTGAGAATATTGCAATTGTCTGACAAAAGTGAAAAATGTAAATTTCCAATTTCAACCAAACATGCTAGAAATGCTCCAATTGAGCTAATTAGCTTATTGTGAGAATATTACAAACGTATGACAAAAGTGAAAAATGTAAATTTCCACTTTCAACCAAACATGCTAGAAATGCTCCAATTGAGCTAATTAGCTTATTGTGAGAATATTGCAATTGTCTGACAAAAGTGAAAAATGTAAATTTCCAATTTCAACCAAACATGCTAGAAATGCTCCAATTGAGCTAATTAGCTTATTGTGAGAATATTACAAACGTATGACAAAAGTGAAAAATGAAAATTTCCAATTTCAACCAAACATGCTAGAAATGGTCAAATTGCGCAAATAAGCCTACTGTAAGAATTTTACAAACGTCTGACAAAACTGAAAAATGTAAATTTCCAATTTCAACCAAACATGCTAGAAATGCTCCAATTGAGCTAATTAGCTTATTGTGAGAATATTACAAACGTCTGACAAACATGATAAATATAAATTTCCAATTTCAACTAAACACGCTAGAAATGCTCTAATTGAGCTAATAAGCTTATTGTGAGAATATTACAAACATCTGACAAAACTGAAAAATGTAAATTTCCAATTTCAACCAAACATGCTAGAAATGCTCAAATTGCGCAAATAAGCCTACTGTAGGAATTTTACAAACGTCTGACAACACTGAAAAATGTAAATTTCCAATTTCAACCAAACATGCTAGAAATGCTCCAATTGAGCTAATTAGCTTATTGTGAGAATATTGCAAACGTCTGACAAAACTGAAAAATGTAAATTTCCAATTTCAACCAAACATGCTAGAAATGCTCCAATTGAGCTAATTAGCTTATTGTGAGAATATTGCAATTGTCTGACAATAGTGAAAAATGTAAATTTCCAATATCAACCAAACATGCTAGAAATGCTCCAATTGAGCTAATTAGCTTATTGTGAGAATATTACAAACGTCTGACAAAACTGAAAAATGTAATTTTCCAATTTCAACCAAACATGCTAGAAATGCTCCAATTGAGCTAATTAGCTCATTGTGAGAATATTACAAACGCCTGACAAAACTGAAAAATGTAAATTTCCAATTTCAACCAAACATGCTAGAAATGCTCTAATTGAGCTAATTAGCTTATTGTGAGAATATTACAAACGTCTGACAAAAGTGAAAAATGTAAATTTCCAATTTCAACCAAACATGCTAGAAATGCTCCAATTGAGCTAATTAGCTTATTGTGAGAATATTACAAACGTCTGACAAAACTGAAAAATGTAAACTTCCAATTTCAACCAAACATGCTAGAAATGCTCCAATTGAGCTAATTAGCTTATTGAGAGAATATTGCAATTGTCTGACAAAAGTGAAAAATGTAAATTTGCAATTTCAACCAAACATGCTAGAAATGCTCCAATTGAGCTAATTAGCTTATTGCGAGAGTATTACAAACGTCTGACAAACATGATAAATGTAAATTTCCAATTTCAACCAAACATGCTAGAAATGCTCCAATTGAGCTTATTAGCTTATTGTGAGAATATTACAAACGTCTGACAAAACTGAAAAATGTAAATTTCCAATTTCAACCGAACATGCTAGAAATGCTCCAATTGAGCTAATTAGCTTTTTGAGAGAATATTGCAATTGTCTGACAAAAGTGAAAAATGTAAATTTCCAATTTCAACCAAACATGTTAGAAATGCTCCGATTGAGCTAATTAGCTTATTGTGAGAGTATTACAAACGTCTGACAAACATGATAAATGTACATTTCCAATTACAACCAAACATGCTAGAAATGCTCTAATTGAGCTAATTAGCTTATTGTGAGAATATTACAAACGTCTGAAAACACTGAAAAATGTAAATTTCCAATTTCAACCAAACATGCTAGAAATGCTCCAATTGAGCTAATTAGCTTATTGTGAGAATATTACAAACGTCTGAAAACACTGAAAAATGTAAATTTCCAATTTCAACCAAACATGCTAGAAATGCTCCAATTGAGCTAATTAGCTTATTGTGAGAGTATTACAAACGTCTGACAAACATGATAAATGTACATTTCCAATTACAACCAAACATGCTAGAAATGCTCTAATTGAGCTAATTAGCTTATTGTGAGAATATTACAAACGTCTGAAAACACTGAAAAATGTAAATTTCCAATTTCAACCAAACATGCTAGAAATGCTCCAATTGAGCTAATTAGCTTATTGTGAGAATATTGCAATTGTCTGACAATAGTGAAAAATGTAAATTTCCAATATCAACCAAACATGCTAGAAATGCTCCAATTGAGCTAATTAGCTTATTGTGAGAATATTACAAACGTCTGACAAAACTGAAAAATGTAATTTTCCAATTTCAACCAAACATGCTAGAAATGCTCCAATTGAGCTAATTAGCTTATTGTGAGAATATTACAAACGCCTGACAAAACTGAAAAATGTAAATTTCCAATTTCAACCAAACATGCTAGAAATGCTCTAATTGAGCTAATTAGCTTATTGTGAGAATATTACAAACGTCTGACAAAAGTGAAAAATGTAAATTTCCAATTTCAACCAAACATGCTAGAAATGCTCCAATTGAGCTAATTAGCTTATTGTGAGAATATTACAAACGTCTGACAAAACTAAAAAATGTAAATTTCCAATTTCAACCAAACATGCTAGAAATGCTCCAATTGAGCTAATTAGCTTATTGAGAGAATATTGCAATTGTCTGACAAAAGTGAAAAATGTAAATTTCCAATTTCAACCAAACATGCTAGAAATGCTCCAATTGAGCTAATTAGCTTATTGTGAGAGTATTACAAACGTCTGACAAACATGATAAATGTAAATTTCCAATTACAACCAAACATGCTAGAAATGCTCTAATTGAGCTAATTAGCTTATTGTGAGAATATTACAAACGTCTGAAAACACTGAAAAATGTAAATTTCCAATTTCAACCAAACATGCTAGAAATGCTCCAATTGAGCTAATTAGCTTATTGTGAGAATATTAAAAACGTCTGACAAAACTGAAAAATGTAAATTTCCAATTTCAACCAAACATGTTAGAAATGCTCCAATTGAGCTAATTAGCTTATTGTGAGAATATTACAAACGTCTGACAAAACTGAAAAATGTAAATTTCCAATTTCAACCAAACATGCTAGAAATGCTCCAATTTAGCTAACTAGCTTATTGTGAGAATATTAAAAACGTCTGACAAAACTGAAAAATGTAAATTTCCAATTTCAACCAAACATGCTAGAAATGCTCCAATTGAGCTAATTAGCTTATTGTGAGAATATTACAAACGTCTGACAAAACTGAAAAATGTAAATTTCCAATTTCAACCAAACATGCTAGAAATGCTCCAATTTAGCTAATTAGCTTATTGTGAGAATATTGCAATTGTCTGACAAAAGTGAAAAATGTAAATTTCCAATTTCAACCAAACATGCTAGAAATGCTCCAATTGAGCTAATTAGCTTATTGTGAGAATATTGCAATTGTCTGATAAAAGTGAAAAATGTAAATTTCCAATTTCAACCAAACATGCTAGAAATGCTCCAATTGAGCTAATTAGCTTATTGTGAGAATATTACAAACGTATGACAAAAGTGAAAAATGAAAATTTCCAATTTCAACCAAACATGCTAGAAATGGTCAAATTGCGCAAATAAGCCTACTGTAAGAATTTTACAAACGTCTGACAAAACTGAAAAATGTAAATTTCCAATTTCAACCAAACATGCTAGAAATGCTCCAATTGAGCTAATTAGCTTATTGTGAGAATATTACAAACGTCTGACAAACATGATAAATATAAATTTCCAATTTCAACTAAACATGCTAGAAATGCTCTAATTGAGCTAATTAGCTTATTGTGAGAATATTACAAACATCTGACAAAACTGAAAAATGTAAATTTCCAATTTCAACCAAACATGCTAGAAATGCTCAAATTGCGCAAATAAGCCTACTGTAGGAATTTTACAAACGTCTGACAAAACTGAAAAATGTAAATTTCCAATTTCAACCAAACATGCTAGAAATGCTCCAATTGAGCTAATTAGCTTATTGTGAGAATATTAAAAACGTCTGACAAAACTGAAAAATGTAAATTTCCAATTTCAACCAAACATGCTAGAAATGCTCCAATTGAGCTAATTAGCTTATTGTGAGAATATTACAAACGTCTGACAAAACTGAAAAATGTAAATTTCCAATTTCAACCAAACATGCTAGAAATGCTCCAATTGAGCTAATTAGCTTATTGTGAGAATATTGCAATTGTCTGATAAAAGTGAAAAATGTAAATTTCCAATTTCAACCAAACATGCTAGAAATGCTCCAATTGAGCTAATTAGCTTATTGTGAGAATATTACAAACGTCTGACAAAACTGAAAAATGTAAATTTCCAATTTAAACCAAACATGCTAGAAATGCTCCAATTGAGCTAATTAGCTTATTGTGACAATATTACAAACGTCTGACAAACATGATAAATATAAATTTCCAATTTCAACCAAACATGCTAGAAATGCTCTAATTGAGCTAATTAGCTTATTGTGAGAATATTACAAACATCTGACAAAACTGAAAAATGTAAATTTCCAATTTCAACCAAACATGCTAAAAATGCTCAAATTGCGCAAATAAGCCTACTGTAGGAATTTTACAAACGTCTGACAAAACTGAAAAATGTAAATTTCCAATTTCAACCAAACATGCTAGAAATGCTCCAATTGAGCTAATTAGCTTATTGTGAGAGTATTACAAACGTCTGTCAAAACTGAAAAATGTAAATTTCCAATTTCAACCAAACATGCTAGAAATGCTCCAATTGAGCTAATTAGCTTATTGTGAGAATATTACAAACATCTGACAAAACTGAAAAATGTAAATTTCCAATTTCAACCAAACATGCTAGAAATGCTCCAATTGAGCTAATTAGCTTATTGTGAGAATATTACAAACGTATGACAAAAGTGAAAAATGAAAATTTCCAATTTCAACCAAACATGCTAGAAATGCTCCAATTGAGCTAATTAGCTTATTGTGAGAATATTGCAATTGTCTGACAATAGTGAAAAATGTAAATTTCCAATTTCAACCAAACATGCTAGAAATGCTCCAATTGAGCTAATTAGCTTATTGAGAGAATATTGCAATTGTCTGACAAAAGTGAAAAATGTAAATTTCCAATTTGAACCAAACATGCTAGAAATGCTCCAATTAAGCTAATTAGCTTATTGTGAGAATATTAAAAACGTCTGACAAAACTGAAAAATGTAAATTTCCAATTTCAACCAAACATGCTAGAAATGCTCCAATTGAGCTAATTAGCTTATTGTGAGAATATTACAAACGTCTGACAAAACTGAAAAATGTAATTTTCCAATTTCAACCAAACATGTTAGAAATGCTCCAATTGAGCTAATTAGCTTATTGTGAGAATATTGCAATTGTCTGATAGAAGCGAAAAATGTAAATTTCCAATTTCAACCAAACATGCTAGAAATGCTCCAATTGAGCTAATTAGCTTATTGTGAGAATATTACAAACGTATGACAAAAGTGAAAAATGAAAATTTCCAATTTCAACCAAACATGCTAGAAATGGTCAAATTGCGCAAATAAGCCTACTGTAAGAATTTTACAAACGTCTGACAAAACTGAAAAATGTAAATTTCCAATTTCAACCAAACATGCTAGAAATGCTCCAATTGAGCTAATTAGCTTATTGTGAGAATATTACAAACGTCTGACAAACATGATAAATATAAATTTCCAATTTCAACTAAACATGCTAGAAATGCTCTAATTGAGCTAATTAGCTTATTGTGAGAATATTAAAAACGTCTGACAAAACTGAAAAATGTAAACTTCCAATTTCAACCAAACATGCTAGAAATGCTCCAATTGAGCTAATTAGCTTATTGTGAGAATATTACAAACGTCTGACAAACATGATAAATATAAATTTCCAATTTCAACTAAACATGCTAGAAATGCTCTAATTGAGCTAATTAGCTTATTGTGAGAATATTAAAAACGTCTGACAACACTGAAAAATGTAAATTTCCAATTTCAACCAAACATGCTAGAAATGCTCCAATTTAGCTAATTACCTTATTGTGAGAATATTGCAATTGTCTGACAAAAGTGAAAAATGTGAATTTCCAATTTCAACCAAACATGCTAGAAATGCTCCAATTGAGCTAATTAGCTTATTGTGAGAATATTACAAACGTATGACAAAAGTGAAAAATGTAAATTTCCACTTTCAACCAAACATGCTAGAAATGCTCCAATTGAGCTAATTAGCTTATTGTGAGAATATTGCAATTGTCTGACAAAAGTGAAAAATGTAAATTTCCAATTTCAACCAAACATGCTAGAAATGCTCCAATTGAGCTAATTAGCTTATTGTGAGAATATTGCAATTGTCTGACAAAAGTGAAAAATGTAAATTTCCAATTTGAACCAAACATGCTAGAAATGCTCCAATTAAGCTAATTAGCTTATTGTGAGAATATTAAAAACGTCTGACAAAACTGAAAAATGTAAATTTCCAATTTCAACCAAACATGCTAGAAATGCTCCAATTGAGCTAATTAGCTTATTGTGAGAATATTACAAACGTCTGACAAAACTGAAAAATGTAATTTTCCAATTTCAACCAAACATGCTAGAAATGCTCCAATTGAGCTAATTAGCTTATTGTGAGAATATTGCAATTGTCTGATAAAAGTGAAAAATGTAAATTTCCAATTTCAACCAAACATGCTAGAAATGCTCCAATTGAGCTAATTAGCTTATTGTGAGAATATTACAAACGTATGACAAAAGTGAAAAATGAAAATTTCCAATTTCAACCAAACATGCTAGAAATGGTCAAATTGCGCAAATAAGCCTACTGTAAGAATTTTACAAACGTCTGACAAAACTGAAAAATGTAAATTTCCAATTTCAACCAAACATGCTAGAAATGCTCCAATTGAGCTAATTAGCTTATTGTGAGAATATTACAAACGTCTGACAAACATGATAAATATAAATTTCCAATTTCAACTAAACATGCTAGAAATGCTCTAATTGAGCTAATTAGCCTATTGTGAGAATATTAAAAACGTCTGACAAAACTGAAAAATGTAAATTTCCAATTTCAACCAAACATGCTAGAAATGCTCCAATTGAGCTAATTAGCTTATTGTGAGAATATTACAAACGTCTGACAAACATGATAAATATAAATTTCCAATTTCAACTAAACATGCTAGAAATGCTCTAATTGAGCTAATTAGCTTATTGTGAGAATATTAAAAACGTCTGACAACACTGAAAAATGTAAATTTCCAATTTCAACCAAACATGCTAGAATTGCTCCAATTTAGCTAATTAGCTTATTGTGAGAATATTGCAATTGTCTGACAAAAGTGAAAAATGTAAATTTCCAATTTCAACCAAACATGCTAGAAATGCTCCAATTGAGCTAATTAGCTTATTGTGAGAATATTACAAACGTATGACAAAAGTGAAAAATGTAAATTTCCACTTTCAACCAAACATGCTAGAAATGCTCCAATTGAGCTAATTAGCTTATTGTGAGAATATTGCAATTGTCTGACAAAAGTGAAAAATGTAAATTTCCAATTTCAACCAAACATGCTAGAAATGCTCCAATTGAGCTAATTAGCTTATTGTGAGAATATTACAAACGTATGACAAAAGTGAAAAATGAAAATTTCCAATTTCAACCAAACATGCTAGAAATGGTCAAATTGAGCTAATTAGCTTATTGTGAGAATATTACAATCGTATGACAAAAGTGAAAAATGTAAATTTCCACTTTCAACCAAACATGCTAGAAATGCTCCAATTGAGCTAATTAGCTTATTGTGAGAATATTGCAATTGTCTGACAAAAGTGAAAAATGTAAATTTCCAATTTCAACCAAACATGCTAGAAATGCTCCAATTGAGCTAATTAGCTTATTGTGAGAATATTGCAATTGTCTGACAAAAGTGAAAAATGTAAATTTCCAATTTTAACCAAACATGCTAGAAATGCTCCAATTGAGCTAATTAGCTTATTGTGAGAATATTACAAACGTCTGACAACACTGAAAAATGTAAATTTCCAATTTCAACCAAACATGCTAGAAATGCTCTAATTGAGCTAATTAGCTTATTGAGAGAATATTGCAATTGTCTGACAAAAGTGAAAAATGTAAATTTCCAATTTGAACCAAACATGCTAGAAATGCTCCAATTAAGCTAATTAGCTTATTGTGAGAATATTAAAAACGTCTGACAAAACTGAAAAATGTAAATTTCCAATTTCAACCAAACATGCTAGAAATGCTCCAATTGAGCTAATTAGCTTATTGTGAGAATATTACAAACGTCTGACAAAACTGAAAAATGTAATTTTCCAATTTCAACCAAACATGCTAGAAATGCTCCAATTGAGCTAATTAGCTTATTGTGAGAATATTGCAATTGTCTGATAAAAGTGAAAAATGTAAATTTCCAATTTCAACCAAACATGCTAGAAATGCTCCAATTGAGCTAATTAGCTTATTGTGAGAATATTACAAACGTATGACAAAAGTGAAAAATGAAAATTTCCAATTTCAACCAAACATGCTAGAAATGGTCAAATTGCGCAAATAAGCCTACTGTAAGAATTTTACAAACGTCTGACAAAACTGAAAAATGTAAATTTCCAATTTCAACCAAACATGCTAGAAATGCTCCAATTGAGCTAATTAGCTTATTGTGAGAATATTACAAACGTCTGACAAACATGATAAATATAAATTTCCAATTTCAACTAAACATGCTAGAAATGCTCTAATTGAGCTAATTAGCTTATTGTGAGAATATTAAAAACGTCTGACAAAACTGAAAAATGTAAATTTCCAATTTCAACCAAACATGCTAGAAATGCTCCAATTGAGCTAATTAGCTTATTGTGAGAATATTACAAACGTCTGACAAACATGATAAATATAAATTTCCAATTTCAACTAAACATGCTAGAAATGCTCTAATTGAGCTAATTAGCTTATTGTGAGAATATTAAAAACGTCTGACAACACTGAAAAATGTAAATTTCCAATTTCAACCAAACATGCTAGAAATGCTCCAATTTAGCTAATTAGCTTATTGTGAGAATATTACAAACGTCTGACAAAAGTGAAAAATGTAAATTTCCAATTTCAACCAAACATGCTAGAAATGCTCCAATTGAGCTAATTAGCTTATTGTGAGAATATTACAAACGTCTGACAAAACTGAAAAATGTAAATTTCCAATTTCAACCAAACATGCTAGAAATGCTCCAATTGAGCTAATTAGCTTATTGAGAGAATATTGCAATTGTCTGACAAAAGTGAAAAATGTAAATTTGCAATTTCAACCAAACATGCTAGAAATGCTCCAATTGAGCTAATTAGCTTATTGCGAGAGTATTACAAACGTCTGACAAACATGATAAATGTAAATTTCCAATTTCAACCAAACATGCTAGAAATGCTCCAATTGAGCTAATTAGCTTATTGTGAGAATATTACAAACGTCTGACAAAACTGAAAAATGTAAATTTCCAATTTCAACCAAACATGCTAGAAATGCTCCAATTGAGCTAATTAGCTTTTTGAGAGAATATTGCAATTGTCTGACAAAAGTGAAAAATGTAAATTTCCAATTTCAACCAAACATGTTAGAAATGCTCCGATTGAGCTAATTAGCTTATTGTGAGAGTATTACAAACGTCTGACAAACATGATAAATGTAAATTTCCAATTACAACCAAACATGCTAGAAATGCTCTAATTGAGCTAATTAGCTTATTGTGAGAATATTACAAACGTCTGACAACACTGAAAAATGTAAATTTCCAATTTCAACCAAACATGCTAGAAATGCTCCAATTGAGCTAATTAGCTTATTGTGAGAATATTAAAAACGTCTGACAAAACTGAAAAATGTAAATTTCCAATTTCAACCAAACATGCTAGAAATGCTCCAATTGAGCTAATTAGCTTATTGTGAGAATATTACAAACGTCTGACAAAACTGAAAAATGTAAATTTCCAATTTCAACCAAACATGCTAGAAATGCTCCAATTTAGCTAATTAGCTTATTGTGAGAATATTGCAATTGTCTGACAAAAGTGAAAAATGTAAATTTCCAATTTCAACCAAACATGCTAGAAATGCTCCAATTGAGCTAATTAGCTTATTGTGAGAATATTACAAACGTATGACAAAAGTGAAAAATGTAAATTTCCAATTTCAACCAAACATGCTAGAAATGCTCCAATTGAGCTAATTAGCTTATTGTGAGAATATTGCAATTGTCTGACAAAAGTGAAAAATGTAAATTTCCAATTTCAACCAAACATGCTAGAAATGCTCCAATTGAGCTAATTAGCTTATTGTGAGAATATTACAAACGTATGACAAAAGTGAAAAATGAAAATTTCCAATTTCAACCAAACATGCTAGAAATGGTCAAATTGCGCAAATAAGCCTACTGTAAGAATTTTACAAACGTCTGACAAAACTGAAAAATGTAAATTTCCAATTTAAACCAAACATGCTAGAAATGCTCCAATTGAGCTAATTAGCTTATTGTGAGAATATTACAAACGTCTGACAAACATGATAAATATAAATTTCCAATTTCAACTAAACATGCTAGAAATGCTCTAATTGAGCTAATTAGCTTATTGTGAGAATATTACAAACATCTGACAAAACTGAAAAATGTAAATTTCCAATTTCAACCAAACATGCTAGAAATGCTCAAATTGCGCAAATAAGCCTACTGTAGGAATTTTACAAACGTCTGACAAAACTGAAAAATGTAAATTTCCAATTTCAACCAAACATGCTAGAAATGCTCCAAGTGAGCTAATTAGCTTATTGTGAGAATATTAAAAACGTCTGACAAAACTGAAAAATGTAAATTTCCAATTTCAACCAAACATGCTAGAAATGCTCCAATTGAGCTAATTAGCTTATTGTGAGAATATTACAAACGTCTGACAAAACTGAAAAATGTAAATTTCCAATTTCAACCAAACATGCTAGAAATGCTCCAATTGAGCTAATTAGCTTATTGTGAGAATATTGCAATTGCCTGATAAAAGTGAAAAATGTAAATTTCCAATTTCAACCAAACATGCTAGAAATGCTCCAATTGAGCTAATTAGCTTATTGTGAGAATATTACAAACGTCTGACAAAACTGAAAAATGTAAATTTCCAATTTCAACCAAACATGCTAGAATTGCTCCAATTGAGCTAATTAGCTTATTGTGAGAATATTACAAACGTCTGACAAAACTGAAAAATGTAAATTTCCAATTTCAACCAAACATGCTAGAAATGCTCCAATTGAGCTAATTAGCTTATTGTGAGAATATTGCAAATGTCTGACAAAAGTGAAAAATGTAAATTTGCAATTTCAACCAAACATGCTAGAAATGCTCCAATTGAGCTAATTAGCTTATTGCGAGAGTATTACAAACGTCTGACAAACATGATAAATGTAAATTTCCAATTTCAACCAAACATGCTAGAAATGCTCCAATTGAGCTAATTAGCTTATTGTGAGAATATTACAAACGTCTGACAAAAGTGAAAAATGTAAATTTCCAATTTCAACCAAACATGCTAGAAATGCTCCAATTGAGCTAATTAGCTTATTGTGAGAATATTACAAACGTCTGACAAAACTGAAAAATGTAAATTTCCAATTTCAACCAAACATGCTAGAAATGCTCCAATTGAGCTAATTAGCTTATTGAGAGAATATTGCAATTGTCTGACAAAAGTGAAAAATGTAAATTTGCAATTTCAACCAAACATGCTAGAAATGCTCCAATTGAGCTAATTAGCTTATTGCGAGAGTATTACAAACGTCTGACAAACATGATAAATGTAAATTTCCAATTTCAACCAAACATGCTAGAAATGCTCCAATTGAGCTAATTAGCTTATTGTGAGAATATTACAAACGTCTGACAAAACTGAAAAATGTAAATTTCCAATTTCAACCAAACATGCTAGAAATGCTCCAATTGAGCTAATTAGCTTTTTGAGAGAATATTGCAATTGTCTGACAAAAGTGAAAAATGTAAATTTCCAATTTCAACCAAACATGTTAGAAATGCTCCGATTGAGCTAATTAGCTTATTGTGAGAGTATTACAAACGTCTGACAAACATGATAAATGTAAATTTCCAATTACAACCAAACATGCTAGAAATGCTCTAATTGAGCTAATTAGCTTATTGTGAGAATATTACAAACGTCTGACAACACTGAAAAATGTAAATTTCCAATTTCAACCAAACATGCTAGAAATGCTCCAATTGAGCTAATTAGCTTATTGTGAGAATATTAAAAACGTCTGACAAAACTGAAAAATGTAAATTTCCAATTTCAACCAAACATGCTAGAAATGCTCCAATTGAGCTAATTAGCTTATTGTGAGAATATTACAAACGTCTGACAAAACTGAAAAATGTAAATTTCCAATTTCAACCAAACATGCTAGAAATGCTCCAATTTAGCTAATTAGCTTATTGTGAGAATATTGCAATTGTCTGACAAAAGTGAAAAATGTAAATTTCCAATTTCAACCAAACATGCTAGAAATGCTCCAATTGAGCTAATTAGCTTATTGTGAGAATATTACAAACGTATGACAAAAGTGAAAAATGTAAATTTCCAATTTCAACCAAACATGCTAGAAATGCTCCAATTGAGCTAATTAGCTTATTGTGAGAATATTGCAATTGTCTGACAAAAGTGAAAAATGTAAATTTCCAATTTCAACCAAACATGCTAGAAATGCTCCAATTGAGCTAATTAGCTTATTGTGAGAATATTACAAACGTATGACAAAAGTGAAAAATGAAAATTTCCAATTTCAACCAAACATGCTAGAAATGGTCAAATTGCGCAAATAAGCCTACTGTAAGAATTTTACAAACGTCTGACAAAACTGAAAAATGTAAATTTCCAATTTCAACCAAACATGCTAGAAATGCTCCAATTGAGCTAATTAGCTTATTGTGAGAATATTACAAACGTCTGACAAACATGATAAATATAAATTTCCAATTTCAACTAAACATGCTAGAAATGCTCTAATTGAGCTAATTAGCTTATTGTGAGAATATTACAAACATCTGACAAAACTGAAAAATGTAAATTTCCAATTTCAACCAAACATGCTAGAAATGCTCAAATTGCGCAAATAAGCCTACTGTAGGAATTTTACAAACGTCTGACAAAACTGAAAAATGTAAATTTCCAATTTCAACCAAACATGCTAGAAATGCTCCAAGTGAGCTAATTAGCTTATTGTGAGAATATTAAAAACGTCTGACAAAACTGAAAAATGTAAATTTCCAATTTCAACCAAACATGCTAGAAATGCTCCAATTGAGCTAATTAGCTTATTGTGAGAATATTACAAACGTCTGACAAAACTGAAAAATGTAAATTTCCAATTTCAACCAAACATGCTAGAAATGCTCCAATTGAGCTAATTAGCTTATTGTGAGAATATTGCAATTGCCTGATGAAAGTGAAAAATGTAAATTTCCAATTTCAACCAAACATGCTAGAAATGCTCCAATTGAGCTAATTAGCTTATTGTGAGAATATTACAAACGTCTGACAAAACTGAAAAATGTAAATTTCCAATTTCAACCAAACATGCTAGAAGTGCCCCAATTGAGCTAATTAGCTTATTGTGAGAATATTACAAACGTCTGACAAAACTGAAAAATGTAAATTTCCAATTTCAACCAAACATGCTAGAAATGCTCCAATTGAGCTAATTAGCTTATTGCGAGAGTATTACAAACGTCTGACAAACATGATAAATGTAAATTTCCAATTTCAACCAAACATGCTAGAAATGCTCCAATTGAGCTAACTAGCTCATTGTGAGAATATTACAAACGTCTGACAAAACTGAAAAATGTAAATTTCCAATTTCAACCAAACATGCTAGAAATGCTCCAATTGAGCTAATTAGCTTTTTGAGAGAATATTGCAATTGTCTGACAAAAGTGAAAAATGTAAATTTCCAATTTCAACCAAACATGTTAGAAATGCTCCGATTGAGCTAATTAGCTTATTGTGAGAGTATTACAAACGTCTGACAAACATGATAAATGTAAATTTCCAATTACAACCAAACATGCTAGAAATGCTCTAATTGAGCTAATTAGCTTATTGTGAGAATATTACAAACGTCTGAAAACACTGAAAAATGTAAATTTCCAATTTCAACCAAACATGCTAGAAATGCTCCAATTGAGCTAATTAGCTTATTGTGAGAATATTACAAACGTCTGACAAACATGATAAATATAAATTTCCAATTTCAACTAAACATGCTAGAAATGCTCCAATTAAGCTAATTAGCTCATTGTGAGAATATTAAAAACGTCTGACAAAACTGAAAAATGTAAATTTCCAATTTCAACCAAACATGCTAGAAATGCTCCAATTGAGCTAATTAGCTTATTGTGAGAATATTACAAACATCTGACAAAACTGAAAAATGTAATTTTCCAATTTCAACCAAACATGCTAGAAATGCTCCAATTGAGCTAATTAGCTTATTGTGAGAATATTGCAATTGTCTGATAAAAGTGAAAAATGTAAATTTCCAATTTCAACCAAACATGCTAGAAATGCTCCAATTGAGCTAATTAGCTTATTGTGAGAATATTACAAACGTATGACAAAAGTGAAAAATGAAAATTTCCAATTTCAACCAAACATGCTAGAAATGGTCAAATTGCGCAAATAAGCCTACTGTAAGAATTTTACAAACGTCTGACAAAACTGAAAAATGTAAATTTCCAATTTCAACCAAACATGCTAGAAATGCTCCAATTGAGCTAATTAGCTTATTGTGAGAATATTACAAACGTCTGACAAACATGATAAATATAAATTTCCAATTTCAACTAAACATGCTAGAAATGCTCTAATTGAGCTAATTAGCTTATTGTGAGAATATTAAAAACGTCTGACAAAACTGTAAAATGTAAATTTCCAATTTCAACCAAACATGCTAGAAATGCTCCAATTGAGCTAATTAGCTTATTGTGAGAATATTACAAACGTCTGACAAACATGATAAATATAAATTTCCAATTTCAACTAAACATGCTAGAAATGCTCTAATTGAGCTAATTAGCTTATTGTGAGAATATTAAAAACGTCTGACAACACTGAAAAATGTAAATTTCCAATTTCAACCAAACATGCTAGAAATGCTCCAATTTAGCTAATTAGCTTATTGTGAGAATATTGCAATTGTCTGACAAAAGTGAAAAATGTAAATTTCCAATTTCAACCAAACATGCTAGAAATGCTCCAATTGAGCTAATTAGCTTATTGTGAGAATATTACAAACGTATGACAAAAGTGAAAAATGTAAATTTTCCACTTTCAACCAAACATGCTAGAAATGCTCCAATTGAGCTAATTAGCTTATTGTGAGAATATTGCAATTGTCTGACAAAAGTGAAAAATGTAAATTTCCAATTTCAACCAAACATGCTAGAAATGCTCCAATTGAGCTAATTAGCTTATTGTGAGAATATTACAAACGTATGACAAAAGTGAAAAATGAAAATTTCCAATTTCAACCAAACATGCTAGAAATGGTCAAATTGCGCAAATAAGCCTACTGTAAGAATTTTACAAACGTCTGACAAAACTGAAAAATGTAAATTTCCAATTTCAACCAAACATGCTAGAAATGCTCCAATTGAGCTAATTAGCTTATTGTGAGAATATTACAAACGTCTGACAAACATGATAAATATAAATTTCCAATTTCAACTAAACATGCTAGAAATGCTCTAATTGAGCTAATTAGCTTATTGTGAGAATATTACAAACATCTGACAAAACTGAAAAATGTAAATTTCCAATTTCAACCAAACATGCTAGAAATGCTCCAATTGAGCTAATTAGCTTATTGCGAGAGTATTACAAACGTCTGACAAACATGATAAATGTAAATTTCCAATTTCAACCAAACATGCTAGAAATGCTCCAATTGAGCTAATTAGCTTATTGTGAGAATATTACAAACGTCTGACAAAACTGAAAAATGTAAATTTCCAATTTCAACCAAACATGCTAGAAATGCTCCAATTGAGCTAATTAGCTTTTTGAGAGAATATTGCAATTGTCTGACAAAAGTGAAAAATGTAAATTTCCAATTTCAACCAAACATGTTAGAAATGCTCCGATTGAGCTAATTAGCTTATTGTGAGAGTATTACAAACGTCTGACAAACATGATAAATGTAAATTTCCAATTACAACCAAACATGCTAGAAATGCTCTAATTGAGCTAATTAGCTTATTGTGAGAATATTACAAACGTCTGACAACACTGAAAAATGTAAATTTCCAATTTCAACCAAACATGCTAGAAATGCTCCAATTGAGCTAATTAGCTTATTGTGAAAATATTAAAAACGTCTGACAAAACTGAAAAATGTAAATTTCGAATTTCAACCAAACATGCTAGAAATGCTCCAATTGAGCTAATTAGCTTATTGTGAGAATATTACAAACGTATGACAAAAGTGAAAAATGTAAATTTCCAATTTCAACCAAACATGCTAGAAATGCTCCAATTGAGCTAATTAGCTTATTGTGAGAATATTGCAATTGTCTGACAAAAGTGAAAAATGTAAATTTCCAATTTCAACCAAACATGCTAGAAATGCTCCAATTGAGCTAATTAGCTTATTGTGAGAATATTACAAACGTATGACAAAAGTGAAAAATGAAAATTTCCAATTTCAACCAAACATGCTAGAAATGGTCAAATTGCGCAAATAAGCCTACTGTAAGAATTTTACAAACGTCTGACAAAACTGAAAAATGTAAATTTCCAATTTCAACCAAACATGCTAGAAATGCTCCAATTGAGCTAATTAGCTTATTGTGAGAATATTACAAACGTCTGACAAACATGATAAATATAAATTTCCAATTTCAACTAAACATGCTAGAAATGCTCTAATTGAGCTAATTAGCTTATTGTGAGAATATTACAAACATCTGACAAAACTGAAAAATGTAAATTTCCAATTTCAACCAAACATGCTAGAAATGCTCAATTTGCGCAAATAAGCCTACTGTAGGAATTTTACAAAAGTCTGACAAAACTGAAAAATGTAAATTTCCAATTTCAACCAAACATGCTAGAAATGCTCCAAGTGAGCTAATTAGCTTATTGTGAGAATATTAAAAACGTCTGACAAAACTGAAAAATGTAAATTTCCAATTTCAACCAAACATGCTAGAAATGCTCCAATTGAGCTAATTAGCTTATTGTGAGAATATTACAAACGTCTGACAAAACTGAAAAATGTAAATTTCCAATTTCAACCAAACATGCTAGAAATGCTCCAATTGAGCTAATTAGCTTATTGTGAGAATATTGCAATTGCCTGATAAAAGTGAAAAATGTAAATTTCCAATTTCAACCAAACATGCTAGAAATGCTCCAATTGAGCTAATTAGCTTATTGTGAGAATATTACAAACGTCTGACAAAACTGAAAAATGTAAATTTCCAATTTCAACCAAACATGCTAGAAATGCTCCAATTGAGCTAATTAGCTTATTGTGAGAATATTACAAACGTCTGACAAAACTGAAAAATGTAAATTTCCAATTTCAACCAAACATGCTAGAAATGCTCCAATTGAGCTAATTAGCTTATTGAGAGAATATTGCAATTGTCTGACAAAAGTGAAAAATGTAAATTTGCAGTTTCAACCAAACATGCTAGAAATGCTCCAATTGAGCTAATTAGCTTATTGCGAGAGTATTACAAACGTCTGACAAACATGATAAATGTAAATTTTCAATTTCAACCAAACATGCTAGAAATGCTCCAATTGAGCTAATTAGCTTATTGTGAGAATATTACAAACGTCTGACAAAACTGAAAAATGTAAATTTCCAATTTCAACCAAACATGCTAGAAATGCTCCAATTGAGCTAATTAGCTTTTTGAGAGAATATTGCAATTGTCTGACAAAAGTGAAAAATGTAAATTTCCAATTTCAACCAAACATGTTAGAAATGCTCCGATTGAGCTAATTAGCTTATTGTGAGAGTATTACAAACGTCTGACAAACATGATAAATGTAAATTTCCAATTACAACCAAACATGCTAGAAATGCTCTATATGAGCTAATTAGCTTATTGTGAGAATATTACAAACGTCTGACAACACTGAAAAATGTAAATTTCCAATTTCAACCAAACATGCTAGAAATGCTCCAATTGAGCTAATTAGCTTATTGTGAGAATATTAAAAACGTCTGACAAAACTGAAAAATGTAAATTTCGAATTTCAACCAAACATGCTAGAAATGCTCCAATTGAGCTAATTAGCTTATTGTGAGAATATTACAAACGTATGACAAAAGTGAAAAATGTAAATTTCCAATTTCAACCAAACATGCTAGAAATGCTCCAATTGAGCTAATTAGCTTATTGTGAGAATATTGCAATTGTCTGACAAAAGTGAAAAATGTAAATTTCCAATTTCAACCAAACATGCTAGAAATGCTCCAATTGAGCTAATTAGCTTATTGTGAGAATATTACAAACGTATGACAAAAGTGAAAAATGTAAATTTCCAATTTCAACCAAACATGCTAGAAATGCTCCAATTGAGCTAATTAGCTTATTGTGAGAATATTACAAACGTCTGAAAACACTGAAAAATGTAAATTTCCAATTTCAACCAAACATGCTAGAAATGCTCCAATTGAGCTAATTAGCTTATTGTGAGAATATTACAAACGTCTGACAAACATGATAAATATAAATTTCCAATTTCAACTAAACATGCTAGAAATGCTCCAATTAAGCTAATTAGCTCATTGTGAGAATATTAAAAACGTCTGACAAAACTGAAAAATGTAAATTTCCAATTTCAACCAAACATGCTAGAAATGCTCCAATTGAGCTAATTAGCTTATTGTGAGAATATTACAAACATCTGACAAAACTGAAAAATGTAATTTTCCAATTTCAACCAAACATGCTAGAAATGCTCCAATTGAGCTAATTAGCTTATTGTGAGAATATTGCAATTGTCTGATAAAAGTGAAAAATGTAAATTTCCAATTTCAACCAAACATGCTAGAAATGCTCCAATTGAGCTAATTAGCTTATTGTGAGAATATTACAAACGTATGACAAAAGTGAAAAATGAAAATTTCCAATTTCAACCAAACATGCTAGAAATGGTCAAATTGCGCAAATAAGCCTACTGTAAGAATTTTACAAACGTCTGACAAAACTGAAAAATGTAAATTTCCAATTTCAACCAAACATGCTAGAAATGCTCCAATTGAGCTAATTAGCTTATTGTGAGAATATTACAAACGTCTGACAAACATGATAAATATAAATTTCCAATTTCAACTAAACATGCTAGAAATGCTCTAATTGAGCTAATTAGCTTATTGTGAGAATATTAAAAACGTCTGACAAAACTGTAAAATGTAAATTTCCAATTTCAACCAAACATGCTAGAAATGCTCCAATTGAGCTAATTAGCTTATTGTGAGAATATTACAAACGTCTGACAAACATGATAAATATAAATTTCCAATTTCAACTAAACATGCTAGAAATGCTCTAATTGAGCTAATTAGCTTATTGTGAGAATATTAAAAACGTCTGACAACACTGAAAAATGTAAATTTCCAATTTCAACCAAACATGCTAGAAATGCTCCAATTTAGCTAATTAGCTTATTGTGAGAATATTGCAATTGTCTGACAAAAGTGAAAAATGTAAATTTCCAATTTCAACCAAACATGCTAGAAATGCTCCAATTGAGCTAATTAGCTTATTGTGAGAATATTACAAACGTATGACAAAAGTGAAAAATGTAAATTTTCCACTTTCAACCAAACATGCTAGAAATGCTCCAATTGAGCTAATTAGCTTATTGTGAGAATATTGCAATTGTCTGACAAAAGTGAAAAATGTAAATTTCCAATTTCAACCAAACATGCTAGAAATGCTCCAATTGAGCTAATTAGCTTATTGTGAGAATATTACAAACGTATGACAAAAGTGAAAAATGAAAATTTCCAATTTCAACCAAACATGCTAGAAATGGTCAAATTGCGCAAATAAGCCTACTGTAAGAATTTTACAAACGTCTGACAAAACTGAAAAATGTAAATTTCCAATTTCAACCAAACATGCTAGAAATGCTCCAATTGAGCTAATTAGCTTATTGTGAGAATATTACAAACGTCTGACAAACATGATAAATATAAATTTCCAATTTCAACTAAACATGCTAGAAATGCTCTAATTGAGCTAATTAGCTTATTGTGAGAATATTACAAACATCTGACAAAACTGAAAAATGTAAATTTCCAATTTCAACCAAACATGCTAGAAATGCTCCAATTGAGCTAATTAGCTTATTGCGAGAGTATTACAAACGTCTGACAAACATGATAAATGTAAATTTCCAATTTCAACCAAACATGCTAGAAATGCTCCAATTGAGCTAATTAGCTTATTGTGAGAATATTACAAACGTCTGACAAAACTGAAAAATGTAAATTTCCAATTTCAACCAAACATGCTAGAAATGCTCCAATTGAGCTAATTAGCTTTTTGAGAGAATATTGCAATTGTCTGACAAAAGTGAAAAATGTAAATTTCCAATTTCAACCAAACATGTTAGAAATGCTCCGATTGAGCTAATTAGCTTATTGTGAGAGTATTACAAACGTCTGACAAACATGATAAATGTAAATTTCCAATTACAACCAAACATGCTAGAAATGCTCTAATTGAGCTAATTAGCTTATTGTGAGAATATTACAAACGTCTGACAACACTGAAAAATGTAAATTTCCAATTTCAACCAAACATGCTAGAAATGCTCCAATTGAGCTAATTAGCTTATTGTGAGAATATTAAAAACGTCTGACAAAACTGAAAAATGTAAATTTCGAATTTCAACCAAACATGCTAGAAATGCTCCAATTGAGCTAATTAGCTTATTGTGAGAATATTACAAACGTATGACAAAAGTGAAAAATGTAAATTTCCAATTTCAACCAAACATGCTAGAAATGCTCCAATTGAGCTAATTAGCTTATTGTGAGAATATTGCAATTGTCTGACAAAAGTGAAAAATGTAAATTTCCAATTTCAACCAAACATGCTAGAAATGCTCCAATTGAGCTAATTAGCTTATTGTGAGAATATTACAAACGTATGACAAAAGTGAAAAATGAAAATTTCCAATTTCAACCAAACATGCTAGAAATGGTCAAATTGCGCAAATAAGCCTACTGTAAGAATTTTACAAACGTCTGACAAAACTGAAAAATGTAAATTTCCAATTTCAACCAAACATGCTAGAAATGCTCCAATTGAGCTAATTAGCTTATTGTGAGAATATTACAAACGTCTGACAAACATGATAAATATAAATTTCCAATTTCAACTAAACATGCTAGAAATGCTCTAATTGAGCTAATTAGCTTATTGTGAGAATATTACAAACATCTGACAAAACTGAAAAATGTAAATTTCCAATTTCAACCAAACATGCTAGAAATGCTCAATTTGCGCAAATAAGCCTACTGTAGGAATTTTACAAAAGTCTGACAAAACTGAAAAATGTAAATTTCCAATTTCAACCAAACATGCTAGAAATGCTCCAAGTGAGCTAATTAGCTTATTGTGAGAATATTAAAAACGTCTGACAAAACTGAAAAATGTAAATTTCCAATTTCAACCAAACATGCTAGAAATGCTCCAATTGAGCTAATTAGCTTATTGTGAGAATATTACAAACGTCTGACAAAACTGAAAAATGTAAATTTCCAATTTCAACCAAACATGCTAGAAATGCTCCAATTGAGCTAATTAGCTTATTGTGAGAATATTGCAATTGCCTGATAAAAGTGAAAAATGTAAATTTCCAATTTCAACCAAACATGCTAGAAATGCTCCAATTGAGCTAATTAGCTTATTGTGAGAATATTACAAACGTCTGACAAAACTGAAAAATGTAAATTTCCAATTTCAACCAAACATGCTAGAAATGCTCCAATTGAGCTAATTAGCTTATTGTGAGAATATTACAAACGTCTGACAAAACTGAAAAATGTAAATTTCCAATTTCAACCAAACATGCTAGAAATGCTCCAATTGAGCTAATTAGCTTATTGAGAGAATATTGCAATTGTCTGACAAAAGTGAAAAATGTAAATTTGCAGTTTCAACCAAACATGCTAGAAATGCTCCAATTGAGCTAATTAGCTTATTGCGAGAGTATTACAAACGTCTGACAAACATGATAAATGTAAATTTTCAATTTCAACCAAACATGCTAGAAATGCTCCAATTGAGCTAATTAGCTTATTGTGAGAATATTACAAACGTCTGACAAAACTGAAAAATGTAAATTTCCAATTTCAACCAAACATGCTAGAAATGCTCCAATTGAGCTAATTAGCTTTTTGAGAGAATATTGCAATTGTCTGACAAAAGTGAAAAATGTAAATTTCCAATTTCAACCAAACATGTTAGAAATGCTCCGATTGAGCTAATTAGCTTATTGTGAGAGTATTACAAACGTCTGACAAACATGATAAATGTAAATTTCCAATTACAACCAAACATGCTAGAAATGCTCTATATGAGCTAATTAGCTTATTGTGAGAATATTACAAACGTCTGAAAACACTGAAAAATGTAAATTTCCAATTTCAACCAAACATGCTAGAAATGCTCCAATTGAGCTAATTAGCTTATTGTGAGAATATTGCAATTGTCTGACAATAGTGAAAAATGTAAATTTCCAATATCAACCAAACATGCTAGAAATGCTCCAATTGAGCTAATTAGCTTATTGTGAGAATATTACAAACGTCTGACAAAACTGAAAAATGTAATTTTCCAATTTCAACCAAACATGCTAGAAATGCTCCAATTGAGCTAATTAGCTTATTGTGAGAATATTACAAACGCCTGACAAAACTGAAAAATGTAAATTTCCAATTTCAACCAAACATGCTAGAAATGCTCCAATTGAGCTAATTAGCTTATTGTGAGAGTATTACAAACGTCTGACAAACATGATAAATGTAAATTTCCAATTACAACCAAACATGCTAGAAATGCTCTAATTGAGCTAATTAGCTTATTGTGAGAATATTACAAACGTCTGAAAACACTGAAAAATGTAAATTTCCAATTTCAACCAAACATGCTAGAAATGCTCCAATTGAGCTAATTAGCTTATTGTGAGAATATTAAAAACGTCTGACAAAACTGAAAAATGTAAATTTCCAATTTCAACCAAACATGCTAGAAATGCTCCAATTGAGCTAATTAGCTTATTGTGAGAATATTACAAACGTCTGACAAAACTGAAAAATCTAAATTTCCAATTTCAACCAAACATGCTAGAAATGCTCCAATTTAGCTAACTAGCTTATTGTGAGAATATTAAAAACGTCTGACAAAACTGAAAAATGTAAATTTCCAATTTCAACCAAACATGCTAGAAATGCTCCAATTGAGCTAATTAGCTTGTTGTGAGAATATTACAAACGTCTGACAAAAGTGAAAAATGTAAATTTCCAATTTCAACCAAACATGCTAGAAATGCTCCAATTTAGCTAATTAGCTTATTGTGAGAATATTGCAATTGTCTGTCAAAAGTGAAAAATGTAAATTTCCAATTTCAACCAAACATGCTAGAAATGCTCCAATTGAGCTAATTAGCTTATTGTGAGAATATTGCAATTGTCTGACAAAAGTGAAAAATGTAAATTTCCAATTTCAACCAAACATGCTAGAAATGCTCCAATTGAGCTAATTAGCTTATTGTGAGAATATTACAAACGTATGACAAAAGTGAAAAATGAAAATTTCCAATTTCAACCAAACATGCTAGAAATGGTCAAATTGCGCAAATAAGCCTACTGTAAGAATTTTACAAACGTCTGACAAAACTGAAAAATGTAAATTTCCAATTTCAACCAAACATGCTAGAAATGCTCCAATTGAGCTAATTAGCTTATTGTGAGAATATTACAAACGTCTGACAAACATGATAAATATAAATTTCCAATTTCAACTAAACATGCTAGAAATGCTCTAATTGAGCTAATTAGCTTATTGTGAGAATATTACAAACATCTGACAAAACTGAAAAATGTAAATTTCCAATTTCAACCAAACATGCTAGAAATGCTCAAATTGCGCAAATAAGCCTACTGTAGGAATTTTACAAACGTCTGACAAAACTGAAAAATGTAAATTTCCAATTTCAACCAAACATGCTAGAAATGCTCCAATTGAGCTAATTAGCTTATTGTGAGAATATTAAAAACGTCTGACAAAACTGAAAAATGTAAATTTCCAATTTCAACCAAACATGCTAGAAATGCTCCAATTGAGCTAATTAGCTTATTGTGAGAATATTACAAACGTCTGACAAAACTGAAAAATGTAAATTTCCAATTTCAACCAAACATGCTAGAAATGCTCCAATTGAGCTAATTAGCTTATTGTGAGAATATTGCAATTGTCTGATAAAAGTGAAAAATGTAAATTTCCAATTTCAACCAAACATGCTAGAAATGCTCCAATTGAGCTAATTAGCTTATTGTGAGAATATTACAAACGTCTGACAAAACTGAAAAATGTAAATTTCCAATTTAAACCAAACATGCTAGAAATGCTCCAATTGAGCTAATTAGCTTATTGTGACAATATTACAAACGTCTGACAAACATGATAAATATAAATTTCCAATTTCAACCAAACATGCTAGAAATGCTCTAATTGAGCTAATTAGCTTATTGTGAGAATATTACAAACGTCTGACAAAACTGAAAAATGTAAATTTCCAATTTCAACCAAACATGCTAAAAATGCTCAAATTGCGCAAATAAGCCTACTGTAGGAATTTTACAAACGTCTGACAAAACTGAAAAATGTAAATTTCCAATTTCAACCAAACATGCTAGAAATGCTCCAATTGAGCTAATTAGCTTATTGTGAGAATATTGCAATTGTCTGACAATAGTGAAAAATGTAAATTTCCAATTTCAACCAAACATGCTAGAAGTGCTCCAATTGAGCTAATTAGCTTATTGTGAGAATATTAAAAACGTCTGACAAAACTGAAAAATGTAAATTTCCAATTTCAACCAAACATGCTAGAAATGCTCCAATTGAGCTAATTAGCTTATTGTGAGAATATTACAAACGTATGACAAAAGTGAAAAGTGAAAATTTCCAATTTCAACCAAACATGCTAGAAATGCTCCAATTGAGCTAATTAGCTTATTGTGAGAATATTGCAATTGTCTGACAATAGTGAAAAATGTAAATTTCCAATTTCAACCAAACATGCTAGAAATGCTCCAATTGAGCTAATTAGCTTATTGAGAGAATATTGCAATTGTCTGACAAAAGTGAAAAATGTAAATTTCCAATTTGAACCAAACATGCTAGAAATGCTCCAATTAAGCTAATTAGCTTATTGTGAGAATATTGCAATTGTCTGACAAAAGTGAAAAATGTAAATTTCCAATTTCAACCAAACATGCTAGAAATGCTCCAATTGAGCTAATTAGCTTATTGTGAGAATATTACAAACGTATGACAAAAGTGAAAAATGAAAATTTCCAATTTCAACCAAACATGCTAGAAATGGTCAAATTGCGCAAATAAGCCTACTGTAAGAATTTTACAAACGTCTGACAAAACTGAAAAATGTAAATTTCCAATTTCAACCAAACATGCTAGAAATGCTCCAATTGAGCTAATTAGCTTATTGTGAGAATATTACAAACGTCTGACAAACATGATAAATATAAATTTCCAATTTCAACTAATCATGCTAGAAATGCTCTAATTGAGCTAATTAGCTTATTGTGAGAATATTACAAACATCTGACAAAACTGAAAAATGTAAATTTCCAATTTCAACCAAACATGCTAGAAATGCTCAAATTGCGCAAATAAGCCTACTGTAGGAATTTTACAAACGTCTGACAAAACTGAAAAATGTAAATTTCCAATTTCAACCAAACATGCTAGAAATGCTCCAATTGAGCTAATTAGCCTATTGTGAGAATATTAAAAACGTCTGACAAAACTGAAAAATGTAAATTTCCAATTTCAACCAAACATGCTAGAACTGCTCCAATTGAGCTAATTAGCTTATTGTGAGAATATTACAAACGTCTGACAAAACTGAAAAATGTAAATTTCCAATTTCAACCAAACATGCTAGAAATGCTCCAATTGAGCTAATTAGCTTATTGTGAGAATATTGCAATTGTCTGATAAAAGTGAAAAATGTAAATTTCCAATTTCAACCAAACATGCTAGAAATGCTCCAATTGAGCTAATTAGCTTATTGTGAGAATATTACAAACGTCTGACAAAACTGAAAAATGTAAATTTCCAATTTAAACCAAACATGCTAGAAATGCTCCAATTGAGCTAATTAGCTTATTGTGACAATATTACAAACGTCTGACAAACATGATAAATATAAATTTCCAATTTCAACCAAACATGCTAGAAATGCTCTAATTGAGCTAATTAGCTTATTGTGAGAATATTACAAACGTCTGACAAAACTGAAAAATGTAAATTTCCAATTTCAACCAAACATGCTAAAAATGCTCAAATTGCGCAAATAAGCCTACTGTAGGAATTTTACAAACGTCTGACAAAACTGAAAAATGTAAATTTCCAATTTCAACCAAACATGCTAGAAATGCTCCAATTGAGCTAATTAGCTTATTGTGAGAATATTGCAATTGTCTGACAATAGTGAAAAATGTAAATTTCCAATTTCAACCAAACATGCTAGAAGTGCTCCAATTGAGCTAATTAGCTTATTGTGAGAATATTAAAAACGTCTGACAAAACTGAAAAATGTAAATTTCCAATTTCAACCAAACATGCTAGAAATGCTCAAATTGAGCTAATTAGCTTATTGTGAGAATATTACAAACGTATGACAAAAGTGAAAAGTGAAAATTTCCAATTTCAACCAAACATGCTAGAAATGCTCCAATTGAGCTAATTAGCTTATTGTGAGAATATTGCAATTGTCTGACAATAGTGAAAAATGTAAATTTCCAATTTCAACCAAACATGCTAGAAATGCTCCAATTGAGCTAATTAGCTTATTGAGAGAATATTGCAATTGTCTGACAAAAGTGAAAAATGTAAATTTCCAATTTGAACCAAACATGCTAGAAATGCTCCAATTAAGCTAATTAGCTTATTGTGAGAATATTAAAAACGTCTGACAAAACTGAAAAATGTAAATTTCCAATTTCAACCAAACATGCTAGAAATGCTCCAATTGAGCTAATTAGCTTATTGTGAGAATATTACAAACGTCTGACAAAACTGAAAAATGTAATTTTCCAATTTCAACCAAACATGTTAGAAATGCTCCAATTGAGCTAATTAGCTTATTGTGAGAATATTGCAATTGTCTGATAAAGGTGAAAAATGTAAATTTCCAATTTCAACCAAACATGCTAGAAATGCTCCAATCGAGCTAATTAGCTTATTGTGAGAATATTACAAACGTATGACAAAAGTGAAAAATGAAAATTTCCAATTTCAACCAAACATGCTAGAAATGGTCAAATTGCGCAAATAAGCATACTGTAAGAATTTTACAAACGTCTGACAAAACTGAAAAATGTAAATTTCCAATTTCAACCAAACATGCTAGAAATGCTCCAATTGAGCTAATTAGCTTATTGTGAGAATATTACAAACGTCTGACAAACATGATAAATATAAATTTCCAATTTCAACTAAACATGCTAGAAATGCTCTAATTGAGCTAATTAGCTTATTGTGAGAATATTAAAAACGTCTGACAAAACTGAAAAATGTAAATTTCCAATTTCAACCAAACATGCTAGAAATGCTCCAATTGAGCTAATTAGCTTATTGTGAGAATATTACAAACGTCTGACAAACATGATAAATATAAATTTCCAATTTCAACTAAACATGCTAGAAATGCTCTAATTGAGCTAATTAGCTTATTGTGAGAATATTAAAAACGTCTGACAACACTGAAAAATGTAAATTTCCAATTTCAACCAAACATGCTAGAAATGCTCCAATTTAGCTAATTAGCTTATTGTGAGAATATTGCAATTGTCTGACAAAAGTGAAAAATGTAAATTTCCAATTTCAACCAAACATGCTAGAAATGCTCCAATTGAGCTAATTAGCTTATTGTGAGAATATTACAAACGTATGACAAAAGTGAAAAATGTAAATTTCCACTTTCAACCAAACATGCTAGAAATGCTCCAATTGAGCTAATTAGCTTATTGTGAGAATATTGCAATTGTCTGACAAAAGTGAAAAATGTAAATTTCCAATTTCAACCAAACATGCTAGAAATGCTCCAATTGAGCTAATTAGCTTATTGTGAGAATATTGCAATTGTCTGACAAAAGTGAAAAATGTAAATTTCCAATTTTAACCAAACATGCTAGAAATGCTCCAATTGAGCTAATTAGCTTATTGTGAGAATATTACAAACGTCTGACAACACTGAAAAATGTAAATTTCCAATTTCAACCAAACATGCTAGAAATGGTCAAATTGCGCAAATAAGCCTACTGTAAGAATTTTACAAACGTCTGACAAAACTGAAAAATGTAAATTTCCAATTTCAACCAAACATGCTAGAAATGCTCCAATTGAGCTAATTAGCTTATTGTGAGAATATTACAAACGTCTGACAAACATGATAAATATAAATTTCCAATTTCAACTAAACATGTTAGAAATGCTCTAATTGAGCTAATTAGCTTATTGTGAGAATATTACAAACATCTGACAAAACTGAAAAATGTAAATTTCCAATTTCAACCAAACATGCTAGAAATGCTCAAATTGCGCAAATAAGCCTACTGTAGGAATTTTACAAACGTCTGACAAAACTGAAAAATGTAAATTTCCAATTTCAACCAAACATGCTAGAAATGCTCCAATTGAGCTAATTAGCTTATTGTGAGAATATTACAAACGTCTGACAAAACTGAAAAATGTAAATTTCCAATTTCAACCAAACATGCTAGAAATGCTCCAATTGAGCTAATTAGCTTATTGTGAGAATATTGCAATTGTCTGACAATAGTGAAAAATGTAAATTTCCAATATCAACCAAACATGCTAGAAATGCTCCAATTGAGCTAATTAGCTTTTTGTGAGAATATTACAAACGTCTGACAAAACTGAAAAATGTAATTTTCCAATTTCAACCAAACATGCTAGAAATGCTCCAATTGAGCTAATTAGCTTATTGTGAGAATATTACAAACGCCTGACAAAACTGAAAAATGTAAATTTCCAATTTCAACCAAACATGCTAGAAATGCTCTAATTGAGCTAATTAGCTTATTGTGAGAATATTACAAACGTCTGACAAAAGTGAAAAATGTAAATTTCCAATTTCAACCAAACATGCTAGAAATGCTCCAATTGAGCTAATTAGCTTATTGTGAGAATATTACAAACGTCTGACAAAACTGAAAAATGTAAAGTTCCAATTTCAACCAAACAAGCTAGAAATGCTCCAATTGAGCTAATTAGCTTATTGAGAGAATATTGCAATTGTCTGACAAAAGTGAAAAATGTAAATTTGCAATTTCAACCAAACATGCTAGAAATGCTCCAATTGAGCTAATTAGCTTATTGCGAGAGTATTACAAACGTCTGACAAACATGATAAATGTAAATTTCCAATTTCAACCAAACATGCTAGAAATGCTCCAATTGAGCTAATTAGCTTATTGTGAGAATATTACAAACGTCTGACAAAACTGAAAAATGTAAATTTCCAATTTCAACCAAACATGCTAGAAATGCTCCAATTGAGCTAATTAGCTTTTTGAGAGAATATTGCAATTGTCTGACAAAAGTGAAAAATGTAAATTTCCAATTTCAACCAAACATGCTAGAAATGCTCCAATTGAGCTAATTAGCTTATTGTGAGAATATTACAAATGTATGACAAAAGTGAAAAATGTAAATTTCCAATTTCAACCAAACATGCTAGAAATGCTCCAATTGAGCTAATTAGCTTATTGTGAGAATATTGCAATTGTCTGACAAAAGTGAAAAATGTAAATTTCCAATTTCAACCAAACATGCTAGAAATGCTCCAATTGAGCTAATTAGCTTATTGTGAGAATATTACAAACGTATGACAAAAGTGAAAAATGAAAATTTCCAATTTCAACCAAACATGCTAGAAATGGTCAAATTGCGCAAATAAGCCTACTGTAGGAATTTTACAAACGTATGACAAAACTGAAAAATGTAAATTTCCAATTTCAACCAAACATGCTAGAAATGCTCCAATTGAGCTAATTAGCTTATTGTGAGAATATTACAAACGTCTGACAAACATGATAAATATAAATTTCCAATTTCAACTAAACATGCTAGAAATGCTCTAATTGAGCTAATTAGCTTATTGTGAGAATATTACAAACATCTGACAAAACTGAAAAATGTAAATTTCCAATTTCAACCAAACATGCTAGAAATGCTCAAATTGCGCAAATAAGCCTACTGTAGGAATTTTACAAACGTCTGACAAAACTGAAAAATGTAAATTTCCAATTTCAACCAAACATGCTAGAAATGCTCCAAGTGAGCTAATTAGCTTATTGTGAGAATATTAAAAACGTCTGACAAAACTGAAAAATGTAAATTTCCAATTTCAACCAAACATGCTAGAAATGCTCCAATTGAGCTAATTAGCTTATTGTGAGAATATTACAAACGTCTGACAAAACTGAAAAATGTAAATTTCCAATTTCAACCAAACATGCTAGAAATGCTCCAATTGAGCTAATTAGCTTATTGTGAGAATATTGCAATTGCCTGATAAAAGTGAAAAATGTAAATTTCCAATTTCAACCAAACATGCTAGAAATGCTCCAATTGAGCTAATTAGCTTATTGTGAGAATATTACAAACGTCTGACAAAACTGAAAAATGTAAATTTCCAATTTCAACCAAACATGCTAGAAATGCTCCAATTGAGCTAATTAGCTTATTGTGAGAATATTGCAATTGTCTGACAATAGTGAAAAATGTAAATTTCCAATATCAACCAAACATGCTAGAAATGCTCCAATTGAGCTAATTAGCTTATTGTGAGAATATTACAAACGTCTGACAAAACTGAAAAATGTAATTTTCCAATTTCAACCAAACATGCTAGAAATGCTCCAATTGAGCTAATTAGCTTATTGTGAGAATATTACAAACGCCTGACAAAACTGAAAAATGTAAATTTCCAATTTCAACCAAACATGCTAGAAATGCTCTAATTGAGCTAATTAGCTTTTTGTGAGAATATTACAAACGTCTGACAAAAGTGAAAAATGTAAATTTCCAATTTCAACCAAACATGCTAGAAATGCTCCAATTGAGCTAATTAGCTTATTGTGAGAATATTACAAACGTCTGACAAAACTGAAAAATGTAAATTTCCAATTTCAACCAAACATGCTAGAAATGCTCCAATTGAGCTAATTAGCTTATTGAGAGAATATTGCAATTGTCTGACAAAAGTGAAAAATGTAAATTTGCAATTTCAACCAAACATGCTAGAAATGCTCCAATTGAGCTAATTAGCTTATTGCGAGAGTATTACAAACGTCTGACAAACATGATAAATGTAAATTTCCATTTTCAACCAAAAATGCTAGAAATGCTCCAATTGAGCTAATTAGCTTATTGTGAGAATATTACAAACGTCTGACAAAACTGAAAAATGTAAATTTCCAATTTCAACCAAACATGCTAGAAATGCTCCAATTGAGCTAATTAGCTTTTTGAGAGAATATTGCAATTGTCTGACAAAAGTGAAAAATGTAAATTTCCAATTTCAACCAAACATGTTAGAAATGCTCCGATTGAGCTAATTAGCTTATTGTGAGAGTATTACAAACGTCTGACAAACATGATAAATGTAAATTTCCAATTACAACCAAACATGCTAGAAATGCTCTAATTGAGCTAATTAGCTTATTGTGAGAATATTACAAACGTCTGACAACACTGAAAAATGTAAATTTCCAATTTCAACCAAACATACTAGAAATGCTCCAATTGAGCTAATTAGCTTATTGTGAGAATATTAAAAACGTCTGACAAAACTGAAAAATGTAAATTTCCAATTTCAACCAAACATGCTAGAAATGCTCCAATTGAGCTAATTAGCTTATTGTGAGAATATTACAAACGTCTGACAAAACTGAAAAACGTAAATTTCCAATTTCAACCAAACATGCTAGAAATGCTCCAATTTAGCTAATTAGCTTATTGTGAGAATATTGCAATTGTCTGACAAAAGTGAAAAATGTAAATTTCCAATTTCAACCAAACATGCTAGAAATGCTCCAATTGAGCTAATTAGCTTATTGTGAGAATATTACAAACGTATGACAAAAGTGAAAAATGTAAATTTCCAATTTCAACCAAACATGCTAGAAATGCTCCAATTGAGCTAATTAGCTTATTGTGAGAATATTGCAATTGTCTGACAAAAGTGAAAAATGTAAATTTCCAATTTCAACCAAACATGCTAGAAATGCTCCAATTGAGCTAATTAGCTTATTGTGAGAATATTACAAACGTATGACAAAAGTGAAAAATGAAAATTTCCAATTTCAACCAAACATGCTAGAAATGCTCCAATTGAGCTAATTAGCTTATTGTGAGAATATTACAAACGTATGACAAAAGTGAAAAATGAAAATTTCCAATTTCAACCAAACATGCTAGAAATGGTCAAATTGCGCAAATAAGCCTATTGTAAGAATTTTACAAACGTCTGACAAAACTGAAAAATGTAAATTTCCAATTTCAACCAAACATGCTAGAAATGCTCCAATTGAGCTAATTAGCTTATTGTGAGAATATTACAAACGTCTGACAAACATGATAAATATAAATTTCCAATTTCAACTAAACATGCTAGAAATGCTCTAATTGAGCTAATTAGCTTATTGTGAGAATATTACAAACATCTGACAAAACTGAAAAATGTAAATTTCCAATTTCAACCAAACATGCTAGAAATGCTCAAATTGCGCAAATAAGCCTACTGTGGGAATTTTACAAACGTCTGACAAAACTGAAAAATGTAACTTTCCAATTTCAACCAAACATGCTAGAAATGCTCCAAGTGAGCTAATTAGCTTATTGTGAGAATATTGCAATTGTCTGACAAAAGTGAAAAATGTAAATTTCCAATTTCAACCAAACATGCTATAAATGCTCCAATTGAGCTAATTAGCTTATTGTGAGAATATTACAAACGTCTGACAAAACTGAAAAATGTAAATTTCCAATTTCAACCAAACATGCTAGAAATGCTCCAATTGAGCTAATTAGCTTATTGTGAGAATATTGCAATTGCCTGATAAAAGTGAAAAATGTAAATTTCCAATTTCAACCAAACATGCTAGAAATGCTCCAATTGAGCTAATTAGCTTATTGTGAGAATATTACAAACGTCTGACAAAACTGAAAAATGTAAATTTCCAATTTAAACCAAACATGCTAGAAATGCTCCAATTGAGCTAATTAGCTTATTGTGACAATATTACAAACGTCTGACAAACATGATAAATATAAATTTCCAATTTCAACCAAACATGCTAGAAATGCTCCAATTGAGCTAATTAGCTTATTGTGAGAATATTACAAACATCTGACAAAACTGAAAAATGTAAATTTCCAATTTCAACCAAACATGCTAAAAATGCTCAAATTGCGCAAATAAGCCTACTGTAGGAATTTTACAAACGTCTGACAAAACTGAAAAATGTAAATTTCCAATTTCAACCAAACATGCTAGAAATGCTCCAATTGAGCTAATTAGCTTATTGTGAGAGTATTACAAACGTCTGTCAAAACTGAAAAATGTAAATTTCCAATTTCAACCAAACATGCTAGAAATGCTCCAATTGAGCTAATTAGCTTATTGTGAGAATATTACAAACATCTGACAAAACTGAAAAATGTAAATTTCCAATTTCAACCAAACATGCTAGAAATGCTCCAATTGAGCTAATTAGCTTATTGTGAGAATATTACAAACGTATGACAAAAGTGAAAAATGAAAATTTCCAATTTCAACCAAACATGCTAGAAATGCTCCAATTGAGCTAATTAGCTTATTGTGAGAATATTGCAATTGTCTGACAATAGTGAGAAATGTAAATTTCCAATATCAACCAAACATGCTAGAAATGCTCCAATTGAGCTAATTAGCTTATTGTGAGAATATTACAAACGTCTGACAAAAGTGAAAAATGTAAATTTCCAATTTCAACCAAACATGCTAGAAATGCTCCAATTGAGCTAATTAGCTTATTGTGAGAATATTACAAACGCCTGACAAAACTGAAAGATGTAAATTTCCAATTGCAACCAAACATGCTAGAAATGCTCCAATTGAGCTAATTAGCTTATTGTGGGAATATTGCAATTGTCTGACAAAAGTGAAAAATGTAAATTTCCAATTTTAACCAAACATGCTAGAAATGCTCCAATTGAGCTAATTAGCTTATTGTGAGAATATTACAAACGTCTGACAACACTGAAAAATGTAAATTTGCAATTTTAACCAAACATGCTAGAAATGCTCTAATTGAGCTAATTAGCTTATTGAGAGAATATTGCAATTGTCTGACAAAAGTGAAAAATGTAAATTTCCAATTTGAACCAAACATGCTAGAAATGCTCCAATTAAGCTAATTAGCTTATTGTGAGAATATTAAAAACGTCTGACAAAACTGAAAAATGTAAATTTCCAATTTCAACCAAACATGCTAGAAATGCTCCAATTGAGCTAATTAGCTTATTGTGAGAATATTACAAACGTCTGACAAAAGTGAAAAATGTAATTTTCCAATTTCAACCAAACATGCTAGAAATGCTCCAATTGAGCTAATTAGCTTATTGTGAGAATATTGCAATTGTCTGATAAAAGTGAAAAATGTAAATTTCCAATTTCAACCAAACATGCTAGAAATGCTCCAATTGAGCTAATTAGCTTATTGTGAGAATATTACAAACGTCTGACAAAACTGAAAAATATAAATTTCCAATTTCAACCAAACATGCTAGAAATGCTCTAATTGAGCTAATTAGCTTATTGTGAGAATATTACAAACATCTGAAAAAACTGAAAAATGTAAATTTCCAATTTCAACCAAACATGCTAGAAATGCTCAAATTGCGCAAATAAGCCTACTGTAGGAATTTTACAAACGTCTGACAAAACTGAAAAATGTAAATTTCCAATTTCAACCAAACATGCTAGAAATGCTCCAAGTGAGCTAATTAGCTTATTGTGAGAATATTAAAAACGTCTGACAAAACTGAAAAATGTAAATTTCCAATTTCAACCAAACATGCTAGAAATGCTCCAATTGAGCTAATTAGCTTATTGTGAGAATATTACAAACGTCTGACAAAACTGAAAAATGTAAATTTCCAATTTCAACCAAACATGCTAGAAATGCTCCAATTGAGCTAATTAGCTTATTGTGAGAATATTGCAATTCCCTGATAAAAGTGAAAAATGTAAATTTCCAATTTCAACCAAACATGCTAGAAATGCTCCAATTGAGCTAATTAGCTTATTGTGAGAATATTACAAACGTCTGACAAAACTGAAAAATGTAAATTTCCAATTTCAACCAAACATGCTAGAAATGCTCCAATTGAGCTAATTAGCTTATTGTGAGAATATTGCAATTGTCTGACAATAGTGAAAAATGTAAATTTCCAATATCAACCAAACATGCTAGAAATGCTCCAATTGAGCTAATTAGCTTATTGTGAGAATATTACAAACGTCTGACAAAACTGAAAAATGTAATTTTCCAATTTCAACCAAACATGCTAGAAATGCTCCAATTGAGCTAATTAGCTTATTGTGAGAATATTACAAACGCCTGACAAAACTGAAAAATGTAAATTTCCAATTTCAACCAAACATGCTAGAAATGCTCTAATTGAGCTAATTAGCTTTTTGTGAGAATATTACAAACGTCTGACAAAAGTGAAAAATGTAAATTTCCAATTTCAACCAAACATGCTAGAAATGCTCCAATTGAGCTAATTAGCTTATTGTGAGAATATTACAAACGTCTGACAAAACTGAAAAATGTAAATTTCCAATTTCAACCAAACATGCTAGAAATGCTCCAATTGAGCTAATTAGCTTATTGAGAGAATATTGCAATTGTCTGACAAAAGTGAAAAATGTAAATTTGCAATTTCAACCAAACATGCTAGAAATGCTCCAATTGAGCTAATTAGCTTATTGCGAGAGTATTACAAACGTCTGACAAACATGATAAATGTAAATTTCCATTTTCAACCAAAAATGCTAGAAATGCTCCAATTGAGCTAATTAGCTTATTGTGAGAATATTACAAACGTCTGACAAAACTGAAAAATGTAAATTTCCAATTTCAACCAAACATGCTAGAAATGCTCCAATTGAGCTAATTAGCTTTTTGAGAGAATATTGCAATTGTCTGACAAAAGTGAAAAATGTAAATTTCCAATTTCAACCAAACATGTTAGAAATGCTCCGATTGAGCTAATTAGCTTATTGTGAGAGTATTACAAACGTCTGACAAACATGATAAATGTAAATTTCCAATTACAACCAAACATGCTAGAAATGCTCTAATTGAGCTAATTAGCTTATTGTGAGAATATTACAAACGTCTGACAACACTGAAAAATGTAAATTTCCAATTTCAACCAAACATACTAGAAATGCTCCAATTGAGCTAATTAGCTTATTGTGAGAATATTAAAAACGTCTGACAAAACTGAAAAATGTAAATTTCCAATTTCAACCAAACATGCTAGAAATGCTCCAATTGAGCTAATTAGCTTATTGTGAGAATATTACAAACGTCTGACAAAACTGAAAAACGTAAATTTCCAATTTCAACCAAACATGCTAGAAATGCTCCAATTTAGCTAATTAGCTTATTGTGAGAATATTGCAATTGTCTGACAAAAGTGAAAAATGTAAATTTCCAATTTCAACCAAACATGCTAGAAATGCTCCAATTGAGCTAATTAGCTTATTGTGAGAATATTACAAACGTATGACAAAAGTGAAAAATGTAAATTTCCAATTTCAACCAAACATGCTAGAAATGCTCCAATTGAGCTAATTAGCTTATTGTGAGAATATTGCAATTGTCTGACAAAAGTGAAAAATGTAAATTTCCAATTTCAACCAAACATGCTAGAAATGCTCCAATTGAGCTAATTAGCTTATTGTGAGAATATTACAAACGTATGACAAAAGTGAAAAATGAAAATTTCCAATTTCAACCAAACATGCTAGAAATGGTCAAATTGCGCAAATAAGCCTATTGTAAGAATTTTACAAACGTCTGACAAAACTGAAAAATGTAAATTTCCAATTTCAACCAAACATGCTAGAAATGCTCCAATTGAGCTAATTAGCTTATTGTGAGAATATTACAAACGTCTGACAAACATGATAAATATAAATTTCCAATTTCAACTAAACATGCTAGAAATGCTCTAATTGAGCTAATTAGCTTATTGTGAGAATATTACAAACATCTGACAAAACTGAAAAATGTAAATTTCCAATTTCAACCAAACATGCTAGAAATGCTCAAATTGCGCAAATAAGCCTACTGTGGGAATTTTACAAACGTCTGACAAAACTGAAAAATGTAACTTTCCAATTTCAACCAAACATGCTAGAAATGCTCCAAGTGAGCTAATTAGCTTATTGTGAGAATATTGCAATTGTCTGACAAAAGTGAAAAATGTAAATTTCCAATTTCAACCAAACATGCTATAAATGCTCCAATTGAGCTAATTAGCTTATTGTGAGAATATTACAAACGTCTGACAAAACTGAAAAATGTAAATTTCCAATTTCAACCAAACATGCTAGAAATGCTCCAATTGAGCTAATTAGCTTATTGTGAGAATATTGCAATTGCCTGATAAAAGTGAAAAATGTAAATTTCCAATTTCAACCAAACATGCTAGAAATGCTCCAATTGAGCTAATTAGCTTATTGTGAGAATATTACAAACGTCTGACAAAACTGAAAAATGTAAATTTCCAATTTAAACCAAACATGCTAGAAATGCTCCAATTGAGCTAATTAGCTTATTGTGACAATATTACAAACGTCTGACAAACATGATAAATATAAATTTCCAATTTCAACCAAACATGCTAGAAATGCTCCAATTGAGCTAATTAGCTTATTGTGAGAATATTACAAACATCTGACAAAACTGAAAAATGTAAATTTCCAATTTCAACCAAACATGCTAAAAATGCTCAAATTGCGCAAATAAGCCTACTGTAGGAATTTTACAAACGTCTGACAAAACTGAAAAATGTAAATTTCCAATTTCAACCAAACATGCTAGAAATGCTCCAATTGAGCTAATTAGCTTATTGTGAGAGTATTACAAACGTCTGTCAAAACTGAAAAATGTAAATTTCCAATTTCAACCAAACATGCTAGAAATGCTCCAATTGAGCTAATTAGCTTATTGTGAGAATATTACAAACATCTGACAAAACTGAAAAATGTAAATTTCCAATTTCAACCAAACATGCTAGAAATGCTCCAATTGAGCTAATTAGCTTATTGTGAGAATATTACAAACGTATGACAAAAGTGAAAAATGAAAATTTCCAATTTCAACCAAACATGCTAGAAATGCTCCAATTGAGCTAATTAGCTTATTGTGAGAATATTGCAATTGTCTGACAATAGTGAGAAATGTAAATTTCCAATATCAACCAAACATGCTAGAAATGCTCCAATTGAGCTAATTAGCTTATTGTGAGAATATTACAAACGTCTGACAAAAGTGAAAAATGTAAATTTCCAATTTCAACCAAACATGCTAGAAATGCTCCAATTGAGCTAATTAGCTTATTGTGAGAATATTACAAACGCCTGACAAAACTGAAAGATGTAAATTTCCAATTGCAACCAAACATGCTAGAAATGCTCCAATTGAGCTAATTAGCTTATTGTGGGAATATTGCAATTGTCTGACAAAAGTGAAAAATGTAAATTTCCAATTTTAACCAAACATGCTAGAAATGCTCCAATTGAGCTAATTAGCTTATTGTGAGAATATTACAAACGTCTGACAACACTGAAAAATGTAAATTTGCAATTTTAACCAAACATGCTAGAAATGCTCTAATTGAGCTAATTAGCTTATTGAGAGAATATTGCAATTGTCTGACAAAAGTGAAAAATGTAAATTTCCAATTTGAACCAAACATGCTAGAAATGCTCCAATTAAGCTAATTAGCTTATTGTGAGAATATTAAAAACGTCTGACAAAACTGAAAAATGTAAATTTCCAATTTCAACCAAACATGCTAGAAATGCTCCAATTGAGCTAATTAGCTTATTGTGAGAATATTACAAACGTCTGACAAAAGTGAAAAATGTAATTTTCCAATTTCAACCAAACATGCTAGAAATGCTCCAATTGAGCTAATTAGCTTATTGTGAGAATATTGCAATTGTCTGATAAAAGTGAAAAATGTAAATTTCCAATTTCAACCAAACATGCTAGAAATGCTCCAATTGAGCTAATTAGCTTATTGTGAGAATATTACAAACGTCTGACAAAACTGAAAAATATAAATTTCCAATTTCAACCAAACATGCTAGAAATGCTCTAATTGAGCTAATTAGCTTATTGTGAGAATATTACAAACATCTGAAAAAACTGAAAAATGTAAATTTCCAATTTCAACCAAACATGCTAGAAATGCTCAAATTGCGCAAATAAGCCTACTGTAGGAATTTTACAAACGTCTGACAAAACTGAAAAATGTAAATTTCCAATTTCAACCAAACATGCTATAAATGCTCCAATTGAGCTAATTTGCTTATTGTGAGAATATTACAAACGTCTGTCAAAACTGAAAAATGTAAATTTCCAATTTCAACCAAACATGCTAGAAATGCTCCAATTGAGCTAATTAGCTTATTTTGAGAATATTGCAATTGTCTGACAAAAGTGAAAAATGTAAATTTCCAATTTCAACCAAACATGCTAGAAATGCTCCAATTGAGCTAATTAGCTTATTGTGAGAATATTACAAACGTATGACAAAAGTGAAAAATGAAAATTTCCAATTTCAACCAAACATGCTAGAAATGCTCCAATTGAGCTAATTAGCTTATTGTGAGAATATTGCAATTGTCTGACAATAGTGAAAAATGTAAATTTCCAATATCAACCAAACATGCTAGAAATGTTCCAATTGAGCTAATTAGCTTATTGTGAGAATATTACAAACGTCTGACAAAACTGAAAAATGTAATTTTCCAATTTCAACCAAACATGCTAGAAATGCTCCAATTGAGCTAATTAGCTTATTGTGAGAATATTACAAACGCCTGACAAAACTGAAAAATGTAAATTTCCAATTTCAACCAAACATGCTAGAAATGCTCCAATTGAGCTAATTAGCTTATTGTGAGAATATTGCAATTGTCTGACAAAAGTGAAAAATGTAAATTTCCAATTTTAACCAAACATGCTAGAAATGCTCCAATTGAGCTAATTAGCTTATTGTGAGAATATTACAAACGTCTGACAACACTGAAAAATGTAAATTTCCAATTTCAACCAAACATGCTAGAAATGCTCCAATTGAGCTAATTAGCTTATTGTGAGAATATTGCAATTGTCTGACAAAAGTGAAAAATGTAAATTTCCAATTTGAACCAAACATGCTAGAAATGCTCCAATTGAGCTAATTAGCTTATTGTGAGAATATTACAAACGTCTGACAAAAGTGAAAAATGTAAATTTCCAATTTCAACCAAACATGCTAGAAATGCTCCAATTGAGCTAATTAGCTTATTGTGAGAATATTACAAACGTCTGAAAAACATGATAAATGTAAATTTCCAATTTCAACCAAACATGCTAGAAATGCTCTAATTGAGCTAATTAGCTCATTGAGAGAATATTGCAATTGTCTGACAAAAGTGAAAAATGTAAATTTCCAATTTCAACCAAACATGCTAGAAATGCTCCAATTGAGCTAATTAGCTTATTGTGAGAATATTGCAATTGTCTGACAAAAGTGAAAAATGTAAATTTCCAATTTCAACCAAACATGCTAGAAATGCTCCAATTGAGCTAATTAGCTTATTGTGAGAATATTGCAATTGTCTGACAAAAGTGAAAAATGTAAATTTCCAATTTCAACCAAACATGCTAGAAATGCTCCAATTGAGCTAATTAGCTTATTGTGAGAATATTACAAACGTCTGACAAACATGATAAATATAAATTTCCAATTTCAACTAAACATGCTAGAAATGCTCTAATTGAGCTAACTAGCTTATTGTGAGAATATTACAAACATCTGACAAAACTGAAAAATGTAAATTTCCAATTTCAACCAAACATGCTAGAAATGCTCAAATTGCGCAAATAAGCCTACTGTAGGAATTTTACAAACGTCTGACAAAACTGAAAAATGTAAATTTCCAATTTCAACCAAACATGCTAGAAATGCTCCAATTGAGCTAATTAGTTTATTGTGAGAATATTAAAAACGTCTGACAAAACTGAAAAATGTAAATTTCCAATTTCAACCAAACATGCTAGAAATGCTCCAATTGAGCTAATTAGCTTATTGTGAGAATATTGCAATTGTCTGATGAAAGTAAAAAATGTAAATTTCCAATTTCAACCAAACATGCTAGAAGTGCTCCAATTGAGCTAATTAGCTTATTGTGAGAATATTACAAACGTCTGACAAAACTGAAAAATGTAAATTTCCAATTTAAACCAAACATGCTAGAAATGCTCCAATTGAGCTAATTAGCTTATTGTGAGAATATTACAAACGTCTGACAAACATGATAAATATAAATTTCCAATTTCAACCAAACATGCTAGAAATGCTCTAATTGAGCTAATTAGCTTATTGTGAGAATATTACAAACGTCTGACAAACATAATAAATATAAATTTCCAATTTCAACCAAACATGCTAGAAATGCTCCAATTGAGCTAATTAGCTTATTGTGAGAATATTACAAACGTCTGACAAACATGATAAATGTAAATTTCCAATTTCAACCAAACATGCTAGAAATGCTCTAATTGAGCTAATTATCTTATTGAGAGAATATTGCAATTGTCTGACAAAAGTGAAAAATGTAAATTTCCAATTTCAACCAAACATGCTAGAAATGCTCCAATTGAGCTAATTAGCTTATTGTGAGAATATTGCAATTGTCTGACAAAAGTGAAAAATGTAAATTTCCAATTTCAACCAAACATGCTAGAAATGCTCCAATTGAGCTAATTAGCTTATTGTGAGAATATTGCAATTGTCTGACAAAAGTGAAAAATGTAAATTTCCAATTTCAACCAAACATGCTAGAAATGCTCCAATTGAGCTAATTAGCTTATTGTGAGAATATTACAAACGTATGACAAAAGTGAAAAATGAAAATTTCCAATTTCAACCAAACATGCTAGAAATGGTCAAATTGCGCAAATAAGCCTACTGTAAGAATTTTACAAACGTCTGACAAAACTGAAAAATGTAAATTTCCAATTTCAACCAAACATGCTAGAAATGCTCCAATTGAGCTAATTAGCTTATTGTGAGAATATTACAAACGTCTGACAAACATGATAAATATAAATTTCCAATTTCAACTAAACACGCTAGAAATGCTCTAATTGAGCTAATTAGCTTATTGTGAGAATATTACAAACATCTGACAAAACTGAAAAATGTAAATTTCAAATTTCAACCAAACATGCTAGAAATGCTCAAATTGCGCAAATAAGCCTACTGTAGGAATTTTACAAACGTCTGACAAAACTGAAAAATGTAAATTTCCAATTTCAACCAAACATGCTAGAAATGCTCCAATTGAGCTAATTAGCTTATTGTGGGAATATTAAAAACGTCTGACAAAACTGAAAAATGTAAATTTCCAATTTCAACCAAACATGCTAGAAATGCTCCAATTGAGCTAATTAGCTTATTGTGAGAATATTACAAACGTCTGACAAAACTGAAAAATGTAAATTTCCAATTTCAACCAAACATGCTAGAAATGCTCTAATTGAGCTAATTAGCTTATTGTGAGAATATTACAAACGTCTGACAAACATGATAAATATAAATTTCCAATTTCAACCAAACATGCTAGAAATGCTCTAATTGAGCTAATTAGCTTATTGTGAGAATTTTACAAACGTCTGACAAAACTGAAAAATGTAAATTTCCAATTTCAACCAAACATGCTAGAAATGCTCCAATTGAGCTAATTAGCTTATTGTGAGAATATTACAAACGTCTGACAAACATGATAAATATAAATTTCCAATTTCAACTAAACACGCTAGAAATGCTCTAATTGAGCTAATTAGCTTATTGTGAGAATATTACAAACATCTGACAAAACTGAAAAATGTAAATTTCAAATTTCAACCAAACATGCTAGAAATGCTCAAATTGCGCAAATAAGCCTACTGTAGGAATTTTACAAACGTCTGACAAAACTGAAAAATGTAAATTTCCAATTTCAACCAAACATGCTAGAAATGCTCCAATTGAGCTAATTAGCTTATTGTGAGAATATTAAAAACGTCTGAAAAAACTGAAAAATGTAAATTTCCAATTTCAACCAAACATGCTAGAAATGCTCCAATTGAGCTAATTAGCTTATTGTGAGAATATTACAAACGTCTGACAAAACTGAAAAATGTAAATTTCCAATTTCAACCAAACATGCTAGAAATGCTCCAATTGAGCTAATTAGCTTATTGTGAGAATATTGCAATTGTCTGATAAAAGTGAAAAATGTAAATTTCCAATTTCAACCAAACATGCTAGAAATGCTCCAATTGAGCTAATTAGCTTATTGTGAGAATATTACAAACGTCTGTCAAAGCTGAAAATTGTAAATTTCCAATTTCAACCAAACATGCTAGAAATGCTCCAATTGAGCTAATTAGCTTATTTTGAGAATATTGCAATTGTCTGACAAAAGTGAAAAATGTAAATTTCCAATTTCAACCAAACATGCTAGAAATGCTCCAATTGAGCTAATTAGCTTATTGTGAGAATATTACAAACGTATGACAAAAGTGAAAAATGAAAATTTCCAATTTCAACCAAACATGCTAGAAATGCTCCAATTGAGCTAATTAGCTTATTGTGAGAATATTGCAATTGTCTGACAATAGTGAAAAATGTAAATTTCCAATATCAACCAAACATGCTAGAAATGTTCCAATTGAGCTAATTAGCTTATTGTGAGAATATTACAAACGTCTGACAAAACTGAAAAATGTAATTTTCCAATTTCAACCAAACATGCTAGAAATGCTCCAATTGAGCTAATTAGCTTATTGTGAGAATATTACAAACGCCTGACAAAACTGAAAAATGTAAATTTCCAATTTCAACCAAACATGCTAGAAATGCTCCAATTGAGCTAATTAGCTTATTGTGAGAATATTGCAATTGTCTGACAAAAGTGAAACATGTAAATTTCCAATTTTAACCAAACATGCTAGAAATGCTCCAATTGAGCTAATTAGCTTATTGTGAGAATATTACAAACGTCTGACAACACTGAAAAATGTAAATTTCCAATTTCAACCAAACATGCTAGAAATGCTCCAATTGAGCTAATTAGCTTATTGTGAGAATATTAAAAACGTCTGACAAAACTGAAAAATGTAATTTTCCAATTTCAACCAAACATGCTAGAAATGCTCCAATTGAGCTAATTAGCTTATTGTGAGAATATTACAAACGTCTGACCAAACTGAAAAATGTAAATTTCCAATTTCAACCAAACATGCTAGAAATGCTCCAATTGAGCTAATTAGCTTATTGTGAGAATATTGCAATTGTCTGACAAAAGTGAAAAATGTAAATTTCCAATTTCAACCAAACATGCTAGAAATGCTCCAATTGAGCTAATTAGCTTATTGTGAGAATATTACTAACGTCTGACAACACTGAAAAATGTAAATTTCCAATTTCAACCAAACATGCTAGAAATGCTCCAATTGAGCTAATTAGCTTATTGTGAGAATATTGCAATTGTCTGACAAAAGTGAAAAATGTAAATTTCCAATTTCAACCAAACATGCTAGAAATGCTCCAATTGAGCTAATTAGCTTATTGTGAGAATATTACAAGTGTCTGACAAAAGTGAAAAATGTAAATTTCCAATTTGAACCAAACATGCTAGAAATGCTCCAATTGAGCTAATTAGCTTATTGTGAGAATATTACAAACGTCTGACAAAAGTGAAAAATGTAAATTTCCAATTTCAACCAAACATGCTAGAAATGCTCCAATTGAGCTAATTAGCTTATTGTGAGAATATTACAAACGTCTGACAAACATGATAAATGTAAATTTCCAATTTCAACCAAACATGCTAGAAATGCTCTATTGAGCTAATTAGCTCATTGAGAGAATATTGCAATTGTCTGACAAAAGTGAAAAATGTAAATTTCCAATTTCAACCAAACATGCTAGAAATGCTCCAATTGAGCTAATTAGCTTATTGTGAGAATATTGCAATTGTCTGACAAAAGTGAAAAATGTAAATTTCCAATTTCAACCAAACATGCTAGAAATGCTCCAATTGAGCTAATTAGCTTATTGTGAGAATATTGCAATTGTCTGACAAAAGTGAAAAATGTAAATTTCCAATTTCAACCAAACATGCTAGAAATGCTCAAATTGCGCAAATAAGCCTACTGTAGGAATTTTACAAACGTCTGACAAAACTGAAAAATGTAAATTTCCAATTTCAACCAAACATGCTAGAAATGCTCCAATTGAGCTAATTAGCTTATTGTGAGAATATTGCAATTGTCTGATGAAAGTGAAAAATGTAAATTTCCAATTTCAACCAAACATGCTAGAAGTGCTCCAATTGAGCTAATTAGCTTATTGTGAGAATATTACAAACGTCTGACAAAACTGAAAAATGTAAATTTCCAATTTAAACCAAACATGCTAGAAATGCTCCAATTGAGCTAATTAGCTTATTGTGAGAATATTACAAACGTCTGACAAACATGATAAATATAAATTTCCAATTTCAACCAAACATGCTAGAAATGCTCTAATTGAGCTAATTAGCTTATTGTGAGAATATTACAAACGTCTGACAAACATAATAAATATAAATTTCCAATTTCAACCAAACATGCTAGAAATGCTCCAATTGAGCTAATTAGCTTATTGTGAGAATATTACAAACGTCTGACAAACATGATAAATGTAAATTTCCAATTTCAACCAAACATGCTAGAAATGCTCCAATTGAGCTAATTAGCTTATTGTGAGAATATTGCAATTGTCTGACAAAAGTGAAAAATGTAAATTTCCAATTTCAACCAAACATGCTAGAAATGCTCCAATTGAGCTAATTAGCTTATTGTGAGAATATTGCAATTATCTGACAAAAGTGAAAAATGTAAATTTCCAATTTCAACCAAACATGCTAGAAATGCTCCAATTGAGCTAATTAGCTTATTGTGAGAATATTACAAACGTATGACAAAAGTGAAAAATGAAAATTTCCAATTTCAACCAAACATGCTAGAAATGGTCAAATTGCGCAAATAAGCCTACTGTAAGAATTTTACAAACAACTGACAAAACTGAAAAATGTAAATTTCCAATTTCAACCAAACATGCTAGAAATGCTCCAATTGAGCTAATTAGCTTATTGTGAGAATATTACAAACGTCTGACAAACATGATAAATATAAATTTCCAATTTCAACTAAACACGCTAGAAATGCTCTAATTGAGCTAATTAGCTTATTGTGAGAATATTACAAACGTCTGACAAAACTGAAAAATGTAAATTTCCAATTTCAACCAAACATGCTAGAAATGCTCCAATTGAGCTAATTAGCTTATTGTGAGAATATTGCAATTGTCTGATAAAAGTGAAAAATGTAAATTTCCAATTTCAACCAAACATGCTAGAAATGCTCCAATTGAGCTAATTAGCTTATTGTGAGAATATTACAAACGTCTGTCAAAACTGAAAATTGTAAATTTCCAATTTCAACCAAACATGCTAGAAATGCTCCAATTGAGCTAATTAGCTTATTTTGAGAATATTGCAATTGTCTGACAAAAGTGAAAAATGTAAATTTCCAATTTCAACCAAACATGCTAGAAATGCTCCAATTGAGCTAATTAGCTTATTGTGAGAATATTACAAACGTATGACAAAAGTGAAAAATGAAAATTTCCAATTTCAACCAAACATGCTAGAAATGCTCCAATTGAGCTAATTAGCTTATTGTGAGAATATTGCAATTGTCTGACAATAGTGAAAAATGTAAATTTCCAATATCAACCAAACATGCTAGAAATGTTCCAATTGAGCTAATTAGCTTATTGTGAGAATATTACAAACGTCTGACAAAACTGAAAAATGTAATTTTCCAATTTCAACCAAACATGCTAGAAATGCTCCAATTGAGCTAATTAGCTTATTGTGAGAATATTACAAACGCCTGACAAAACTGAAAAATGTAAATTTCCAATTTCAACCAAACATGCTAGAAATGCTCCAATTGAGCTAATTAGCTTATTGTGAGAATATTGCAATTGTCTGACAAAAGTGAAAAATGTAAATTTCCAATTTTAACCAAACATGCTAGAAATGCTCCAATTGAGCTAATTAGCTTATTGTGAGAATATTACAAACGTCTGACAACACTGAAAAATGTAAATTTCCAATTTCAACCAAACATGCTAGAAATGCTCCAATTGAGCTAATTAGCTTATTGTGAGAATATTGCAATTGTCTGACAAAAGTGAAAAATGTAAATTTCCAATTTGAACCAAACATGCTAGAAATGCTCCAATTGAGCTAATTAGCTTATTGTGAGAATATTACAAACGTCTGACAAAAGTGAAAAATGTAAATTTCCAATTTCAACCAAACATGCTAGAAATGCTCCAATTGAGCTAATTAGCTTATTGTGAGAATATTACAAACGTCTGACAAACATGATAAATGTAAATTTCCAATTTCAACCAAACATGCTAGAAATGCTCTAATTGAGCTAATTAGCTCATTGAGAGAATATTGCAATTGTCTGACAAAAGTGAAAAATGTAAATTTCCAATTTCAACCAAACATGCTAGAAATGCTCCAATTGAGCTAATTAGCTTATTGTGAGAATATTGCAATTGTCTGACAAAAGTGAAAAATGTAAATTTCCAATTTCAACCAAACATGCTAGAAATGCTCCAATTGAGCTAATTAGCTTATTGTGAGAATATTGCAATTGTCTGACAAAAGTGAAAAATGTAAATTTCCAATTTCAACCAAACATGCTAGAAATGCTCAAATTGCGCAAATAAGCCTACTGTAGGAATTTTACAAACGTCTGACAAAACTGAAAAATGTAAATTTCCAATTTCAACCAAACATGCTAGAAATGCTCCAATTGAGCTAATTAGCTTATTGTGAGAATATTGCAATTGTCTGATGAAAGTGAAAAATGTAAATTTCCAATTTCAACCAAACATGCTAGAAGTGCTCCAATTGAGCTAATTAGCTTATTGTGAGAATATTACAAACGTCTGACAAAACTGAAAAATGTAAATTTCCAATTTAAACCAAACATGCTAGAAATGCTCCAATTGAGCTAATTAGCTTATTGTGAGAATATTACAAACGTCTGACAAACATGATAAATATAAATTTCCAATTTCAACCAAACATGCTAGAAATGCTCTAATTGAGCTAATTAGCTTATTGTGAGAATATTACAAACGTCTGACAAACATAATAAATATAAATTTCCAATTTCAACCAAACATGCTAGAAATGCTCCAATTGAGCTAATTAGCTTATTGTGAGAATATTACAAACGTCTGACAAACATGATAAATGTAAATTTCCAATTTCAACCAAACATGCTAGAAATGCTCCAATTGAGCTAATTAGCTTATTGTGAGAATATTGCAATTGTCTGACAAAAGTGAAAAATGTAAATTTCCAATTTGAACCAAACATGCTAGAAATGCTCCAATTGAGCTAATTAGCTTATTGTGAGAATATTACAAACGTCTGACAAAAGTGAAAAATGTAAATTTCCAATTTCAACCAAACATGCTAGAAATGCTCCAATTGAGCTAATTAGCTTATTGTGAGAATATTACAAACGTCTGACAAACATGATAAATGTAAATTTCCAATTTCAACCAAACATGCTAGAAATGCTCTAATTGAGCTAATTAGCTCATTGAGAGAATATTGCAATTGTCTGACAAAAGTGAAAAATGTAAATTTCCAATTTCAACCAAACATGCTAGAAATGCTCCAATTGAGCTAATTAGCTTATTGTGAGAATATTGCAATTGTCTGACAAAAGTGAAAAATGTAAATTTCCAATTTCAACCAAACATGCTAGAAATGCTCCAATTGAGCTAATTAGCTTATTGTGAGAATATTGCAATTGTCTGACAAAAGTGAAAAATGTAAATTTCCAATTTCAACCAAACATGCTAGAAATGCTCAAATTGCGCAAATAAGCCTACTGTAGGAATTTTACAAACGTCTGACAAAACTGAAAAATGTAAATTTCCAATTTCAACCAAACATGCTAGAAATGCTCCAATTGAGCTAATTAGCTTATTGTGAGAATATTGCAATTGTCTGATGAAAGTGAAAAATGTAAATTTCCAATTTCAACCAAACATGCTAGAAGTGCTCCAATTGAGCTAATTAGCTTATTGTGAGAATATTACAAACGTCTGACAAAACTGAAAAATGTAAATTTCCAATTTAAACCAAACATGCTAGAAATGCTCCAATTGAGCTAATTAGCTTATTGTGAGAATATTACAAACGTCTGACAAACATGATAAATATAAATTTCCAATTTCAACCAAACATGCTAGAAATGCTCTAATTGAGCTAATTAGCTTATTGTGAGAATATTACAAACGTCTGACAAACATAATAAATATAAATTTCCAATTTCAACCAAACATGCTAGAAATGCTCCAATTGAGCTAATTAGCTTATTGTGAGAATATTACAAACGTCTGACAAACATGATAAATGTAAATTTCCAATTTCAACCAAACATGCTAGAAATGCTCCAATTGAGCTAATTAGCTTATTGTGAGAATATTGCAATTGTCTGACAAAAGTGAAAAATGTAAATTTCCAATTTCAACCAAACATGCTAGAAATGCTCCAATTGAGCTAATTAGCTTATTGTGAGAATATTGCAATTGTCTGACAAAAGTGAAAAATGTAAATTTCCAATTTCAACCAAACATGCTAGAAATGCTCCAATTGAGCTAATTAGCTTATTGTGAGAATATTACAAACGTATGACAAAAGTGAAAAATGAAAATTTCCAATTTCAACCAAACATGCTAGAAATGGTCAAATTGCGCAAATAAGCCTACTGTAAGAATTTTACAAACGTCTGACAAAACTGAAAAATGTAAATTTCCAATTTCAACCAAACATGCTAGAAATGCTCCAATTGAGCTAATTAGCTTATTGTGAGAATATTACAAACGTCTGACAAACATGATAAATATAAATTTCCAATTTCAGCTAAACACGCTAGAAATGCTCTAATTGAGCTAATTAGCTTATTGTGAGAATATTACAAACGTCCGACAAAACTGAAAAATGTAAATTTCCAATTTCAACCAAACATGCTAGAAATGCTCCAATTGAGCTAATTAGCTTATTGTGAGAATATTGCAATTGTCTGATAAAAGTGAAAAATGTAAATTTCCAATTTCAACCAAACATGCTAGAAATGCTCCAATTGAGCTAATTAGCTTATTGTGAGAATATTACAAACGTCTGTCAAAACTGAAAATTGTAAATTTCCAATTTCAACCAAACATGCTAGAAATGCTCCAATTGAGCTAATTAGCTTATTTTGAGAATATTGCAATTGTCTGACAAAAGTGAAAAATGTAAATTTCCAATTTCAACCAAACATGCTAGAAATGCTCCAATTGAGCTAATTAGCTTATTGTGAGAATATTACAAACGTATGACAAAAGTGAAAAATGAAAATTTCCAATTTCAACCAAACATGCTAGAAATGCTCCAATTGAGCTAATTAGCTTATTGTGAGAATATTGCAATTGTCTGACAATAGTGAAAAATGTAAATTTCCAATATCAACCAAACATGCTAGAAATGTTCCAATTGAGCTAATTAGCTTATTGTGAGAATATTACAAACGTCTGACAAAACTGAAAAATGTAATTTTCCAATTTCAACCAAACATGCTAGAAATGCTCCAATTGAGCTAATTAGCTTATTGTGAGAATATTACAAACGTCTGACAAAACTGAAAAATGTAAATTTCCAATTTCAACCAAACATGCTAGAAATGCTCCAATTGAGCTAATTAGCTTATTGTGAGAATATTGCAATTGTCTGACAAAAGTGAAAAATGTAAATTTCCAATTTTAACCAAACATGCTAGAAATGCTCCAATTGAGCTAATTAGCTTATTGTGAGAATATTACAAACGTCTGACAACACTGAAAAATGTAAATTTCCAATTTAAACCAAACATGCTAGAAATGCTCCAATTGAGCTAATTAGCTTATTGTGAGAATATTACAAACGTCTGACAAACATGATAAATATAAATTTCCAATTTCAACCAAACATGCTAGAAATGCTCTAATTGAGCTAATTAGCTTATTGTGAGAATATTACAAACGTCTGACAAACATAATAAATATAAATTTCCAATTTCAACCAAACATGCTAGAAATGCTCCAATTGAGCTAATTAGCTTATTGTGAGAATATTACAAACGTCTGACAAACATGATAAATGTAAATTTCCAATTTCAACCAAACATGCTAGAAATGCTCCAATTGAGCTAATTAGCTTATTGTGAGAATATTGCAATTGTCTGACAAAAGTGAAAAATGTAAATTTCCAATTTCAACCAAACATGCTAGAAATGCTCCAATTGAGCTAATTAGCTTATTGTGAGAATATTGCAATTGTCTGACAAAAGTGAAAAATGTAAATTTCCAATTTCAACCAAACATGCTAGAAATGCTCCAATTGAGCTAATTAGCTTATTGTGAGAATATTACAAACGTATGACAAAAGTGAAAAATGAAAATTTCCAATTTCAACCAAACATGCTAGAAATGGTCAAATTGCGCAAATAAGCCTACTGTAAGAATTTTACAAACGTCTGACAAAACTGAAAAATGTAAATTTCCAATTTCAACCAAACATGCTAGAAATGCTCCAATTGAGCTAATTAGCTTATTGTGAGAATATTACAAACGTCTGACAAACATGATAAATATAAATTTCCAATTTCAACTAAACACGCTAGAAATGCTCTAATTGAGCTAATTAGCTTATTGTGAGAATATTACAAACGTCTGACAAAACTGAAAAATGTAAATTTCCAATTTCAACCAAACATGCTAGAAATGCTCCAATTGAGCTAATTAGCTTATTGTGAGAATATTGCAATTGTCTGATAAAAGTGAAAAATGTAAATTTCCAATTTCAACCAAACATGCTAGAAATGCTCCAATTGAGCTAATTAGCTTATTGTGAGAATATTACAAACGTCTGTCAAAACTGAAAAATGTAATTTTCCAATTTCAACCAAACATGCTAGAAATGCTCCAATTGAGCTAATTAGCTTATTGTGAGAATATTACAAACGTCTGATGAAAGTGAAAAATGTAAATTTCCAATTTCAACCAAACATGCTAGAAGTGCTCCAATTGAGCTAATTAGCTTATTGTGAGAATATTACAAACGTCTGACAAAACTGAAAAATGTAAATTTCCAATTTAAACCAAACATGCTAGAAATGCTCCAATTGAGCTAATTAGCTTATTGTGAGAATATTACAAACGTCTGACAAACATGATAAATATAAATTTCCAATTTCAACCAAACATGCTAGAAATGCTCTAATTGAGCTAATTAGCTTATTGTGAGAATATTACAAACGTCTGACAAACATAATAAATATAAATTTCCAATTTCAACCAAACATGCTAGAAATGCTCCAATTGAGCTAATTAGCTTATTGTGAGAATATTACAAACGTCTGACAAACATGATAAATGTAAATTTCCAATTTCAACCAAACATGCTAGAAATGCTCCAATTGAGCTAATTAGCTTATTGTGAGAATATTGCAATTGTCTGACAAAAGTGAAAAATGTAAATTTCCAATTTCAACCAAACATGCTAGAAATGCTCCAATTGAGCTAATTAGCTTATTGTGAGAATATTGCAATTGTCTGACAAAAGTGAAAAATGTAAATTTCCAATTTCAACCAAACATGCTAGAAATGCTCCAATTGAGCTAATTAGCTTATTGTGAGAATATTACAAACGTATGACAAAAGTGAAAAATGAAAATTTCCAATTTCAACCAAACATGCTAGAAATGGTCAAATTGCGCAAATAAGCCTACTGTAAGAATTTTACAAACGTCTGACAAAACTGAAAAATGTAAATTTCCAATTTCAACCAAACATGCTAGAAATGCTCCAATTGAGCTAATTAGCTTATTGTGAGAATATTACAAACGTCTGACAAACATGATAAATATAAATTTCCAATTTCAACTAAACACGCTAGAAATGCTCTAATTGAGCTAATTAGCTTATTGTGAGAATATTACAAACGTCTGACAAAACTGAAAAATGTAAATTTCCAATTTCAACCAAACATGCTAGAAATGCTCCAATTGAGCTAATTAGCTTATTGTGAGAATATTGCAATTGTCTGATAAAAGTGAAAAATGTAAATTTCCAATTTCAACCAAACATGCTAGAAATGCTCCAATTGAGCTAATTAGCTTATTGTGAGAATATTACAAACGTCTGACAAAACTGAAAAATGTAAATTTCCAATTTAAACCAAACATGCTAGAAATGCTCCAATTGAGCTAATTAGCTTATTGTGAGAATATTACAAACGTCTGACAAACATGATAAATATAAATTTCCAATTTCAACCAAACATGCTAGAAATGCTCTAATTGAGCTAATTAGCTTATTGTGAGAATATTACAAACATCTGACAAAACTGAAAAATGTAAATTTCCAATTTCAACCAAACATGCTAGAAATGCTCAAATTGCGCAAATAAGCCTACTGTAGGAATTTTACAAACGTCTGACAAAACTGAAAAATGTAAATTTCCAATTTTAACCAAACATGCTAGAAATGCTCCAATTGAGCTAATTAGCTTATTGAGAGAATATTGCAATTGTCTGACAAAAGTGAAAAATGTAAATTTCCAATTTCAACCAAACATGCTAGAAATGCTCCAATTGAGCTAATTAGCTTATTGTGAGAATATTGCAATTGTCTGACAAAAGTGAAAAATTTAAATTTCCAATTTCAACCAAACATGCTAGAAATGCTCCAATTGAGCTAATTAGCTTATTGTGAGAACATTGCAATTGTCTGACAAAAGTGAAAAATGTAAATTTCCAATTTCAACCAAACATGCTAGAAATGCTCCAATTGAGCTAATTAGCTTATTGTGAGAATATTACAAACGTATGACAAAAGTGAAAAATGAAAATTTCCAATTTCAACCAAACATGCTAGAAATGGTCAAATTGCGCAAATAAGCCTACTGTAAGAATTTTACAAACGTCTGACAAAAGTGAAAAATGTAAATTTGCAATTTCAACCAAACATGCTAGAAAGCTCCAATTGAGCTAATTAGCTTATTGTGAGAATATTACAAACGTCTGACAAAAGTGAAAAATGTAAATTTCCAAATTCAACCAAACATGCTAGAAATGCTCCAATTGAGCTAATTAGCTTATTGAGAGAATATTGCAATTGTCTGACAAAAGTGAAAAATGTAAATTTCCAATTTCAACCAAACATGCTAGAAATGCTCCAATTGAGCTAATTAGCTTATTGTGAGAATATTACAAACGTCTGAACACACTGAAAAATGTAAATTTCCAATTTCAACCAAACATGCTAGAAATGCTCCAATTGAGCTAATTAGCTTATTGTGAGAATATTACAAACGTCTGACAAAACTGGAAAATGTAATTTTCCAATTTCAACCAAACATGCTAGAAATGCTCCAATTGAGCTAATTAGCTTATTGTGAGAATATTGCAATTGTCTGACAAAAGTGAAAAATGTAAATTTCCAATTTCAACCAAACATGCTAGAAATGCTCCAATTGAGCTAATTAGCTTATTGTGAATATATTGCAATTGTCTGACAAAAGTGAAAAATTTAAATTTACAATTTCAACCAAACATGCTAGAAATGCTCCAATTGAGCTAATTAGCTTATTGTGAGAATATTGCAATTGTCTGACAAAATTGAAAAATGTAAATTTCCAATTTCAACCAAACATGCTAGAAATGATCCAATTGAGCTAATTAGCTTATTGTGAGAATATTACAAACATCTGACAAAACTGAAAAATGTAAATTTCCAATTTCAACCAAACATGCTAGAAATGCTCAAATTGCGCAAATAAGCCTACTGTAGGAATTTTACAAACGTCTGACAAAACTGAAAAATGTAAATTTCCAATTTCAACCAAACATGCTAGAAATGCTCCAATTGAGCTAATTAGCTTATTGTGAGAATATTACAAACGTCTGACAAACATGATAAATGTAAATTTCAAATTTCAACCAAACATGCTAGAAATGCTCTAATTGAGCTAATTAGCTTATTGAGAGAATATTGCAATTGTCTGACAAAAGTGAAAAATGTAATTTTCCAATTTCAACCAAACATGCTAGAAATGCTCCAATTGAGCTAATTAGCTTATTGTGAGAATATTGCAATTGTCTGACAAAAGTCAAAAATGTAAATTTCCAATTTCAACCAAACATGCTAGAAATGCTCCAATTGAGCTAATTAGCTTATTGTGAGAATATTGCAATTGCCTGACAAAAGTGAAAAATGTAAATTTCCAGTTTCAACCAAACATGCTAGAAATGCTCCAATTGAGCTAATTAGCTTATTGTGAGAATATTACAAACGTATGACAAAAGTGAAAAATGAAAATTTCCAATTTCAAGCAAACATGCTAGAAATGGTCAAATTGCGCAAATAAGCCTACTGTAAGAATTTTACAAACGTCTGACAAAACTGAAAAATGTAAATTTCCAATTTCAACCAAACATGCTAGAAATGCTCCAATTGAGCTAATTAGCTTATTGAGAGAATATTGAAATTGTCTGACAAAAGTGAAAAATGTAAACTTCCAATTTCAACCAAACATGCTAGAAATGCTCCAATTGAGCTAATTAGCTTATTGTGAGAATATTACAAACGTCTGACAACACTGAAAAATGTAAATTTCCAATTTCAACCAAACATGCTAGAAATGCTCCAATTGAGCTAATTAGCTTATTGTGAGAATATTGCAATTGTCTGACAAAAGTGAAAAATGTAAATTTCCAATTTCAACCAAACATGCTAGAAATGCTCCAATTGAGCTAATTAGCTTATTGTGAGTATATTGCAATTGTCTGACAAAAGTCAAAAATGTAAATTTCCAATTTCAACCAAACATGCTAGAAATGCTCCAATTGAGCTAATTAGCTTATTGTGAGAATATTGCAATTGCCTGACAAAAGTGAAAAATGTAAATTTCCAATTTCAACCAAACATGCTAGAAATGCTCCAATTGAGCTAATTAGCTTATTGTGAGAATATTACAAACGTTTGACAAAAGTGAAAAATGAAAATTTCCAATTTCAACCAAACATGCTAGAAATGGTCAAATTGCGCAAATAAGCCTACTGTAAGAATTTTACAAACGTCTGACAAAACTGAAAAATGTAAATTTCCAATTTTAACCAAACATGCTAGAAATGCTCCAATTGAGCTAATTAGCTTATTGTGAGAATATTACAAACGTCTGACAAAACTGAAAAATGTAAATTTCCAATTTCAACCAAACATGCTAGAAATGCTCCAATTGAGCTAATTAGCTTATTGAGAGAATATTGCAATTGTCTGACAAAAGTGAAAAATGTAAACTTCCAATTTCAACCAAACATGCTAGAAATGCTCCAATTGAGCTAATTAGCTTATTGTGAGAATATTACAAACGTCTGACAACACTGAAAAATGTAAATTTCCAATTTCAACCAAACATGCTAGAAATGCTCCAATTGAGCTAATTAGCTTATTGTGAGAATATTACAAACGTCTGACAAAACTGGAAAATGTAATTTTCCAATTTCAACCAAACATGCTAGAAATGCTCCAATTGAGCTAATTAGCTTATTGTGAATATATTGCAATTGTCTGACAAAAGTGAAAAATTTAAATTTACAATTTCAACCAAACATGCTAGAAATGCTCCAATTGAGCTAATTAGCTTATTGAGAGAATATTGCAATTGTCTGACAAAAGTGAAAAATGTAAATTTCCAATTTCAACCAAACATGCTAGAAATGCTCCAATTGAGCTAATTAGCTTATTGTGAGGATATTGCAATTGTCTGACAAAAGTGAAAAAATTAAATTTACAATTTCAACCAAACATGCTAGAAATGCTCCAATTGAGCTAATTAGCTTATTGTGAGAATATTGCAATTGTCTGACAAAAGTGAAAAATGTAAATTTCCAATTTCAACCAAACATGCTAGAAATGCTCCAATTGAGCTAATTAGCTTATTGTGAGAATATTACAAACGTCTGACAAAACTGAAAAATGTAAATTTCCAATTTCAACCAAACATGCTAGAAATGCTCCAATTGAGCTAATTAGCTTATTGAGAGAATATTGTAATTGTCTGACAAAAGTGAAAAATGTAAATTTCCAATTTCAACCAAACATGCTAGAAATGCTCCAATTGAGCTAATTAGCTTATTGTGAGAATATTACAAACGTCTGACAACACTGAAAAATGTAAATTTCCAATTTCAACCAAACATGTTAGAAATGCTCCAATTGAGCTAATTAGCTTATTGTGTGAATATTGCAATTGTCTGACAAAAGTGAAAAATGTAAATTTCCAATTTCAACCAAACATGCTAGAAATGCTCCAATTGAGCTAATTAGCTTATTGTGAGAATATTACAAACGTCTGACAAAAGTGAAAAATGTAAATTTCCAATTTCAACCAAACATGCTAGAAATGCTCCAATTGAGCTAATTAGCTTATTGTGAGAATATTACAAACGTTTGACAAAACTGAAAAATGTAAATTTCCAATTTCAACCAAACATGCTAGAAATGCGCCAATTGAGCTAATTAGCTTATTGCGAGAGTATTACAAACGTCTGACAAACATGATAAATGTTAATTTCCAATTTCAACCAAACATGCTAGAAATGCTCCAATTGAGCTAATTAGCTTATTGTGAGAATATTACAAACGTCTGACGAAACTGAAAAATGTAAATTTCCAATTTCAACCAAACATGCTAGAAATGCTCCAATTGAGCTAATTAGCTTATTGAGAGAATATTGCAATTGTCTGACAAAAGTGAAAAATGTAAATTTCCAATTTCAACCAAACATGTTAGAAATGCTCCAATTGAGCTAATTAGCTTATTGTGAGAATATTACAAACGTCTGACAAGCATGATAAATGTAAATTTCCAATTTCAACCAAACATGCTAGAAATGCTCTAATTGAGCTAATTAGCTTATTGTGAGAATATTACAAACGTCTGACAACACTGAGAAATGTAAATTTCCAATTTCAACCAAACATGCTAGAAATGCTCCAATTGAGCTAATTAGCTTATTGTGAGAATATTAAAAACGTCTGACAAAACTGAAAAATGTAAATTTCCAATTTCAACCAAACATGCTAGAAATGCTCCAATTGAGCTAATTAGCTTATTGTGAGAATATTACAAACGTCTGACAAACATGATAAATATAAATTTCCAATTTCAACCAAACATGCTAGAAATGCTCTAATTGAGCTAATTAGCTTAATGTGAGAATATTACAAACATCTGACAAAACTGAAAAATGTAAATTTCCAATTTCAACCAAACATGCTAGAAATGCTCAAATTGCGCAAATAAGCCTACTGTAGGAATTTTACAAACGTCTGACAAAAGTGAAAAATGTAAATTTCCAATTTCAACCAAACATGCTAGAAATGCTCCAATTGAGCTAATTAGCTTATTGTGAGAATATTACAAACGTCTGACAAAACTAAAAAATGTAAATTTCCAATTTCAACCAAACATGCTAGAAATGCTCCAATTGAGCTAATTAGCTTATTGTGAGAATATTGCAATTGTCTGACAATAGTGAAAAATGTAAATTTCCAATTTCAACCAAACATGCTAGAAATGCTCCAATTGAGCTAATTAGCTTATTGTGAGAATATTAAAAACGTCTGACAAAACTGAAAAATGTAATTTTCCAATTTCAACCAAACATGCTAGAATTGCTCCAATTGAGCTAATTAGCTTATTGTGAGAATATTACAAACGTCTGACAAAACTGAAAAATGTAAATTTCCAATTTCAACCAAACATGCTAGAAATGCTCCAATTGAGCTAATTAGCTTATTGTGAGAATATTGCAATTGTCTGACAAAAGTGAAAAATGTAAATTTCCAATTTTAACCAAACATGCTAGAAATGCTCCAATTGAGCTAATTAGCTTATTGTGAGAATATTACAAACGTCTGACAAAACTGAAAAATGTAAATTTCCAATTTCAACCAAACATGCTAGAAATGCTCCAATTGAGCTAATTAGCTTATTGTGAGAATATTACAAACGTCTGACAAAACTGGAAAATGTAATTTTCCAATTTCAACCAAACATGCTAGAAATGCTCCAATTGAGCTAATTAGCTTATTGTGAGGATATTGCAATTGTCTGACAAAAGTGAAAAATTTAAATTTACAATTTCAACCAAACATGCTAGAAATGCTCCAATTGAGCTAATTAGCTTATTGTGAGAATATTGCAATTGTCTGACAAAAGTGAAAAATGTAAATTTCCAATTTCAACCAAACATGCTAAAAATGCTCCAATTGAGCTAATTAGCTTATTGTGAGGATATTGCAATTGTCTGACAAAAGTGAAAAAATTAAATTTACAATTTCAACCAAACATGCTAGAAATGCTCCAATTGAGCTAATTAGCTTATTGTGAGAATATTGCAATTGTCTGACAAAAGTGAAAAATGTAAATTTCCAATTTCAACCAAACATGCTAGAAATGCTCCAATTGAGCTAATTAGCTTATTGTGAGAATATTACAAACGTCTGACAAAACTGAAAAATGTAAATTTCCAATTTCAACCAAACATGCTAGAAATGCTCCAATTGAGCTAATTAGCTTATTGAGAGAATATTGTAATTGTCTGACAAAAGTGAAAAATGTAAATTTCCAATTTCAACCAAACATGCTAGAAATGCTCCAATTGAGCTAATTAGCTTATTGTGAGAATATTACAAACGTCTGACAACACTGAAAAATGTAAATTTCCAATTTCAACCAAGCATGTTAGAAATGCTCCAATTGAGCTAATTAGCTTATTGTGTGAATATTGCAATTGTCTGACAAAAGTGAAAAATGTAAATTTCCAATTTCAACTAAACATGCTAGAAATGCTCCAATTGAGCTAATTAGCTTATTGTGAGAATATTACAAACGTCTGACAAAAGTGAAAAATGTAAATTTCCAATTTCAACCAAACATTCTAGAAATGCTCCAATTGAGCTAATTAGCTTATTGTGACAATATTACAAACGTTTGACAAAACTGAAAAATGTAAATTTCCAATTTCAACCAAACATGCTAGAAATGCTCCAATTGAGCTAATTAGCTTATTGAAAGAACATTGCAATTGTCTGACAAAAGTGAAAAATGTAAATTTGCAATTTCAACCAAACATGCTAGAAATGCTCCAATTGAGCTAATTAGCTTATTGCGAGAGTATTACAAACGTCTGACAAACATGATAAATGTTAATTTCCAATTTCAACCAAACATGCTAGAAATGCTCCAATTGAGCTAATTAGCTTATTGTGAGAATATTACAAACGTCTGACGAAACTGAAAAATGTAAATTTCCAATTTCAACCAAACATGCTAGAAATGCTCCAATTGAGCTAATTAGCTTATTGAGAGAATATTGCAATTGTCTGACAAAAGTGAAAAATGTAAATTTCCAATTTCAACCAAACATGTTAGAAATGCTCCAATTGAGCTAATTAGCTTATTGTGAGAATATTACAAACGTCTGACAAGCATGATAAATGTAAATTTCCAATTTCAACCAAACATGCTAGAAATGCTCTAATTGAGCTAATTAGCTTATTGTGAGAATATTACAAACGTCTGACAACACTGAGAAATGTAAATTTCCAATTTCAACCAAACATGCTAGAAATGCTCCAATTGAGCTAATTAGCTTATTGTGAGAATATTAAAAACGTCTGACAAAACTGAAAAATGTAAATTTCCAATTTCAACCAAACATGCTAGAAATGCTCCAATTGAGCTAATTAGCTTATTGTGAGAATATTACAAACGTCTGACAAACATGATAAATATAAATTTCCAATTTCAACCAAACATGCTAGAAATGCTCTAATTGAGCTAATTAGCTTAATGTGAGAATATTACAAACATCTGACAAAACTGAAAAATGTAAATTTCCAATTTCAACCAAACATGCTAGAAATGCTCAAATTGCGCAAATAAGCCTACTGTAGGAATTTTACAAACGTCTGACAAAAGTGAAAAATGTAAATTTCCAATTTCAACCAAACATGCTAGAAATGCTCCAATTGAGCTAATTAGCTTATTGTGAGAATATTACAAACGTCTGACAAAACTGAAAAATGTAAATTTCCAATTTCAACCAAACATGCTAGAAATGCTCCAATTGAGCTAATTAGCTTATTGTGAGAATATTACAAACGTCTGACAACACTGAAAAATGTAAATTTCAACCAAACATGCTAGAAATGCTCCAATTGAGCTAATTAGCTTATTGTGAGAACATTGCAATTGTCTGACAAAAGTGAAAAATGTAAATTTCCAGTTTCAACCAAACATGCTAGAAATGCTCCAATTGAGCTAATTAGCTTATTGTGAGAATATTACAAACGTATGACAAAAGTGAAAAATGAAAATTTCCAATTTCAAGCAAACATGCTAGAAATGGTCAAATTGCGCAAATAAGCCTACTGTAAGAATTTTACAAACGTCTGACAAAACTGAAAAATGTAAATTTCCAATTTCAACCAAACATGCTAGAAATGCTCCAATTGAGCTAATTAGCTTATTGAGAGAATATTGAAATTGTCTGACAAAAGTGAAAAATGTAAACTTCCAATTTCAACCAAACATGCTAGAAATGCTCCAATTGAGCTAATTAGCTTATTGTGAGAATATTACAAACGTCTGACAACACTGAAAAATGTAAATTTCCAATTTCAACCAAACATGCTAGAAATGCTCCAATTGAGCTAATTAGCTTATTGTGAGAATATTGCAATTGTCTGACAAAAGTGAAAAATGTAAATTTCCAATTTCAACCAAACATGCTAGAAATGCTCCAATTGAGCTAATTAGCTTATTGTGAGTATATTGCAATTGTCTGACAAAAGTCAAAAATGTAAATTTCCAATTTCAACCAAACATGCTAGAAATGCTCCAATTGAGCTAATTAGCTTATTGTGAGAATATTGCAATTGCCTGACAAAAGTGAAAAATGTAAATTTCCAATTTCAACCAAACATGCTAGAAATGCTCCAATTGAGCTAATTAGCTTATTGTGAGAATATTACAAACGTTTGACAAAAGTGAAAAATGAAAATTTCCAATTTCAACCAAACATGCTAGAAATGGTCAAATTGCGCAAATAAGCCTACTGTAAGAATTTTACAAACGTCTGACAAAACTGAAAAATGTAAATTTCCAATTTTAACCAAACATGCTAGAAATGCTCCAATTGAGCTAATTAGCTTATTGTGAGAATATTACAAACGTCTGACAAAACTGAAAAATGTAAATTTCCAATTTCAACCAAACATGCTAGAAATGCTCCAATTGAGCTAATTAGCTTATTGAGAGAATATTGCAATTGTCTGACAAAAGTGAAAAATGTAAACTTCCAATTTCAACCAAACATGCTAGAAATGCTCCAATTGAGCTAATTAGCTTATTGTGAGAATATTACAAACGTCTGACAACACTGAAAAATGTAAATTTCCAATTTCAACCAAACATGCTAGAAATGCTCCAATTGAGCTAATTAGCTTATTGTGAGAATATTACAAACGTCTGACAAAACTGGAAAATGTAATTTTCCAATTTCAACCAAACATGCTAGAAATGCTCCAATTGAGCTAATTAGCTTATTGTGAATATATTGCAATTGTCTGACAAAAGTGAAAAATTTAAATTTACAATTTCAACCAAACATGCTAGAAATGCTCCAATTGAGCTAATTAGCTTATTGAGAGAATATTGCAATTGTCTGACAAAAGTGAAAAAGGTAAATTTCCAATTTCAACCAAACATGCTAGAAATGCTCCAATTGAGCTAATTAGCTTATTGTGAGGATATTGCAATTGTCTGACAAAAGTGAAAAAATTAAATTTACAATTTCAACCAAACATGCTAGAAATGCTCCAATTGAGCTAATTAGCTTATTGTGAGAATATTGCAATTGTCTGACAAAAGTGAAAAATGTAAATTTCCAATTTCAACCAAACATGCTAGAAATGCTCCAATTGAGCTAATTAGCTTATTGTGAGAATATTACAAACGTCTGACAAAACTGAAAAATGTAAATTTCCAATTTCAACCAAACATGCTAGAAATGCTCCAATTGAGCTAATTAGCTTATTGAGAGAATATTGTAATTGTCTGACAAAAGTGAAAAATGTAAATTTCCAATTTCAACCAAACATGCTAGAAATGCTCCAATTGAGCTAATTAGCTTATTGTGAGAATATTACAAACGTCTGACAACACTGAAAAATGTAAATTTCCAATTTCAACCAAACATGTTAGAAATGCTCCAATTGAGCTAATTAGCTTATTGTGTGAATATTGCAATTGTCTGACAAAAGTGAAAAATGTAAATTTCCAATTTCAACCAAACATGCTAGAAATGCTCCAATTGAGCTAATTAGCTTATTGTGAGAATATTACAAACGTCTGACAAAAGTGAAAAATGTAAATTTCCAATTTCAACCAAACATGCTAGAAATGCTCCAATTGAGCTAATTAGCTTATTGTGAGAATATTACAAACGTTTGACAAAACTGAAAAATGTAAATTTCCAATTTCAACCAAACATGCTAGAAATGCGCCAATTGAGCTAATTAGCTTATTGCGAGAGTATTACAAACGTCTGACAAACATGATAAATGTTAATTTCCAATTTCAACCAAACATGCTAGAAATGCTCCAATTGAGCTAATTAGCTTATTGTGAGAATATTACAAACGTCTGACGAAACTGAAAAATGTAAATTTCCAATTTCAACCAAACATGCTAGAAATGCTCCAATTGAGCTAATTAGCTTATTGAGAGAATATTGCAATTGTCTGACAAAAGTGAAAAATGTAAATTTCCAATTTCAACCAAACATGTTAGAAATGCTCCAATTGAGCTAATTAGCTTATTGTGAGAATATTACAAACGTCTGACAAGCATGATAAATGTAAATTTCCAATTTCAACCAAACATGCTAGAAATGCTCTAATTGAGCTAATTAGCTTATTGTGAGAATATTACAAACGTCTGACAACACTGAGAAATGTAAATTTCCAATTTCAACCAAACATGCTAGAAATGCTCCAATTGAGCTAATTAGCTTATTGTGAGAATATTAAAAACGTCTGACAAAACTGAAAAATGTAAATTTCCAATTTCAACCAAACATGCTAGAAATGCTCCAATTGAGCTAATTAGCTTATTGTGAGAATATTACAAACGTCTGACAAACATGATAAATATAAATTTCCAATTTCAACCAAACATGCTAGAAATGCTCTAATTGAGCTAATTAGCTTAATGTGAGAATATTACAAACATCTGACAAAACTGAAAAATGTAAATTTCCAATTTCAACCAAACATGCTAGAAATGCTCAAATTGCGCAAATAAGCCTACTGTAGGAATTTTACAAACGTCTGACAAAAGTGAAAAATGTAAATTTCCAATTTCAACCAAACATGCTAGAAATGCTCCAATTGAGCTAATTAGCTTATTGTGAGAATATTACAAACGTCTGACAAAACTAAAAAATGTAAATTTCCAATTTCAACCAAACATGCTAGAAATGCTCCAATTGAGCTAATTAGCTTATTGTGAGAATATTGCAATTGTCTGACAATAGTGAAAAATGTAAATTTCCAATTTCAACCAAACATGCTAGAAATGCTCCAATTGAGCTAATTAGCTTATTGTGAGAATATTAAAAACGTCTGACAAAACTGAAAAATGTAATTTTCCAATTTCAACCAAACATGCTAGAATTGCTCCAATTGAGCTAATTAGCTTATTGTGAGAATATTACAAACGTCTGACAAAACTGAAAAATGTAAATTTCCAATTTCAACCAAACATGCTAGAAATGCTCCAATTGAGCTAATTAGCTTATTGTGAGAATATTGCAATTGTCTGACAAAAGTGAAAAATGTAAATTTCCAATTTTAACCAAACATGCTAGAAATGCTCCAATTGAGCTAATTAGCTTATTGTGAGAATATTACAAACGTCTGACAAAACTGAAAAATGTAAATTTCCAATTTCAACCAAACATGCTAGAAATGCTCCAATTGAGCTAATTAGCTTATTGTGAGAATATTACAAACGTCTGACAAAACTGGAAAATGTAATTTTCCAATTTCAACCAAACATGCTAGAAATGCTCCAATTGAGCTAATTAGCTTATTGTGAGGATATTGCAATTGTCTGACAAAAGTGAAAAATTTAAATTTACAATTTCAACCAAACATGCTAGAAATGCTCCAATTGAGCTAATTAGCTTATTGTGAGAATATTGCAATTGTCTGACAAAAGTGAAAAATGTAAATTTCCAATTTCAACCAAACATGCTAAAAATGCTCCAATTGAGCTAATTAGCTTATTGTGAGGATATTGCAATTGTCTGACAAAAGTGAAAAAATTAAATTTACAATTTCAACCAAACATGCTAGAAATGCTCCAATTGAGCTAATTAGCTTATTGTGAGAATATTGCAATTGTCTGACAAAAGTGAAAAATGTAAATTTCCAATTTCAACCAAACATGCTAGAAATGCTCCAATTGAGCTAATTAGCTTATTGTGAGAATATTACAAACGTCTGACAAAACTGAAAAATGTAAATTTCCAATTTCAACCAAACATGCTAGAAATGCTCCAATTGAGCTAATTAGCTTATTGAGAGAATATTGTAATTGTCTGACAAAAGTGAAAAATGTAAATTTCCAATTTCAACCAAACATGCTAGAAATGCTCCAATTGAGCTAATTAGCTTATTGTGAGAATATTACAAACGTCTGACAACACTGAAAAATGTAAATTTCCAATTTCAACCAAGCATGTTAGAAATGCTCCAATTGAGCTAATTAGCTTATTGTGTGAATATTGCAATTGTCTGACAAAAGTGAAAAATGTAAATTTCCAATTTCAACTAAACATGCTAGAAATGCTCCAATTGAGCTAATTAGCTTATTGTGAGAATATTACAAACGTCTGACAAAAGTGAAAAATGTAAATTTCCAATTTCAACCAAACATTCTAGAAATGCTCCAATTGAGCTAATTAGCTTATTGTGACAATATTACAAACGTTTGACAAAACTGAAAAATGTAAATTTCCAATTTCAACCAAACATGCTAGAAATGCTCCAATTGAGCTAATTAGCTTATTGAAAGAACATTGCAATTGTCTGACAAAAGTGAAAAATGTAAATTTGCAATTTCAACCAAACATGCTAGAAATGCTCCAATTGAGCTAATTAGCTTATTGCGAGAGTATTACAAACGTCTGACAAACATGATAAATGTTAATTTCCAATTTCAACCAAACATGCTAGAAATGCTCCAATTGAGCTAATTAGCTTATTGTGAGAATATTACAAACGTCTGACGAAACTGAAAAATGTAAATTTCCAATTTCAACCAAACATGCTAAAAATGCTCCAATTGAGCTAATTAGCTTATTGAGAGAATATTGCAATTGTCTGACAAAAGTGAAAAATGTAAATTTCCAATTTCAACCAAACATGTTAGAAATGCTCCAATTGAGCTAATTAGCTTATTGTGAGAATATTACAAACGTCTGACAAGCATGATAAATGTAAATTTCCAATTTCAACCAAACATGCTAGAAATGCTCTAATTGAGCTAATTAGCTTATTGTGAGAATATTACAAACGTCTGACAACACTGAGAAATGTAAATTTCCAATTTCAACCAAACATGCTAGAAATGCTCCAATTGAGCTAATTAGCTTATTGTGAGAATATTAAAAACGTCTGACAAAACTGAAAAATGTAAATTTCCAATTTCAACCAAACATGCTAGAAATGCTCCAATTGAGCTAATTAGCTTATTGTGAGAATATTACAAACGTCTGACAAACATGATAAATATAAATTTCCAATTTCAACCAAACATGCTAGAAATGCTCTAATTGAGCTAATTAGCTTAATGTGAGAATATTACAAACATCTGACAAAACTGAAAAATGTAAATTTCCAATTTCAACCAAACATGCTAGAAATGCTCAAATTGCGCAAATAAGCCTACTGTAGGAATTTTACAAACGTCTGACAAAAGTGAAAAATGTAAATTTCCAATTTCAACCAAACATGCTAGAAATGCTCCAATTGAGCTAATTAGCTTATTGTGAGAATATTACAAACGTCTGACAAAACTGAAAAATGTAAATTTCCAATTTCAACCAAACATGCTAGAAATGCTCCAATTGAGCTAATTAGCTTATTGTGAGAATATTACAAACGTCTGACAACACTGAAAAATGTAAATTTCAACCAAACATGCTAGAAATGCTCCAATTGAGCTAATTAGCTTATTGTGAGAACATTGCAATTGTCTGACAAAAGTGAAAAATGTAAATTTCCAATTTCAACCAAACATGCTAGAAATGCTCCAATTGAGCTAATTAGCTTATTGTGAGAACATTGCAATTGTCTGACAAAAGTGAAAAATGTAAATTTCCAATTTCAACCAAACATGCTAGAAATGCTCCAATTGAGCTAATTAGCTTATTGAAAGAACATTGCAATTGTCTGACAAAAGTGAAAAATGTAAATTTGCAATTTCAACCAAACATGCTAGAAATGCTCCAATTGAGCTAATTAGCTTATTGCGAGAGTATTACAAACGTCTGACAAACATGATAAATGTTAATTTCCAATTTCAACCAAACATGCTAGAAATGCTCCAATTGAGCTAATTAGCTTATTGTGAGAATATTACAAACGTCTGACGAAACTGAAAAATGTAAATTTCCAATTTCAACCAAACATGCTAGAAATGCTCCAATTGAGCTAATTAGCTTATTGAGAGAATATTGCAATTGTCTGACAAAAGTGAAAAATGTAAATTTCCAATTTCAACCAAACATGTTAGAAATGCTCCAATTGAGCTAATTAGCTTATTGTGAGAATATTACAAACGTCTGACAAGCATGATAAATGTAAATTTCCAATTTCAACCAAACATGCTAGAAATGCTCTAATTGAGCTAATTAGCTTATTGTGAGAATATTACAAACGTCTGACAACACTGAGAAATGTAAATTTCCAATTTCAACCAAACATGCTAGAAATGCTCCAATTGAGCTAATTAGCTTATTGTGAGAATATTAAAAACGTCTGACAAAACTGAAAAATGTAAATTTCCAATTTCAACCAAACATGCTAGAAATGCTCCAATTGAGCTAATTAGCTTATTGTGAGAATATTACAAACGTCTGACAAACATGATAAATATAAATTTCCAATTTCAACCAAACATGCTAGAAATGCTCTAATTGAGCTAATTAGCTTAATGTGAGAATATTACAAACATCTGACAAAACTGAAAAATGTAAATTTCCAATTTCAACCAAACATGCTAGAAATGCTCAAATTGCGCAAATAAGCCTACTGTAGGAATTTTACAAACGTCTGACAAAAGTGAAAAATGTAAATTTCCAATTTCAACCAAACATGCTAGAAATGCTCCAATTGAGCTAATTAGCTTATTGTGAGAATATTACAAACGTCTGACAAAACTGAAAAATGTAAATTTCCAATTTCAACCAAACATGCTAGAAATGCTCCAATTGAGCTAATTAGCTTATTGTGAGAATATTGCAATTGTCTGACAATAGTGAAAAATGTAAATTTCCAATTTCAACCAAACATGCTAGAAATGCTCCAATTGAGCTAATTAGCTTATTGTGAGAATATTAAAAACGTCTGACAAAACTGAAAAATGTAATTTTCCAATTTCAACCAAACATGCTAGAATTGCTCCAATTGAGCTAATTAGCTTATTGTGAGAATATTACAAACGTCTGACAAAACTGAAAAATGTAAATTTCCAATTTCAACCAAACATGCTAGAAATGCTCCAATTGAGCTAATTAGCTTATTGTGAGAATATTGCAATTGTCTGACAAAAGTGAAAAATGTAAATTTCCAATTTTAACCAAACATGCTAGAAATGCTCCAATTGAGCTAATTAGCTTATTGTGAGAATATTACAAACGTCTGACAAAACTGAAAAATGTAAATTCCCAATTTCAACCAAACATGCTAGAAATGCTCCAATTGAGCTAATTAGCTTATTGTGAGAATATTGCAATTGTCTGACAAAAGTGAAAAATGTAAATTTCCAATTTCAACCAAACATGCTAGAAATGCTCCAATTGAGCTAATTAGCTTATTGTGAGAATATTGCAATTGTCTGACAAAAGTGAAAAATGTAAATTTCCAATTTCAACCAAACATGCTAGAAATGCTCCAATTGAGCTAATTAGCTTATTGTGAGAATATTGCAATTTTCTGACAAAAGTGAAAAATGCAAATTTCCAATTTCAACCAAACATGCTAGAAATGCTCCAATTGAGCTAATTAGCTTATTGCGAGAGTATTACAAACGTCTGACAAACATGATAAATGTTAATTTCCAATTTCAACCAAACATGCTAGAAATGCTCCAATTGAGCTAATTAGCTTATTGTGAGAATATTACAAACGTCTGACGAAACTGAAAAATGTAAATGTCCAATTTCAACCAAACATGCTAGAAATGCTCCAATTGAGCTAATTAGCTTATTGAGAGAATATTGCAATTGTCTGACAAAAGTGAAAAATGTAAATTTCCAATTTCAACCAAACATGTTAGAAATGCTCCAATTGAGCTAATTAGCTTATTGTGAGAATATTACAAACGTCTGACAAGCATGATAAATGTAAATTTCCAATTTCAACCAAACATGCTAGAAATGCTCTAATTGAGCTAATCAGCTTATTGTGAGAATATTACAAACGTCTGACAACACTGAGAAATGTAAATTTCCAATTTCAACCAAACATGCTAGAAATGCTCCAATTGAGCTAATTAGCTTATTGTGAGAATATTAAAAACGTCTGACAAAACTGAAAAATGTAAATTTCCAATTTCAACCAAACATGCTAGAAATGCTCCAATTGAGCTAATTAGCTTATTGTGAGAATATTAAAAACGTCTGACAAAACTGAAAAATGTAATTTTCCAATTTCAACCAAACATGCTAGAATTGCTCCAATTGAGCTAATTAGCTTATTGTGAGAATATTACAAACGTCTGACAAAACTGAAAAATGTAAATTTCCAATTTCAACCAAACATGCTAGAAATGCTCCAATTGAGCTAATTAGCTTATTGTGAGAATATTGCAATTGTCTGACAAAAGTGAAAAATGTAAATTTCCAATTTTAACCAAACATGCTAGAAATGCTCCAATTGAGCTAATTAGCTTATTGTGAGAATATTACAAACGTCTGACAAAACTGAAAAATGTAAATTTCCAATTTCAACCAAACATGCTAGAAATGCTCCAATTGAGCTAATTAGCTTATTGTGAGAATATTACAAACGTCTGACAAAACTGGAAAATGTAATTTTCCAATTTCAACCAAACATGCTAGAAATGCTCCAATTGAGCTAATTAGCTTATTGTGAGGATATTGCAATTGTCTGACAAAAGTGAAAAATTTAAATTTACAATTTCAACCAAACATGCTAGAAATGCTCCAATTGAGCTAATTAGCTTATTGTGAGAATATTACAAACGTCTGACAACACTGAAAAATGTAAATTTCCAATTTCAACCAAACATGTTAGAAATGCTCCAATTGAGCTAATTAGCTTATTGTGTGAATATTGCAATTGTCTGACAAAAGTGAAAAATGTAAATTTCCAATTTCAACCAAACATGCTAGAAATGCTCCAATTGAGCTAATTAGCTTATTGTGAGAATATTACAAACGTCTGACAAAAGTGAAAAATGTAAATTTCCAATTTCAACCAAACATGCTAGAAATGCTCCAATTGAGCTAATTAGCTTATTGTGACAATATTACAAACGTTTGACAAAACTGAAAAATGTAAATTTCCAATTTCAACCAAACATGCTAGAAATGCTCCAATTGAGCTAATTAGCTTATTGAAAGAATATTGCAATTGTCTGACAAAAGTGAAAAATGTAAATTTCCAATTTCAACCAAACATGCTAGAAATGCTCCAATTGAGCTAATTAGCTTATTGCGAGAGTATTACAAACGTCTGACAAACATGATAAATGTTAATTTCCAATTTCAACCAAACATGCTAGAAATGCTCCAATTGAGCTAATTAGCTTATTGTGAGAATATTACAAACGTCTGACGAAACTGAAAAATGTAAATTTCCAATTTCAACCAAACATGCTAGAAATGCTCCAATTGAGCTAATTAGCTTATTTAGAGAATATTGCAATTGTCTGACAAAAGTGAAAAATGTAAATTTCCAATTTCAACCAAACATGTTAGAAATGCTCCAATTGAGCTAATTAGCTTATTGTGAGAATATTACAAACGTCTGACAAGCATGATAAATGTAAATTTCCAATTTCAACCAAACATGCTAGAAATGCTCTAATTGAGCTAATTAGCTTATTGTGAGAATATTACAAACGTCTGACAACACTGAGAAATGTAAATTTCCAATTTCAACCAAACATGCTAGAAATGCTCCAATTGAGCTAATTAGCTTATTGTGAGAATATTAAAAACGTCTGACAAAACTGAAAAATGTAAATTTCCAATTTCAACCAAACATGCTAGAAATGCTCCAATTGAGCTAATTAGCTTATTGTGAGAATATTACAAACGTCTGACAAACATGATAAATATAAATTTCCAATTTCAACCAAACATGCTAGAAATGCTCTAATTGAGCTAATTAGCTTAATGTGAGAATATTACAAACATCTGACAAAACTGAAAAATGTAAATTTCCAATTTCAACCAAACATGCTAGAAATGCTCAAATTGCGCAAATAAGCCTACTGTAGGAATTTTACAAACGTCTGACAAAAGTGAAAAATGTAAATTTCCAATTTCAACCAAACATGCTAGAAATGCTCCAATTGAGCTAATTAGCTTATTGTGAGAATATTACAAACGTCTGACAAAACTGAAAAATGTAAATTTCCAATTTCAACCAAACATGCTAGAAATGCTCCAATTGAGCTAATTAGCTTATTGTGAGAATATTGCAATTGTCTGACAATAGTGAAAAATGTAAATTTCCAATTTCAACCAAACATGCTAGAAATGCTCCAATTGAGCTAATTAGCTTATTGTGAGAATATTAAAAACGTCTGACAAAACTGAAAAATGTAATTTTCCAATTTCAACCAAACATGCTAGAATTGCTCCAATTGAGCTAATTAGCTTATTGTGAGAATATTACAAACGTCTGACAAAACTGAAAAATGTAAATTTCCAATTTCAACCAAACATGCTAGAAATGCTCAAATTGAGCTAATTAGCTTATTGTGAGAATATTGCAATTGTCTGACAAAAGTGAAAAATGTAAATTTCCAATTTTAACCAAACATGCTAGAAATGCTCCAATTGAGCTAATTAGCTTATTGTGAGAATATTACAAACGTCTGACAAAACTGAAAAATGTAAATTTCCAATTTCAACCAAACATGCTAGAAATGCTCCAATTGAGCTAATTAGCTTATTGTGAGAATATTACAAACGTCTGACAAAACTGAAAAATGTAAATTCCCAATTTCAACCAAACATGCTAGAAATGCTCCAATTGAGCTAATTAGCTTATTGTGAGAATATTGCAATTGTCTGACAAAAGTGAAAAATGTAAATTTCCAATTTCAACCAAACATGCTAGAAATGCTCCAATTGAGCTAATTAGCTTATTGTGAGAATATTGCAATTGTCTGACAAAAGTGAAAAATGTAAATTTCCAATTTCAACCAAACATGCTAGAAATGCTCCAATTGAGCTAATTAGCTTATTGTGAGAATATTGCAATTTTCTGACAAAAGTGAAAAATGCAAATTTCCAATTTCAACCAAACATGCTAGAAATGCTCCAATTGAGCTAATTAGCTTATTGCGAGAGTATTACAAACGTCTGACAAACATGATAAATGTTAATTTCCAATTTCAACCAAACATGCTAGAAATGCTCCAATTGAGCTAATTAGCTTATTGTGAGAATATTACAAACGTCTGACGAAACTGAAAAATGTAAATGTCCAATTTCAACCAAACATGCTAGAAATGCTCCAATTGAGCTAATTAGCTTATTGAGAGAATATTGCAATTGTCTGACAAAAGTGAAAAATGTAAATTTCCAATTTCAACCAAACATGTTAGAAATGCTCCAATTGAGCTAATTAGCTTATTGTGAGAATATTACAAACGTCTGACAAGCATCATAAATGTAAATTTCCAATTTCAACCAAACATGCTAGAAATGCTCTAATTGAGCTAATTAGCTTATTGTGAGAATATTACAAACGTCTGACAACACTGAGAAATGTAAATTTCCAATTTCAACCAAACATGCTAGAAATGCTCCAATTGAGCTAATTAGCTTATTGTGAGAATATTAAAAACGTCTGACAAAACTGAAAAATGTAAATTTCCAATTTCAACCAAACATGCTAGAAATGCTCCAATTGAGCTAATTAGCTTATTGTGAGAATATTAAAAACGTCTGACAAAACTGAAAAATGTAATTTTCCAATTTCAACCAAACATGCTAGAATTGCTCCAATTGAGCTAATTAGCTTATTGTGAGAATATTACAAACGTCTGACAAAACTGAAAAATGTAAATTTCCAATTTCAACCAAACATGCTAGAAATGCTCCAATTGAGCTAATTAGCTTATTGTGAGAATATTGCAATTGTCTGACAAAAGTGAAAAATGTAAATTTCCAATTTTAACCAAACATGCTAGAAATGCTCCAATTGAGCTAATTAGCTTATTGTGAGAATATTACAAACGTCTGACGAAACTGAAAAATGTAAATTTCCAATTTCAACCAAACATGCTAGAAATGCTTCAATTGAGCTAATTAGCTTATTGTGAGAATATTACAAACGTCTGACAAACATGATAAATGTTAATTTCCAATTTCAACCAAACATGCTAGAAATGCTTCAATTGAGCTAATTAGCTTATTGTGAGAATATTACAAACGTCTGACGAAACTGAAAAATGTAAATTTCCAATTTCAACCAAACATGCTAGAAATGCTCCAATTGAGCTAATTAGCTTATTGAGAGAATATTGCAATTGTCTGACAAAAGTGAAAAATGTAAATTTCCAATTTCAACCAAACATGTTAGAAATGCTCCAATTGAGCTAATTAGCTTATTGTGAGAATATTACAAACGTCTGACAAGCATGATAAATGTAAATTTCCAATTTCAACCAAACATGCTAGAAATGCTCTAATTGAGCTAATTAGCTTATTGTGAGAATATTACAAACGTCTGACAACACTGAGAAATATAAATTTCCAATTTCAACCAAACATGCTAGAAATGCTCCAATTGAGCTAATTAGCTTATTGTGAGAATATTAAAAACGTCTGACAAAACTGAAAAATGTAAATTTCCAATTTCAACCAAACATGCTAGAAATGCTCCAATTGAGCTAATTAGCTTATTGTGAGAATATTACAAACGTCTGACAAACATGATAAATGTAAATTTCCAATTTCAACCAAACATGCTAGAAATGCTCTAATTGAGCTAATTAGCTTAATGTGAGAATATTACAAACATCTGACAAAACTGAAAAATGTAAATTTCCAATTTCAACCAAACATGCTAGAAATGCTCAAATTGCGCAAATAAGCCTACTGTAGGAATTTTACAAACGTCTGACAAAAGTGAAAAATGTAAATTTCCAATTTCAACCAAACATGCTAGAAATGCTCCAATTGAGCTAATTAGCTTATTGTGAGAATATTACAAACGTCTGACAAAACTGAAAAATGTAAATTTCCAATTTCAACCAAACATGCTAGAAATGCTCCAATTGAGCTAATTAGCTTATTGTGAGAATATTGCAATTGTCTGACAATAGTGAAAAATGTAAATTTCCAATTTCAACCAAACATGCTAGAAATGCTCCAATTGAGCTAATTAGCTTATTGTGAGAATATTAAAAACGTCTGACAAAACTGAAAAATGTAATTTTCCAATTTCAACCAAACATGCTAGAATTGCTCCAATTGAGCTAATTAGCTTATTGTGAGAATATTACAAACGTCTGACAAAACTGAAAAATGTAAATTTCCAATTTCAACCAAACATGCTAGAAATGCTCCAATTGAGCTAATTAGCTTATTGTGAGAATATTGCAATTGTCTGACAAAAGTGAAAAATGTAAATTTCCAATTTTAACCAAACATGCTAGAAATGCTCCAATTGAGCTAATTAGCTTATTGTGAGAATATTACAAACGTCTGACAAAACTGAAAAATGTAAATTTCCAATTTCAACCAAACATGCTAGAAATGCTCCAATTGAGCTAATTAGCTTATTGTGAGAATATTACAAACGTCTGACAAAACTGAAAAATGTAAATTCCCAATTTCAACCAAACATGCTAGAAATGCTCCAATTGAGCTAATTAGCTTATTGTGAGAATATTGCAATTGTCTGACAAAAGTGAAAAATGTAAATTTCCAATTTCAACCAAACATGCTAGAAATGCTCCAATTGAGCTAATTAGCTTATTGTGAGAATATTGCAATTGTCTGACAAAAGTGAAAAATGTAAATTTCCAATTTCAACCAAACATGCTAGAAATGCTCCAATTGAGCTAATTAGCTTATTGTGAGAATATTGCAATTTTCTGACAAAAGTGAAAAATGCAAATTTCCAATTTCAACCAAACATGCTAGAAATGCTCCAATTGAGCTAATTAGCTTATTGCGAGAGTATTACAAACGTCTGACAAACATGATAAATGTTAATTTCCAATTTCAACCAAACATGCTAGAAATGCTCCAATTGAGCTAATTAGCTTATTGTGAGAATATTACAAACGTCTGACGAAACTGAAAAATGTAAATGTCCAATTTCAACCAAACATGCTAGAAATGCTCCAATTGAGCTAATTAGCTTATTGAGAGAATATTGCAATTGTCTGACAAAAGTGAAAAATGTAAATTTCCAATTTCAACCAAACATGTTAGAAATGCTCCAATTGAGCTAATTAGCTTATTGTGAGAATATTACAAACGTCTGACAAGCATGATAAATGTAAATTTCCAATTTCAACCAAACATGCTAGAAATGCTCTAATTGAGCTAATTAGCTTATTGTGAGAATATTACAAACGTCTGACAACACTGAGAAATGTAAATTTCCAATTTCAACCAAACATGCTAGAAATGCTCCAATTGAGCTAATTAGCTTATTGTGAGAATATTAAAAACGTCTGACAAAACTGAAAAATGTAAATTTCCAATTTCAACCAAACATGCTAGAAATGCTCCAATTGAGCTAATTAGCTTATTGTGAGAATATTACAAACGTCTGACAAACATGATAAATATAAATTTCCAATTTCAACCAAACATGCTAGAAATGCTCTAATTGAGCTAATTAGCTTAATGTGAGAATATTACAAACATCTGACAAAACTGAAAAATGTAAATTTCCAATTTCAACCAAACATGCTAGAAATGCTCAAATTGCGCAAATAAGCCTACTGTAGGAATTTTACAAACGTCTGACAAAAGTGAAAAATGTAAATTTCCAATTTCAACCAAACATGCTAGAAATGCTCCAATTGAGCTAATTAGCTTATTGTGAGAATATTACAAACGTCTGACAAAACTGAAAAATGCAAATTTCCAATTTCAACCAAACATGCTAGAAATGCTCCAATTGAGCTAATTAGCTTATTGTGAGAATATTGCAATTGTCTGACAATAGTGAAAAATGTAAATTTCCAATTTCAACCAAACATGCTAGAAATGCTCCAATTGAGCTAATTAGCTTATTGTGAGAATATTAAAAACGTCTGACAAAACTGAAAAATGTAATTTTCCAATTTCAACCAAACATGCTAGAATTGCTCCAATTGAGCTAATTAGCTTATTGTGAGAATATTACAAACGTCTGACAAAACTGAAAAATGTAAATTTCCAATTTCAACCAAACATGCTAGAAATGCTCCAATTGAGCTAATTAGCTTATTGTGAGAATATTGCAATTGTCTGACAAAAGTGAAAAATGTAAATTTCCAATTTTAACCAAACATGCTAGAAATGCTCCAATTGAGCTAATTAGCTTATTGTGAGAATATTACAAACGTCTGACAAAACTGAAAAATGTAAATTTCCAATTTCAACCAAACATGCTAGAAATGCTCCAATTGAGCTAATTAGCTTATTCTGAGAATATTACAAACGTCTGACAAAACTGGAAAATGTAATTTTCCAATTTCAACCAAACATGCTAGAAATGCTCCAATTGAGCTAATTAGCTTATTGTGAGGATATTGCAATTGTCTGACAAAAGTGAAAAATTTAAATTTACAAATTCAACCAAACATGCTAGAAATGCTCCAATTGAGCTAATTAGCTTATTGTGAGAATATTGCAATTGTCTGACAAAAGTGAAAAATGTAAATTTCCAATTTCAACCAAACATGCTAGAAATGCTCCAATTGAGCTAATTAGCTTATTGTGAGGATATTGCAATTGTCTGACAAAAGTGAAAAAATTAAATTTACAATTTCAACCAAACATGCTAGAAATGCTCCAATTGAGCTAATTAGCTTATTGTGAGAAAATTGCAATTGTCTGACAAAAGTGAAAAATGTAAATTTCCAATTTCAACCAAACATGCTAGAAATGCTCCAATTGAGCTAATTAGCTTATTGTGAGAATATTACAAACGTCTGACAAAACTGAAAAATGTAAATTTCCAATTTCAACCAAACATGCTAGAAATGCTCCAATTGAGCTAATTAGCTTATTGAGAGAATATTGTAATTGTCTGACAAAAGTGAAAAATGTAAATTTCCAATTTCAACCAAACATGCTAGAAATGCTCCAATTGAGCTAATTAGCTTATTGTGAGGATATTGCAATTGTCTGACAAAAGTGAAAAATTTAAATTTACAATTTCAACCAAACATGCTAGAAATGCTCCAATTGAGCTAATTAGCTTATTGTGAGAATATTGCAATTGTCTGACAAAAGTGAAAAATGTAAATTTCCAATTTCAACCAAACATGCTAGAAATGCTCCAATTGAGCTAATTAGCTTATTGTGAGGATATTGCAATTGTCTGACAAAAGTGAAAAAATTAAATTTACAATTTCAACCAAACATGCTAGAAATGCTCCAATTGAGCTAATTAGCTTATTGTGAGAAAATTGCAATTGTCTGACAAAAGTGAAAAATGTAAATTTCCAATTTCAACCAAACATGCTAGAAATGCTCCAATTGAGCTAATTAGCTTATTGTGAGAATATTACAAACGTCTGACAAAACTGAAAAATGTAAATTTCCAATTTCAACCAAACATGCTAGAAATGCTCCAATTGAGCTAATTAGCTTATTGAGAGAATATTGTAATTGTCTGACAAAAGTGAAAAATGTAAATTTCCAATTTCAACCAAACATGCTAGAAATGCTCCAATTGAGCTAATTAGCTTATTGTGAGAATATTACAAACGTCTGACAACACTGAAAAATGTAAATTTCCAATTTCAACCAAACATGTTAGAAATGCTCCAATTGAGCTAATTAGCTTATTGTGTGAATATTGCAATTGTCTGACAAAAGTGAAAAATGTAAATTTCCAATTTCAACCAAACATGCTAGAAATGCTCCAATTGAGCTAATTAGCTTATTGTGAGAATATTACAAACGTCTGACAAAAGTGAAAAATGTAAATTTCCAATTTCAACCAAACATGCTAGAAATGGTCAAATTGCGCAAATAAGCCTACTGTACGAAATTTACAAACGTCTGACAAAAGTGAAAAATTTAAATTTCCAATTTCAACCAAACATGCTAGAAATGCTCCAATTGAGCTAATTAGCTTATTGTGAGAATATTACAAACGTCTGACAAACATGATAAATATAAATTTCCAATTTCAACCAAACATGCTAGAAATGCTCTAATTGAGCTAATTAGCTTATTGTGAGAATATTACAAACATCTGACAAAACTGAAAAATGTAAATTTCCAATTTCAACCAAACATGCTAGAAATGCTCAAATTGCGCAAATAAGCCTACTGTAGGAATTTTACAAACGTCTGACAAAACTGAAAAATGTAAATTTCCAATTTCAACCAAACATGCTAGAAATGCTCCAATTGAGCTAATTAGCTTATTGTGAGAATATTACAAACGTCTGACAAAACTGAAAAATGTAAATTTCCAATTTCAACCAAACATGCTAGAAATGCTCCAATTGAGCTAATTAGCTTATTGTGAGAATATTGCAATTGTCTGACAATAGTGAAAAATGTAAATTTCCAATTTCAACCAAACATGCTAGAAGTGCTCCAATTGAGCTAATTAGCTTATTGTGAGAATATTAAAAACGTCTGACAAAACTGAAAAATGTAATTTTCCAATTTCAACCAAACATGCTAGAAATGCTCCAATTGAGCTAATTAGCTTATTGTGAGAATATTACAAACGTCTGACAAAACTGAAAAATGTAATTTTCCAATTTCAACCAAACATGCTAGAAATGCTCCAATTGAGCTAATTAGCTTATTGTGAGAATATTACAAACGTCTGACAACACTGAAAAATGTAAGTTTCCAATTTCAACCAAACATGCTAGAAATGCTCTAATTGAGCTAATTAGCTTATTGTGAGAATATTACAAACATCTGACAAAACTGAAAAATGTAAATTTCCAATTTCAACCAAACATGCTAGAAATGCTCCAATTGAGCTAATTAGCTTATTGTGAGAATATTGCAATTGTCTGACAAAAGTGAAAAATGTAAATTTCCAATTTTAACCAAACATGCTAGAAATGCTCCAATTGAGCTAATTAGCTTATTGTGAGAATATTACAAACGTCTAACAACACTGAAAAATGTAAATTTCCAATTTCAACCAAACATGCTAGAAATGCTCCAATTGAGCTAATTAGCTTATTGTGAGAATATTACAAACGTCTGACAAAACTGAAAAATGTAAATTTCCAATTTCAACCAAACATGCTAGAAATGCTCCAATTGAGCTAATTAGCTTATTGTGAGAATATTACAAACGTCTGACAAAACTGAAAAATGTAAATTTCCAATTTCAACCAAACATGCTAGAAATGCTCCAATTGAGCTAATTAGCCTATTGAGAGAATATTGCAATTGTCTGACAAAAGTGAAAAATGTAAATTTCCAATTTCAACCAAACATGCTAGAAATGCTCCAATTGAGCTAATTAGCTTATTGTGAGAATATTACAAACGTCTGACAACACTGAAAAATGTAAATTTCCAATTTTAACCAAACATGCTAGAAATGCTCTAATTGAGCTAATTATCTTATTGTGAGAATATTACAAACATCTGACAAAACTGAAAAATGTAAATTTCCAATTTCAACCAAACATGCTAGAAATGCTCCAATTGAGCTAATTAGCTTATTGTGAGAATATTGCAATTGTCTGACAAAAGTGAAAAATGTAAATTTCCAATTTCAACCAAACATGCTAGAAATGCTCTAATTGAGCTAATTAGCTTATTGTGAGAATATTAAAAACGTCTGACAAAACTGAAAAATGTAATTTTCCAATTTCAACCAAACATGCTAGAAATGCTCCAATTGAGCTAATTAGCTTATTGTGAGAATATTACAAACGTCTGACAAAACTGAAAAATGTGAATTTATAATTTCAACCAAACATGCTAGAAATGCTCCAATTGAGCTAATTAGCTTATTGTGAGAATATTGCAATTGTCTGACAAAAGTGAAAAATGTAAATTTCCAATTTTAACCAAACATGCTAGAAATGCTCCAATTGAGCTAATTAGCTTATTGTGAGAATATTACAAACGTCTGACAACACTGAAAAATGTTAATTTCCAATTTCAACCAAACATGCTAAAAATGCTACAATTGAGCTAATTAGCTTATTGTGAGAATATTACAAACGTCTGACAAAACTGAAAAATGTAAATTTGCAATTTCAACCAAACATGCTAGAAATGCTCCAATTGAGCTAATTAGCTTATTGTGAGAATATTACAAACGTCTGACAAACATGATAAATGTAAATTTCCAATTTCAACTAAACATGCTAGAAATGCTCTAATTGAGCTAATTAGCATATTGAGAGAATATTGCAATTGTCTGACAAAAGTGAAAAATGTAAATTTCCAATTTCAACCAAACATGCTAGAAATGCTCCAATTGAGCTAATTAGCTTATTGTGAGAATATTGCAATTGTCTGACAAAAGTGAAAAATGTAAATTTCCAATTTCAACCAAACATGCTAGAAATGCTCCAATTGAGCTAATTAGCTTATTGTGAGAATATTACAAACGTATGACAAAAGTGAATAATGAAAATTTCCAATTTCAACCAAACATGCTAGAAATGGTCAAATTGCGCAAATAAGCCTACTGTAAGAATTTTACAAACGTCTGACAAAACTGAAAAATGTAAATTTCCAATTTCAACCAAACATGCTAGAAATGCTCCAATTGAGCTAATTAGCTTATTGTGAGAATATTACAAACGTCTGACAAAACTGAAAAATGTAAATTTCCAATTTCAACCAAACATGCTAGAAATGCTCTAATTGAGCTAATTAGCTTATTGAGAGAATATTGCAATTGTCTGACACGAGTGAAAAATGTAAAATTCCAATTTCAACCAAACATGCTAGAAATGCTCCAATTGAGCTAATTAGCTTATTGTGAGAATATTGCAATTGTCTGACAAAAGTGAAAAATTTAAATTTCCAATTTTAACCAAACATGCTAGAAATGCTCCAATTGAGCTAATTAGCTTATTGTGAGAATATTACAAACGTATGACAAAAATGAAAAATGAAAATTTCCAATTTCAACCAAACATGCTAGAAATGGTCAAATTGCGCAAATAAGCCTACTCTACGAATTTTACAAACGTCTGACAAAAGTGAAAAATTTAAATTTCCAATTTCAACCAAACATGCTAGAAATGCTCCAATTGAGCTAATTAGCTTATTGTGAGAATATTACAAACGTCTGACAAACATGATAAATATAAATTTCCAATTTCAACCAAACATGCTAGAAATGCTCTAATTGAGCTAATTAGCTTATTGTGAGAATATTACAAACATCTGACAAAACTGAAAAATGTAACTTTCCAATTTCAACCAAACATGCTAGAAATGCTCAAATTGCGCAAATAAGCCTACTGTAGGAATTTTACAAACGTCTGACAAAACTGAAAAATGTAAATTTCCAATTTCAACCAAACATGCTAGAAATGCTCCAATTGAGCTAATTAGCTTATTGTGAGAATATTACAAACGTCTGACAAAACTGAAAAATGTAAATTTCCAATTTCAACCAAACATGCTAGAAATGCTCCAATTGAGCTAATTAGCTTATTGTGAGAATATTGCAATTGTCTGACAATAGTGAAAAATGTAAATTTCCAATTTCAACCAAACATGCTAGAAGTGCTCCAATTGAGCTAATTAGCTTATTGTGAGAATATTAAAAACGTCTGACAAAACTGAAAAATGTAATTTTCCAATTTCAACCAAACATGCTAGAAATGGTCAAATTGCGCAAATAAGCCTACTGTACGAATTTTACAAACGTCTGACAAAAGTGAAAAATTTAAATTTCCAATTTCAACCAAACATGCTAGAAATGCTCCAATTGAGCTAATTAGCTTATTGTGAGAATATTACAAACGTCTGACAACACTGAAAAATGTAAATTTCCAATTTCAACCAAACATGCTAAAAATGCTACAATTGAGCTAATTAGCTTATTGTGAGAATATTACAAACGTATGACAAAACTGAAAAATGTAAATTTCCAATTTCAACCAAACATGCTAGAAATGCTCCAATTGAGCTAATTAGCTTATTGTGAGAATATTACAAACGTCTGACAAACATGATAAATGTAAATTTCCAATTTCAACTAAACATGCTAGAAATGCTCTAATTGAGCTAATTAGCATATTGAGAGAATATTGCAATTGTCTGACAAAAGTGAAAAATGTAAATTTCCAATTTCAACCAAACATGCTAGAAATGCTCCAATTGAGCTAATTAGCTTATTGTGAGAATATTGCAATTGTCTGACAAAAGTGAAAAATGTAAATTTCCAATTTCAACCAAACATGCTAGAAATGCTCCAATTGAGCTAATTAGCTTATTGTGAGAATATTACAAACGTATGACAAAAGTGAAAATTGAACATTTCCAATTTCAACCAAACATGCTAGAAATGGTCAAATTGCGCAAATAAGCCTACTGTAAGAATTTTACAAACGTCTGACAAAACTGAAAAATGCAAATTTCCAATTTCAACCAAACATGCTAGAAATGCTCCAATTGAGCTAATTAGCTTATTGTGAGAATATTACAAACGTCTGACAAAACTGAAAAATGTAAATTTCCAATTTCAACCAAACATGCTAGAAATGCTCCAATTGAGCTAATTAGCCTATTGAGAGAATATTGCAATTGTCTGACAAAAGTGAAAAATGTAATTTTCCAATTTCAACCAAACATGCTAGAAATGCTCCAATTGAGCTAATTAGCTTATTGTGAGAATATTACAAACGTCTGACAACACTGAAAAATGTAAGTTTCCAATTTCAACCAAACATGCTAGAAATGCTCCAATTGAGCTAATTAGCTTATTGTGAGAATATTACAAACGTCTGACAAACATGATAAATGTAAATTTCCAATTTCAACCAAACATGCTAGAAATGCTCTAATTGAGCTAATTAGATTGAGAGAATATTGCAATTGTCTGACAAAAGTGAAAAATGTAAATTTCCAATTTCAACCAAACATGCTAGAAATGGTCAAATTGCGCAAATAAGCCTACTGTACGAATTTTACAAACGTCTGACAAAAGTGAAAAATTTAAATTTCCAATTTCAACCAAACATGCTAGAAATGCTCCAATTGAGCTAATTAGCTTATTGTGAGAATATTACAAACGTCTGACAAACATGATAAATATAAATTTCCAATTTCAACCAAACATGCTAGAAATGCTCTAATTGAGCTAATTAGCTTATTGTGAGAATATTACAAACATCTGACAAAACTGAAAAATGTAAATTTCCAATTTCAACCAAACATGCTAGAAATGCTCAAATTGCGCAAATAAGCCTACTGTAGGAATTTTACAAACGTCTGACAAAACTGAAAAATGTAAATTTCCAATTTCAACCAAACATGCTAGAAATGCTCCAATTGAGCTAATTAGCTTATTGTGAGAATATTACAAACGTCTGACAAAACTGAAAAATGTAAATTTCCAATTTGAACCAAACATGCTAGAAATGCTCCAATTGAGCTAATTAGCTTATTGTGAGAATATTGCAATTGTCTGACAATAGTGAAAAATGTAAATTTCCAATTTCAACCAAACATGCTAGAAGTGCTCCAATTGAGCTAATTAGCTTATTGTGAGAATATTAAAAACGTCTGACAAAACTGAAAAATGTAATTTTCCAATTTCAACCAAACATGCTAGAAATGCTCCAATTGAGCTAATTAGCTTATTGTGAGAATATTACAAACGTCTGACAACACTGAAAAATGTAATTTTCCAATTTCAACCAAACATGCTAGAAATGCTCCAATTGAGCTAATTAGCTTATTGTGAGAATATTGCAATTGTCTGACAAAAGTGAAGAATGTAACTTTTCAATTTTAACCAAACATGCTAGAAATGCTCCAATTGAGCTAATTAGCTTATTGTGAGAATATTACAAACGTCTGACAACACTGAAAAATGTAAGTTTCCAATTTCAACCAAACATGCTAGAAATGCTCTAATTGAGCTAATTAGCTTATTGTGAGAATATTACAAACATCTGACAAAACTGAAAAATGTAAATTTCCAATTTCAACCAAACATGCTAGAAATGCTCCAATTGAGCTAATTAGCTTATTGTGAGAATATTGCAATTGTCTGACAAAAGTGAAAAATGTAAATTTCCAATTTTAACCAAACATGCTAGAAATGCTCCAATTGAGCTAATTAGCTTATTGTGAGAATATTACAAACGTCTAACAACACTGAAAAATGTAAATTTCCAATTTCAACCAAACATGCTAGAAATGCTCCAATTGAGCTAATTAGCTTATTGTGAGAATATTACAAACGTCTGACAAAACTGAAAAATGTAAATTTCCAATTTCAACCAAACATGCTAGAAATGCTCCAATTGAGCTAATTAGCTTATTGTGAGAATATTACAAACGTCTGACAAACATGATAAATGTAAATTTCCAATTTCAACCAAACATGCTAGAAATGCTCCAATTGAGCTAATTAGCTTATTGTGAGAATATTACAAACGTCTGACAAAACTGAAAAATGTAAATTTCCAATTTCAACCAAACATGCTAGAAATGCTCCAATTGAGCTAATTAGCTTATTGTGAGAATATTACAAACGTCTGACAAAACTGAAAAATGTAAATTTCCAATTTCAACCAAACATGCTAGAAATGCTCCAATTGAGCTAATTAGCCTATTGAGAGAATATTGCAATTGTCTGACAAAAGTGAAAAATGTAAATTTCCAATTTCAACCAAACATGCTAGAAATGCTCCAATTGAGCTAATTAGCTTATTGTGAGAATACTACAAACGTCTGACAACACTGAAAAATGTAAATTTCCAATTTTAACCAAACATGCTAGAAATGCTCTAATTGAGCTAATTATCTTATTGTGAGAATATTACAAACATCTGACAAAACTGAAAAATGTAAATTTCCAATTTCAACCAAACATGCTAGAAATGCTCCAATTGAGCTAATTAGCTTATTGTGAGAATATTAAAAACGTCTGACAAAACTAAAAAATGTAATTTTCCAATTTCAACCAAACATGCTAGAAATGCTCCAATTGAGCTAATTAGCTTAGTGTGAGAATATTACAAACGTCTGACAAAACTGAAAAATGTGAATTTATAATTTCAACCAAACATGCTAGAAATGCTCCAATTGAGCTAATTAGCTTATTGTGAGAATATTGCAATTGTCTGACAAAAGTGAAAAATGTAAATTTCCAATTTTAACCAAACATGCTAGAAATGCTCCAATTGAGCTAATTAGCTTATTGTGAGAATATTACAAACGTCTGACAACACTGAAAAATGTAAATTTCCAATTTCAACCAAACATGCTAAAAATGCTACAATTGAGCTAATTAGCTTATTGTGAGAATATTACAAACGTCTGACAAAACTGAAAAATGTAAATTTCCAATTTCAACCAAACATGCTAGAAATGCTCCAATTGAGCTAATTAGCTTATTGTGAGAATATTACAAACGTCTGACAAACATGATAAATGTAAATTTCCAATTTCAACTAAACATGCTAGAAATGCTCTAATTGAGCTAATTAGCATATTGAGAGAATATTGCAATTATCTGACAAAAGTGAAAAATTTAAATTTCCAATTTCAACCAAACATGCTAGAAATGCTCCAATTGAGCTAATTAGCTTATTGTGAGAATATTGCAATTGTCTGACAAAAGTGAAAAATGTAAATTTCCAATTTCAACCAAACATGCTAGAAATGCTCCAATTGAGCTAATTAGCTTATTGTGAGAATATTACAAACGTTTGACAAAAGTGAAAAATTAAAATTTCCAATTTCAACCAAACATGCTAGAAATGGTCAAATTGCGCAAATAAGCCTACTGTAAGAATTTTACAAACGTCTGACAAAACTGAAAAATGTAAATTTCCAATTTCAACCAAACATGCTAGAAATGCTCCAATTGAGCTAATTAGCTTATTGTGAGAATATTACAAACGTATGACAAAAGTGAAAATTGAAAATTTCCAATTTCAACCAAACATGCTAGAAATGGTCAAATTGCGCAAATAAGCCTACTGTAAGAATTTTACAAACGTCTGACAAAACTGAAAAATGTAAATTTCCAATTTCAACCAAACATGCTAGAAATGCTCCAATTGAGCTAATTAGCTTATTGTGAGAATATTACAAACGTCTGACAAAACTGAAAAATGTAAATTTCCAATTTCAACCAAACATGCTAGAAATGCTCCAATTGAGCTAATTAGCCTATTGAGAGAATATTGCAATTGTCTGACAAAAGTGAAAAATGTAATTTTCCAATTTCAACCAAACATGCTAGAAATGCTCCAATTGAGCTAATTAGCTTATTGTGAGAATATTACAAACGTCTGACAACACTGAAAAATGTAAGTTTCCAATTTCAACCAAACATGCTAGAAATGCTCCAATTGAGCTAATTAGCTTATTGTGAGAATATTACAAACGTCTGACAAACATGATAAATGTAAATTTCCAATTTCAACCAAACATGCTAGAAATGCTCTAATTGAGCTAATTAGATTGAGAGAATATTGCAATTGTCTGACAAAAGTGAAAAATGTAAATTTCCAATTTCAACCAAACATGCTAGAAATGGTCAAATTGCGCAAATAAGCCTACTGTACGAATTTTACAAACGTCTGACAAAAGTGAAAAATTTAAATTTCCAATTTCAACCAAACATGCTAGAAATGCTCCAATTGAGCTAATTAGCTTATTGTGAGAATATTACAAACGTCTGACAAACATGATAAATATAAATTTCCAATTTCAACCAAACATGCTAGAAATGCTCTAATTGAGCTAATTAGCTTATTGTGAGAATATTACAAACATCTGACAAAACTGAAAAATGTAAATTTCCAATTTCAACCAAACATGCTAGAAATGCTCAAATTGCGCAAATAAGCCTACTGTAGGAATTTTACAAACGTCTGACAAAACTGAAAAATGTAAATTTCCAATTTCAACCAAACATGCTAGAAATGCTCCAATTGAGCTAATTAGCTTATTGTGAGAATATTGCAATTGTCTGACAATAGTGAAAAATGTAAATTTCCAATTTCAACCAAACATGCTAGAAGTGCTCCAATTGAGCTAATTAGCTTATTGTGAGAATATTAAAAACGTCTGACAAAACTGAAAAATGTAATTTTCCAATTTCAACCAAACATGCTAGAAATGCTCCAATTGAGCTAATTAGCTTATTGTGAGAATATTACAAACGTCTGACAAAAGTGAAGAATGTAACTTTTCAATTTTAACCAAACATGCTAGAAATGCTCCAATTGAGCTAATTAGCTTATTGTGAGAATATTACAAACATCTGACAAAACTGAAAAATGTAAATTTCCAATTTCAACCAAACATGCTAGAAATGCTCCAATTGAGCTAATTAGCTTATTGTGAGAATATTGCAATTGTCTGACAAAAGTGAAAAATGTAAATTTCCAATTTTAACCAAACATGCTAGAAATGCTCCAATTGAGCTAATTAGCTTATTGTGAGAATATTACAAACGTCTAACAACACTGAAAAATGTAAATTTCCAATTTCAACCAAACATGCTAGAAATGCTCCAATTGAGCTAATTAGCTTATTGTGAGAATATTACAAACGTCTGACAAAACTGAAAAATGTAAATTTGCAATTTCAACCAAACATGCTAGAAATGCTCCAATTGAGCTAATTAGCTTATTGTGAGAATATTACAAACGTCTGACAAACATGATAAATGTAAATTTCCAATTTCAACCAAACATGCTAGAAATGCTCCAATTGAGCTAATTAGCTTATTGTGAGAATATTACAAACGTCTGACAAAACTGAAAAATGTAAATTTCCAATTTCAACCAAACATGCTAGAAATGCTCCAATTGAGCTAATTAGCTTATTGTGAGAATATTACAAACGTCTGACAAAACTGAAAAATGTAAATTTCCAATTTCAACCAAACATGCTAGAAATGCTCCAATTGAGCTAATTAGCCTATTGAGAGAATATTGCAATTGTCTGACAAAAGTGAAAAATGTAAATTTCCAATTTCAACCAAACATGCTAGAAATGCTCCAATTGAGCTAATTAGCTTATTGTGAGAATATTACAAACGTCTGACAACACTGAAAAATGTAAATTTCCAATTTTAACCAAACATGCTAGAAATGCTCTAATTGAGCTAATTATCTTATTGTGAGAATATTACAAACATCTGACAAAACTGAAAAATGTAAATTTCCAATTTCAACCAAACATGCTAGAAATGCTCCAATTGAGCTAATTAGCTTATTGTGAGAATATTAAAAACGTCTGACAAAACTAAAAAATGTAATTTTCCAATTTCAACCAAACATGCTAGAAATGCTCCAATTGAGCTAATTAGCTTATTGTGAGAATATTACAAACGTCTGACAAAACTGAAAAATGTGAATTTATAATTTCAACCAAACATGCTAGAAATGCTCCAATTGAGCTAATTAGCTTATTGTGAGAATATTGCAATTGTCTGACAAAAGTGAAAAATGTAAATTTCCAATTTTAACCAAACATGCTAGAAATGCTCCAATTGAGCTAATTAGCTTATTGTGAGAATATTACAAACGTCTGACAACACTGAAAAATGTAAATTTCCAATTTCAACCAAACATGCTAAAAATGCTACAATTGAGCTAATTAGCTTATTGTGAGAATATTACAAACGTCTGACAAAACTGAAAAATGTAAATTTCCAATTTCAACCAAACATGCTAGAAATGCTCCAATTGAGCTAATTAGCTTATTGTGAGAATATTACAAACGTCTGACAAACATGATAAATGTAAATTTCCAATTTCAACTAAACATGCTAGAAATGCTCTAATTGAGCTAATTAGCATATTGAGAGAATATTGCAATTATCTGACAAAAGTGAAAAATTTAAATTTCCAATTTCAACCAAACATGCTAGAAATGCTCCAATTGAGCTAATTAGCTTATTGTGAGAATATTGCAATTGTCTGACAAAAGTGAAAAATGTAAATTTCCAATTTCAACCAAACATGCTAGAAATGCTCCAATTGAGCTAATTAGCTTATTGTGAGAATATTACAAACGTTTGACAAAAGTGAAAAATTAAAATTTCCAATTTCAACCAAACATGCTAGAAATGGTCAAATTGCGCAAATAAGCCTACTGTAAGAATTTTACAAACGTCTGACAAAACTGAAAAATGTAAATTTCCAATTTCAACCAAACATGCTAGAAATGCTCCAATTGAGCTAATTAGCTTATTGTGAGAATATTACAAACGTCTGACAAAACTGAAAAATGTAAATTTCCAATTTCAACCAAACATGCTAGAAATGCTCCAATTGAGCTAATTAGCCTATTGAGAGAATATTGCAATTGTCTGACAAAAGTGAAAAATGTAATTTTCCAATTTCAACCAAACATGCTAGAAATGCTCCAATTGAGCTAATTAGCTTATTGTGAGAATATTACAAACGTCTGACAACACTGAAAAATGTAAATTTCCAATTTCAACCAAACATGCTAGAAATGCTCCAATTGAGCTAATTAGCTTATTGTGAGAATATTACAAACGTCTGACAAACATGATAAATGTAAATTTCCAATTTCAACCAAACATGCTAGAAATGCTCCAATTGAGCTAATTAGCTTATTGTGAGAATATTACAAACATCTGACAAAACTGAAAAATGTAAATTTCCAATTTCAACCAAACATGCTAGAAATGCTCAAATTGCGCAAATAAGCCTACTGTAGGAATTTTACAAACGTCTAACAAAACTGAAAAATGTAAATTTCCAATTTCAACCAAACATGCTAGAAATGCTCCAATTGAGCTAATTAGCTTATTGTGAGAATATTACAAACGTCTGACAAAGCTGAAAAATGTAAATTTCCAATTTCAACCAAACATGCTAGAAATGCTCCAATTGAGCTAATTAGCTTATTGTGAGAATATTACAAACGTCTGACAAACATGATAAATGTAAATTTCCAATTTCAACTAAACATGCTAGAAATGCTCCAATTGAGCTAATTAGCATATTGAGAGAATATTGCAATTGTCTGACAAAAGTGAAAAATGTAAATTTCCAATTTCAACCAAACATGCTAGAAATGCTCCAATTGAGCTAATTAGCTTATTGTGAGAATATTGCAATTGTCTGACAAAAGTGAAAAATGTAAATTTCCAATTTCAACCAAACATGCTAGAAACGCTCCAATTGAGCTAATTAGCTAATTGTGAGAATATTACAAACGTATGACAAAAGTGAAAAATGAAAATTTCCAATTTCAACCAAACATGCCAGAAATGGTCAAATTGCGCAAATAAGCCTACTGTAAGAATTTTACAAACGTCTGACAAAACTGAAAAATGTAAATTTCCAATTTCAACCAAACATGCTAGAAATGCTCCAATTGAGCTAATTAGCTTATTGTGAGAATATTACAAACGTCTGACAAAACTGAAAAATGTAAATTTCCAATTTCAACCAAACATGCTAGAAATGCTCCAATTGAGCTAATTAGCTTATTGTGAGAATATTACAAACGTCTGACAAAACTGAAAAATGTAAATTTCCAATTTCAACCAAACATGCTAGAAATGCTCCAATTGAGCTAATTAGCCTATTGAGAGAATATTGCAATTGTCTGACAAAAGTGAAAAATGTAAATTTCCAATTTCAACCAAACATGCTAGAAATGCTCCAATTGAGCTAATTAGCTTATTGTGAGAATATTACAAACGTCTGACAACACTGAAAAATGTAAATTTCCAATTTTAACCAAACATGCTAGAAATGCTCTAATTGAGCTAATTATCTTATTGTGAGAAAATTACAAACGTCTGACAAAACTGAAAAATGTAAATTTCCAATTTCAACCAAACATGCTAGAAATGCTCCAATTGAGCTAATTAGCTTATTGTGAGAATATTGCAATTGTCTGACAATAGTGAAAAATGAAAATTTCCAATTTCAACCAAACATGCTAGAAATGCTCCAATTGAGCTAATTAGCTTATTGTGAGAATATTAAAAACGTCTGACAAAACTGAAAAATGTAATTTTCCAATTTCAACCAAACATGCTAGAAATGCTCCAATTGAGCTAATTAGCTTATTGTGAAAATATTACAAACGTCTGACAAAACTGAAAAATGTGAATTTATAATTTCAACCAAACATGCTAGAAATGCTCCAATTGAGCTAATTAGCTTATTGTGAGAATATTGCAATTGTCTGACAAAAGTGAAAAATGTAAATTTCCAATTTCAACCAAACATGCTAAAAATGCTCCAATTGAGCTAATTAGCTTATTGTGAGAATATTACAAACGTCTGACAAAACTGAAAAATGTAAATTTCCAATTTCAACCAAACATGCTAGAAATGCTCCAATTGAGCTAATTAGCTTATTGTGAGAATATTACAAACGTCTGACAAAACTGAAAAATGTAAATTTCCAATTTCAACCAAACATGCTAGAAATGCTCCAATTGAGCTAATTAGCTTATTGTGAGAATATTGCAATTGTCTGACAATAGTGAAAAATGTAAATTTCCAATTTCAACCAAACATGCTAGAAGTGCTCCAATTGAGCTAATTAGCTTATTGTGAGAATATTAAAAACGTCTGACAAAACTGAAAAATGTAATTTTCCAATTTCAACCAAACATGCTAGAAATGGTCAAATTGCGCAAATAAGCCTACTGTACGAATTTTACAAACGTCTGACAAAAGTGAAAAATTTAAATTTCCAATTTCAACCAAACATGCTAGAAATGCTCCAATTGAGCTAATTAGCTTATTGTGAGAATATTACAAACGTCTGACAACACTGAAAAATGTAAATTTCCAATTTCAACCAAACATGCTAAAAATGCTACAATTGAGCTAATTAGCTTATTGTGAGAATATTACAAACGTATGACAAAACTGAAAAATGTAAATTTCCAATTTCAACCAAACATGCTAGAAATGCTCCAATTGAGCTAATTAGCTTATTGTGAGAATATTACAAACGTCTGACAAACATGATAAATGTAAATTTCCAATTTCAACTAAACATGCTAGAAATGCTCTAATTGAGCTAATTAGCATATTGAGAGAATATTGCAATTGTCTGACAAAAGTGAAAAATGTAAATTTCCAATTTCAACCAAACATGCTAGAAATGCTCCAATTGAGCTAATTAGCTTATTGTGAGAATATTGCAATTGTCTGACAAAAGTGAAAAATGTAAATTTCCAATTTCAACCAAACATGCTAGAAATGCTCCAATTGAGCTAATTAGCTTATTGTGAGAATATTACAAACGTATGACAAAAGTGAAAATTGAAAATTTCCAATTTCAACCAAACATGCTAGAAATGGTCAAATTGCGCAAATAAGCCTACTGTAAGAATTTTACAAACGTCTGACAAAACTGAAAAATGTAAATTTCCAATTTCAACCAAACATGCTAGAAATGCTCCAATTGAGCTAATTAGCTTATTGTGAGAATATTACAAACGTCTGACAAAACTGAAAAATGTAAATTTCCAATTTCAACCAAACATGCTAGAATTGCTCCAATTGAGCTAATTAGCCTATTGAGAGAATATTGCAATTGTCTGACAAAAGTGAAAAATGTAATTTTCCAATTTCAACCAAACATGCTAGAAATGCTCCAATTGAGCTAATTAGCTTATTGTGAGAATATTACAAACGTCTGACAACACTGAAAAATGTAAGTTTCCAATTTCAACCAAACATGCTAGAAATGCTCCATTGAGCTAATTAGCTTATTGTGAGAATATTACAAACGTCTGACAAACATGATAAATGTAAATTTCCAATTTCAACCAAACATGCTAGAAATGCTCTAATTGAGCTAATTAGATTGAGAGAATATTGCAATTGTCTGACAAAAGTGAAAAATGTAAATTTCCAATTTCAACCAAACATGCTAGAAATGGTCAAATTGCGCAAATAAGCCTACTGTACGAATTTTACAAACGTCTGACAAAAGTGAAAAATTTAAATTTCCAATTTCAACCAAACATGCTAGAAATGCTCCAATTGAGCTAATTAGCTTATTGTGAGAATATTACAAACGTCTGACAAACATGATAAATATAAATTTCCAATTTCAACCAAACATGCTAGAAATGCTCTAATTGAGCTAATTAGCTTATTGTGAGAATATTACAAACATCTGACAAAACTGAAAAATGTAAATTTCCAATTTCAACCAAACATGCTAGAAATGCTCAAAATGCGCAAATAAGCCTACTGTAGGAATTTTACAAACGTCTGACAAAACTGAAAAATGTAAATTTCCAATTTCAACCAAACATGCTAGAAATGCTCCAATTGAGCTAATTAGCTTATTGTGAGAATATTACAAACGTCTGACAAAACTGAAAAATGTAAATTTCCAATTTCAACCAAACATGCTAGAAATGCTCCAATTGAGCTAATTAGCTTATTGTGAGAATATTGCAATTGTCTGACAATAGTGAAAAATGTAAATTTCCAATTTCAACCAAACATGCTAGAAGTGCTCCAATTGAGCTAATTAGCTTATTGTGAGAATATTAAAAACGTCTGACAAAACTGAAAAATGTAATTTTCCAATTTCAACCAAACATGCTAGAAATGCTCCAATTGAGCTAATTAGCTTATTGTGAGAATATTACAAACGTCTGACAAAACTGAAAAATGTAATTTTCCAATTTCAACCAAACATGCTAGAAATGCTCCAATTGAGCTAATTAGCTTATTGTGAGAATATTGCAATTGTCTGACAAAAGTGAAGAATGTAACTTTTCAATTTTAACCAAACATGCTAGAAATGCTCCAATTGAGCTAATTAGCTTATTGTGAGAATATTACAAACGTCTGACAACACTGAAAAATGTAAGTTTCCAATTTCAACCAAACATGCTAGAAATGCTCTAATTGAGCTAATTAGCTTATTGTGAGAATATTACAAACATCTGACAAAACTGATAAATGTAAATTTCCAATTTCAACCAAACATGCTAGAAATGCTCCAATTGAGCTAATTAGCTTATTGTGAGAATATTGCAATTGTCTGACAAAAGTGAAAAATGTAAATTTCCAATTTTAACCAAACATGCTAGAAATGCTCCAATTGAGCTAATTAGCTTATTGTGAGAATATTACAAACGTCTAACAACACTGAAAAATGTAAATTTCCAATTTCAACCAAACATGCTAGAAATGCTCCAATTGAGCTAATTAGCTTATTGTGAGAATATTACAAACGTCTGACAAAACTGAAAAATGTAAATTTGCAATTTCAACCAAACATGCTAGAAATGCTCCAATTGAGCTAATTAGCTTATTGTGAGAATATTACAAACGTCTGACAAACATGATAAATGTAAATTTCCAATTTCAACCAAACATGCTAGAAATGCTCCAATTGAGCTAATTAGCTTATTGTGAGAATATTACAAACGTCTGACAAAACTGAAAAATGTAAATTTCCAATTTCAACCAAACATGCTAGAAATGCTCCAATTGAGCTAATTAGCTTATTGTGAGAATATTACAAACGTCTGACAAAACTGAAAAATGTAAATTTCCAATTTCAACCAAACATGCTAGAAATGCTCCAATTGAGCTAATTAGCCTATTGAGAGAATATTGCAATTGTCTGACAAAAGTGAAAAATGTAAATTTCCAATTTCAACCAAACATGCTAGAAATGCTCCAATTGAGCTAATTAGCTTATTGTGAGAATATTACAAACGTCTGACAACACTGAAAAATGTAAATTTCCAATTTTAACCAAACATGCTAGAAATGCTCTAATTGAGCTAATTATCTTATTGTGAGAATATTACAAACATCTGACAAAACTGAAAATTGTAAATTTCCAATTTCAACCAAACATGCTAGAAATGCTCCAATTGAGCTAATTAGCTTATTGTGAGAATATTGCAATTGTCTGACAAAAGTGAAAAATGTAAGATTACAATTTCAACCAAACATGCTAGAAATGCTCCAATTGAGCTAATTAGCTTATTGTGAGAATATTAAAAACGTCTGACAAAACTGAAAAATGTAATTTTCCAATTTCAACCAAACATGCTAGAAATGCTCCAATTGAGCTAATTAGCTTATTGTGAGAATATTGCAATTGTCTGACAAAAGTGAAAAATGTAAATTTCCAATTTTAACCAAACATGCTAGAAATGCTCCAATTGAGCTAATTAGCTTATTGTGAGAATATTACAAACGTCTGACAACACTGAAAAATGTAAATTTCCAATTTCAACCAAACATGCTAAAAATGCTACAATTAAGCTAATTAGCTTATTGTGAGAATATTACAAACGTCTGACAAAACTGAAAAATGTAAATTTCCAATTTCAACCAAACATGCTAGAAATGCTCCAATTGAGCTAATTAGCTTATTGTGAGAATATTACAAACGTCTGACAAACATGATAAATGTAAATTTCCAATTTCAACTAAACATGCTAGAAATGCTCTAATTGAGCTAATTAGCATATTGAGAGAATATTGCAATTGTCTGACAAAAGTGAAAAATGTAAATTTCCAATTTCAACCAAACATGCTAGAAATGCTCCAATTGAGCTAATTAGCTTATTGTGAGAATATTGCAATTGTCTGACAAAAGTGAAAAATGTAAATTTCCAATTTCAACCAAACATGCTAGAAATGCTCCAATTGAGCTAATTAGCTTATTGTGAGAATATTACAAACGTATGACAAAAGTGAAAAATTAAAATTTCCAATTTCAACCAAACATGCTAGAAATGGTCAAATTGCGCAAATAAGCCTACTGTAAGAATTTTACAAACGTCTGACAAAACTGAAAAATGTAAATTTCCAATTTCAACCAAACATGCTAGAAATGCTCCAATTGAGCTAATTAGCTTATTGTGAGAATATTACAAACGTCTGACAAAACTGAAAAATGTAAATTTCCAATTTCAACCAAACATGCTAGATATGCTCCAATTGAGCTAATTAGCCTATTGAGAGAATATTGCAATTGTCTGACAAAAGTGAAAAATGTAATTTTCCAATTTCAACCAAACATGCTAGAAATGCTCCAATTGAGCTAATTAGCTTATTGTGAGAATATTACAAACGTCTGACAACACTGAAAAATGTAAATTTCCAATTTCAACCAAACATGCTAGAAATGCTCCAATTGAGCTAATTAGCTTATTGTGAGAATATTACAAACGTCTGACAAACATGATAAATGTAAATTTCCAATTTCAACCAAACATGCTAGAAATGCTCTAATTGAGCTAATTAGATTGAGAGAATATTGCAATTGTCTGACAAAAGTGAAAAATGTAAATTTCCAATTTCAACCAAACATGCTAGAAATGCTCAAATTGAGCTAATTAGCTTATTGTGAGAATATTACAAACGTCTGACAAACATGATAAATATAAATTTCCAATTTCAACCAAACATGCTAGAAATGCTCTAATTGAGCTAATTAGCTTATTGTGAGAATATTACAAACATCTGACAAAACTGAAAAATGTAAATTTCCAATTTCAACCAAACATGCTAGAAATGCTCAAATTGCGCAAATAAGCCTACTGTAGGAATTTTACAAACGTCTGACAAAACTGAAAAATGTAAATTTCCAATTTCAACCAAACATGCTAGAAATGCTCCAATTGAGCTAATTAGCTTATTGTGAGAATATTACAAACGTCTGACAAAACTGAAAAATGTAAATTTCCAATTTCAACCAAACATGCTAGAAATGCTCCAATTGAGCTAATTAGCTTATTGTGAGAATATTGCAATTGTCTGACAATAGTGAAAAATGTAAATTTCCAATTTCAACCAAACATGCTAGAAGTGCTCCAATTGAGCTAATTAGCTTATTGTGAGAATATTAAAAACGTCTGACAAAACTGAAAAATGTAATTTTCCAATTTCAACCAAACATGCTAGAAATGCTCCAATTGAGCTAATTAGCTTATTGTGAGAATATTACAAACGTCTGACAAAACTGAAAAATGTAATTTTCCAATTTCAACCAAACATGCTAGAAATGCTCCAATTGAGCTAATTAGCTTATTGTGAGAATATTGCAATTGTCTGACAAAAGTGAAGAATGTAACTTTTCAATTTTAACCAAACATGCTAGAAATGCTCCAATTGAGCTAATTAGCTTATTGTGAGAATATTACAAACGTCTGACAACACTGAAAAATGTAAGTTTCCAATTTCAACCAAACATGCTAGAAATGCTCTAATTGAGCTAATTAGCTTATTGTGAGAATATTACAAACATCTGACAAAACTGATAAATGTAAATTTCCAATTTCAACCAAACATGCTAGAAATGCTCCAATTGAGCTAATTAGCTTATTGTGAGAATATTGCAATTGTCTGACAAAAGTGAAAAATGTAAATTTCCAATTTTAACCAAACATGCTAGAAATGCTCCAATTGAGCTAATTAGCTTATTGTGAGAATATTACAAACGTCTAACAACACTGAAAAATGTAAATTTCCAATTTCAACCAAACATGCTAGAAATGCTCCAATTGAGCTAATTAGCTTATTGTGAGAATATTACAAACGTCTGACAAAACTGAAAAATGTAAATTTGCAATTTCAACCAAACATGCTAGAAATGCTCCAATTGAGCTAATTAGCTTATTGTGAGAATATTACAAACGTCTGACAAACATGATAAATGTAAATTTCCAATTTCAACCAAACATGCTAGAAATGCTCCAATTGAGCTAATTAGCTTATTGTGAGAATATTACAAACGTCTGACAAAACTGAAAAATGTAAATTTCCAATTTCAACCAAACATGCTAGAAATGCTCCAATTGAGCTAATTAGCTTATTGTGAGAATATTACAAACGTCTGACAAAACTGAAAAATGTAAATTTCCAATTTCAACCAAACATGCTAGAAATGCTCCAATTGAGCTAATTAGCCTATTGAGAGAATATTGCAATTGTCTGACAAAAGTGAAAAATGTAAATTTCCAATTTCAACCAAACATGCTAGAAATGCTCCAATTGAGCTAATTAGCTTATTGTGAGAATATTACAAACGTCTGACAACACTGAAAAATGTAAATTTCCAATTTTAACCAAACATGCTAGAAATGCTCTAATTGAGCTAATTATCTTATTGTGAGAATATTACAAACATCTGACAAAACTGAAAATTGTAAATTTCCAATTTCAACCAAACATGCTAGAAATGCTCCAATTGAGCTAATTAGCTTATTGTGAGAATATTGCAATTGTCTGACAAAAGTGAAAAATGTAAGATTCCAATTTCAACCAAACATGCTAGAAATGCTCCAATTGAGCTAATTAGCTTATTGTGAGAATATTAAAAACGTCTGACAAAACTGAAAAATGTAATTTTCCAATTTCAACCAAACATGCTAGAAATGCTCCAATTGAGCTAATTAGCTTATTGTGAGAATATTACAAACGTCTGACAAAACTGAAAAATGTGAATTTATAATTTCAACCAAACATGCTAGAAATGCTCCAATTGAGCTAATTAGCTTATTGTGAGAATATTGCAATTGTCTGACAAAAGTGAAAAATGTAAATTTCCAATTTTAACCAAACATGCTAGAAATGCTCCAATTGAGCTAATTAGCTTATTGTGAGAATATTACAAACGTCTGACAACACTGAAAAATGTAAATTTCCAATTTCAACCAAACATGCTAAAAATGCTACAATTAAGCTAATTAGCTTATTGTGAGAATATTACAAACGTCTGACAAAACTGAAAAATGTAAATTTCCAATTTCAACCAAACATGCTAGAAATGCTCCAATTGAGCTAATTAGCTTATTGTGAGAATATTACAAACGTCTGACAAACATGATAAATGTAAATTTCCAATTTCAACTAAACATGCTAGAAATGCTCTAATTGAGCTAATTAGCATATTGAGAGAATATTGCAATTGTCTGACAAAAGTGAAAAATGTAAATTTCCAATTTCAACCAAACATGCTAGAAATGCTCCAATTGAGCTAATTAGCTTATTGTGAGAATATTGCAATTGTCTGACAAAAGTGAAAAATGTAAATTTCCAATTTCAACCAAACATGCTAGAAATGCTCCAATTGAGCTAATTAGCTTATTGTGAGAATATTACAAACGTATGACAAAAGTGAAAAATTAAAATTTCCAATTTCAACCAAACATGCTAGAAATGGTCAAATTGCGCAAATAAGCCTACTGTAAGAATTTTACAAACGTCTGACAAAACTGAAAAATGTAAATTTCCAATTTCAACCAAACATGCTAGAAATGCTCCAATTGAGCTAATTAGCTTATTGTGAGAATATTACAAACGTCTGACAAAACTGAAAAATGTAAATTTCCAATTTCAACCAAACATGCTAGATATGCTCCAATTGAGCTAATTAGCCTATTGAGAGAATATTGCAATTGTCTGACAAAAGTGAAAAATGTAATTTTCCAATTTCAACCAAACATGCTAGAAATGCTCCAATTGAGCTAATTAGCTTATTGTGAGAATATTACAAACGTCTGACAACACTGAAAAATGTAAATTTCCAATTTCAACCAAACATGCTAGAAATGCTCCAATTGAGCTAATTAGCTTATTGTGAGAATATTACAAACGTCTGACAAACATGATAAATGTAAATTTCCAATTTCAACCAAACATGCTAGAAATGCTCTAATTGAGCTTATTAGATTGAGAGAATATTGCAATTGTCTGACAAAAGTGAAAAATGTAAATTTCCAATTTCAACCAAACATGCTAGAAATCTCAAATTGCGCAAATAAGCCTACTGTAGGAATTTTACAAACGTCTGACAAAACTGAAAAATGTAAATTTCCAATTTCAACCAAACATGCTAGAAATGCTCCAATTGAGCTAATTAGCTTATTGTGAGAATATTACAAACATCTGACAAAACTGAAAAATGTAAATTTCCAATTTCAACCAAACATGCTAGAAATGCTCAAACTGCGCAAATAAGCCTACTGTAGGAATTTTACAAACGTCTGACAAAACTGAAAAATGTAAATTTCCAATTTCAACCAAACATGCTAGAAATGCTCCAATTGAGCTAATTAGCTTATTGTGAGAATATTACAAACGTCTGACAAAACTGAAAAATGTAAATTTCCAATTTCAACCAAACATGCTAGAAATGCTCCAATTGAGCTAATTAGCTTATTGTGAGAATATTGCAATTGTCTGACAAAAGTGAAAAATGTAAATTTCCAATTTTAACCAAACATGCTAGAAATGCTCCAATTGAGCTAATTAGCTTATTGTGAGACAATTACAAACGTCTAACAACACTGAAAAATGTAAATTTCCAATTTCAACCAAACATGCTAGAAATGCTCCAATTGAGCTAATTAGCTTATTGTGAGAATATTACAAACGTCTGACAAAACTGAAAAATGTAAATTTCCAATTTCAACCAAACATGCTAGAAATGCTCCAATTGAGCTAATTAGCTTATTGTGAGAATATTACAAACGTCTGACAAACATGATAAATGTAAATTTCCAATTTCAACTAAACATGCTAGAAATGCTCCAATTGAGCTAATTAGCATATTGAGAGAATATTGCAATTGTCTGACAAAAGTGAAAAATGTAAATTTCCAATTTCAACCAAACATGCTAGAAATGCTCCAATTGAGCTAATTAGCTTATTGTGAGAATATTGCAATTGTCTGACAAAAGTGAAAAATGTAAATTTCCAATTTCAACCAAACATGCTAGAAACGCTCCAATTGAGCTAATTAGCTAATTGTGAGAATATTACAAACGTATGACAAAAGTGAAAAATGAAAATTTCCAATTTCAACCAAACATGCCAGAAATGGTCAAATTGCGCAAATAAGCCTACTGTAAGAATTTTACAAACGTCTGACAAAAGTGAAAAATGTAAATTTCCAATTTCAACCAAACATGCTAGAAATGCTCCAATTGAGCTAATTAGCTTATTGTGAGAATATTACAAACGTCTGACAAAACTGAAAAATGTAAATTTCCAATTTCGACCAAACATGCTAGAAATGCTCCAATTGAGCTAATTAGCTTATTGTGAGAATATTACAAACGTCTGACAAAACTGAAAAATGTAAATTTCCAATTTCAACCAAACATGCTAGAAATGCTCCAATTGAGCTAATTAGCCTATTGAGAGAATATTGCAATTGTCTGACAAAAGTGAAAAATGTAAATTTCCAATTTCAACCAAACATGCTAGAAATGCTCCAATTGAGCTAATTAGCTTATTGTGAGAATATTACAAACGTCTGACAACACTGAAAAATGTAAATTTCCAATTTTAACCAAACATGCTAGAAATGCTCTAATTGAGCTAATTATCTTATTGTGAGAATATTACAAACGTCTGACAAAACTGAAAAATGCAAATTTCCAATTTCAACCAAACATGCTAGAAATGCTCCAATTGAGCTAATTAGCTTATTGTGAGAATATTGCAATTGTCTGACAATAGTGAAAAATGTAAATTTCCAATTTCAACCAAACATGCTAGAAATGCTCCAATTGAGCTAATTAGCTTATTGTGAGAATATTAAAAACGTCTGACAAAACTGAAAAATGTGAATTTATAATTTCAACCAAACATGCTAGAAATGCTCCAATTGAGCTAATTAGCTTATTGTGAGAATATTGCAATTGTCTGACAAAAGTGAAAAATGTAAATTTCCAATTTCAACCAAACATGCTAAAAATGCTCCAATTGAGCTAATTAGCTTATTGTGAGAATATTACAAACGTCTGACAAAACTGAAAAATGTAAATTTCCAATTTCAACCAAACATGCTAGAAATGCTCCAATTGAGCTAATTAGCTTATTGTGAGAATATTACAAACGTCTGACAAACATGATAAATGTAAATTTCCAATTTCAACTAAACATGCTAGAAATGCTCTAATTGAGCTAATTAGCATATTGAGAGAATATTGCAATTGTCTGACAAAAGTGAAAAATGTAAATTTCCAATTTCAACCAAACATGCTAGAAATGCTCCAATTGAGCTAATTAGCTTATTGTGAGAATATTGCAATTGTCTGACAAAAGTGAAAAATGTAAATTTCCAATTTCAACCAAACATGCTAGAAATGCTCCAATTGAGCTAATTAGCTTATTGTGAGAATATTGCAATTGTCTGACAAAAGTGAAAAATGTAAATTTCCAATTTCAACCAAACATGCTAGAAATGCTCCAATTGAGCTAATTAGCTTATTGTGAGAATATTACAAACGTATGACAAAAGTGAAAAATGAAAATTTCCAATTTCAACCAAACATGCTAGAAATGGTCAAATTGCGCAAATAAGCCTACTGTAAGAATTTTACAAACGTCTGACAAAACTGAAAAATGTAAATTTCCAATTTCAACCAAACATGCTAGAAATGCTCCAATTGAGCTAATTAGCTTATTGTGAGAATATTACAAACGTCTGACAAAACTGAAAAATGTAATTTTCCAATTTCAACCAAACATGCTAGAAATGCTCCAATTGAGCTAATTAGCCTATTGAGAGAATATTGCAATTGTCTGACAAAAGTGAAAAATGTAATTTTCCAATTTCAACCAAACATGCTAGAAATGCTCCAATTGAGCTAATTAGCTTATTGTGAGAATATTACAAACGTCTGACAACACTGAAAAATGTAAATTTCCAATTTCAACCAAACATGCTAGAAGTGCTCCAATTGAGCTAATTAGCTTATTGTGAGAATATTACAAACGTCTGACAAACATGATAAATGTAAATTTCCAATTTCAACCAAACATGCTAGAAATGCTCCAATTGAGCTAATTAGCCTATTGAGAGAATATTGCAATTGTCTGACAAAAGTGAAAAATGTAAATTTCCAATTTCAACCAAACATGCTAGAAATGCTCCAATTGAGCTAATTAGCTTATTGTGAGAATATTACAAACGTCTGACAACACTGAAAAATGTAAATTTCCAATTTTAACCAAACATGCTAGAAATGCTCTAATTGAGCTAATTATCTTATTGTGAGAATATTACAAACATCTGACAAAACTGAAAAATGTAAATTTCCAATTTCAACCAAACATGCTAGAAATGCTCCAATTGAGCTAATTAGCTTATTGTGAGAATATTGCAATTGTCTGACAATAGTGAAAAATGTAAATTTCCAATTTCAACCAAACATGCTAAAAATGCTCCAATTGAGCTAATTAGCTTATTGTGAGAATATTAAAAACGTCTGACAAAACTGAAAAATGTAATTTTCCAATTTCAACCAAACATGCTAGAAATGCTCCAATTGAGCTAATTAGCTTATTGTGAGAATATTACAAACGTCTGACAAAACTGAAAAATGTGAATTTATAATTTCAACCAAACATGCTAGAAATGCTCCAATTGAGCTAATTAGCTTATTGTGAGAATATTGCAATTGTCTGACAAAAGTGAAAAATGTAAATTTCCAATTTTAACCAAACATGCTAGAAATGCTCCAATTGAGCTAATTAGCTTATTGTGAGAATATTACAAACGTCTGACAAAACTGAAAAATGTAAATTTCCAATTTCAACCAAACATGCTAAAAATGCTCCAATTGAGCTAATTAGCTTATTGTGAGAATATTACAAACGTCTGACAAAACTGAAAAATGTAAATTTCGAATTTCAACCAAACATGCTAGAAATGCTCCAATTGAGCTAATTAGCTTATTGTGAGAATATTACAAACGTCTGACAAACATGATAAATGTAAATTTCCAATTTCAACTAAACATGCTAGAAATGCTCTAATTGAGCTAATTAGCATATTGAGAGAATATTGCAATTGTCTGACAAAAGTGAAAAATGTAAATTTCCAATTTCAACCAAACATGCTAGAAATGCTCCAATTGAGCTAATTAGCTTATTGTGAGAATATTGCAATTGTCTGACAAAAGTGAAAAATGTAAATTTCCAATTTCAACCAAACATGCTAGAAATGCTCCAATTGAGCTAATTAGCTTATTGTGAGAATATTGCAATTGTCTGACAAAAGTGAAAAATGTAAATTTCCAATTTCAACCAAACATGCTAGAAATGCTCCAATTGAGCTAATTAGCTTATTGTGAGAATATTACAAACGTATGACAAAAGTGAAAAATGAAAATTTCCAATTTCAACCAAACATGCTAGAAATGGTCAAATTGCGCAAATAAGCCTACTGTAAGAATTTTACAAACGTCTGACAAAACTGAAAAATGTAAATTTCCAATTTCAACCAAACATGCTAGAAATGCTCCAATTGAGCTAATTAGCTTATTGTGAGAATATTACAAACGTCTGACAAAACTGAAAAATGTAAATTTCCAATTTCAACCAAACATGCTAGAAATGCTCCAATTGAGCTAATTAGCCTATTGAGAGAATATTGCAATTGTCTGACAAAAGTGAAAAATGTAATTTTCCAATTTCAACCAAACATGCTAGAAATGCTCCAATTGAGCTAATTAGCTTATTGTGAGAATATTACAAACGTCTGACAACACTGAAAAATGTAAATTTCCAATTTCAACCAAACATGCTAGAAATGCTCCAATTGAGCTAATTAGCTTATTGTGAGAATATTACAAACGTCTGACAAACATGATAAATGTAAATTTCCAATTTCAACCAAACATGCTAGAAATGCTCTAATTGAGCTAATTAGATTGAGAGAATATTGCAATTGTCTGACAAAAGTGAAAAATGTAAATTTCCAATTTCAACCAAACATGCTGGAAATGCTCCAATTGAGCTAATTAGCTTATTGTGAGAATATTGCAATTGTCTGACAAAAGTGAAAAATGTAAATTTCCAATTTCAACCAAACATGCTAGAAATGCTCCAATTGAGCTAATTAGCTTATTGTGAGAATATTGCAATTGTCTGACAAAAGTGAAAAATGTAAATTTCCAATTTCAACCAAACATGCTAGAAATGCTCCAATTGAGCTAATTAGCTTATTGTGAGAATATTACAAACGTATGACAAAAGTGAAAAATGAAAATTTCCAATTTCAACCAAACATGCTAGAAATGGTCAAATTGCGCAAATAAGCCTACTGTAAGAATTTTACAAACGTCTGACAAAACTGAAAAATGTAAATTTCCAATTTCAACCAAACATGCTAGAAATGCTCCAATTGAGCTAATTAGCTTATTGTGAGAATATTACAAACGTCTGACAAAAGTGAAAAATGTAATTTTCCAATTTCAACCAAACATGCTAGAAATGCTCCAATTGAGCTAATTAGCTTATTGTGAGAATATTACAAACGTCTGACAACACTGAAAAATGTAAATTTCCAATTTCAACCAAACATGCTAGAAATGCTCCAATTGAGCTAATTAGCTTATTGTGAGAATATTACAAACGTCTGACAAACATGATAAATGTAAATTTCCAATTTCAACCAAACATGCTAGAAATGCTCTAATTGAGCTAATTAGATTGAGAGAATATTGCAATTGTCTGACAAAAGTGAAAAATGTAAATTTCCAATTTCAACCAAACATGCTAGAAATGCTCCAATTGAGCTAATTAGCTTATTGAGAGAATATTGCAATTGTCTGACAAAAGTGAAAAATGTAAATTTCCAATTTCAACCAAACATGCTGGAAATGCTCCAATTGAGCTAATTAGCTTATTGTGAGAATATTGCAATTGTCTGACAAAAGTGAAAAATGTAAATTTCAAATTTCAACCGAACATGCTAGAAATGCTCCAATTGAGCTAATTAGCTTATTGTGAGAATATTAAAAACGTCTGACAACACTGAAAAATGTAAATTTCCAATTTCAACCAAACATGCTAGAAATGCTCCAATTGAGCTAATTAGCTTATTGTGAGAATATTACAAACGTCTGACAAACATGATAAATGTAAATTTCCAATTTCAACCAAACATGCTAGAAATGCTCTAATTGAGCTAATTAGCTTATTGAGAGAATATTGCAATTGTCTGACAAAAGTGAAAAATGTAAATTTCCAATTTCAACCAAACATGCTAGAAATGCTCCAATTGAGCTAATTAGCTTATTGTGAGAATATTGCAATTGTCTGACAAAAGTGAAAAATGTAAATTTTCAATTTCAACCAAACATGCTAGAAATGCTCCAATTGAGCTAATTAGCTTATTGTGAGAATATTGCAATTGTCTGACAAAAGGGAAAAATGTAAATTTCCAATTTCAACCAAACATGCTAGAAATGCTCCAATTGAGCTAATTAGCTTATTGTGAGAATATTACAAACGTATGACAAAAGTGAAAAATGAAAATTTCCAATTTCAACCAAACATGCTAGAAATGGTCAAATTGCGCAAATAAGCCTACTGTAAGAATTTTACAAACGTCTGACAAAACTGAAAAATGTAATTTTCCAATTTCAACCAAACATGCTAGAAATGCTCCAATTGAGCTAATTAGCTTATTGTGAGAATATTACAAACGTCTGACAAAAGTGAAAAATGTAAATTTCCAATTTTAACCAAACATGCTAGAAATGCTCCAATTGAGCTAATTAGCTTATTGTGAGAATATTACAAACGTCTGACAACACTGAAAAATGTAAATTTCCAATTTCAACCAAACATGCTAGAAATGCTCCAATTGAGCTAATTAGCTTATTGTGAGAATATTACAAACGTCTGACAAAAGTGAAAAATGTAAATTTCCAATTTCAACCAAACATGCTAGAAATGCTCCAATTGAGCTAATTAGCTTATTGTGAGAATATTACAGTTGTCTGACAAACATGATAAATGTAAATTTCCAATTTCAACTAAACATGCTAGAAATGCTCCAATTGAGCTAATTAGCATATTGAGAGAATACTGAAATTGTCTGACAAAAGTGAAAAATGTAAATTTCCAATTTCAACCAAACATGCTAGAAATGCTGCAATTGAGCTAATTAGCTTATTGAGAGAATATTGCAATTGTCTGACAATAGTGAAAAATGTAAACTTCCAATTTCAACCAAACATGCTAGAAATGGTCAATTTGCGCAAATAAGCCTACTGTAAGAATTTTACAAACGTCTGACAAAACTGAAAAATGTAAATTTCCAATTTCAACCAAACATGCTAGAAATGCTCCAATTGAGCTAATTAGCTTAATGTGAGAATATTACAAACGTCTGACAAAACTGAAAAATGTAAATTTCCAATTTCAACCAAACATGCTAGAAATGCTCCAATTGAGCTAATTAGCCTATTGAGAGAATATTGCAATTGTCTGACAAAAGTGAGAAATGTAATTTTCCAATTTCAACCAAACATGCTAGAAATGCTCCAATCGAGCTAATTAGCTTATTGTGAGGATATTGCAATTGTCTGACAAAAGTGAAAAATTTGAATTTACAATTTCAACCCAACATGCTAGAAATGCTCCAATTGAGCTAATTAGCATATTGTGAAAATTTTGCAATTGTCTTACAAAAGTGAAAAATGTAAATTTCCAATTTCAACCAAACATGCTAGAAATGCTCCAATTGAGCTAATTAGCTTTTTGTGAGGATATTGCAATTGTCTGACAAAAGTAAAAAATTTGAATTTACAATTTCAACCCAACATGCTAGAAATGCTCCAATTGAGCTAATTAACATATTGTGAAAATATTGCAATTGTCTGACAAAAGTGAAAAATGTAAATTTCCAAATTCAACCAAACATGCTAGAAATGCTCCAATTGAGCTAATTAGCTTATTGTGAGAATATTACAAACGTCTGACAAAACTGAAAAATTTAAATTTCCAATTTCAACCAAACATGCTAGAAATGCTGCAATTGAGCTAATTAGCTTATTGAGAGAATATTGCAATTGTCTGACAATAGTGAAAAATGTAAACTTCCAATTTCAACCAAACATGCTAGAAATGGTCAATTTGCGCAAATAAGCCTACTGTAAGAATTTTACAAACGTCTGACAAAACTGAAAAATGTAAATTTCCAATTTCAACCAAACATGCTAGAAATGCTCCAATTGAGCTAATTAGCTTAATGTGAGAATATTACAAACGTCTGACAAAACTGAAAAATGTAAATTTCCAATTTCAACCAAACATGCTAGAAATGCTCCAATTGAGCTAATTAGCCTATTGAGAGAATATTGCAATTGTCTGACAAAAGTGAGAAATGTAATTTTCCAATTTCAACCAAACATGCTAGAAATGCTCCAATCGAGCTAATTAGCTTATTGTGAGGATATTGCAATTGTCTGACAAAAGTGAGAAATAAAAGTTTCCAATTTCAACCAAACATGCTAGAAATGCTCCAATTGAGCTAATTAGCTTATTGTGAGAATATTACAAACGTCTGACAACACTGAAAAATGTAAATTTCCAATTTCAACCAAACATGCTAGAAATGCTACAATTGAGCTAATTAGCTTATTGTGAGAATATTGCAATTGTCTGACAAAAGTGAAAAATGTAAATTTCAAATTTCAACCGAACATGCTAGAAATGCTCCAATTGAGCTAATTAGCTTATTGTGAGAATATTAAAAACGTCTGACAACACTGAAAAATGTAAATTTCCAATTTCAACCAAACATGCTAGAAATGCTCCAATTGAGCTAATTAGCTTATTGTGAGAATATTACAAACGTCTGACAAACATGATAAATGTAAATTTCCAATTTCAACCAAACATGCTAGAAATGCTCTAATTGAGCTAATTAGCTTATTGAGAGAATATTGCAATTGTCTGACAAAAGTGAAAAATGTAAATTTCCAATTTCAACCAAACATGCTAGAAATGCTCCAATTGAGCTAATTAGCTTATTGTGAGAATATTGCAATTGTCTGACAAAAGTGAAAAATGTAAATTTTCAATTTCAACCAAACATGCTAGAAATGCTCCAATTGAGCTAATTAGCTTATTGTGAGAATATTGCAATTGTCTGACAAAAGGGAAAAATGTAAATTTCCAATTTCAACCAAACATGCTAGAAATGCTCCAATTGAGCTAATTAGCTTATTGTGAGAATATTACAAACGTATGACAAAAGTGAAAAATGAAAATTTCCAATTTCAACCAAACATGCTAGAAATGGTCAAATTGCGCAAATAAGCCTACTGTAAGAATTTTACAAACGTCTGACAAAACTGAAAAATGTAATTTTCCAATTTCAACCAAACATGCTAGAAATGCTCCAATTGAGCTAATTAGCTTATTGTGAGAATATTACAAACGTCTGACAAAAGTGAAAAATGTAAATTTCCAATTTTAACCAAACATGCTAGAAATGCTCCAATTGAGCTAATTAGCTTATTGTGAGAATATTACAAACGTCTGACAACACTGAAAAATGTAAATTTCCAATTTCAACCAAACATGCTAGAAATGCTCCAATTGAGCTAATTAGCTTATTGTGAGAATATTACAAACGTCTGACAAAAGTGAAAAATGTAAATTTCCAATTTCAACCAAACATGCTAGAAATGCTCCAATTGAGCTAATTAGCTTATTGTGAGAATATTACAATTGTCTGACAAACATGATAAATGTAAATTTCCAATTTCAACCAAACATGCTAGAAATGCTGCAATTGAGCTAATTAGCTTATTGAGAGAATATTGCAATTGTCTGACAATAGTGAAAAATGTAAACTTCCAATTTCAACCAAACATGCTAGAAATGGTCAATTTGCGCAAATAAGCCTACTGTAAGAATTTTACAAACGTCTGACAAAACTGAAAAATGTAAATTTCCAATTTCAACCAAACATGCTAGAAATGCTCCAATTGAGCTAATTAGCTTAATGTGAGAATATTACAAACGTCTGACAAAACTGAAAAATGTAAATTTCCAATTTCAACCAAACATGCTAGAAATGCTCCAATTGAGCTAATTAGCCTATTGAGAGAATATTGCAATTGTCTGACAAAAGTGAGAAATGTAATTTTCCAATTTCAACCAAACATGCTAGAAATGCTCCAATCGAGCTAATTAGCTTATTGTGAGGATATTGCAATTGTCTGACAAAAGTGAAAAATTTGAATTTACAATTTCAACCCAACATGCTAGAAATGCTCCAATTGAGCTAATTAGCATATTGTGAAAATTTTGCAATTGTCTGACAAAAGTGAAAAATGTAAATTTCCAATTTCAACCAAACATGCTAGAAATGCTCCAATTGAGCTAATTAGCTTTTTGTGAGGATATTGCAATTGTCTGACAAAAGTAAAAAATTTGAATTTACAATTTCAACCCAACATGCTAGAAATGCTCCAATTGAGCTAATTAACATATTGTGAAAATATTGCAATTGTCTGACAAAAGTGAAAAATGTAAATTTCCAAATTCAACCAAACATGCTAGAAATGCTCCAATTGAGCTAATTAGCTTATTGTGAGAATATTACAAACGTCTGACAAAACTGAAAAATTTAAATTTCCAATTTCAACCAAACATGCTAGAAATGCTCCAATTGAGCTAATTAGCTTATTGTGAGAATATTACAAACATCTGACAAAACTGAAAAATGTAAATTTCCAATTTCAACCAAACATGCTAGAAATGCTCCAATTGAGCTAATTAGCCTATTGAGAGAATATTGCAATTGTCTGACAAAAGTGAGAAATAAAAGTTTCCAATTTCAACCAAACATGTTAGAAATGCTCCAATTGAGCTAATTAGCTTATTGTGAGAATATTACAAACGTCTGACAACACTGAAAAATGTAAATTTCCAATTTCAACCAAACATGCTAGAAATGCTACAATTGAGCTAATTAGCTTATTGTGAGAATATTGCAATTGTCTGACAAAAGTGAAAAATGTAAATTTCCAATTTCAACCAAACATGCTAGAAATGCTCCAATTGAGCTAATTAGCTTATTGTGAGAATATTGCAATTGTCTGACAAAAGTGAAAAATGTAAATTTCCAATTTCAACCAAACATGCTAGAAATGCTCCAATTGAGCTAATTAGCTTATTGTGAGAATATTACAAACGTATGACAAAAGTGAAAAATGAAAATTTCCAATTTCAACCAAACATGCTAGAAATGGTCAAATTGCGCAAATAAGCCTACTGTAAGAATTTTACAAACATCTGACAAAACTGAAAAATGTAAATTTCCAATTTCAACCAAACATGCTAGAAATGCTCCAATTGAGCTAATTAGCTTATTGTGAGAATATTACAAACGTATGACAAAAGTGAAAAATGAAAATTTCCAATTTCAACCAAACATGCTAGAAATGCTCCAATTGAGCTAATTAGCTTATTGTGAGAATATTGCAATTGTCTGACAAAAGTGAAAAATGTAAATTTCCAATTTCAACCAAACATGCTAGAAATGCTCCAATTGAGCTAATTAGCTTATTGTGAGAATATTACAAACGTCTGACAAACATGATAAATATAAATTTCCAATTTCAACCAAACATGCTAGAAATGCTCCAATTGAGCTAATTAGCTTATTGTGAGAGTATTACAAACGTCTGACAAAACTGAAAAATTTAAATTTCCAATTTCAACCAAACATGCTAAAAATGCTCCAATTGAGCTAATTAGCTTATTGTGAGAATATTGCAATTGTCTGACAATAGTGAAAAATGTGAATTTCCAATTTCAACCAAACATGCTAGAAATGCTCCAATTGAGCTAATTAGCTTATTGTGAGAATATTAAAAACGTCTGACAAAACTGAAAAATGTAATTTTCCAATTTCAACCAAACATGCTAGAAATGCTCCAATTGAACTAATTAGCTTATTGTGAGAATATTACAAACATCTGACAAAACTGAAAAATGTAAATTTCCAATTTCAACCAAACATGCTAGAAATGCTCCAATTGAGCTAATTAGCTTATTGTGAGAATATTGCAATTGTTTGGCAAAAGTGAAAAATGTAAATTTCCAATTTTAACCAAACATGCTAGAAATGCTCCAATTGAGCTAATTAGCTTATTGTGAGAATATTACAAACGTATGACAACACTGAAAAATGTAAATTTCCAATTTCAATTAAACATGCTAGAAATGCTCCAATTGAGCTAATTAGCTTATTGTGAGAATATTGCAATTGTCTGACAAAAGTGAAAAATGTAAATTTCCAATTTGAACCAAACATGCTAGAAATGCTCCAATTGAGCTAATCAGCTTATTGTGAGAATATTACAAACGTCTGACCAAAAGTGAAAAATGTAAATTTCCAATTTCAACCAAACATGCTAGAAATGCTCCAATTGAGCTAATTAGCTTATTGTGAGAATATTACAAACGTCTGACAAACATGATAAATGTAAATTTCCAATTTTAACCAAACATGCTAGAAATGCTCCAATTGAGCTAATTAGCTTATTGTGAGAATATTACAAACGTCTGACAAAACTGAAAAATGTAAATTTCCAATTTCAACCAAACATGCTAGAAATGCTCCAATTGAGCTAATTAGCTTATTGTGAGAATATTGCAATTGTCTGACAAAAGTGAAAAATGTAAATTTCCAATTTCAACCAAACATGCTAGAAATGCTCCAATTGAGCTAATTAGCTTATTGTGAGAATATTACAAACGTATGACAAAAGTGAAAAATGAAAAGTTCCAATTTCAACTAAACATGCTAGAAATGGTCAAATTGCGCAAATAAGCCTACTGTAAGAATTTTACAAACGTCTGACAAAACTGAAAAATGTAAATTTCCAATTTCAACCAAACATGCTAGAAATGCTCCAATTGAGCTAATTAGCTTATTGTGAGAATATTACAAACGTCTGACAAAACTGAAAAATGTAAATTTCCAATTTCAACCAAACATGCTAGAAATGCTCCAATTGAGCTAATTAGCTTATTGTGAGAATATTACAAACGTCTGACAAAACTGAAAAATGTAAATTTCCAATTTCAACCAAACATGCTAGAAATGCTCCAATTGAGCTAATTAGCTTATTGTGAGAATATTACAAACGTATGACAAAAGTGAAAAATGAAAATTTCCAATTTCAACCAAACATGCTAGAAATGCTCCAATTGAGCTAATTAGCTTATTGTGAGAATATTACAAACGTCTGACAAACATGATAAATATAAATTTCCAATTTCAACCAAACATGCTAGAAATGCTCTAATTGAGCTAATTAGCTTATTGTGAGAATATTACAAACATCTGACAAAACTGAAAAATGTAAATTTCCAATTTCAACCAAACATGCTAGAAATGCTCAAATTGCGCAAATAAGCCTACTGTAGGAATTTTACAAACGTCTGACAAAACTGAAAAATGTAAATTTCCAATTTCAACCAAACATGCTAGAAATGCTCCAATTGAGCTAATTAGCTTATTGTGAGAGTATTACAAACGTCTGACAAAACTGAAAAATGTAAATTTCCAATTTCAACCAAACATGCTAAAAATGCTCCAATCGAGCTAATTAGCTTATTGTGAGAATATTGCAATTGTCTGACAATAGTGAAAAATGTGAATTTCCAATTTCAACCAAACATGCTAGAAATGCTCCAATTGAGCTAATTAGCTTATTGTGAGAATATTAAAAACGTCTGACAAAACTGAAAAATGTAATTTTCCAATTTCAACCAAACATGCTAGAAATGCTCCAATTGAGCTAATTAGCTTATTGTGAGAATATTACAAACGTCTGACAAAACTGAAAAATGTAAATTTCCAATTTCAACCAAACATGCTAGAAATGCTCCAATTGAGCTAATTAGCTTATTGTGAGAATATTGCAATTGTTTGGCAAAAGTGAAAAATGTAAATTTCCAATTTTAACCAAACATGCTAGAAATGCTCCAATTGAGCTAATTAGCTTATTGTGAGAATATTACAAACGTCTGACAACACTGAAAAATGTAAATTTCCAATTTCAATTAAACAAGCTAGAAATGCTCCAATTGAGCTAATTAGCTTATTGTGAGAATATTGCAATTGTCTGACAAAAGTGAAAAATGTAAATTTCCAATTTGAACCAAACATGCTAGAAATGCTCCAATTGAGCTAATCAGCTTATTGTGAGAATATTACAAACGTCTGACCAAAAGTGAAAAATGTAAATTTCCAATTTCAACCACACATGCTAGAAATGCTCCAATTGAGCTAATTAGCTTATTGTGAGAATATTACAAACGTCTGACAAACATGATAAATGTAAATTTCCATTTTCAACCAAACATGCTAGAAATGCTCTAATTGAGCTAATTAGCTTTTTGAGAGAATATTGCAATTGTCTGACAAAAGTGAAAAATGTAAATTTCCAATTTCAACTAAACATGCTAGAAATGGTCAAATTGCGCAAATAAGCCTACTGTAGGAATTTTACAAACGTCTGAGAAAACTGAAAAATGTAAATTTCCAATTTCAACCAAACATGCTAGAAATGCTCCAATTGAGCTAATTAGCTTATTGTGAGAATATTGCAATTGTCTGACAAAAGTGAAAAATGTAAATTTCCAATTTCAACCAAACATGCTAGAAATGCTCCAATTGAGCTAATTAGCTTATTGTGAGAATATTACAAACGTATGACAAAAGTGAAAAATGAAAAGTTCCAATTTCAACTAAACATGCTAGAAATGGTCAAATTGCGCAAATAAGCCTACTGTAAGAATTTTACAAACGTCTGACAAAACTGAAAAATGTAAATTTCCAATTTCAACCAAACATGCTAGAAATGCTCCAATTGAGCTAATTAGCTTATTGTGAGAATATTACAAACGTCTGACAAAACTGAAAAATGTAAATTTCCAATTTCAACCAAACATGCTAGAAATGCTCCAATTGAGCTAATTAGCTTATTGAGAGAATATTGCAATTGTCTGACAAAAGTGAAAAATGTAAATTTCCAATTTCAACCAAACATGCTAGAAATGCTCCAATTGAGCTAATTAGCTTATTGTGAGAATATTACAAACGTCTGACAAACATGATAAATATAAATTTCCAATTTCAACCAAACATGCTAGAAATGCTCTAATTGAGCTAATTAGCTTATTGTGAGAATATTACAAACATCTGACAAAACTGAAAAATGTAAATTTCCAATTTCAACCAAACATGCTAGAAATGCTCAAATTGCGCAAATAAGCCTACTGTAGGAATTTTACAAACGTCTGACAAAACTGAAAAATGTAAATTTCCAATTTCAACCAAACATGCTAGAAATGCTCCAATTGAGCTAATTAGCTTATTGTGAGAATATTACGAACGTCTGACAAAACTGAAAAATGTAAATTTCCAATTTCCACCAAACATGCTAGAAATGCTCCAATTGAGCTAATTAGCTTATTGTGAGAATATTGCAATTGTCTGACAATAGTGAAAAATGTGAATTTCCAATTTCAACCAAACATGCTAGAAATGCTCCAATTGAGCTAATTAGCTTATTGTGAGAATATTAAAAACGTCTGACAAAACTGAAAAATGTAATTTTCCAATTTCAACCAAACATGCTAGAAATGCTCCAATTGAGCTAATTAGCTTATTGTGAGAATATTACAACTGTCTGACAAAAGTGAAAAATGTAAATTTCCAATTCCAACCAAACATGCTAGAAATGCTCCAATTGAGCTAATTAGCTTATTGTGAGAATATTACAAACGTCTGACAAACATGATAAATATAAATTTCCAATTTCAACCAAACATGCTAGAAATGCTCCAATTGAGCTAATTAGCTTATTGTGAGAGTATTACAAACGTCTGACAAAACTGAAAAATTTAAATTTCCAATTTCAACCAAACATGCTAAAAATGCTCCAATTGAGCTAATTAGCTTATTGTGAGAGTATTGCAATTGTCTGACAATAGTGAAAAATGTGAACTTCCAATTTCAACCAAACATGCTAGAAATGCTCCAATTGAGCTAATTAGCTTATTGTGAGAATATTAAAAACGTCTGACAAAACTGAAAAATGTAATTTTCCAATTTCAACCAAACATGCTAGAAATGCTCCAATTGAGCTAATTAGCTTATTGTGAGAATATTACAAACGTCTGACAAAACTGAAAAATGTAAATTTCCAATTTCAACCAAACATGCTAGAAATGCTCCAATTGAGCTAATTAGCTTATTGTGAGAATATTGCAATTGTTTGGCAAAAGTGAAAAATGTAAATTTCCAATTTTAACCAAACATGCTAGAAATGCTCCAATTGAGCTAATTAGCTTATTGTGAGAATATTACAAACGTATGACAACACTGAAAAATGTAAATTTCCAATTTCAATTAAACATGTTAGAAATGCTCCAATTGAGCTAATTAGCTTATTGTGAGAATATTGCAATTGTCTGACAAAAGTGAAAAATGTAAATTTCCAATTTGAACCAAACATGCTAGAAATGCTCCAATTGAGCTAGTCAGCTTATTGTGAGAATATTACAAACGTCTGACCAAAAGTGAAAAATGTAAATTTCCAATTTCAACCAAACATGCTAGAAATGCTCCAATTGAGCTAATTAGCTTATTGTGAGAATATTACAAACGTCTGACAAACATGATAAATGTAAATTTCCAATTTTAACCAAACATGCTAGAAATGCTCCAATTGAGCTAATTAGCTTATTGTGAGAATATTACAAACGTCTGACAAAACTGAAAAATGTAAATTTCCAATTTCAACCAAACATGCTAGAAATGCTCCAATTGAGCTAATTAGCTTATTGTGAGAATATTGCAATTGTCTGACAAAAGTGAAAAATGTAAATTTCCAATTTCAACCAAACATGCTAGAAATGCTCCAATTGAGCTAATTAGCTTATTGTGAGAATATTACAAACGTATGACAAAAGTGAAAAATGAAAAGTTCCAATTTCAACTAAACATGCTAGAAATGGTCAAATTGCGCAAATAAGCCTACTGTAAGAATTTTACAAACATCTGACAAAACTGAAAAATGTAAATTTCCAATTTCAACCAAACATGCTAGAAATGCTCCAATTGAGCTAATTAGCTTATTGTGAGAATATTACAAACGTCTGACAAAACTGAAAAATGTAAATTTCCAATTTCAACCAAACATGCTAGAAATGCTCAAATTGAGCTAATTAGCTTATTGTGAGAATATTACAAACGTCTGACAAAACTGAAAAATGTAAATTTCCAATTTCAACCAAACATGCTAGAAATGCTCCAATTGAGCTAATTAGCTTATTGTGAGAATATTACAAACGTATGACAAAAGTGAAAAATGAAAATTTCCAATTTCAACCAAACATGCTAGAAATGCTCCAATTGAGCTAATTAGCTTATTGTGAGAATATTGCAATTGTCTGACAAAAGTGAAAAATGTAAATTTCCAATTTCAACCAAACATGCTAGAAATGCTCCAATTGAGCTAATTAGCTTATTGTGAGAATATTACAAACGTCTGACAAACATGATAAATATAAATTTCCAATTTCAACCAAACATGCTAGAAATGCTCTAATTGAGCTAATTAGCTTATTGTGAGAATATTACAAACATCTGACAAAACTGAAAAATGTAAATTTCCAATTTCAACCAAACATGCTAGAAATGCTCAAATTGCGCAAATAAGCCTACTGTAGGAATTTTACAAACGTCTGACAAAACTGAAAAATGTAAATTTCCAATTTCAACCAAACATGCTAGAAATGCTCCAATTGAGCTAATTAGCTTATTGTGAGAGTATTACAAACGTCTGACAAAACTGAAAAATGTAAATTTCCAATTTCAACCAAACATGCTAAAAATGCTCCAATCGAGCTAATTAGCTTATTGTGAGAATATTGCAATTGTCTGACAATAGTGAAAAATGTGAATTTCCAATTTCAACCAAACATGCTAGAAATGCTCCAATTGAGCTAATTAGCTTATTGTGAGAATATTAAAAACGTCTGACAAAACTGAAAAATGTAATTTTCCAATTTCAACCAAACATGCTAGAAATGCTCCAATTGAGCTAATTAGCTTATTGTGAGAATATTACAAACGTCTGACAAAACTGAAAAATGTAAATTTCCAATTTCAACCAAACATGCTAGAAATGCTCCAATTGAGCTAATTAGCTTATTGTGAGAATATTGCAATTGTTTGGCAAAAGTGAAAAATGTAAATTTCCAATTTTAACCAAACATGCTAGAAATGCTCCAATTGAGCTAATTAGCTTATTGTGAGAATATTACAAACGTCTGACAACACTGAAAAATGTAAATTTCCAATTTCAATTAAACATGCTAGAAATGCTCCAATTGAGCTAATTAGCTTATTGTGAGAATATTGCAATTGTCTGACAAAAGTGAAAAATGTAAATTTCCAATTTGAACCAAACATGCTAGAAATGCTCCAATTGAGCTAATCAGCTTATTGTGAGAATATTACAAACGTCTGACCAAAAGTGAAAAATGTAAATTTCCAATTTCAACCAAACATGCTAGAAATGCTCCAATTGAGCTAATTAGCTTATTGTGAGAATATTACAAACGTCTGACAAACATGATAAATGTAAATTTCCAATTTCAACCAAACATGCTAGAAATGCTCCAATTGAGCTAATTAGCTTATTGTGAGAATATTGCAATTGTCTGACAAAAGTGAAAAATGTAAATTTCCAATTTCAACCAAACATGCTAGAAATGCTCCAATTGAGCTAATTAGCTTATTGTGAGAATATTACAAACGTCTGACAAAACTGAAAAATGTAAATTTCCAATTTCAACCAAACATGCTAGAAATGCTCTAATTGAGCTAATTAGCTTTTTGAGAGAATATTGCAATTGTCTGACAAAAGTGAAAAATGTAAATTTCCAATTTCAACTAAACATGCTAGAAATGGTCAAATTGCGCAAATAAGCCTACTGTAGGAATTTTACAAACGTCTGACAAAACTGAAAAATGTAAATTTCCAATTTCAACCAAACATGCTAGAAATGCTCCAATTGAGCTAATTAGCTTATTGTGAGAATATTGCAATTGTCTGACAAAAGTGAAAAATGTAAATTTCCAATTTCAACCAAACATGCTAGAAATGCTCCAATTGAGCTAATTAGCTTATTGTGAGAATATTACAAACGTATGACAAAAGTGAAAAATGAAAAGTTCCAATTTCAACTAAACATGCTAGAAATGGTCAAATTGCGCAAATAAACCTACTGTAAGAATTTTACAAACGTCTGACAAAACTGAAAAATGTAAATTTCCAATTTCAACCAAACATGCTAGAAATGCTCCAATTGAGCTAATTAGCTTATTGTGAGAATATTACAAACGTCTGACAAAACTGAAAAATGTAAATTTCCAATTTCAACCAAACATGCTAGAAATGCTCCAATTGAGCTAATTAGCTTATTGAGAGATTATTGCAATTGTCTGACAAAAGTGAAAAATGTAAATTTCCAATTTCAACCAAACATGCTAGAAATGCTCCAATTGAGCTAATTAGCTTATTGTGAGAATATTACAAACGTCTGGCAAAACTGAAAAATGTAAATTTCCAATTTCAACCAAACATGCTAGAAATGCTCCAATTGAGCTAATTAGCTTATTGTGAGAATATTACAAACGTCTGACAAAACTGAAAAATGTAAATTTCCAATTTCAACCAAACATGCTAGAAATGCTCCAATTGAGCTAATTAGCTTATTGTGAGAATATTACAAACGTATGACAAAAGTGAAAAATGAAAATTTCCAATTTCAACCAAACATGCTAGAAATGCTCCAATTGAGCTAATTAGCTTATTGTGAGAATATTGCAATTGTCTGACAAAAGTGAAAAATGTAAATTTCCAATTTCAACCAAACATGCTAGAAATGCTCCAATTGAGCTAATTAGCTTATTGTGAGAATATTACAAACGTCTGACAAACATGATAAATATAAATTTCCAATTTCAACCAAACATGCTAGAAATGCTCTAATTGAGCTAATTAGCTTATTGTGAGAATATTACAAACATCTGACAAAACTGAAAAATGTAAATTTCCAATTTCAACCAAACATGCTAGAAATGCTCAAATTGCGCAAATAAGCCTACTGTAGGAATTTTACAAACGTCTGACAAAACTGAAAAATGTAAATTTCCAATTTCAACCAAACATGCTAGAAATGCTCCAATTGAGCTAATTAGCTTATTGTGAGAGTATTACAAACGTCTGACAAAACTGAAAAATGTAAATTTCCAATTTCCACCAAACATGCTAAAAATGCTCCAATCGAGCTAATTAGCTTATTGTGAGAATATTGCAATTGTCTGACAATAGTGAAAAATGTGAATTTCCAATTTCAACCAAACATGCTAGAAATGCTCCAATTGAGCTAATTAGCTTATTGTGAGAATATTAAAAACGTCTGACAAAACTGAAAAATGTAATTTTCCAATTTCAACCAAACATGCTAGAAATGCTCCAATTGAGCTAATTAGCTTATTGTGAGAATATTACAAACGTCTGACAAAACTAAAAAATGTAAATTTCCAATTTCAACCAAACATGCTAGAAATGCTCCAATTGAGCTAATTAGCTTATTGTGAGAATATTGCAATTGTTTGGCAAAAGTGAAAAATGTAAATTTCCAATTTTAACCAAACATGCTAGAAATGCTCCAATTGAGCTAATTAGCTTATTGTGAGAATATTACAAACGTCTGACAACACTGAAAAATGTAAATTTCCAATTTCAATTAAACATGCTAGAAATGCTCCAATTGAGCTAATTAGCTTATTGTGAGAATATTGCAATTGTCTGACAAAAGTGAAAAATGTAAATTTCCAATTTGAACCAAACATGCTAGAAATGCTCCAATTGAGCTAATCAGCTTATTGTGAGAATATTACAAACGTCTGACCAAAAGTGAAAAATGTAAATTTCCAATTTCAACCAAACATGCTAGAAATGCTCCAATTGAGCTAATTAGCTTATTGTGAGAATATTACAAACGTCTGACAAACATGATAAATGTAAATTTCCAATTTCAACCAAACATGCTAGAAATGCTCTAATTGAGCTAATTAGCTTTTTGAGAGAATATTGCAATTGTCTGACAAAAGTGAAAAATGTAAATTTCCAATTTCAACTAAACATGCTAGAAATGGTCAAATTGCGCAAATAAGCCTACTGTAGGAATTTTACAAACGTCTGACAAAACTGAAAAATGTAAATTTCCAATTTCAACCAAACATGCTAGAAATGCTCCAATTGAGCTAATTAGCTTATTGTGAGAATATTACAACTGTCTGACAAAACTGAAAAATGTAAATTTCCAATTTCAACCAAACATGCTAAAAATGCTCCAATTGAGCTAATGAGCTTATTGTGAGAATATTGCAATTGTCTGACAAAACTGAAAAATGTAAATTTCCAATTTCAACCAAACATGCTAGAAATGCTCAACTTGCGCAAATAAGCCTACTGTAGGAATTTTACAAACGTCTGATAAAACTGAAAAATGTAAATTTCCAATTTCAACCAAACATGCTAGAAATGCTCCAATTGAGCTAATTAGCTTATTGTGAGAATATTACGAACGTCTGACAAAACTGAAAAATGTAAATTTCCAATTTCAACCAAACATGCTAGAAATGCTCCAATTGAGCTAATTAGCTTATTGTGAGAATATTGCAATTGTCTGACAATAGTGAAAAATGTGAATTTCCAATTTCAACCAAACATGCTAGAAATGCTCCAATTGAGCTAATTAGCTTATTGTGAGAATATTAAAAACGTCTGACAAAACTGAAAAATGTAATTTTCCAATTTCAACCAAACATGCTAGAAATGCTCCAATTGAGCTAATTAGCTTATTGTGAGAATATTACAAACGTCTGACAAAACTGAAAAATGTAAATTTCCCTTTTCAACCAAACATGCTAAAAATGCTCCAATTGAGCTAATTAGCTTATTGTGAGAATATTGCAATTGTCTGGCAAAAGTGAAAAATGTAAATTTCCAATTTTAACCAAACATGCTAGAAATGCTCCAATTGAGCTAATTAGCTTATTGTGAGAATATTACAAACGTCTGACAACACTGAAAAATGTAAATTTCCAATTTCAACCAAACATGCTAGAAATGCTCCAATTGAGCTAATTAGCTTATTGTGAGAATATTGCAATTGTCTGACAAAAGTGAAAAATGTAAATTTCCAATTTGAATCAAACATGCTAGAAATGCTCCAATTGAGCTAATTAGCTTATTGTGAGAATATTACAAACGTCTGACAAAACTGAAAAATGTAAATTTCCAATTTCAACCAAACATGCTAGAAATGCTCCAATTGAGCTAATTAGCCTATTGAGAGAATATTGCAATTGTCTGACAAAAGTGAGAAATAAAAATTTCCAATTTCAACCAAACATGCTAGAAATGCTCCAATTGAGCTAATTAGCATATTGTGAGAATATTACAAACGTCTGACAAAAGTGAAAAATGTAAATTTCCAATTTCAACCAAACATGCTAGAAATGCTCCAATTGAGCTAATTAGCTTATTGTGAGAATATTACAAACGTCTGACAACACTGAAAAATGTAAATTTCCAATTTCAACCAAACATGCTAGAAATGCTCCAATTGAGCTAATTAGCTTATTGTGAGAATATTGCAATTGTCTGACAAAAGTGAAAAATGTAAATTTCCAATTTCAACCAAACATGCTAGAAATGCTCCAATTGAGCTAATTAGCTTATTGTGAGAATATTACAAACGTATGACAAAAGTGAAAAATGAAAATTTCCAATTTCAACCAAACATGCTAGAAATGGTCAAATTGCGCAAATAAGCCTACTGTAGGAATTTTACAAACATCTGACAAAACTGAAAAATGTAAATTTCCAATTTCAACCAAACATGCTAGAAATGCTCCAATTGAGCTAATTAGCTTATTGTGAGAATATTACAAACGTATGACAAAAATGAAAAATGAAAATTTCCAATTTCAACCAAACATGCTAGAAATGCTCCAATTGAGCTAATTAGCTTATTGTGAGAATATTGCAATTGTCTGACAAAAGTGAAAAATGTAAATTTCCAATTTCAACCAAACATGCTAGAAATGCTCCAATTGAGCTAATTAGCTTATTGTGAGAATATTACAAACGTCTGACAAACATGATAAATATAAATTTCCAATTTCAACCAAACATGCTAGAAATGCTCTAATTGAGCTAATTAGCTTATTGTGAGAATATTACAAACATCTGACAAAACTGAAAAATGTAAATTTCCAATTTCAACCAAACATGCTAGAAATGCTCAAAATGCGCAAATAAGCCTACTGTAGGAATTTTACAAACGTCTGACAAAACTGAAAAATGTAAATTTCCAATTTCAACCAAACATGCTAGAAATGCTCCAATTGAGCTAATTAGCTTATTGTGAGAGTATTACAAACGTCTGACAAAACTGAAAAATGTAAATTTCCAATTTCCACCAAACATGCTAAAAATGCTCCAATCGAGCTAATTAGCTTATTGTGAGAATATTGCAATTGTCTGACAATAGTGAAAAATGTGAATTTCCAATTTCAACCAAACATGCTAGAAATGCTCCAATTGAGCTAATTAGCTTATTGTGAGAATATTAAAAACGTCTGACAAAACTGAAAAATGTAATTTTCCAATTTCAACCAAACATGCTAGAAATGCTCCAATTGAGCTAATTAGCTTATTGTGAGAATATTACAAACGTCTGACAAAACTAAAAAATGTAAATTTCCAATTTCAACCAAACATGCTAGAAATGCTCCAATTGAGCTAATTAGCTTATTGTGAGAATATTGCAATTGTTTGGCAAAAGTGAAAAATGTAAATTTCCAATTTTAACCAAACATGCTAGAAATGCTCCAATTGAGCTAATTAGCTTATTGTGAGAATATTACAAACGTCTGACAACACTGAAAAATGTAAATTTCCAATTTCAATTAAACATGCTAGAAATGCTCCAATTGAGCTAATTAGCTTATTGTGAGAATATTGCAATTGTCTGACAAAAGTGAAAAATGTAAATTTCCAATTTGAACCAAACATGCTAGAAATGCTCCAATTGAGCTAATCAGCTTATTGTGAGAATATTACAAACGTCTGACCAAAAGTGAAAAATGTAAATTTCCAATTTCAACCAAACATGCTAGAAATGCTCCAATTGAGCTAATTAGCTTATTGTGAGAATATTACAAACGTCTGACAAACATGATAAATGTAAATTTCCAATTTCAACCAAACATGCTAGAAATGCTCTAATTGAGCTAATTAGCTTTTTGAGAGAATATTGCAATTGTCTGACAAAAGTGAAAAATGTAAATTTCCAATTTCAACTAAACATGCTAGAAATGGTCAAATTGCGCAAATAAGCCTACTGTAGGAATTTTACAAACGTCTGACAAAACTGAAAAATGTAAATTTCCAATTTCAACCAAACATGCTAGAAATGCTCCAATTGAGCTAATTAGCTTATTGTGAGAATATTGCAATTGTCTGACAAAAGTGAAAAATGTAAATTTCCAATTTCAACCAAACATGCTAGAAATGCTCCAATTGAGCTAATTAGCTTATTGTGAGAATATTACAAACGTATGACAAAAGTGAAAAATGAAAAGTTCCAATTTCAACTAAACATGCTAGAAATGGTCAAATTGCGCAAATAAGCCTACTGTAAGAATTTTACAAACGTCTGACAAAACTGAAAAATGTAAATTTCCAATTTCAACCAAACATGCTAGAAATGCTCCAATTGAGCTAATTAGCTTATTGTGAGAATATTACAAACGTCTGACAAAACTGAAAAATGTAAATTTCCAATTTCAACCAAACATGCTAGAAATGCTCCAATTGAGCTAATTAGCTTATTGAGAGAATATTGCAATTGTCTGACAAAAGTGAAAAATGTAAATTTCCAATTTCAACCAAACATGCTAGAAATGCTCCAATTGAGCTAATTAGCTTATTGTGAGAATATTACAAACGTCTGACAAACATGATAAATATAAATTTCCAATTTCAACCAAACATGCTAGAAATGCTCTAATTGAGCTAATTAGCTTATTGTGAGAATATTACAAACATCTGACAAAACTGAAAAATGTAAATTTCCAATTTCAACCAAACATGCTAGAAATGCTCAAATTGCGCAAATAAGCCTACTGTAGGAATTTTACAAACGTCTGACAAAACTGAAAAATGTAAATTTCCAATTTCAACCAAACATGCTAGAAATGCTCCAATTGAGCTAATTAGCTTATTGTGAGAATATTACGAACGTCTGACAAAACTGAAAAATGTAAATTTCCAATTTCAACCAAACATGCTAGAAATGCTCCAATTGAGCTAATTAGCTTATTGTGAGAATATTGCAATTGTCTGACAATAGTGAAAAATGTGAATTTCCAATTTCAACCAAACATGCTAGAAATGCTCCAATTGAGCTAATTAGCTTATTGTGAGAATATTAAAAACGTCTGACAAAACTGAAAAATGTAATTTTCCAATTTCAACCAAACATGCTAGAAATGCTCCAATTGAGCTAATTAGCTTATTGTGAGAATATTACAAACGTCTGACAAAACTGAAAAATGTAAATTTCCCTTTTCAACCAAACATGCTAAAAATGCTCCAATTGAGCTAATTAGCTTATTGTGAGAATATTGCAATTGTCTGGCAAAAGTGAAAAATGTAAATTTCCAATTTTAACCAAACATGCTAGAAATGCTCCAATTGAGCTAATTAGCTTATTGTGAGAATATTACAAACGTCTGACAACACTGAAAAATGTAAATTTCCAATTTCAACCAAACATGCTAGAAATGCTCCAATTGAGCTAATTAGCTTATTGTGAGAATATTGCAATTGTCTGACAAAAGTGAAAAATGTAAATTTCCAATTTGAATCAAACATGCTAGAAATGCTCCAATTGAGCTAATTAGCTTATTGTGAGAATATTACAAACGTCTGACAAAACTGAAAAATGTAAATTTCCAATTTCAACGAAACATGCTAGAAATGCTCCAATTGAGCTAATTAGCCTATTGAGAGAATATTGCAATTGTCTGACAAAAGTGAGAAATAAAAATTTCCAATTTCAACCAAACATGCTAGAAATGCTCCAATTGAGCTAATTAGCATATTGTGAGAATATTACAAACGTCTGACAAAAGTGAAAAATGTAAATTTCCAATTTCAACCAAACATGCTAGAAATGCTCCAATTGAGCTAATTAGCTTATTGTGAGAATATTACAAACGTCTGACAACACTGAAAAATGTAAATTTCCAATTTCAACCAAACATGCTAGAAATGCTCCAATTGAGCTAATTAGCTTATTGTGAGAATATTGCAATTGTCTGACAAAAGTGAAAAATGTAAATTTCCAATTTCAACCAAACATGCTAGAAATGCTCCAATTGAGCTAATTAGCTTATTGTGAGAATATTACAAACGTATGACAAAAGTGAAAAATGAAAATTTCCAATTTCAACCAAACATGCTAGAAATGGTCAAATTGCGCAAATAAGCCTACTGTAGGAATTTTACAAACATCTGACAAAACTGAAAAATGTAAATTTCCAATTTCAACCAAACATGCTAGAAATGCTCCAATTGAGCTAATTAGCTTATTGTGAGAATATTACAAACGTATGACAAAAATGAAAAATGAAAATTTCCAATTTCAACCAAACATGCTAGAAATGCTCCAATTGAGCTAATTAGCTTATTGTGAGAATATTGCAATTGTCTGACAAAAGTGAAAAATGTAAATTTCCAATTTCAACCAAACATGCTAGAAATGCTCCAATTGAGCTAATTAGCTTATTGTGAGAATATTACAAACGTCTGACAAACATGATAAATATAAATTTCCAATTTCAACCAAACATGCTAGAAATGCTCTAATTGAGCTAATTAGCTTATTGTGAGAATATTACAAACATCTGACAAAACTGAAAAATGTAAATTTCCAATTTCAACCAAACATGCTAGAAATGCTCAAAATGCGCAAATAAGCCTACTGTAGGAATTTTACAAACGTCTGACAAAACTGAAAAATGTAAATTTCCAATTTCAACCAAACATGCTAGAAATGCTCCAATTGAGCTAATTAGCTTATTGTGAGAGTATTACAAACGTCTGACAAAACTGAAAAATGTAAATTTCCAATTTCAACCAAACATGCTAAAAATGCTCCAATTGAGCTAATTAGCTTATTGTGAGAATATTGCAATTGTCTGACAATAGTGAAAAATGTGAATTTCCAATTTCAACCAAACATGCTAGAAATGCTCCAATTGAGCTAATTAGCTTATTGTGAGAATATTAAAAACGTCTGACAAAACTGAAAAATGTAATTTTCCAATTTCAACCAAACATGCTAGAAATGCTCCAATTGAGCTAATTAGCTTATTGTGAGAATATTACAAACGTCTGACAAAACTGAAAAATGTAAATTTCCAATTTCAACCAAACATGCTAGAAATGCTCCAATTGAGCTAATTAGCTTATTGTGAGAATATTGCAATTGTCTGGCAAAAGTGAAAAATGTAAATTTCCAATTTTAACCAAACATGCTAGAAATGCTCCAATTGAGCTAATTAGCTTATTGTGAGAATATTACAAACGTCTGACAACACTGAAAAATGTAAATTTCCAATTTCAATTAAACATGCTAGAAATGCTCCAATTGAGCTAATTAGCTTATTGTGAGAATATTGCAATTGTCTGACAAAAGTGAAAAATGTAAATTTCCAATTTGAACCAAACATGCTAGAAATGCTCCAATTGAGCTAATTAGCTTATTGTGAGAATATTGCAAACGTCTGACAAAAGTGAAAAATGTAAATTTCCAATTTCAACCAAACATGCTAGAAATGCTCCAATTGAGCTAATTAGCTTATTGTGAGAATATTACAAACGTCTGACAAACATGATAAATATAAATTTCCAATTTCAACCAAACATGCTAGAAATGCTCTAATTGAGCTAATTAGCTTATTGTGAGAATATTACAAACATCTGACAAAACTGAAAAATGTAAATTTCCAATTTCAACCAAACATGCTAGAAATGCTCAAATTGCGCAAATAAGCCTACTGTAGGAATTTTACAAACGTCTGACAAAACTGAAAAATGTAAATTTCCAATTTCAACCAAACATGCTAGAAATGCTCCAATTGAGCTAATTAGCTTATTGTGAGAATATTGCAATTGTCTGACAAAAGTGAAAAATGTAAATTTCCAATTTCAACCAAACATGCTAGAAATGCTCCAATTGAGCTAATTAGCTTATTGTGAGAATATTACAAACGTCTGACAAACATGATAAATATAAATTTCCAATTTCAACCAAACATGCTAGAAATGCTCTAATTGAGCTAATTAGCTTATTGTGAGAATATTGCAATTGTCTGACAAAAGTGAAAAATGTAAATTTCCAATTTCAACCAAACATGCTAGAAATGCTCCAATTGAGCTAATTAGCTTATTGTGAGAGTATTACAAACGTCTGACAAAACTGAAAAATGTAAATTTCCAATTTCAACCAAACATGCTAAAAATGCTCCAATCGAGCTAATTAGCTTATTGTGAGAATATTGCAATTGTCTGACAATAGTGAAAAATGTGAATTTCCAATTTCAACCAAACATGCTAGAAATGCTCCAATTGAGCTAATTAGCTTATTGTGAGAATATTAAAAACGTCTGACAAAACTGAAAAATGTAATTTTCCAATTTCAACCAAACATGCTAGAAATGCTCCAATTGAGCTAATTAGCTTATTGTGAGAATATTACAAACGTCTGACAAAACTGAAAAATGTAAATTTCCAATTTCAACCAAACATGCTAGAAATGCTCCAATTGAGCTAATTAGCTTATTGTGAGAATATTGCAATTGTTTGGCAAAAGTGAAAAATGTAAATTTCCAATTTTAACCAAACATGCTAGAAATGCTCCAATTGAGCTAATTAGCTTATTGTGAGAATATTACAAACGTCTGACAACACTGAAAAATGTAAATTTCCAATTTCAATTAAACATGCTAGAAATGCTCCAATTGAGCTAATTAGCTTATTGTGAGAATATTGCAATTGTCTGACAAAAGTGAAAAATGTAAATTTCCAATTTGAACCAAACATGCTAGAAATGCTCCAATTGAGCTAATCAGCTTATTGTGAGAATATTACAAACGTCTGACCAAAAGTGAAAAATGTAAATTTCCAATTTCAACCAAACATGCTAGAAATGCTCCAATTGAGCTAATTAGCTTATTGTGAGAATATTACAAACGTCTGACAAACATGATAAATGTAAATTTCCAATTTCAACCAAACATGCTAGAAATGCTCTAATTGAGCTAATTAGCTTTTTGAGAGAATATTGCAATTGTCTGACAAAAGTGAAAAATGTAAATTTCCAATTTCAACTAAACATGCTAGAAATGGTCAAATTGCGCAAATAAGCCTACTGTAGGAATTTTACAAACGTCTGACAAAACTGAAAAATGTAAATTTCCAATTTCAACCAAACATGCTAGAAATGCTCCAATTGAGCTAATTAGCTTATTGTGAGAATATTGCAATTGTCTGACAAAAGTGAAAAATGTAAATTTCCAATTTCAACCAAACATGCTAGAAATGCTCCAATTGAGCTAATTAGCTTATTGTGAGAATATTACAAACGTATGACAAAAGTGAAAAATGAAAAGTTCCAATTTCAACTAAACATGCTAGAAATGGTCAAATTGCGCAAATAAACCTACTGTAAGAATTTTACAAACGTCTGACAAAACTGAAAAATGTAAATTTCCAATTTCAACCAAACATGCTAGAAATGCTCCAATTGAGCTAATTAGCTTATTGTGAGAATATTACAAACGTCTGACAAAACTGAAAAATGTAAATTTCCAATTTCAACCAAACATGCTAGAAATGCTCCAATTGAGCTAATTAGCTTATTGAGAGAATATTGCAATTGTCTGACAAAAGTGAAAAATGTAAATTTCCAATTTCAACCAAACATGCTAGAAATGCTCCAATTGAGCTAATTAGCTTATTGTGAGAATATTACAAACGTATGACAAAAGTGAAAAATGAAAAGTTCCAATTTCAACTAAACATGCTAGAAATGGTCAAATTGCGCAAATAAGCCTACTGTAAGAATTTTACAAACGTCTGACAAAACTGAAAAATGTAAATTTCCAATTTCAACCAAACATGCTAGAAATGCTCCAATTGAGCTAATTAGCTTATTGTGAGAATATTACAAACGTCTGACAAAACTGAAAAATGTAAATTTCCAATTTCAACCAAACATGCTAGAAATGCTCCAATTGAGCTAATTAGCTTATTGTGAGAATATTACAAACGTCTGACAAAACTGAAAAATGTAAATTTCCAATTTCAACCAAACATGCTAGAAATGCTCCAATTGAGCTAATTAGCTTATTGTGAGAATATTACAAACGTATGACAAAAGTGAAAAATGAAAATTTCCAATTTCAACCAAACATGCTAGAAATGCTCCAATTGAGCTAATTAGCTTATTGTGAGAATATTGCAATTGTCTGACAAAAGTGAAAAATGTAAATTTCCAATTTCAACCAAACATGCTAGAAATGCTCCAATTGAGCTAATTAGCTTATTGTGAGAATATTACAAACGTCTGACAAACATGATAAATATAAATTTCCAATTTCAACCAAACATGCTAGAAATGCTCTAATTGAGCTAATTAGCTTATTGTGAGAATATTACAAACATCTGACAAAACTGAAAAATGTAAATTTCCAATTTCAACCAAACATGCTAGAAATGCTCAAATTGCGCAAATAAGCCTACTGTAGGAATTTTACAAACGTCTGACAAAACTGAAAAATGTAAATTTCCAATTTCAACCAAACATGCTAGAAATGCTCCAATTTAGCTAATTAGCTTATTGTGAGAGTATTACAAACGTCTGACAAAACTGAAAAATGTAAATTTCCAATTTCCACCAAACATGCTAAAAATGCTCCAATCGAGCTAATTAGCTTATTGTGAGAATATTGCAATTGTCTGACAATAGTGAAAAATGTGAATTTCCAATTTCAACCAAACATGCTAGAAATGCTCCAATTGAGCTAATTAGCTTATTGTGAGAATATTAAAAACGTCTGACAAAACTGAAAAATGTAATTTTCCAATTTCAACCAAACATGCTAGAAATGCTCCAATTGAGCTAATTAGCTTATTGTGAGAATATTACAAACGTCTGACAAAACTGAAAAATGTAAATTTCCAATTTCAACCAAACATGCTAGAAATGCTCCAATTGAGCTAATTAGCTTATTGTGAGAATATTGCAATTGTTTGGCAAAAGTGAAAAATGTAAATTTCCAATTTTAACCAAACATGCTAGAAATGCTCCAATTGAGCTAATTAGCTTATTGTGAGAATATTACAAACGTCTGACAACACTGAAAAATGTAAATTTCCAATTTCAATTAAACATGCTAGAAATGCTCCAATTGAGCTAATTAGCTTATTGTGAGAATATTGCAATTGTCTGACAAAAGTGAAAAATGTAAATTTCCAATTTGAACCAAACATGCTAGAAATGCTCCAATTGAGCTAATCAGCTTATTGTGAGAATATTACAAACGTCTGACCAAAAGTGAAAAATGAAAAGTTCCAATTTCAACTAAACATGCTAGAAATGGTCAAATTGCGCAAATAAGCCTACTGTAAGAATTTTACAAACGTCTGACAAAACTGAAAAATGTAAATTTCCAATTTCAACCAAACATGCTAGAAATGCTCCAATTGAGCTAATTAGCTTATTGTGAGAATATTGCAATTGTCTGACAAAAGTGAAAAATGTAAATTTCCAATTTGAATCAAACATGCTAGAAATGCTCCAATTGAGCTAATTAGCTTATTGTGAGAATATTACAAACGTCTGACAAAACTGAAAAATGTAAATTTCCAATTTCAACCAAACATGCTAGAAATGCTCCAATTGAGCTAATTAGCTTATTGTGAGAATATTGCAATTGTCTGACAAAAGTGAAAAATGTAAATTTCCAATTTGAATCAAACATGCTAGAAATGCTCCAATTGAGCTAATTAGCTTATTGTGAGAATATTACAAACGTCTGACAAAACTGAAAAATGTAAATTTCCAATTTCAACCAAACATGCTAGAAATGCTCCAATTGAGCTAATTAGCCTATTGAGAGAATATTGCAATTGTCTGACAAAAGTGAGAAATAAAAATTTCCAATTTCAACCAAACATGCTAGAAATGCTCCAATTGAGCTAATTAGCATATTGTGAGAATATTACAAACGTCTGACAAAAGTGAAAAATGTAAATTTCCAATTTCAACCAAACATGCTAGAAATGCTCCAATTGAGCTAATTAGCTTATTGTGAGAATATTACAAACGTCTGACAACACTGAAAAATGTAAATTTCCAATTTCAACCAAACATGCTAGAAATGCTCCAATTGAGCTAATTAGCTTATTGTGAGAATATTGCAATTGTCTGACAAAAGTGAAAAATGTAAATTTCCAATTTCAACCAAACATGCTAGAAATGCTCCAATTGAGCTAATTAGCTTATTGTGAGAATATTACAAACGTATGACAAAAGTGAAAAATGAAAATTTCCAATTTCAACCAAACATGCTAGAAATGGTCAAATTGCGCAAATAAGCCTACTGTAGGAATTTTACAAACATCTGACAAAACTGAAAAATGTAAATTTCCAATTTCAACCAAACATGCTAGAAATGCTCCAATTGAGCTAATTAGCTTATTGTGAGAATATTACAAACGTATGACAAAAATGAAAAATGAAAATTTCCAATTTCAACCAAACATGCTAGAAATGCTCCAATTGAGCTAATTAGCTTATTGTGAGAATATTGCAATTGTCTGACAAAAGTGAAAAATGTAAATTTCCAATTTCAACCAAACATGCTAGAAATGCTCCAATTGAGCTAATTAGCTTATTGTGAGAATATTACAAACGTCTGACAAACATGATAAATATAAATTTCCAATTTCAACCAAACATGCTAGAAATGCTCTAATTGAGCTAATTAGCTTATTGTGAGAATATTACAAACATCTGACAAAACTGAAAAATGTAAATTTCCAATTTCAACCAAACATGCTAGAAATGCTCAAAATGCGCAAATAAGCCTACTGTAGGAATTTTACAAACGTCTGACAAAACTGAAAAATGTAAATTTCCAATTTCAACCAAACATGCTAGAAATGCTCCAATTGAGCTAATTAGCTTATTGTGAGAGTATTACAAACGTCTGACAAAACTGAAAAATGTAAATTTCCAATTTCAACCAAACATGCTAAAAATGCTCCAATTGAGCTAATTAGCTTATTGTGAGAATATTGCAATTGTCTGACAATAGTGAAAAATGTGAATTTCCAATTTCAACCAAACATGCTAGAAATGCTCCAATTGAGCTAATTAGCTTATTGTGAGAATATTAAAAACGTCTGACAAAACTGAAAAATGTAATTTTCCAATTTCAACCAAACATGCTAGAAATGCTCCAATTGAGCTAATTAGCTTATTGTGAGAATATTACAAACGTCTGACAAAACTGAAAAATGTAAATTTCCAATTTCAACCAAACATGCTAGAAATGCTCCAATTGAGCTAATTAGCTTATTGTGAGAATATTGCAATTGTCTGGCAAAAGTGAAAAATGTAAATTTCCAATTTTAACCAAACATGCTAGAAATGCTCCAATTGAGCTAATTAGCTTATTGTGAGAATATTACAAACGTCTGACAACACTGAAAAATGTAAATTTCCAATTTCAATTAAACATGCTAGAAATGCTCCAATTGAGCTAATTAGCTTATTGTGAGAATATTGCAATTGTCTGACAAAAGTGAAAAATGTAAATTTCCAATTTGAACCAAACATGCTAGAAATGCTCCAATTGAGCTAATTAGCTTATTGTGAGAATATTGCAAACGTCTGACAAAAGTGAAAAATGTAAATTTCCAATTTCAACCAAACATGCTAGAAATGCTCCAATTGAGCTAATTAGCTTATTGTGAGAATATTACAAACGTCTGACAAACATGATAAATATAAATTTCCAATTTCAACCAAACATGCTAGAAATGCTCTAATTGAGCTAATTAGCTTATTGTGAGAATATTACAAACATCTGACAAAACTGAAAAATGTAAATTTCCAATTTCAACCAAACATGCTAGAAATGCTCAAATTGCGCAAATAAGCCTACTGTAGGAATTTTACAAACGTCTGACAAAACTGAAAAATGTAAATTTCCAATTTCAACCAAACATGCTAGAATTGCTCCAATTGAGCTAATTAGCTTATTGTGAGAATATTACGAACGTCTGACAAAACTGAAAAATGAAAATTTCCAATTTCAACCAAACATGCTAGAAATGCTCCAATTGAGCTAATTAGCTTATTGTGAGAATATTGCAATTGTCTGACAAAAGTGAAAAATGTAAATTTCCAATTTCAACCAAACATGCTAGAAATGCTCCAATTGAGCTAATTAGCTTATTGTGAGAATATTACAAACGTCTGACAAACATGATAAATATAAATTTCCAATTTCAACCAAACATGCTAGAAATGCTCTAATTGAGCTAATTAGCTTATTGTGAGAATATTACAAACATCTGACAAAACTGAAAAATGTAAATTTCCAATTTCAACCAAACATGCTAGAAATGCTCCAATTGAGCTAATTAGCTTATTGTGAGAATATTGCAATTGTCTGACAATAGTGAAAAATGTGAATTTCCAATTTCAACCAAACATGCTAGAAATGCTCCAATTGAGCTAATTAGCTTATTGTGAGAATATTAAAAACGTCTGACAAAACTGAAAAATGTAATTTTCCAATTTCAACCAAACATGCTAGAAATGCTCCAATTGAGCTAATTAGCTTATTGTGAGAATATTACAAACGTCTGACAAAACTGAAAAATGTAAATTTCCAATTTCAACCAAACATGCTAGAAATGCTCCAATTGAGCTAATTAGCTTATTGTGAGAATATTGCAATTGTCTGGCAAAAGTGAAAAATGTAAATTTCCAATTTTAACCAAACATGCTAGAAATGCTCCAATTGAGCTAATTAGCTTATTGTGAGAATATTACAAACGTCTGACAACACTGAAAAATGTAAATTTCCAATTTCAACCAAACATGCTAGAAATGCTCCAATTGAGCTAATTAGCTTATTGTGAGAATATTGCAATTGTCTGACAAAAGTGAAAAATGTAAATTTCTAATTTGAATCAAACATGCTAGAAATGCTCCAATTGAGCTAATTAGCTTATTGTGAGAATATTACAAACGTCTGACAAAACTGAAAAATGTAAATTTCCAATTTCAACCAAACATGCTAGAAATGCTCCAATTGAGCTAATTAGCCTATTGAGAGAATATTGCAATTGTCTGACAAAAGTGAGAAATAAAAATTTCCAATTTCAACCAAACATGCTAGAAATGCTCCAATTGAGCTAATTAGCATATTGTGAGAATATTACAAACGTCTGACAAAAGTGAAAAATGTAAATTTCCAATTTCAACCAAACATGCTAGAAATGCTCCAATTGAGCTAATTAGCTTATTGTGAGAATATTACAAACGTCTGACAACACTGAAAAATGTAAATTTCCAATTTCAACCAAACATGCTAGAAATGCTACAATTGAACTAATTAGCTTATTGTGAGAATATTGCAATTGTCTGACAAAAGTGAAAAATGTAAATTTCCAATTTCAACCAAACATGCTAGAAATGCTCCAATTGAGCTAATTAGCTTATTGTGAGAATATTGCAATTGTCTGACAAAAGTGAAAAATGTAAATTTCCAATTTCAACCAAACATGCTAGAAATGCTCCAATTGAGCTAATTAGCTTATTGTGAGAATATTACAAACGTATGACAAAAGTGAAAAATGAAAATTTCCAATTTGAACCAAACATGCTAGAAATGGTCAAATTGCGCAAATAAGCCTACTGTAGGAATTTTACAAACATCTGACAAAACTGAAAAATGTAAATTTCCAATTTCAACCAAACATGCTAGAAATGCTCCAATTGAGCTAATTAGCTTATTGTGAGAATATTACAAACGTATGACAAAAGTGAAAAATGAAAATTTCCAATTTCAACCAAACATGCTAGAAATGCTCCAATTGAGCTAATTAGCTTATTGTGAGAATATTGCAATTGTCTGACAAAAGTGAAAAATGTAAATTTCCAATTTCAACCAAACATGCTAGAAATGCTCCAATTGAGCTAATTAGCTTATTGTGAGAATATTACAAACGTCTGACAAACATGATAAATATAAATTTCCAATTTCAACCAAACATGCTAGAAATGCTCTAATTGAGCTAATTAGCTTATTGTGAGAATATTACAAACATCTGACAAAACTGAAAAATGTAAATTTCCAATTTCAACCAAACATGCTAGAAATGCTCAAATTGCGCAAATAAGCCTACTGTAGGAATTTTACAAACGTCTGACAAAACTGAAAAATGTAAATTTCCAATTTCAACCAAACATGCTAGAAATGCTCCAATTGAGCTAATTAGCTTATTGTGAGAGTATTACAAAGGTCTGACAAAACTGAAAAATGTAAATTTCCAATTTCAACCAAACATGCTAAAAATGCTCCAATTGAGCTAATTAGCTTATTGTGAGAATATTGCAATTGTCTGACAATAGTGAAAAATGTGAATTTCCAATTTCAACCAAACATGCTAGAAATGCTCCAATTGAGCTAATTAGCTTATTGTGAGAATATTAAAAACGTCTGACAAAACTGAAAAATGTAATTTTCCAATTTCAACCAAACATGCTAGAAATGCTCCAATTGAGCTAATTAGCTTATTGTGAGAATATTACAAACGTCTGACAAAACTGAAAAATGTAAATTTCCAATTTCAACCAAACATGCTAGAAATGCTCCAATTGAGCTAATTAGCTTATTGTGAGAATATTGCAATTGTCTGGCAAAAGTGAAAAATGTAAATTTCCAATTTTAACCAAACATGCTAGAAATGCTCCAATTGAGCTAATTAGCTTATTGTGAGAATATTACAAACGTCTGACAACACTGAAAAATGTAAATTTCCAATTTCAATTAAACATGCTAGAAATGCTCCAATTGAGCTAATTAGCTTATTGTGAGAATATTGCAATTGTCTGACAAAAGTGAAAAATGTAAATTTCCAATTTCAACCAAACATGCTAGAAATGCTCCAATTGAGCTAATTAGCTTATTGTGAGAATATTACAAACGTCTGACAAAAGTGAAAAATGTAAAATTCCAATTTCAACCAAACATGCTAGAAATGCTCCAATTGAGCTAATTAGCTTATTGTGAGAATATTACAAACGTCTGACAAACATGATAAATGTAAATTTCCAATTTCAACCAAACATGCTAGAAATGCTCTAATTGAGCTAATTAGCTTTTTGAGAGAATATTGCAATTGTCTGACAAAAGTGAGAAATGTAAATTTCCAATTTCAACCAAACATGCTAGAAATGATCCAATGGAGCTAATTAGCTTATTGTGAGAATATTGCAATTGTCTGACAAAAGTAAAAAATTTAAATTTCCAATTTCAACCAAACATGCTAGAAATGCTCCAATTGAGCTAATTAGCTTATTGTGAGAATATTACAAACGTATGACAAAAGTGAAAAATGAAAATTTCCAATTTCAACCAAACATGCTAGAAATGCTCCAATTGAGCTAATTAGCTTATTGAGAGAATATTGCAATTGTCTGACAAAAGTGAAAAATGTAAATTTCCAATTTCAACCAAACATGCTAGAAATGCTCCAATTGAGCTAATTAGCTTATTGTGAGAATATTACAAACGTCTGACAACACTGAAAAATGTAAATTTCCAATTTCAACCAAACATGCTAGAAATGCTCCAATTGAGCTAATTAGCTTATTGTGAGAATATTACAAACGTCTGACAAACATGATAAATATAAATTTCCAATTTCAACCAAACATGCTAGAAATGCTCCAATTGAGCTAATTAGCTTATTGTGAGAGTATTACAAACGTCTGACAAAACTGAAAAATGTAAATTTCCAATTTCAACCAAACATGCTAAAAATGCTCCAATTGAGCTAATTAGCTTATTGTGAGAATATTGCAATTGTCTGACAATAGTGAAAAATGTGAATTTCCAATTTCAACCAAACATGCTAGAAATGCTCCAATTGAGCTAATTAGCTTATTGTGAGAATATTAAAAACGTCTGACAAAACTGAAAAATGTAATTTTCCAATTTCAACAAACATGCTAGAAATGCTCCAATTGAGCTAATTAGCTGATTGTGAGAATATTACAAACGTCTGACTAAACTGAAAAATGTAAATTTCCAATTTCAACCAAACATGCTAGAAATGCTCCAATTGAGCTAATTAGCTTATTGTGAGAATATTGCAATTGTTTGGCAAAAGTGAAAAATGTAAATTTCCAATTTTAACCAAACATGCTAGAAATGCTCCAATTGAGCTAATTAGCTTATTGTGAGAATATTACAAACGTATGACAACACTGAAAAATGTAAATTTCCAAATTCAATTAAACATGCTAGAAATGCTCCAATTGAGCTAATTAGCTTATTGTGAGAATATTGCAATTGTCTGACAAAAGTGAAAAATGTAAATTTCCAATTTGAACCAAACATGCTAGAAATGCTCCAATTGAGCTAATCAGCTTATTGTGAGAATATTACAAACGTCTGACCAAAAGTGAAAAATGTAAATTTCCAATTTCAACCAAACATGCTAGAAATGCTCCAATTGAGCTAATTAGCTTATTGTGAGAATATTACAAACGTCTGACAAACATGATAAATGTAAATTTCCAATTTTAACCAAACATGCTAGAAATGCTCCAATTGAGCTAATTAGCTTATTGTGAGAATATTACAAACGTCTGACAAAACTGAAAAATGTAAATTTCCAATTTCAACCAAACATGCTAGAAATGCTCCAATTGAGCTAATTAGCTTATTGTGAGAATATTGCAATTGTCTGACAAAAGTGAAAAATGTAAATTTCCAATTTCAACCAAACATGCTAGAAATGCTCCAATTGAGCTAATTAGCTTATTGTGAGAATATTACAAACGTATGACAAAAGTGAAAAATGAAAAGTTCCAATTTCAACTAAACATGCTAGAAATGGTCAAATTGCGCAAATAAGCCTACTGTAAGAATTTTACAAACGTCTGACAAAACTGAAAAATGTAAATTTCCAATTTCAACCAAACATGCTAGAAATGCTCCAATTGAGCTAATTAGCTTATTGTGAGAATATTACAAACGTCTGACAAAACTGAAAAATGTAAATTTCCAATTTCAACCAAACATGCTAGAAATGCTCCAATTGAGCTAATTAGCTTATTGTGAGAATATTACAAACGTCTGACAAAACTGAAAAATGTAAATTTCCAATTTCAACCAAACATGCTAGAAATGCTCCAATTGAGCTAATTAGCTTATTGTGAGAATATTACAAACGTATGACAAAAGTGAAAAATGAAAATTTCCAATTTCAACCAAACATGCTAGAAATGCTCCAATTGAGCTAATTAGCTTATTGTGAGAATATTGCAATTGTCTGACAAAAGTGAAAAATGTAAATTTCCAATTTCAACCAAACATGCTAGAAATGCTCCAATTGAGCTAATTAGCTTATTGTGAGAATATTACAAACGTATGACAAAAGTGAAAAATGAAAATTTCCAATTTCAACCAAACATGCTAGAAATGCTCAAATTGCGCAAATAAGCCTACTGTAGGAATTTTATAAACGTCTGACAAAACTGAAAAATGTAAATTTCCAATTTCAACCAAACATGCTAGAAATGCTCCAATTGAGCTAATTAGCTTATTGTGAGAATATTGCAATTGTCTGACAAAAGTGAAAAATGTAAATTTCCAATTTCAACCAAACATGCTAGAAATGCTCCAATTGAGCTAATTAGCTTATTGTGAGTATATTACAAACGTATGACAAAACTGAAAAATGAAAAGTTCCAATTTCAACTAAACATGCTAGAAATGGTCAAATTGCGCAAATAAGCCTACTGTAAGAATTTTACAAACGTCTGACAAAACTGAAAAATGTAAATTTCCAATTTCAACCAAACATGCTAGAAATGCTCCAATTGAGCTAATTAGCTTATTGTGAGAATATTACAAACGTCTGACAAAACTGAAAAATGTAAATTTCCAATTTCAACCAAACATGCTAGAAATGCTCCAATTGAGCTAATTAGCTTATTGTGAGAATATTACAAACGTCTGACAAAACTGAAAAATGTAAATTTCCAATTTCAACCAAACATGCTAGAAATGCTCCAATTGAGCTAATTAGCTTATTGTGAGAATATTACAAACGTATGACAAAAGTGAAAAATGAAAATTTCCAATTTCAACCAAACATGCTAGAAATGCTCCAATTGAGCTAATTAGCTTATTGTGAGAATATTACAAACGTCTGACAAACATGATAAATATAAATTTCCAATTTCAACCAAACATGCTAGAAATGCTCTAATTGAGCTAATTAGCTTATTGTGAGAATATTACAAACATCTGACAAAACTGAAAAATGTAAATTTCCAATTTCAACCAAACATGCTAGAAATGCTCAAATTGCGCAAATAAGCCTACTGTAGGAATTTTACAAACGTCTGACAAAACTGAAAAATGTAAATTTCCAATTTCAACCAAACATGCTAGAAATGCTCCAATTGAGCTAATTAGCTTATTGTGAGAGTATTACAAACGTCTGACAAAACTGAAAAATGTAAATTTCCAATTTCAACCAAACATGCTAAAAATGCTCCAATTGAGCTAATTAGCTTATTGTGAGAATATTGCAATTGTCTGACAATAGTGAAAAATGTGAATTTCCAATTTCAACCAAACATGCTAGAAATGCTCCAATTGAGCTAATTAGCTTATTGTGAGAATATTAAAAACGTCTGACAAAACTGAAAAATGTAATTTTCCAATTTCAACCAAACATGCTAGAAATGCTCCAATTGAGCTAATTAGCTTATTGTGAGAATATTACAAACGTCTGACAAAACTGAAAAATGTAAATTTCCAATTTCAACCAAACATGCTAGAAATGCTCCAATTGAGCTAATTAGCTTATTGTGAGAATATTGCAATTGTCTGGCAAAAGTGAAAAATGTAAATTTCCAATTTTAACCAAACATGCTAGAAATGCTCCAATTGAGCTAATTAGCTTATTGTGAGAATATTACAAACGTCTGACAACACTGAAAAATGTAAATTTCCAATTTCAATTAAACATGCTAGAAATGCTCCAATTGAGCTAATTAGCTTATTGTGAGAATATTGCAATTGTCTGACAAACATGATAAATGTAAATTTCCAATTTCAACCAAACATGCTAGAAATGCTCTAATTGAGCTAATTAGCTTTTTGAGAGAATATTGCAATTGTCTGACAAAAGTGAGAAATGTAAATTTCCAATTTCAACCAAACATGCTAGAAATGATCCAATGGAGCTAATTAGCTTATTGTGAGAATATTGCAATTGTCTGACAAAAGTAAAAAATTTAAATTTCCAATTTCAACCAAACATGCTAGAAATGCTCCAATTGAGCTAATTAGCTTATTGTGAGAATATTACAAACGTATGACAAAAGTGAAAAATGAAAATTTCCAATTTCAACCAAACATGCTAGAAATGCTCCAATTGAGCTAGGTATAATTAGCTTATTGAGAGAATATTGCAATTGTCTGACAAAAGTGAAAAATGTAAATTTCCAATTTCAACCAAACATGCTAGAAATGCTCCAATTGAGGTAATTAGCTTATTGTGAGAATATTACAAACGTCTGACAACACTGAAAAATGTAAATTTCCAATTTCAACCAAACATGCTAGAAATGCTCCAATTGAGCTAATTAGCTTATTGTGAGAATATTACAAACGTCTGACAAACATGATAAATATAAATTTCCAATTTCAACCAAACATGCTAGAAATGCTCCAATTGAGCTAATTAGCTTATTGTGAGAGTATTACAAACGTCTGACAAAACTGAAAAATGTAAATTTCCAATTTCAACCAAACATGCTAAAAATGCTCCAATTGAGCTAATTAGCTTATTGTGAGAATATTGCAATTGTCTGACAATAGTGAAAAATGTGAATTTCCAATTTCAACCAAACATGCTAGAAATGCTCCAATTGAGCTAATTAGCTTATTGTGAGAATATTACAAACGTATGACAAAAGTGAAAAATGAAAATTTCCAATTTCAACCAAACATGCTAGAAATGCTCCAATTGAGCTAATTAGCTTATTGTGAGAATATTGCAATTGTCTGACAAAAGTGAAAAATGTAAATTTCCAATTTCAACCAAACATGCTAGAAATGCTCCAATTGAGCTAATTAGCTTATTGTGAGAATATTACAAACGTCTGACAAACATGATAAATATAAATTTCCAATTTCAACCAAACATGCTAGAAATGCTCTAATTGAGCTAATTAGCTTATTGTGAGAATATTACAAACATCTGACAAAACTGAAAAATGTAAATTTCCAATTTCAACCAAACATGCTAGAAATGCTCAAATTGCGCAAATAAGCCTACTGTAGGAATTTTACAAACGTCTGACAAAACTGAAAAATGTAAATTTCCAATTTCAACCAAACATGCTAGAAATGCTCCAATTGAGCTAATTAGCTTATTGTGAGAGTATTACAAACGTCTGACAAAACTGAAAAATGTAAATTTCCAATTTCAACCAAACATGCTAAAAATGCTCCAATTGAGCTAATTAGCTTATTGTGAGAATATTGCAATTGTCTGACAATAGTGAAAAATGTGAATTTCCAATTTCAACCAAACATGCTAGAAATGCTCCAATTGAGCTAATTAGCTTATTGTGAGAATATTAAAAACGTCTGACAAAACTGAAAAATGTAATTTTCCAATTTCAACCAAACATGCTAGAAATGCTCCAATTGAGCTAATTAGCTTATTGTGAGAATATTACAAACGTCTGACAAAACTGAAAAATGTAAATTTCCAATTTCAACCAAACATGCTAGAAATGCTCCAATTGAGCTAATTAGCTTATTGTGAGAATATTGCAATTGTCTGGCAAAAGTGAAAAATGTAAATTTCCAATTTTAACCAAACATGCTAGAAATGCTCCAATTGAGCTAATTAGCTTATTGTGAGAATATTACAAACGTCTGACAACACTGAAAAATGTAAATTTCCAATTTCAATTAAACATGCTAGAAATGCTCCAATTGAGCTAATTAGCTTATTGTGAGAATATTGCAATTGTCTGACAAAAGTGAAAAATGTAAATTTCCAATTTGAACCAAACATGCTAGAAATGCTCCAATTGAGCTAATTAGCTTATTGTGAGAATGTTACAAACGTCTGACAAAAGTGAAAAATGTAAAATTCCAATTTCAACCAAACATGCTAGAAATGCTCCAATTGAGCTAATTAGCTTATTGTGAGAATATTACAAACGTCTGACAAACATGATAAATGTAAATTTCCAATTTCAACCAAACATGCTAGAAATGCTCTAATTGAGCTAATTAGCTTTTTGAGAGAATATTGCAATTGTCTGACAAAAGTGAGAAATGTAAATTTCCAATTTCAACCAAACATGCTAGAAATGATCCAATGGAGCTAATTAGCTTATTGTGAGAATATTGCAATTGTCTGACAAAAGTAAAAAATTTAAATTTCCAATTTCAACCAAACATGCTAGAAATGCTCCAATTGAGCTAATTAGCTTATTGTGAGAATATTACAAACGTATGACAAAAGTGAAAAATGAAAATTTCCAATTTCAACCAAACATGCTAGAAATGCTCCAATTGAGCTAATTAGCTTATTGAGAGAATATTGCAATTGTCTGACAAAAGTGAAAAATGTAAATTTCCAATTTCAACCAAACATGCTAGAAATGCTCCAATTGAGCTAATTAGCTTATTGTGAGAATATTACAAACGTCTGACAACACTGAAAAATGTAAATTTCCAATTTCAACCAAACATGCTAGAAATGCTCCAATTGAGCTAATTAGCTTATTGTGAGAATATTACAAACGTCTGACAAACATGATAAATATAAATTTCCAATTTCAACCAAACATGCTAGAAATGCTCCAATTGAGCTAATTAGCTTATTGTGAGAGTATTACAAACGGCTGACAAAACTGAAAAATGTAAATTTCCAATTTCAACCAAACATGCTAAAAATGCTCCAATTGAGCTAATTAGCTTATTGTGAGAATATTGCAATTGTCTGACAATAGTGAAAAATTTGAATTTCCAATTTCAACCAAACATGCTAGAAATGCTCCAATTGAGCTAATTAGCTTATTGTGAGAATATTAAAAACGTCTGACAAAACTGAAAAATGTAATTTTCCAATTTCAACAAACATGCTAGAAATGCTCCAATTGAGCTAATTAGCTGATTGTGAGAATATTACAAACGTCTGACTAAACTGAAAAATGTAAATTTCCAATTTCAACCAAACATGCTAGAAATGCTCCAATTGAGCTAATTAGCTTATTGTGAGAATATTGCAATTGTTTGGCAAAAGTGAAAAATGTAAATTTCCAATTTTAACCAAACATGCTAGAAATGCTCCAATTGAGCTAATTAGCTTATTGTGAGAACATACAAACGTATGACAACACTGAAAAATGTAAATTTCCAAATTCAATTAAACATGCTAGAAATGCTCCAATTGAGCTAATTAGCTTATTGTGAGAATATTGCAATTGTCTGACAAAAGTGAAAAATGTAAATTTCCAATTTGAACCAAACATGCTAGAAATGCTCCAATTGAGCTAATCAGCTTATTGTGAGAATATTACAAACGTCTGACCAAAAGTGAAAAATGTAAATTTCCAATTTCAACCAAACATGCTAGAAATGCTCCAATTGAGCTAATTAGCTTATTGTGAGAATATTACAAACGTCTGACAAACATGATAAATGTAAATTTCCAATTTTAACCAAACATGCTAGAAATGCTCCAATTGAGCTAATTAGCTTATTGTGAGAATATTACAAACGTCTGACAAAACTGAAAAATGTAAATTTCCAATTTCAACCAAACATGCTAGAAATGCTCCAATTGAGCTAATTAGCTTATTGTGAGAATATTGCAATTGTCTGACAAAAGTGAAAAATGTAAATTTCCAATTTCAACCAAACATGCTAGAAATGCTCCAATTGAGCTAATTAGCTTATTGTGAGAATATTACAAACGTATGACAAAAGTGAAAAATGAAAAGTTCCAATTTCAACTAAACATGCTAGAAATGGTCAAATTGCGCAAATAAGCCTACTGTAAGAATTTTACAAACGTCTGACAAAACTGAAAAATGTAAATTTCCAATTTCAACCAAACATGCTAGAAATGCTCCAATTGAGCTAATTAGCTTATTGTGAAAATATTACAAACGTCTGACAAAACTGAAAAATGTAAATTTCCAATTTCAACCAAACATGCTAGAAATGCTCCAATTGAGCTAATTAGCTTATTGTGAGAATATTACAAACGTCTGACAAAACTGAAAAATGTAAATTTCCAATTTCAACCAAACATGCTAGAAATGCTCCAATTGAGCTAATTAGCTTATTGTGAGAATATTACAAACGTATGACAAAAGTGAAAAATGAAAATTTCCAATTTCAACCAAACATGCTAGAAATGCTCCAATTGAGCTAATTAGCTTATTGTGAGAATATTGCAATTGTCTGACAAAAGTGAAAAATGTAAATTTCCAATTTCAACCAAACATGCTAGAAATGCTCCAATTGAGCTAATTAGCTTATTGTGAGAATATTACAAACGTCTGACAAACATGATAAATATAAATTTCCAATTTCAACCAAACATGCTAGAAATGCTCTAATTGAGCTAATTAGCTTATTGTGGGAATATTACAAACATCTGACAAAACTGAAAAATGTAAATTTCCAATTTCAACTAAACATGCTAGAAATGGTCAAATTGCGCAAATAAGCCTACTGTAGGAATTTTACAAACGTCTGACAAAACTGAAAAATGTAAATTTCCAATTTCAACCAAACATGCTAGAAATGCTCCAATTGAGCTAATTAGCTTATTGTGAGAATATTGCAATTGTCTGACAAAAGTGAAAAATGTAAATTTCCAATTTCAACCAAACATGCTAGAAATGCTCCAATTGAGCTAATTAGCTTATTGTGAGAATATTACAAACGTATGACAAAAGTGAAAAATGAAAAGTTCCAATTTCAACTAAACATGCTAGAAATGGTCAAATTGCGCAAATAAGCCTACTGTAAGAATTTTACAAACGTCTGACAAAACTGAAAAATGTAAATTTCCAATTTCAACCAAACATGCTAGAAATGCTCCAATTGAGCTAATTAGCTTATTGTGAGAATATTACAAACGTCTGACAAAACTGAAAAATGTAAATTTCCAATTTCAACCAAACATGCTAGAAATGCTCCAATTGAGCTAATTAGCTTATTGTGAGAATATTACAAACGTCTGACAAAACTGAAAAATGTAAATTTCCAATTTCAACCAAACATGCTAGAAATGCTCCAATTGAGCTAATTAGCTTATTGTGAGAATATTACAAACGTATGACAAAAGTGAAAAATGAAAATTTCCAATTTCAACCAAACATGCTAGAAATGCTCCAATTGAGCTAATTAGCTTATTGTGAGAATATTACAAACGTCTGACAAACATGATAAATATAAATTTCCAATTTCAACCAAACATGCTAGAAATGCTCTAATTGAGCTAATTAGCTTATTGTGAGAATATTACAAACATCTGACAAAACTGAAAAATGTAAATTTCCAATTTCAACCAAACATGCTAGAAATGCTCAAATTGCGCAAATAAGCCTACTGTAGGAATTTTACAAACGTCTGACAAAACTGAAAAATGTAAATTTCCAATTTCAACCAAACATGCTAGAAATGCTCCAATTGAGCTAATTAGCTTATTGTGAGAGTATTACAAACGTCTGACAAAACTGAAAAATGTAAATTTCCAATTTCAACCAAACATGCTAAAAATGCTCCAATTGAGCTAATTAGCTTATTGTGAGAATATTGCAATTGTCTGACAATAGTGAAAAATGTGAATTTCCAATTTCAACCAAACATGCTAGAAATGCTCCAATTGAGCTAATTAGCTTATTGTGAGAATATTAAAAACGTCTGACAAAACTGAAAAATGTAATTTTCCAATTTCAACCAAACATGCTAGAAATGCTCCAATTGAGCTAATTAGCTTATTGTGAGAATATTACAAACGTCTGACAAAACTGAAAAATGTAAATTTCCAATTTCAACCAAACATGCTAGAAATGCTCCAATTGAGCTAATTAGCTTATTGTGAGAATATTGCAATTGTCTGGCAAAAGTGAAAAATGTAAATTTCCAATTTTAACCAAACATGCTAGAAATGCTCCAATTGAGCTAATTAGCTTATTGTGAGAATATTACAAACGTCTGACAACACTGAAAAATGTAAATTTCCAATTTCAATTAAACATGCTAGAAATGCTCCAATTGAGCTAATTAGCTTATTGTGAGAATATTGCAATTGTCTGACAAAAGTGAAAAATGTAAATTTCCAATTTGAACCAAACATGCTAGAAATGCTCCAATTGAGCTAATTAGCTTATTGTGAGAATATTACAAACGTCTGACAAAAGTGAAAAATGTAAATTTCCAATTTCAACCAAACATGCTAGAAATGCTCCAATTGAGCTAATTAGCTTATTGTGAGAATATTACAAACGTCTGACAAACATGATAAATGTAAATTTCCAATTTCAACCAAACATGCTAGAAATGCTCTAATTGAGCTAATTAGCTTTTTGAGAGAATATTGCAATTGTCTGACAAAAGTGAGAAATGTAAATTTCCAATTTCAACCAAACATGCTAGAAATGATCCAATGGAGCTAATTAGCTTATTGTGAGAATATTGCAATTGTCTGACAAAAGTAAAAAATTTAAATTTCCAATTTCAACCAAACATGCTAGAAATGCTCCAATTGAGCTAATTAGCTTATTGTGAGAATATTACAAACGTATGACAAAAGTGAAAAATGAAAATTTCCAATTTCAACCAAACATGCTAGAAATGCTCCAATTGAGCTAGGTATAATTAGCTTATTGAGAGAATATTGCAATTGTCTGACAAAAGTGAAAAATGTAAATTTCCAATTTCAACCAAACATGCTAGAAATGCTCCAATTGAGCTAATTAGCTTATTGTGAGAATATTACAAACGTCTGACAACACTGAAAAATGTAAATTTCCAATTTCAACCAAACATGCTAGAAATGCTCCAATTGAGCTAATTAGCTTATTGTGAGAATATTACAAACGTCTGACAAACATGATAAATATAAATTTCCAATTTCAACCAAACATGCTAGAAATGCTCCAATTGAGCTAATTAGCTTATTGTGAGAGTATTACAAACGTCTGACAAAACTGAAAAATGTAAATTTCCAATTTCAACCAAACATGCTAAAAATGCTCCAATTGAGCTAATTAGCTTATTGTGAGAATATTGCAATTGTCTGACAATAGTGAAAAATGTGAATTTCCAATTTCAACCAAACATGCTAGAAATGCTCCAATTGAGCTAATTAGCTTATTGTGAGAATATTAAAAACGTCTGACAAAACTGAAAAATGTAATTTTCCAATTTCAACCAAACATGCTAGAAATGCTCCAATTGAGCTAATTAGCTTATTGTGAGAATATTACAAACGTCTGACAAAACTGAAAAATGTAAATTTCCAATTTCAACCAAACATGCTAGAAATGCTCTAGTTGAGCTAATTAGCTTATTGTGAGAATATTGCAATTGTTTGGCAAAAGTGAAAAATGTAAATTTCCAATTTTAACCAAACATGCTAGAAATGCTCCAATTGAGCTAATTAGCTTATTGTGAGAATATTACAAACGTATGACAACACTGAAAAATGTAAATTTCCAATTTCAATTAAACATGCTAGAAATGCTCCAATTGAGCTAATTAGCTTATTGTGAGAATATTGCAATTGTCTGACAAAAGTGAAAAATGTAAATTTCCGATTTGAACCAAACATGCTAGAAATGCTCCAATTGAGCTAATCAGCTTATTGTGAGAATATTACAAACGTCTGACCAAAAGTGAAAAATGAAAATTTCCAATTTCAACCAAACATGCTAGAAATGCTCCAATTGAGCTAATTAGCTTATTGTGAGAATATTACAAACGTCTGACAAACATGATAAATATAAATTTCCAATTTCAACCAAACATGCTAGAAATGCTCTAATTGAGCTAATTAGCTTATTGTGAGAATATTACAAACATCTGACAAAACTGAAAAATGTAATATTCCAATTTCAACCAAACATGCTAGAAATGCTCAAATTGCGCAAATAAGCCTACTGTAGGAATTTTACAAACGTCTGACAAAACTGAAAAATGTAAATTTCCAATTTCAACCAAACATGCTAGAAATGCTCCAATTGAGCTAATTAGCTTATTGTGAGAGTATTACAAACGTCTGACAAAACTGAAAAATGTAAATTTCCAATTTCAACCAAACATGCTAAAAATGCTCCAATTGAGCTAATTAGCTTATTGTGAGAATATTGCAATTGTCTGACAATAGTGAAAAATGTGAATTTCCAATTTCAACCAAACATGCTAGAAATGCTCCAATTGAGCTAATTAGCTTATTGTGAGAATATTAAAAACGTCTGACAAAACTGAAAAATGTAATTTTCCAATTTCAACCAAACATGCTAGAAATGCTCCAATTGAGCTAATTAGCTTATTGTGAGAATATTGCAATTGTTTGGCAAAAGTGAAAAATGTAAATTCCCAATTTTAACCAAACATGCTAGAAATGCTCCAATTGAGCTAATTAGCTTATTGTGAGAATATTACAAACGTATGACAACACTGAAAAATGTAAATTTCCAATTTCAATTAAACATGCTAGAAATGCTCCAATTGAGCTAATTAGCTTATTGTGAGAATATTGCAATTGTCTGACAAAAGTGAAAAATGTAAATTTCCGATTTGAACCAAACATGCTAGAAATGCTCCAATTGAGCTAATCAGCTTATTGTGAGAATATTACAAACGTCTGACCAAAAGTGAAAAATGTAAATTTCCAATTTCAACCAAACATGCTAGAAATGCTCCAATTGAGCTAATTAGCTTATTGTGAGAATATTACAAACGTCTGACAAACATGATAAATGTAAATTTCCAATTTTAACCAAACATGCTAGAAATGCTCCAATTGAGCTAATTAGCTTATTGTGAGAATATTACAAACGTCTGACAAAACTGAAAAATGTAAATTTCCAATTTCAACCAAACATGCTAGAAATGCTCCAATTGAGCTAATTAGCTTATTGTGAGAATATTGCAATTGTCTGACAAAAGTGAAAAATGTAAATTTCCAATTTCAACCAAACATGCTAGAAATGCTCCAATTGAGCTAATTAGCTTATTGTGAGAATATTACAAACGTATGACAAAAGTGAAAAATGAAAAGTTCCAATTTCAACTAAACATGCTAGAAATGGTCAAATTGCGCAAATAAGCCTACTGTAAGAATTTTACAAACGTCTGACAAAACTGAAAAATGTAAATTTCCAATTTCAACCAAACATGCTAGAAATGCTCCAATTGAGCTAATTAGCTTATTGTGAGAATATTACAAACGTCTGACAAAACTGAAAAATGTAAATTTCCAATTTCAACCAAACATGCTAGAAATGCTCCAATTGAGCTAATTAGCTTATTGTGAGAATATTACAAACGTCTGACAAAACTGAAAAATGAAAATTTCCAATTTCAACCAAACATGCTAGAAATGCTCCAATTGAGCTAATTAGCTTATTGTGAGAATATTACAAACGTATGACAAAAGTGAAAAATGAAAATTTCCAATTTCAACCAAACATGCTAGAAATGCTCCAATTGAGCTAATTAGCTTATTGTGAGAATATTGCAATTGTCTGACAAAAGTGAAAAATGTAAATTTCCAATTTCAACCAAACATGCTAGAAATGCTCCAATTGAGCTAATTAGCTTATTGTGAGAATATTACAAACGTCTGACAAACATGATAAATATAAATTTCCAGTTTCAACCAAACATGCTAGAAATGCTCTAATTGAGCTAATTAGCTTATTGTGAGAATATTACAAACATCTGACAAAACTGAAAAATGTAAATTTCCAATTTCAACCAAACATGCTAGAAATGCTCAAATTGCGCAAATAAGCCTACTGTAGGAATTTTACAAACGTCTGACAAAACTGAAAAATGTAAATTTCCAATTTCAACCAAACATGCTAGAAATGCTCCAATTGAGCTAATTAGCTTATTGTGAGAGTATTACAAACGTCTGACAAAACTGAAAAATGTAAATTTCCAATTTCAACCAAACATGCTAAAAATGCTCCAATCGAGCTAATTAGCTTATTGTGAGAATATTGCAATTGTCTGACAATAGTGAAAAATGTGAATTTCCAATTTCAACCAAACATGCTAGAAATGCTCCAATTGAGCTAATTAGCTTATTGTGAGAATATTAAAAACGTCTGACAAAACTGAAAAATGTAATTTTCCAATTTCAACCAAACATGCTAGAAATGCTCCAATTGAGCTAATTAGCTTATTGTGAGAATATTACAAACGTCTGACAAAACTGAAAAATGTAAATTTCCAATTTCAACCAAACATGCTAGAAATGCTCCAATTGAGCTAATTAGCTTATTGTGAGAATATTGCAATTGTTTGGCAAAAGTGAAAAATGTAAATTTCCAATTTTAATCAAACATGCTAGAAATGCTCCAATTGAGCTAATTAGCTTATTGTGAGAATATTACAAACGTCTGACAACACTGAAAAATGTAAATTTCCAATTTCAATTAAACATGCTAGAAATGCTCCAATTGAGCTAATTAGCTTATTGTGAGAATATTGCAATTGTCTGACAAAAGTGAAAAATGTAAATTTCCAATTTGAACCAAACATGCTAGAAATGCTCCAATTGAGCTAATCAGCTTATTGTTAGAATATTACAAACGTCTGACCAAAAGTGAAAAATGTAAATTTCCAATTTCAACCAAACATGCTAGAAATGCTCCAATTGAGCTAATTAGCTTATTGTGAGAATATTACAAACGTCTGACAAACATGATAAATGTAAATTTCCAATTTCAACCAAACATGCTAGAAATGCTCTAATTGAGCTAATTAGCTTTTTGAGAGAATATTGCAATTGTCTGACAAAAGTGAAAAATGTAAATTTCCAATTTCAACTAAACATGCTAGAAATGGTCAAATTGCGCAAATAAGCCTACTGTAAGAATTTTACAAACGTCTGACAAAACTGAAAAATGTAAATTTCCAATTTCAACCAAACATGCTAGAAATGCTCCAATTGAGCTAATTAGCTTATTGTGAGAATATTGCAATTGTCTGACAAAAGTGAAAAATGTAAATTTCCAATTTCAACCAAACATGCTAGAAATGCTCCAATTGAGCTAATTAGCTTATTGTGAGAATATTACAAACGTATGACAAAAGTGAAAAATGAAAAGTTCCAATTTCAACTAAACATGCTAGAAATGGTCAAATTGCGCAAATAAGCCTACTGTAAGAATTTTACAAACGTCTGACAAAAGTGAAAAATGTAAATTTCCAATTTCAACCAAACATGCTAGAAATGCTCCAATTGAGCTAATTAGCTTATTGTGAGAATATTACAAACGTCTGACAAAACTGAAAAATGTAAATTTCCAATTTCAACCAAACATGCTAGAAATGCTCCAATTGAGCTAATTAGCTTATTGAGAGAATATTGCAATTGTCTGACAAAAGTGAAAAATGTAAATTTCCAATTTCAACCAAACATGCTAGAAATGCTCCAATTGAGCTAATTAGCTTATTGTGAGAATATTACAAACGTCTGACAAACATGATAAATATAAATTTCCAATTTCAACCAAACATGCTAGAAATGCTCTAATTGAGCTAATTAGCTTATTGTGAGAATATTACAAACATCTGACAAAACTGAAAAATGTAAATTTCCAATTTCAACCAAACATGCTAGAAATGCTCAAATTGCGCAAATAAGCCTACTGTAGGAATTTTACAAACGTCTGACAAAACTGAAAAATGTAAATTTCCAATTTCAACCAAACATGCTAGAAATGCTCCAATTTAGCTAATTAGCTTATTGTGAGAATATTACGAACGTCTGACAAAACTGAAAAATGTAAATTTCCAATTTCAACCAAACATGCTAGAAATGCTCCAATTGAGCTAATTAGCTTATTGTGAGAATATTGCAATTGTCTGACAATAGTGAAAAATGTGAATTTCCAATTTCAACCAAACATGCTAGAAATGCTCCAATTGAGCTAATTAGCTTATTGTGAGAATATTAAAAACGTCTGACAAAACTGAAAAATGTAATTTTCCAATTTCAACCAAACATGCTAGAAATGCTCCAATTGAGCTAATTAGCTTATTGTGAGAATATTACAAACGTCTGACAAAACTGAAAAATGTAAATTTCCCTTTTCAACCAAACATGCTAGAAATGCTCCAATTGAGCTAATTAGCTTATTGTGAGAATAATGCAATTGTCTGGCAAAAGTGAAAAATGTAAATTTCCAATTTTAACCAAACATGCTAGAAATGCTCCAATTGAGCTAATTAGCTTATTGTGAGAATATTACAAACGTCTGACAACACTGAAAAATGTAAATTTCCAATTTCAACCAAACATGCTAGAAATGCTCCAATTGAGCTAATTAGCTTATTGTGAGAATATTGCAATTGTCTGACAAAAGTGAAAAATGTAAATTTCCAATTTGAATCAAACATGCTAGAAATGCTCCAATTGAGCTAATTAGCTTATTGTGAGAATATTACAAACGTCTGACAAAACTGAAAAATGTAAATTTCCAATTTCAACCAAACATGCTAGAAATGCTCCAATTGAGCTAATTAGCTTATTGTGAGAATATTGCAATTGTCTGACAAAAGTGAAAAATGTAAATTTCCAATTTCAACCAAACATGCTAGAAATGCTCCAATTGAGCTAATTAGCTTATTGTGAGAATATTACAAACGTCTGACAAACATGATAAATATAAATTTCCAATTTCAACCAAACATGCTAGAAATGCTCTAATTGAGTTAATTAGCTTATTGTGAGAATATTACAAACATCTGACAAAACTGAAAAATGTAAATTTCCAATTTCAACCAAACATGCTAGAAATGCTCAAATTGCGCAAATAAGCCTACTGTAGGAATTTTACAAACGTCTGACAAAACTGAAAAATGTAAATTTCCAATTTCAACCAAACATGCTAGAAATGCTCCAATTGAGCTAATTAGCTTATTGTGAGAATATTACAAACGTCTGACAAAACTGAAAAATGTAAATTTCCAATTTCAACAACCAAACATGCTAAAAATGCTCCAATTGAGCTAATTAGCTTATTGTGAGAATATTGCAATTGTCTGACAATAGTGAAAAATGTGAATTTCCAATTTCAACCAAACATGCTAGAAATGCTCCAATTGAGCTAATTAGCTTATTGTGAGAATATTAAAAACGTCTGACAAAACTGAAAAATGTAATTTTCCAATTTCAACCAAACATGCTAGAAATGCTCCAATTGAGCTAATTAGCTTATTGTGAGAATATTACAAACGTCTGACAAAACTGAAAAATGTAAATTTCCAATTTCAACCAAACATGCTAGAAATGCTCCAATTGAGCTAATTAGCTTATTGTGAGAATATTGCAATTGTCTGGCAAAAGTGAAAAATGTAAATTTCCAATTTCAACCAAACATGCTAGAAATGCTCCAATTGAGCTAATTAGCTTATTGTGAGAGTATTACAAACGTCTGACAAAACTGAAAAATGTAAATTTCCAATTTCAACCAAACATGCTAAAAATGCTCCAATTGAGCTAATTAGCTTATTGTGAGAATATTGCAATTGTCTGACAATAGTGAAAAATGTGAATTTCCAATTTCAACCAAACATGCTAGAAATGCTCCAATTGAGCTAATTAGCTTATTGTGAGAATATTAAAAACGTCTGACAAAACTGAAAAATGTAATCTTCCAATTTCAACCAAACATGCTAGAAATGCTCCAATTGAGCTAATTAGCTTATTGTGAGAATATTACAAACGTCTGACAAAACTGAAAAATGTAAATTTCCAATTTCAACCAAACATGCTAGAAATGCTCCAATTGAGCTAATTAGCTTATTGTGAGAATATTGCAATTGTTTGGCACAAGTGAAAAATGTAAATTTCCAATTTTAACCAAACATGCTAGAAATGCTCCAATTGAGCTAATTAGCTTATTGTGAGAATATTACAAACGTATGACAACACTGAAAAATGTAAATTTCCAATTTCAATTAAACATGCTAGAAATGCTCCAATTGAGCTAATTAGCTTATTGTGAGAATATTGCAATTGTCTGACAAAAGTGAAAAATGTAAATTTCCAATTTGAACCAAACATGCTAGAAATGCTCCAATTGAGCTAATCAGCTTATTGTGAGAATATTACAAACGTCTGACCAAAAGTGAAAAATGTAAATTTCCAATTTCAACCAAACATGCTAGAAATGCTCCAATTGAGCTAATTAGCTTATTGTGAGAATATTACAAACGTCTGACCAAAAGTGAAAAATGTAAATTTCCAATTTCAACCAAACATGCTAGAAATGCTCCAATTGAGCTAATTAGCTTATTGTGAGAATATTACAAACGTCTGACAAAACTGAAAAATGTAAATTTCCAATTTCAACCAAACATGCTAGAAATGCTCCAATTGAGCTAATTAGCTTATTGTGAGAATATTGCAATTGTCTGACAAAAGTGAAAAATGTAAATTTCCAATTTCAACCAAACATGCTAGAAATGCTCCAATTGAGCTAATTAGCTTATTGTGAGAATATTACAAACGTATGACAAAAGTGAAAAATGAAAAGTTCCAATTTCAACCAAACATGCTAGAAATGGTCAAATTGCGCAAATAAGCCTACTGTAAGAATTTTACAAACGTCTGACAAAACTAAAAAATGTAAATTTCCAATTTCAACCAAACATGCTAGAAATGCTCCAATTGAGCTAATTAGCTTATTGTGAGAATATTACAAACGTCTGACAAAACTGAAAAATGTAAATTTCCAATTTCAACCAAACATGCTAGAAATGCTCCAATTGAGCTAATTAGCTTATTGTGAGAATATTACAAACGTCTGACAAAACTGAAAAATGTAAATTTCCAATTTCAACCAAACATGCTAGAAATGCTCCAATTGAGCTAATTAGCTTATTGTGAGAATATTACAAACGTATGACAAAAGTGAAAAATGAAAATTTCCAATTTCAAACAAACATGCTAGAAATGCTCCAATTGAGCTAATTAGCTTATTGTGAGAATATTGCAATTGTCTGACAAAAGTGAAAAATGTAAATTTCCAATTTCAACCAAACATGCTAGAAATGCTCCAATTGAGCTAATTAGCTTATTGTGAGAATATTACAAACGTCTGACAAACATGATAAATATAAATTTCCAATTTCAACCAAACATGCTAGAAATGCTCTAATTGAGCTAATTAGCTTATTGTGAGAATATTACAAACATCTGACAAAACTGAAAAATGTAAATTTCCAATTTCAACCAAACATGCTAGAAATGCTCAAATTGCGCAAATAAGCCTACTGTAGGAATTTTACAAACGTCTGACAAAACTGAAAAATGTAAATTTCCAATTTCAACCAAACATGCTAGAAATGCTCCAATTGAGCTAATTAGCTTATTGTGAGAGTATTACAAACGTCTGACAAAACTGAAAAATGTAAATTTCCAATTTCAACCAAACATGCTAAAGATGCTCCAATCGAGCTAATTAGCTTATTGTGAGAATATTGCAATTGTCTGACAATAGTGAAAAATGTGAATTTCCAATTTCAACCAAACATGCTAGAAATGCTCCAATTGAGCTAATTAGCTTATTGTGAGAATATTAAAAACGTCTGACAAAACTGAAAAATGTAATTTTCCAATTTCAACCAAACATGCTAGAAATGCTCCAATTGAGCTAATTAGCTTATTGTGAGAATATTGCAATTGTTTGGCAAAAGTGAAAAATGTAAATTTCCAATTTTAACCAAACATGCTAGAAATGCTCCAATTGAGCTAATTAGCTTATTGTGAGAATATTACAAACGTCTGACAACACTGAAAAATGTAAATTTCCAATTTCAATTAAACATGCTAGAAATGCTCCAATTGAGCTAATTAGCTTATTGTGAGAATATTGCAATTGTCTGACAAAAGTGAAAAATGTAAATTTCCAATTTGAACCAAACATGCTAGAAATGCTCCAATTGAGCTAATCAGCTTATTGTGAGAATATTACAAACGTCTGACCAAAAGTGAAAAATGTAAATTTCCAATTTCAACCAAACATGCTAGAAATGCTCCAATTGAGCTAATTAGCTTATTGTGAGAATATTACAAACGTCTGACAAACATGATAAATGTAAATTTCCAATTTCAACCAAACATGCTAGAAATGCTCTAATTGAGCTAATTAGCTTTTTGAGAGAATATTGCAATTGTCTGACAAAAATGAAAAATGTAAATTTCCAATTTCAACTAAACATGCTAGAAATGGTCAAATTGCGCAAATAAGCCTACCGTAAGAATTTTACAAACGTCTGACAAAACTGAAAAATGTAAATTTCCAATTTCAACCAAACATGCTAGAAATGCTCCAATTGAGCTAATTAGCTTATTGTGAGAATATTGCAATTGTCTGACAAAAGTGAAAAATGTAAATTTCCAATTTCAACCAAACATGCTAGAAATGCTCCAATTGAGCTAATTAGCTTATTGTGAGAATATTACAAACGTATGACAAAAGTGAAAAATGAAAAGTTCCAATTTCAACTAAACATGCTAGAAATGGTCAAATTGCGCAAATAAGCCTACTGTAAGAATTTTACAAACGTCTGACAAAACTGAAAAATGTAAATTTCCAATTTCAACCAAACATGCTAGAAATGCTCCAATTGAGCTAATTAGCTTATTGTGAGAATATTACAAACGTCTGACAAAACTGAAAAATGTAAATTTCCAATTTCAACCAAACATGCTAGAAATGCTCCAATTGAGCTAATTAGCTTATTGAGAGAATATTGCAATTGTCTGACAAAAGTGAAAAATGTAAATTTCCATTTTCAACCAAACATGCTAGAAATGCTCCAATTGAGCTAATTAGCTTATTGTGAGAATATTACAAACGTCTGACAAACATGATAAATATAAATTTCCAATTTCAACCAAACATGCTAGAAATGCTCTAATTGAGCTAATTAGCTTATTGTGAGAATATTACAAACATCTGACAAAACTGAAAAATGTAAATTTCCAATTTCAACCAAACATGCTAGAAATGCTCAAATTGCGCAAATAAGCCTACTGTAGGAATTTTACAAACGTCTGACAAAACTGAAAAATGTAAATTTCCAATTTCAACCAAACATGCTAGAAATGCTCCAATTGAGCTAATTAGCTTATTGTGAGAATATTACGAACGTCTGACAAAACTGAAAAATGTAAATTTCCAATTTCAACCAAACATGCTAGAAATGCTCCAATTGAGCTAATTAGCTTATTGTGAGAATATTGCAATTGTCTGACAATAGTGAAAAATGTGAATTTCCAATTTCAACCAAACATGCTAGAAATGCTCCAATTGAGCTAATTAGCTTATTGTGAGAATATTAAAAACGTCTGACAAAACTGAAAAATGTAATTTTCCAATTTCAACCAAACATGCTAGAAATGCTCCAATTGAGCTAATTAGCTTATTGTGAGAATATTACAAACGTCTGACAAAACTGAAAAATGTAAATTTCCCTTTTCAACCAAACATGCTAGAAATGCTCCAATTGAGCTAATTAGCTTATTGTGAGAATATTGCAATTGTCTGGCAAAAGTGAAAAATGTAAATTTCCAATTTTAACCAAACATGCTAGAAATGCTCCAATTGAGCTAATTAGCTTATTGTGAGAATATTACAAACGTCTGACAACACTGAAAAATGTAAATTTCCAATTTCAACCAAACATGCTAGAAATGCTCCAATTGAGCTAATTAGCTTATTGTGAGAATATTGCAATTGTCTGACAAAAGTGAAAAATGTAAATTTCCAATTTGAATCAAACATGCTAGAAATGCTCCAATTGAGCTAATTAGCTTATTGTGAGAATATTACAAACGTCTGACAAAACTGAAAAATGTAAATTTCCAATTTCAACCAAACATGCTAGAAATGCTCCAATTGAGCTAATTAGCCTATTGAGAGAATATTGCAATTGTCTGACAAAAGTGAGAAATAAAAATTTCCAATTTCAACCAAACATGCTAGAAATGCTCCAATTGAGCTAATTAGCATATTGTGAGAATATTACAAACGTCTGACAAAAGTGAAAAATGTAAATTTCCAATTTCAACCAAACATGCTAGAAATGCTCCAATTGAGCTAATTAGCTTATTGTGAGAATATTACAAACGTCTGACAACACTGAAAAATGTAAAGTTCCAATTTCAACCAAACATGCTAGAAATGCTCCAATTGAGCTAATTAGCTTATTGTGAGAATATTGCAATTGTCTGACAAAAGTGAAAAATGTAAATTTCCAATTTCAACCAAACATGCTAGAAATGCTCCAATTGAGCTAATTAGCTTATTGTGAGAATATTACAAACGTATGACAAAAGTGAAAAATGAAAATTTCCAATTTCAACCAAACATGCTAGAAATGGTCAAATTGCGCAAATAAGCCTACTGTAGGAATTTTATAAACATCTGACAAAAGTGAAAAATGTAAATTTCCAATTTCAACCAAACATGCTAGAAATGCTCCAATTGAGCTAATTAGCTTATTGTGAGAATATTACAAACGTATGACAAAAGTGAAAAATGAAAATTTCCAATTTCAACCAAACATGCTAGAAATGCTCCAATTGAGCTAATTAGCTTATTGTGAGAATATTGCAATTGTCTGACAAAAGTGAAAAATGTAAATTTCCAATTTCAACCAAACATGCTAGAAATGCTCCAATTGAGCTAATTAGCTTATTGTGAGAATATTACAAACGTCTGACAAACATGATAAATATAAATTTCCAATTTCACCAAACATGCTAGAAATGCTCTAATTGAGCTAATTAGCTTATTGTGAGAATATTTCAAACATCTGACAAAACTGAAATATGTAAATTTCCAATTTCAACCAAACATGCTAGAAATGCTCAAATTGCGCAAATAAGCCTACTGTAGGAATTTTACAAACGTCTGACAAAACTGAAAAATGTAAATTTCCAATTTCAACCAAACATGCTAGAAATGCTCCAATTGAGCTAATTAGCTTATTGTGAGAGTATTACAAACGTCTGACAAAACTGAAAAATGTAAATTTCCAATTTCAACCAAACATGCTAAAAATGCTCCAATTGAGCTAATTAGCTTATTGTGAGAATATTGCAATTGTCTGACAATAGTGAAAAATGTGAATTTCCAATTTCAACCAAACATGCTAGAAATGCTCCAATTGAGCTAATTAGCTTATTGTGAGAATATTAAAAACGTCTGACAAAACTGAAAAATGTAATTTTCCAATTTCAACCAAACATGCTAGAAATGCTCCAATTGAGCTAATTAGCTTATTGTGAGAATATTACAAACGTCTGACAAAACTGAAAAATGTAAATTTCCAATTTCAACCAAACATGCTAGAAATGCTCCAATTGAGCTAATTAGCTTATTGTGAGAATATTGCAATTGTCTGGCAAAAGTGAAAAATGTAAATTTCCAATTTTAACCAAACATGCTAGAAATGCTCCAATTGAGCTAATTAGCTTATTGTGAGAATATTACAAACGTCTGACAACACTGAAAAATGTAAATTTCCAATTTCAATTAAACATGCTAGAAATGCTCCAATTGAGCTAATTAGCTTATTGTGAGAATATTGCAATTGTCTGACAAAAGTGAAAAATGTAAATTTCCAATTTGAACCAAACATGCTAGAAATGCTCCAATTGAGCTAATTAGCTTATTGTGAGAATATTACAAACGTCTGACAAAAGTGAAAAATGTAAATTTCCAATTTCAACCAAACATGCTAGAAATGCTCCAATTGAGCTAATTAGCTTATTGTGAGAATATTACAAACGTCTGACAAACATGATAAATATAAATTTCCAATTTCAACCAAACATGCTAGAAATGCTCTAATTGAGCTAATTAGCTTATTGTGAGAATATTACAAACATCTGACAAAACTGAAAAATGTAAATTTCCAATTTCAACCAAACATGCTAGAAATGCTCAAATTGCGCAAATAAGCCTACTGTAGGAATTTTACAAACGTCTGACAAAACTGAAAAATGTAAATTTCCAATTTCAACCAAACATGCTAGAATTGCTCCAATTGAGCTAATTAGCTTATTGTGAGAATATTACGAACGTCTGACAAAACTGAAAAATGTAAATTTCCAATTTCAACCAAACATGCTAGAAATGCTCCAATTGAGCTAATTAGCTTATTGTGAGAATATTGCAATTGTCTGACAATAGTGAAAAATGTGAATTTCCAATTTCAACCAAACATGCTAGAAATGCTCCAATTGAGCTAATTAGCTTATTGTGAGAATATTACAAACGTCTGACAAAACTGAAAAATGTAAATTTCCAATTTCAACCAAACATGCTAGAAATGCTCCAATTGAGCTAATTAGCTTATTGTGAGAATATTGCAATTGTCTGGCAAAAGTGAAAAATGTAAATTTCCAATTTTAACCAAACATGCTAGAAATGCTCCAATTGAGCTAATTAGCTTATTGTGAGAATATTACAAACGTCTGACAACACTGAAAAATGTAAATTTCCAATTTCAACCAAACATGCTAGAAATGCTCCAATTGAGCTAATTAGCTTATTGTGAGAATATTGCAATTGTCTGACAAAAGTGAAAAATGTAAATTTCCAATTTGAATCAAACATGCTAGAAATGCTCCAATTGAGCTAATTAGCTTATTGTGAGAATATTACAAACGTCTGACAAAAGTGAAAAATGTAAATTTCCAATTTCAACCAAACATGCTAGAAATGCTCCAATTGAGCTAATTAGCCTATTGAGAGAATATTGCAATTGTCTGACAAAAGTGAGAAATAAAAATTTCCAATTTCAACCAAACATGCTAGAAATGCTCCAATTGAGCTAATTAGCATATTGTGAGAATATTACAAACGTCTGACAAAAGTGAAAAATGTAAATTTCCAATTTCAACCAAACATGCTAGAAATGCTCCAATTGAGCTAATTAGCTTATTGTGAGAATATTACAAACGTCTGACAACACTGAAAAATGTAAATTTCCAATTTCAACCAAACATGCTAGAAATGCTACAATTGAACTAATTAGCTTATTGTGAGAATATTGCAATTGTCTGACAAAAGTGAAAAATGTAAATTTCCAATTTCAACCAAACATGCTAGAAATGCTCCAATTGAGCTAATTAGCTTATTGTGAGAATATTGCAATTGTCTGACAAAAGTGAAAAATGTAAATTTCCAATTTCAACCAAACATGCTAGAAATGCTCCAATTGAGCTACTTAGCTTATTGTGAGAATATTACAAACATATGACAAAAGTGAAAAATGAAAATTTCCAATTTGAACCAAACATGCTAGAAATGGTCAAATTGCGCAAATAAGCCTACTGTAGGAATTTTACAAACATCTTACAAAACTGAAAAATGTAAATTTCCAATTTCAACCAAACATGCTAGAAATGCTCCAATTGAGCTAATTAGCTTATTGTGAGAATATTACAAACGTCTGACAAACATGATAAATATAAATTTCCAATTTCAACCAAACATGCTAGAAATGCTCTAATTGAGCTAATTAGCTTATTGTGAGAATATTACAAACATCTGACAAAACTGAAAAATGTAAATTTCCAATTTCAACCAAACATGCTAGAAATGCTCAAATTGCGCAAATAAGCCTACTGTAGGAATTTTACAAACGTCTGACAAAACTGAAAAATGTAAATTTCCAATTTCAACCAAACATGCTAGAAATGCTCCAATTGAGCTAATTAGCTTATTGTGAGAGTATTACAAACGTCTGACAAAACTGAAAAATGTAAATTTCCAATTTCAACCAAACATGCTAAAAATGCTCCAATTGAGCTAATTAGCTTATTGTGAGAATATTGCAATTGTCTGACAATAGTGAAAAATGTGAATTTCCAATTTCAACCAAACATGCTAGAAATGCTCCAATTGAGCTAATTAGCTTATTGTGAGAATATTAAAAACGTCTGACAAAACTGAAAAATGTAATTTTCCAATTTCAACCAAACATGCTAGAAATGCTCCAATTGAGCTAATTAGCTTATTGTGAGAATATTACAAACGTCTGACAAAACTGAAAAATGTAAATTTCCAATTTCAACCAAACATGCTAGAAATGCTCCAATTGAGCTAATTAGCTTATTGTGAGAATATTGCAATTGTCTGGCAAAAGTGAAAAATGTAAATTTCCAATTTTAACCAAACATGCTAGAAATGCTCCAATTGAGCTAATTAGCTTATTGTGAGAATATTACAAACGTCTGACAACACTGAAAAATGTAAATTTCCAATTTCAATTAAACATGCTAGAAATGCTCCAATTGAGCTAATTAGCTTATTGTGAGAATATTGCAATTGTCTGACAAAAGTGAAAAATGTAAATTTCCAATTTGAACCAAACATGCTAGAAATGCTCCAATTGAGCTAATTAGCTTATTGTGAGAATATTACAAACGTCTGACAAAAGTGAAAAATGTAAATTTCCAATTTCAACCAAACATGCTAGAAATGCTCCAATTGAGCTAATTAGCTTATTGTGAGAATATTACAAACGTCTGACAAACATGATAAATATAAATTTCCAATTTCAACCAAACATGCTAGAAATGCTCTAATTGAGCTAATTAGCTTATTGTGAGAATATTACAAACATCTGACAAAACTGAAAAATGTAAATTTCCAATTTCAACCAAACATGCTAGAAATGCTCAAATTGCGCAAATAAGCCTACTGTAGGAATTTTACAAACGTCTGACAAAACTGAAAAATGTAAATTTCCAATTTCAACCAAACATGCTAGAATTGCTCCAATTGAGCTAATTAGCTTATTGTGAGAATATTACGAACGTCTGACAAAACTGAAAAATGTAAATTTCCAATTTCAACCAAACATGTTAGAAATGCTCCAATTGAGCTAATTAGCTTATTGTGAGAATATTGCAATTGTCTGACAATAGTGAAAAATGTGAATTTCCAATTTCAACCAAACATGCTAGAAATGCTCCAATTGAGCTAATTAGCTTATTGTGAGAATATTACAAACGTCTGACAAAACTGAAAAATGTAAATTTCCAATTTCAACCAAACATGCTAGAAATGCTCCAATTGAGCTAATTAGCTTATTGTGAGAATATTGCAATTGTCTGGCAAAAGTGAAAAATGTAAATTTCCAATTTTAACCAAACATGCTAGAAATGCTCCAATTGAGCTAGTTAGCTTATTGTGAGAATATTACAAACGTCTGACAACACTGAAAAATGTAAATTTCCAATTTCAACCAAACATGCTAGAAATGCTCCAATTGAGCTAATTAGCTTATTGTGAGAATATTGCAATTGTCTGACAAAAGTGAAAAATGTAAATTTCCAATTTGAATCAAACATGCTAGAAATGCTCCAATTGAGCTAATTAGCTTATTGTGAGAATATTACAAACGTCTGACAAAACTGAAAAATGTAAATTTCCAATTTCAACCAAACATGCTAGAAATGCTCCAATTGAGCTAATTAGCCTATTGAGAGAATATTGCAATTGTCTGACAAAAGTGAGAAATAAAAATTTCCAATTTCAACCAAACATGCTAGAAATGCTCCAATTGAGCTAATTAGCATATTGTGAGAATATTACAAACGTCTGACAAAAGTGAAAAATGTAAATTTCCAATTTCAACCAAACATGCTAGAAATGCTCCAATTGAGCTAATTAGCTTATTGTGAGAATATTACAAACGTCTGACAACACTGAAAAATGTAAATTTCCAATTTCAACCAAACATGCTAGAAATGCTACAATTGAACTAATTAGCTTATTGTGAGAATATTGCAATTGTCTGACAAAAGTGAAAAATGTAAATTTCCAATTTGACCAAACATGCTAGAAATGCTCCAATTGAGCTAATTAGCTTATTGTGAGAATATTGCAATTGTCTGACAAAAGTGAAAAATGTAAATTTCCAATTTCAACCAAACATGCTAGAAATGCTCCAATTGAGCTAATTAGCTTATTGTGAGAATATTACAAACATATGACAAAAGTGAAAAATGAAAATTTCCAATTTGAACCAAACATGCTAGAAATGGTCAAATTGAGCAAATAAGCCTACTGTAGGAATTTTACAAACATCTTACAAAACTGAAAAATGTAAATTTCCAATTTCAACCAAACATGCTAGAAATGCTCCAATTGAGCTAATTAGCTTATTGTGAGAATATTACAAACGTATGACAAAAGTGAAAAATGAAAATTTCCAATTTCAACCAAACATGCTAGAAATGCTCCAATTGAGCTAATTAGCTTATTGTGAGAATATTGCAATTGTCTGACAAAAGTGAAAAATGTAAATTTCCAATTTCAACCAAACATGCTAGAAATGCTCCAATTGAGCTAATTAGCTTATTGTGAGAATATTACAAACGTCTGACAAACATGATAAATATAAATTTCCAATTCCAACCAAACATGCTAGAAATGCTCTAATTGAGCTAATTAGCTTATTGTGAGAATATTACAAACATCTGACAAAACTGAAAAATGTAAATTTCCAATTTCAACCAAACATGCTAGAAATGCTCAAATTGCGCAAATAAGCCTACTGTAGGAATTTTACAAACGTCTGACAAAACTGAAAAATGTAAATTTCCAATTTCAACAGAACATGCTAGAAATGCTCCAATTGAGCTAATTAGCTTATTGTGAGAGTATTACAAACGTCTGACAAAACTGAAAAATGTAAATTTCCAATTTCAACCAAACATGCTAAAAATGCTCCAATTGAGCTAATTAGCTTATTGTGAGAATATTGCAATTGTCTGACAATAGTGAAAAATGTGAATTTCCAAATTCAACCAAACATGCTAGAAATGCTACAATTGAGCTAATTAGCTTATTGTGAGAATATTAAAAACGTCTGACAAAACTGAAAAATGTAATTTTCCAATTTCAACCAAACATGCTAGAAATGCTCCAATTGAGCTAATTAGCTTATTGTGAGAATATTACAAACGTCTGACAAAACTGAAAAATGTAAATTTCCAATTTCAACCAAACATGCTAGAAATGCTCCAATTGAGCTAATTAGCTTATTGTGAGAATATTGCAATTGTCTGGCAAAAGTGAAAAATGTAAATTTCCAATTTTAACCAAACATGCTAGAAATGCTCCAATTGAGCTAATTAGCTTATTGTGAGAATATTGCAATTGTCTGACAAAAGTGAAAAATGTAAATTTCCAATTTCAACCAAACATGCTAGAAATGCTCCAATTGAGCTAATTAGCTTATTGTGAGAATATTACAAACGTCTGACAAACATGATAAATATAAATTTCCAATTTCAACCAAACATGCTAGAAATGCTCTAATTGAGCTAATTAGCTTATTGTGAGAATATTACAAACATCTGACAAAACTGAAAAATGTAAATTTCCAATTTCAACCGAACATGCTAGAAATGCTCCAATTGAGCTAATTAGCTTATTGTGAGAATATTACAAACGTCTGACAACACTGAAAAATGTAAATTTCCAATTTCAACCAAACATGCTAGAAATGCTCCAATTGAGCTAATTAGCTTATTGTGAGAATATTGCAGTTGTCTGACAAAAGTGAAAAATGTAAATTTCCAATTTCAACCAAACATGCTAGAAATGCTCCAATTGAGCTAATTAGCTCATTGAAAGAATATTGCAATTGTCTGACAAAAGTGAAAAATGTAAATTTCCAATTTCAACCAAACATGCTGGAAATGCTCCAATTGAGCTAATTAGCTTATTGTGAGAATATTGCAATTGTCTGACAAAAGTGAAAAATGTAAATTTCCAATTTCAACCGAACATGCTAGAAATGCTCCAATTGAGCTAATTAGCTTATTGTGAGAATATTACAAACGTCTCACAACACTGAAAAAAGTAAATTTCCAATTTCAACCAAACATGCTAGAAATGCTCCAATTGAGCTAATTAGCTTATTGTGAGAATATTGCAATTGTCTGACAAAAGTGAAAAATGTAAATTTCCAATTTCAACCAAACATGCTAGAAATGCTCCAATTGAGCTAATTAGCTTATTGTGAGGATATTGCAATTGTCTGACAAAAGTGAAAAATTTAAATTTACAATTTCAACCAAACTTGCTAGAAAAGCTCCAATTGAGCTAATTAGCTTATTGTGAGAATATTACAAACGTCTGACAAACATGATAAATGTAAATTTCCAATTTCAACCAAACATGCTAGAAATGCTCTAATTGAGCTAATTAGCTTATTGAGAGAATATTGCAATTGTCTGACAAAAGTGAAAAATGTAAATTTCCAATTTCAACCAAACATGCTAGAAATGCTCCAATTGAGCTAATTAGCTTATTGTGAGAATATTACAAACGTCTGACAAACATGATAAGTATAAATTTCCAATTTCAACCAAACATGCTAGATATGCTCTAATTGAGCTAATTAGCTTATTGTGAGAATATTACAAACATCTGACAAAACTGAAAAATGTAAATTTCCAATTTCAACCAAACATGCTAGAAATGCTCAAATTGCGCAAATAAGCCTACTGTAGGAATTTTACAAACGTCTGACAAAACTGAAAAATGTAAATTTCCAATTTCAACCAAACATGCTAGAAATGCTCCAATTGAGCTAATTAGCTTATTGTGAGAATATTACAAAAGTCTGACAAAACTGAAAAATGTAAATTTCCAATTTCAACCAAACATGCTAGAAATGCTCCAATTGAGCTAATTAGCTTATTGTGAGAATATTGCAATTGTCTGACAATAGTGAAAAATGTAAATTTCCAATTTCAACCAAACATGCTAGAAATGCTCCAATTGAGCTAATTAGCTTATTGTGAGAATATTAAAAACGTCTGACAAAACTGAAAAATGTAATTTTCCAATTTCAACCAAACATGCTAGAAATGCTCCAATTGAGCTAATTAGCTTATTGTGAGAATATTACAAACGTCTGACAAAACTGAAAAATGCAAATTTCTAATTTCAACCAAACATGCTAGAAATGCTCCAATTGAGCTAATTAGCTTATTGTGAGAATATTGCAATTGTCTGACAAAAGTGAAAAATGTAAATTTCCAATTTTAACCAAACATGCTAGAAATGCTCCAATTGAGCTAATTAGCTTATTGTGAGAATATTACAAACGTCTGACAACACTGAAAAATGTAAATTTCCAATTTCAACCAAACATGCTAGAAATGCTCCAATTGAGCTAATTAGCTTATTGTGAGAATATTGCAATTGTCTGACAAAAGTGAAAAATGTAAATTTCCAATTTCAACCAAACATGCTAGAAATGCTCCAATTGAGCTAATTAGCTTATTGTGAGAATATTACAAACGTATGACAAAAGTGAAAAATGAAAAGTTCCAATTTCAACTAAACATGCTAGAAATGGTCAAATTGCGCAAATAAGCCTACTGTAAGAATTTTACAAACGTCTGACAAAACTGAAAAATGTAAATTTCCAAGTTCAACCAAACATGCTAGAAATGCTCCAATTGAGCTAATTAGCTTATTGTGAGAATATTACAAACGTCTGACAAAACTGAAAAATGTAAATTTCCAATTTCAACCAAACATGCTAGAAATGCTCCAATTGAGCTAATTAGCTTATTGAGAGAATATTGCAATTGTCTGACAAAAGTGAAAAATGTAAATTTCCAATTTCAACCAAACATGCTAGAAATGCTCCAATTGAGCTAATTAGCTTATTGTGAGAATATTACAAACGTCTGACAACACTGAAAAATGTAAATTTCCAATTTCAACCAAACATGCTAGAAATGCTCCAATTGAGCTAATTAGCTTATTGTGAGAATATCACAAACGTCTGACAAAACTGGAAAATGTAATTTTCCAATTTTAACCAAACATGCTAGAAATGCTCCAATTGAGCTAATTAGCTTATTGTGAGAATATTGCAATTGTCTGACAAAAGTGAAAAATGTAAATTTCCAATTTCAACCGAACATGCTAGAAATGCTCAAATTGAGCTAATTAGCTTATTGTGAGAATATTACAAACGTCTGACAAAAGTGAAAAATGAAAAGTTCCAATTTCAACTAAACATGCTAGAAATGGTCAAATTGCGCAAATAAGCCTACTGTAAGAATTTTACAAACGTCTGACAAAACTGAAAAATGTAAATTTCCAATTTCAACCAAACATGCTAGAAATGCTCCAATTGAGCTAATTAGCTTATTGTGAGAATATTACAAACGTCTGACAAAACTGAAAAATGTAAATTTCCAATTTCAACCAAACATGCTAGAAATGCTCCAATTGAGCTAATTAGCTTATTGAGAGAATATTGCAATTGTCTGACAAAAGTGAAAAATGTAAATTTCCAATTTCAACCAAACATGCTAGAAATGCTCCAATTGAGCTAATTAGCTTATTGTGAGAATATTACAAACGTCTGACAACACTGAAAAATGTAAATTTCCAATTTCAACCAAACATGCTAGAATGATCCAATTGAGCTAATTAGCTTATTGTGAGAATATTACAAACGTCTGACAAAACTGGAAAATGTAATTTTCCAATTTTAACCAAACATGCTAGAAATGCTCCAATTGAGCTAATTAGCTTATTGTGAGAATATTGCAATTGTCTGACAAAAGTGAAAAATGTAAATTTCCAATTTCAACCGAACATGCTAGAAATGCTCCAATTGAGCTAATTAGCTTATTGTGAGAATATTAAAAACGTCTGACAAAACTGAAAAATGTAATTTTCCAATTTCAACCAAACATGCTAGAAATGCTCCAATTGAGCTAATTAGCTTATTGTGAGAATATTGCAATTGTCTGGCAAAAGAGAAAAATGTAAATTTCCAATTTTAACCAAACATGCTAGAAATGCTCCAATTGAGCTAATTAGCTTATTGTGAGAATATTACAAACGTCTGACAACACTGAAAAATGTAAATTTCCAATTTCAACCAAACATGCTAGAAATGCTCCAATTGAGCTAATTAGCTTATTGTGAGAATATTGCAATTGTCTGACAAAAGTGAAAAATGTAAATTTCCAATTTGAATCAAACATGCTAGAAATGCTCCAATTGAGCTAATTAGCTTATTGTGAGAATATTACAAACGTCTGACAAAAGTGAAAAATGTAAATTTCCAATTTCAACCAAACATGCTAGAAATGCTCCAATTGAGCTAATTAGCTTATTGTGAGAATATTACAAACGTCTGACAAACATGATAAATGTAAATTTCCAATTTCAACCAAACATGCTAGAAATGCTCTAATTGAGCTAATTAGCTTTTTGAGAGAATATTGCAATTGTCTGACAAAAGTGAAAAATGTAAATTTCCAATTTCAACCAAACATGCTAGAAATGCTCCAATGGAGCAAATTAGCTTATTGTGAGAATATTGCAATTGTCTGACAAAAGTGAAAAATGTAAATTTCCAATTTCAACCAAACATGCTAGAAATGCTCCAATTGAGCTAATTAGCTTATTGTGAGAATATTGCAATTGTCTGACAAAAGTGAAAAATGTAAATTTCCAATTTCAACCAAACATGCTAGAAATGCTCCAATTGAGCTAATTAGCTTATTGTGAGAATATTACAAACGTATGACAAAAGTGAAAAATGAAAAGTTGCAATTTCGACTAAACATGCTAGAAATGGTCAAATTGCGCAAATAAGCCTACTGTAAGATTTTTACAAACGTCTGACAAAACTGAAAAATGTAAATTTCCAATTTCAACCAAACATGCTAGAAATGCTCCAATTGAGCTAATTAGCTTATTGTGAGAATATTACAAACGTCTGACAAAACTGAAAAATGTAAATTTCCAATTTCAACCAAACATGCTAGAAATGCTCCAATTGAGCTAATTAGCTTATTGAGAGAATATTGCAATTGTCTGACAAAAGTGAAAAATGTAAATTTCCAATTTCAACCAAACATGCTAGAAATGCTCCAATTGAGCTAATTAGCTTATTGTGAGAATATTACAAACGTCTGACAACACTGAAAAATGTAAATTTCCAATTTCAACCAAACATGCTAGAAATGCTCTAATTGAGCTAATTAGCTTATTGTGAGAATATTACAAACGTCTGAGAAAACTGAAAAATGTAAATTTCCAATTTCAACCAAACATGCTAGAAATGCTCCAATTGAGCTAATTAGCTTATTGTGAGAATATTGCAATTGTCTGACAATAGTGAAAAATGTGAATTTCCAATTTCAACCAAACATGCTAGAAATGCTCCAATTGAGCTAATTAGCTTATTGTGAGAATATTAAAAACGTCTGACAAAACTGAAAAATGTAATTTTCCAATTTCAACCAAACATGCTAGAAATGCTCCAATTGAGCTAATTAGCTTATTGTGAGAATATTACAAACGTCTGACAAAACTGAAAAATGTAAATTTCCAATTTCAACCAAACATGCTAGAAATGCTCCAATTGAGCTAATTAGCATATTGTGAAAATATTGCAATTGTCTGACAAAAGTGAAAAATGTAAATTTCCAAATTCAACCAAACATGCTAGAAATGCTCCAATTGAGCTAATTAGCTTATTGTGAGAATATTACAAACGTCTGACAAAACTGAAAAATGTAAATTTCCAATTTCAACCAAACATGCTAGAAATGCTCCAATTGAGCTAATTAGCTTATTGTGAGAATATTACAAACGTCTGACAAAACTGAAAAATGTAAATTTCCAATTTCAACCAAACATGCTAGAAATGCTCCAATTGAGCTAATTAGCTTATTGGGAGAATATTGCAATTGCCTGACAAAAGTGAAAAATGTAAATTTCAAATTTCAACCAAACATGCTAGAAATGCTCCAATTGAGCTAATTAGCTTATTGTTAGGATATTGCAATTGTCTGACAAAAGTGAAAAATGTAAATTTCCAATTTCAACCGGACATGCTAGAAATGCTCCAATTGAGCTAATTAGCTTATTGTGAGAATAATACAAACGTCTGACAACACTGAAAAATGTAAATTTCCAATTTCAACCGAACATGCTAGAAATGCTCCAATTGAGCTAATTAGCTTATTGTGAGAATATTACAAACGTCTGACAACACTGAAAAATGTAAATTTCCAATTTCAACCAAACATGCTAAAAATGCTCCAATTGAGCTAATTAGCTTATTGTGAGAATATTGCAGTTGTCTGACAAAAGTGAAAAATGTAAATTTCCAATTTCAACCAAACATGCTAGAAATGCTCCAATTGAGCTAATTAGCTCATTGAAAGAATATTGCAATTGTCTGACAAAAGTGAAAAATGTAAATTTCCAATTTCAACCAAACATGCTGGAAATGCTCCAATTGAGCTAATTAGCTTATTGTGAGAATATTGCAATTGTCTGACAAAAGTGAAAAATGTAAATTTCCAATTTCAACCGAACATGCTAGAAATGCTCCAATTAAGCTAATTAGCTTATTGTGAGAATATTACAAACGTCTCACAACACTGAAAAAAGTAAATTTCCAATTTCAACCAAACATGCTAGAAATGCTCCAATTGAGCTAATTAGCTTATTGTGAGAATATTGCAATTGTCTGACAAAAGTGAAAAATGTAAATTTCCAATTTCAACCAAACATGCTAGAAATGCTCCAATTGAGCTAATTAGCTTATTGTGAGGATATTGCAATTGTCTGACAAAAGTGAAAAATTTAAATTTACAATTTCAACCAAACTTGCTAGAAAAGCTCCAATTGAGCTAATTAGCTTATTGTGAGAATATTACAAACGTCTGACAAACATGATAAATGTAAATTTCCAATTTCAACCAAACATGCTAGAAATGCTCTAATTGAGCTAATTAGCTTATTGAGAGAATATTGCAATTGTCTGACAAAAGTGAAAAATGTAAATTTCCAATTTCAACCAAACATGCTAGAAATGCTCCAATTGAGCTAATTAGCTTATTGTGAGAATATTACAAACGTCTGACAAACATGATAAGTATAAATTTCCAATTTCAACCAAACATGCTAGATATGCTCTAATTGAGCTAATTAGCTTATTGTGAGAATATTACAAACATCTGACAAAACTGAAAAATGTAAATTTCCAATTTCAACCAAACATGCTAGAAATGCTCAAATTGCGCAAATAAGCCTACTGTAGGAATTTTACAAACGTCTGACAAAACTGAAAAATGTAAATTTCCAATTTCAACCAAACATGCTAGAAATGCTCCAATTGAGCTAATTAGCTTATTGTGAGAATATTACAAAAGTCTGACAAAACTGAAAAATGTAAATTTCCAATTTCAACCAAACATGCTAGAAATGCTCCAATTGAGCTAATTAGCTTATTGTGAGAATATTGCAATTGTCTGACAATAGTGAAAAATGTAAATTTCCAATTTCAACCAAACATGCTAGAAATGCTCCAATTGAGCTAATTAGCTTATTGTGAGAATATTAAAAACGTCTGACAACACTGAAAAATGTAATTTTCCAATTTCAACCAAACATGCTAGAAATGCTCCAATTGAGCTAATTAGCTTATTGTGAGAATATTACAAACGTCTGACAAAACTGAAAAATGCAAATTTCTAATTTCAACCAAACATGCTAGAAATGCTCCAATTGAGCTAATTAGCTTATTGTGAGAATATTGCAATTGTCTGACAAAAGTGAAAAATGTAAATTTCCAATTTTAACCAAACATGCTAGAAATGCTCCAATTGAGCTAATTAGCTTATTGTGAGAATATTACAAACGTCTGACAACACTGAAAAATGTAAATTTCCAATTTCAACCAAACATGCTAGAAATGCTCCAATTGAGCTAATTAGCTTATTGTGAGAATATTGCAATTGTCTGACAAAAGTGAAAAATGTAAATTTCCAATTTCAACCAAACATGCTAGAAATGCTCCAATTGAGCTAATTAGCTTATTGTGAGAATATTACAAACGTATGACAAAAGTGAAAAATGAAAAGTTCCAATTTCAACTAAACATGCTAGAAATGGTCAAATTGCGCAAATAAGCCTACTGTAAGAATTTTACAAATGTCTGACAAAACTGAAAAATGTAAATTTCCAAGTTCAACCAAACATGCTAGAAATGCTCCAATTGAGCTAATTAGCTTATTGTGAGTATATTACAAACGTCTGACAAAAGTGAAAAATGTAAATTTCCAATTTCAACCAAACATGCTAGAAATGCTCCAATTGAGCTAATTAGCTTATTGAGAGAATATTGCAATTGTCTGACAAAAGTGAAAAATGTAAATTTCCAATTTCAACCAAACATGCTAGAAATGCTCCAATTGAGCTAATTAGCTTATTGTGAGAATATTACAAACGTCTGACAACACTGAAAAATGTAAATTTCCAATTTCAACCAAACATGCTAGAAATGCTCCAATTGAGCTAATTAGCTTATTGTGAGAATATCACAAACGTCTGACAAAACTGGAAAATGTAATTTTCCAATTTTAACCAAACATGCTAGAAATGCTCCAATTGAGCTAATTAGCTTATTGTGAGAATATTGCAATTGTCTGACAAAAGTGAAAAATGTAAATTTCCAATTTCAACCGAACATGCTAGAAATGCTCAAATTGAGCTAATTAGCTTATTGTGAGAATATTACAAACGTCTGACAAAAGTGAAAAATGAAAAGTTCCAATTTCAACTAAACATGCTAGAAATGGTCAAATTGCGCAAATAAGCCTACTGTAAGAATTTTACAAACGTCTGACAAAACTGAAAAATGTAAATTTCCAATTTCAACCAAACATGCTAGAAATGCTCCAATTGAGCTAATTAGCTTATTGTGAGAATATTACAAACGTCTGACAACACTGAAAAATGTAAATTTCCAATTTCAACCAAACATGCTAGAAATGCTCCAATTGAGCTAATTAGCTTATTGTGAGAATATTACAAACGTCTGACAAAACTGGAAAATGTAATTTTCCAATTTCAACCAAACATGCTAGAAATGCTCCAATTGAGCTAATTAGCTTATTGTGAGAATATTGCAATTGTCTGACAAAAGTGAAAAATGTAAATTTCCAATTTCAACCAAACATGCTAGAAATGCTCCAATTGAGCTAATTAGCTTATTGTGAGAATATTACAAACGTCTGACAACACTGAAAAATGTAAATTTTCAATTTCAACCAAACATGCTAGAAATGCTCCAATTGAGCTAATTAGCTTATTGTGAGAATATTACAAACGTCTGACAACACTGAAAAATGTAAATTTTCAATTTCAACCAAACATGCTAGAAATGCTCCAATTGAGCTAATTAGCTTATTGTGAGAATATTACAAACGTCTGACAACACTGAAAAATGTAAATTTCCAATTTCAACCAAACATGCTAGAAATGCTCCAATTGAGCTAATTAGCTTATTGTGAGAATATTACAAACGTCTGACAAAACTGGAAAATGTAATTTTCCAATTTTAACCAAACATGCTAGAAATGCTCCAATTGAGCTAATTAGCTTATTGTGAGAATATTGCAATTGTCTGACAAAAGTGAAAAATGTAAATTTCCAATTTCAACCAAACATGCTAGAAATGCTCTAATTGAGCTAATTAGCTTATTGTGACAATATTACAAACGTCTGACAAAACTGAAAAATGTAAATTTCCAATTTCAACCAAACATGCTAGAAATGCTCCAATTGAGCTAATTAGCTTATTGTGAGAATATTACAAACGTCTGACAACACTGAAAAATGTAAATTTCCAATTTCAACCAAACATGCTAGAAATGCTCCAATTGAGCTAATTAGCTTATTGAGAGAATATTGCAATTGTCTGACAAAAGTGAAAAATGTAAATTTCCAATTTCAACCAAACATGCTAGAAATGCTCCAATTGAGCTAATTAGCTTATTGTGAGAATATTACAAACGTCTGACAACACTGAAAAATGTAAATTTCCAATTTCAACCAAACATGCTAGAAATGCTCCAATTGAGCTAATTAGCTTATTGTGAGAATATTACAAACGTCTGACAAAACTGGAAAATGTAATTTTCCAATTTTAACCAAACATGCTAGAAATGCTCCAATTGAGCTAATTAGCTTATTGTGAGAATATTGCAATTGTCTGACAAAAGTGAAAAATGTAAATTTCCAATTTCAACCGAACATGCTAGAAATGCTCCAATTGAGCTAATTAGCTTATTGTGAGAATATTACAAACGTCTGACAACACTGAAAAATGTAAATTTTCAATTTCAACCAAACATGCTAGAAATGCTCCAATTGAGCTAATTAGCTTATTGTGAGAATATTGCAATTGTCTGACAAAAGTGAAAAATGTAAATTTCAAATTTCAACCAAACATGCTAGAAATGCTCCAATTGAGCTAATTAGCTTATTGTTAGGATATTGCAATTGTCTGACAAAAGTGAAAAATTTAAATTTACAATTTCAACCAAACATGCTAGAAATGCTCCAATTGAGCTAATTAGCATATTGTGAAAATATTGCAATTGTCTGACAAAAGTGAAAAATGTAAATTTCCAAATTCAACCAAACATGCTAGAAATGCTCCAATTGAGCTAATTAGCTTATTGTGAGAATATTACAAACGTCTGACAAAACTGAAAAATGTAAATTTCCAATTTCAACCAAACATGCTAGAAATGCTCCAATTGAGCTAATTAGCTTATTGTGAGAATATTACAAACGTCTGACAAAACTGAAAAATGTAAATTTCCAATTTCAACCAAACATGCTAGAAATGCTCCAATTGAGCTAATTAGCATATTGTGCGAATATTGCAATTGCCTGACAAAAGTGAAAAATGTAAATTTCAAATTTCAACCAAACATGCTAGAAATGCTCCAATAGAGCTAATTAGCTTATTGTTAGGATATTGCAATTGTCTGACAAAAGTGAAAAATGTAAATTTCCAATTTCAACCGAACATGCTAGAAATGCTCCAATTGAGCTAATTAGCTTATTGTGAGAATAATACAAACGTCTGACAACACTGAAAAATGTAAATTTCCAATTTCAACCGAACATGCTAGAAATGCTCCAATTGAGCTAATTAGCTTATTGTGAGAATATTAAAAACGTCTGACAACACTGAAAAATGTAAATTTCCAATTTCAACCAAACATGCTAGAAATGCTCCAATTGAGCTAATTAGCTTATTCTGAGAATATTGCAGTTGTCTGACAAAAGTGAAAAATGTAATTTTCCAATTTCAACCAAACATGCTAGAAATGCTCCAATTGAGCTAATTAGCTCATTGAGAGAATATTGCAATTGTCTGACAAAAGTGAAAAATGTAAATTTCCAATTTCAACCAAACATGCTGGAAATGCTCCAATTGAGCTAATTAGCTTATTGTGAGAATATTGCAATTGTCTGACAAAAGTGAAAAATGTAAATTTCCAATTTCAACCGAACATGCTAGAAATGCTCCAATTGAGCTAATTAGCTTATTGTGAGAATATTACAAACGTCTCACAACAATGAAAAATGTAAATTTCCAATTTCAACCAAACATGCTAGAAATGCTCCAATTGAGCTAATTAGCTTATTGTGAGAATATTGCAATTGTCTGACAAAAGTGAAAAATGTAAATTTCCAATTTCAACCAAACATGCTAGAAATGCTCCAATTGAGCTAATTAGCTTATTGTGAGGATATTGCAATTGTCTGACAAAAGTGAAAAATTTAAATTTACAATTTCAACCAAACATGCTAGAAAAGCTCCAATTGAGCTAATTAGCTTATTGTGAGAATATTACAAACGTCTGACAAACATGATAAATGTAAATTTCCAATTTCAACCAAACATGCTAGAAATGCTCTAATTGAGCTAATTAGCTTATTGAGAGAATATTGCAATTGTCTGACAAAAGTGAAAAATGTAAATTTCCAATTTCAACCAAACATGCTAGAAATGCTCCAATTGAGCTAATTAGCTTATTGTGAGAATATTACAAACGTCTGACAAACATGATAAGTATAAATTTCCAATTTCAACCAAACATGCTAGATATGCTCTAATTGAGCTATTAGCTTATTGTGAGAATATTACAAACATCTGACAAAACTGAAAAATGTAAATTTCCAATTTCAACCAAAAATGCTAGAAATGCTCAAATTGCGCAATTAAGCCTACTGTAGGAATTTTACAAACGTCTGACAAAACTGAAAAATGTAAATTTCCAATTTCAACCAAACATGCTAGAAATGCTCCAATTGAGCTAATTAGCTTATTGTGAGAATATTACAAACGTCTGACAAACTGAAAAATGTAAATTTCCAATTTCAACCAAACATGCTAGAAATGCTCCAATTGAGCTAATTAGCTTATTGTGAGAATATTACAAACGTCTGACAAACATGATAAGTATAAATTTCCAATTTCAACCAAACATGCTAGATATGCTCTAATTGAGCTAATTAGCTTATTGTGAGAATATTACAAACATCTGACAAAACTGAAAAATGTAAATTTCCAATTTCAACCAAACATGCTAGAAATGCTCAAATTGCGCAAATAAGCCTACTGTAGGAATTTTACAAACGTCTGACAAAACTGAAAAATGTAAATTTCCAATTTCAACCAAACATGCTAGAAATGCTCCAATTGAGCTAATTAGCTTATTGTGAGAATATTACAAACGTCTGACAAAACTTGAAAATGTAAATTTCCAATTTCAACCAAACATGCTAGAAATGCTCCAATTGAGCTAATTAGCTTATTGTGAGAATATTGCAATTGTCTGACAATAGTGAAAAATGTAAATTTCCAATTTCAACCAAACATGCTAGAAATGCTCCAATTGAGCTAATTAGCTTATTGTGAGAATATTAAAAACGTCTGACAAAACTGAAAAATGTAATTTTCCAATTTCAACCAAACATGCTAGAAATGCTCCAATTGAGCTAATTAGCTTATTGTGAGAATATTACAAACGTCTGACAAAACTGAAAAATGCAAATTTCTAATTTCAACCAAACATGCTAGAAATGCTCCAATTGAGCTAATTAGCTTATTGTGAGAATATTGCAATTGTCTGACAAAAGTGAAAAATGTAAATTTCCAATTTTAACCAAACATGCTAGAAATGCTCCAATTGAGCTAATTAGCTTATTGTGAGAATATTACAAACGTATGACAAAAGTGAAAAATGAAAAGTTCCAATTTCAACTAAACATGCTAGAAATGGTCAAATTGCGCAAATAAGCCTACTGTAAGAATTTTACAAACGTCTGGCAAAACTGAAAAATGTAAATTTCCAATTTCAACCAAACATGCTAGAAATGCTCCAATTGAGCTAATTAGCTTATTGTGAGAATATTACAAACGTCTGACAAAATTGAAAAATGTAAATTTCCAATTTCAACCAAACATGCTAGAAATGCTCCAATTGAGCTAATTAGCTTATTGAGAGAATATTGCAATTGTCTGACAAAAGTGAAAAATGTAAATTTCCAATTTCAACCAAACATGCTAGAAATGCTCCAATTGAGCTAATTAGCTTATTGTGAGAATATTACAAACGTCTGACAAAACTGAAAAATGTAAATTTCCAATTTCAACCAAACATGCTAGAAATGCTCCAATTGAGCTAATTAGCTTATTGTGAGAATATTGCAATTGCCTGACAAAAGTGAAAAATGTAAATTTCAAATTTCAACCAAACATGCTAGAAATGCTCCAATTGAGCTAATTAGCTTATTGTTAGGATATTGCAATTGTCTGACAAAAGTGAAAAATGTAAATTTCCAATTTCAACCGAACATGCTAGAAATGCTCCAATTGAGCTAATTAGCTTATTGTGAGAATAATACAAACGTCTGACAACACTGAAAAATGTAAATTTCCAATTTCAACCGAACATGCTAGAAATGCTCCAATTGAGCTAATTAGCTTATTGTGAGAATATTAAAAACGTCTGACAACACTGAAAAATGTAAATTTCCAATTTCAACCAAACATGCTAGAAATGCTCCAATTGAGCTAATTAGCTTATTCTGAGAATATTGCAGTTGTCTGACAAAAGTGAAAAATGTAAATTTCCAATTTCAACCAAACATGCTAGAAATGCTCCAATTGAGCTAATTAGCTCATTGAGAGAATATTGCAATTGTCTGACAAAAGTGAAAAATGTAAATTTCCAATTTCAACCAAACATGCTGGAAATGCTCCAATTGAGCTAATTAGCTTATTGTGAGAATATTGCAATTGTCTGACAAAAGTGAAAAATGTAAATTTCCAATTTCAACCGAACATGCTAGAAATGCTCCAATTGAGCTAATTAGCTTATTGTGAGAATATTACAAACGTCTCACAACAATGAAAAATGTAAATTTCCAATTTCAACCAAACATGCTAGAAATGCTCCAATTGAGCTAATTAGCTTATTGTGAGAATATTGCAATTGTCTGACAAAAGTGAAAAATGTAAATTTCCAATTTCAACCAAACATGCTAGAAATGCTCCAATTGAGCTAATTAGCTTATTGTGAGGATATTGCAATTGTCTGACAAAAGTGAAAAATTTAAATTTACAATTTCAACCAAACATGCTAGAAAAGCTCCAATTGAGCTAATTAGCTTATTGTGAGAATATTACAAACGTCTGACAAACATGATAAATGTAAATTTCCAATTTCAACCAAACATGCTAGAAATGCTCTAATTGAGCTAATTAGCTTATTGAGAGAATATTGCAATTGTCTGACAAAAGTGAAAAATGTAAATTTCCAATTTCAACCAAACATGCTAGAAATGCTCCAATTGAGCTAATTAGCTTATTGTGAGAATATTACAAACGTCTGACAAACATGATAAGTATAAATTTCCAATTTCAACCAAACATGCTAGATATGCTCTAATTGAGCTATTAGCTTATTGTGAGAATATTACAAACATCTGACAAAACTGAAAAATGTAAATTTCCAATTTCAACCAAAAATGCTAGAAATGCTCAAATTGCGCAATTAAGCCTACTGTAGGAATTTTACAAACGTCTGACAAAACTGAAAAATGTAAATTTCCAATTTCAACCAAACATGCTAGAAATGCTCCAATTGAGCTAATTAGCTTATTGTGAGAATATTACAAACGTCTGACAAACTGAAAAATGTAAATTTCCAATTTCAACCAAACATGCTAGAAATGCTCCAATTGAGCTAATTAGCTTATTGTGAGAATATTACAAACGTCTGACAAACATGATAAGTATAAATTTCCAATTTCAACCAAACATGCTAGATATGCTCTAATTGAGCTAATTAGCTTATTGTGAGAATATTACAAACATCTGACAAAACTGAAAAATGTAAATTTCCAATTTCAACCAAACATGCTAGAAATGCTCAAATTGCGCAAATAAGCCTACTGTAGGAATTTTACAAACGTCTGACAAAACTGAAAAATGTAAATTTCCAATTTCAACCAAACATGCTAGAAATGCTCCAATTGAGCTAATTAGCTTATTGTGAGAATATTACAAACGTCTGACAAAACTGAAAAATGTAAATTTCCAATTTCAACCAAACATGCTAGAAATGCTCCAATTGAGCTAATTAGCTTATTGTGAGAATATTGCAATTGTCTGACAATAGTGAAAAATGTAAATTTCCAATTTCAACCAAACATGCTAGAAATGCTCCAATTGAGCTAATTAGCTTATTGTGAGAATATTAAAAACGTCTGACAAAACTGAAAAATGTAATTTTCCAATTTCAACCAAACATGCTAGAAATGCTCCAATTGAGCTAATTAGCTTATTGTGAGAATATTACAAACGTCTGACAAAACTGAAAAATGCAAATTTCTAATTTCAACCAAACATGCTAGAAATGCTCCAATTGAGCTAATTAGCTTATTGTGAGAATATTGCAATTGTCTGACAAAAGTGAAAAATGTAAATTTCCAATTTTAACCAAACATGCTAGAAATGCTCCAATTGAGCTGATTAGCTTATTGTGAGAATATTACAAACGTCTCACAACAATGAAAAATGTAAATTTCCAATTTCAACCAAACATGCTAGAAATGCTCCAATTGAGCTAATTAGCTTATTGTGAGAATATTGCAATTGTCTGACAAAAGTGAAAAATGTAAATTTCCAATTTCAACCAAACATGCTAGAAATGCTCCAATTGAGCTAATTAGCTTATTGTGAGGATATTGCAATTGTCTGACAAAAGTGAAAAATTTAAATTTACAATTTCAACCAAACATGCTAGAAAAGCTCCAATTGAGCTAATTAGCTTATTGTGAGAATATTACAAACGTCTGACAAACATGATAAATGTAAATTTCCAATTTCAACCAAACATGCTAGAAATGCTCTAATTGAGCTAATTAGCTTATTGAGAGAATATTGCAATTGTCTGACAAAAGTGAAAAATGTAAATTTCCAATTTTAACCAAACATGCTAGAAATGCTCCAATTGAGCTAATTAGCTTATTGTGAGAATATTACAAACGTCTGACAAACATGATAAGTATAAATTTCCAATTTCAACCAAACATGCTAGATATGCTCTAATTGAGCTATTAGCTTATTGTGAGAATATTACATACATCTGACAAAACTGAAAAGTGTAAATTTCCAATTTCAACCAAAAATGCTAGAAATGCTCAAATTGCGCAATTAAGCCTACTGTAGGAATTTTACAAACGTCTGACAAAACTGAAAAATGTAAATTTCCAATTTCAACCAAACATGCTAGAAATGCTCCAATTGAGCTAATTAGCTTATTGTGAGAATATTACAAACGTCTGACAAACTGAAAAATGTAAATTTCCAATTTCAACCAAACATGCTAAAAATGCTCCAATTGAGCTAATTAGCTTATTGTGAGAATATTACAAACGTCTGAAAAACATGATAAGTATAAATTTCCAATTTCAACCAAACATGCTAGATATGCTCTAATTGAGCTAATTAGCTTATTGTGAGAATATTACAAACATCTGACAAAACTGAAAAATGTAAATTTCCAATTTCAACCAAACATGCTAGAAATGCTCAAATTGCGCAAATAAGCCTACTGTAGGAATTTTACAAACGTCTGACAAAACTGAAAAATGTAAATTTCCAATTTCAACCAAACATGCTAGAAATGCTCCAATTGAGCTAATTAGCTTATTGTGAGAATATTACAAACGTCTGACAAAACTGAAAAATGTAAATTTCCAATTTCAACCAAACATGCTAGAAATGCTCCAATTGAGCTAATTAGCTTATTGTGAGAATATTGCAATTGTCTGACAATAGTGAAAAATGTAAATTTCCAATTTCAACCAAACATGCTAGAAATGCTCCAATTGAGCTAATTAGCTTATTGTGAGAATATTAAAAACGTCTGACAAAACTGAAAAATGTAATTTTCCAATTTCAACCAAACATGCTAGAAATGCTCCAATTGAGCTAATTAGCTTATTGTGAGAATATTACAAACGTCTGACAAAACTGAAAAATGCAAATTTCTAATTTCAACCAAACATGCTAGAAATGCTCCAATTGAGCTAATTAGCTTATTGTGAGAATATTGCAATTGTCTGACAAAAGTGAAAAATGTAAATTTCCAATTTTAACCAAACATGCTAGAAATGCTCCAATTGAGCTAATTAGCTTATTGTGAGAATATTACAAACGTCTGACAACACTGAAAAATGTAAATTTCCAATTTCAACCAAACATGCTAGAAATGCTCCAATTGAGCTAATTAGCTTATTGTGAGAATATTGCAATTGTCTGACAAAAGTGAAAAATGTAAATTTCCAATTTCAACCAAACATGCTAGAAATGCTCCAATTGAGCTAATTAGCTTATTGTGAGAATATTACAAACGTATGACAAAAGTGAAAAATGAAAAGTTCCAATTTCAACTAAACATGCTAGAAATGGTCAAATTGCGCAAATAAGCCTACTGTAAGAATTTTACAAACGTCTGACAAAACTGAAAAATGTAAATTTCCAATTTCAACCAAACATGCTAGAAATGCTCCAATTGAGCTAATTAGCTTATTGTGAGAATATTACAAACGTCTGACAAAACTGAAAAATGTAAATTTCCAATTTCAACCAAACATGCTAGAAATGCTCCAATTGAGCTAATTAGCTTATTGAGAGAATATTGCAATTGTCTGACAAAAGTGAAAAATGTAAATTTCCAATTTCAACCAAACATGCTAGCAATGCTCCAATTGAGCTAATTAGCTTATTGTGAGAATATTACAAACGTCTGACAAAACTGAAAAATGTAAATTTCCAATTTCAACCAAACATGCTAGAAATGCTCCAATTGAGCTAATTAGCTTATTGTGAGAATATTACAAACGTCTGACAAAACTGGAAAATGTAATTTTCCAATTTTAACCAAACATGCTAGAAATGCTCCAATTGAGCTAATTAGCTTATTGTGAGAATATTGCAATTGTCTGACAAAAGTGAAAAATGTAAATTTCCAATTTCAACCGAACATGCTAGAAATGCTCAAATTGAGCTAATTAGCTTATTGTGAGAATATTACAAACGTCTGACAAAAGTGAAAAATGAAAAGTTCCAATTTCAACTAAACATGCTAGAAATGGTCAAATTGCGCAAATAAGCCTACTGTAAGAATTTTACAAACGTCTGACAAAACTGAAAAATGTAAATTTCCAATTTCAACCAAACATGCTAGAAATGCTCCAATTGAGCTAATTAGCTTATTGTTAGGATATTGCAATTGTCTGACAAAAGTGAAAAATTTAAATTTACAATTTCAACCAAACATGCTAGAAATGCTCCAATTGAGCTAATTAGCTTATTGTTAGGATATTGCAATTGTCTGACAAAAGTGAAAAATTTAAATTTACAATTTCAACCAAACATGCTAGAAATGCTCCAATTGAGCTAATTAGCATATTGTGAAAATATTGCAATTGTCTGACAAAAGTGAAAAATGTAAATTTCCAAATTCAACCAAACATGCTAGAAATGCTCCAATTGAGCTAATTAGCTTATTGTGAGAATATTACAAACGTCTGACAAAACTGAAAAATGTAAATTTCCAATTTCAACCAAACATGCTAGAAATGCTCTAATTGAGCTAATTAGCTTATTGTGACAATATTACAAACGTCTGACAAAACTGAAAAATGTAAATTTCCAATTTCAACCAAACATGCTAGAAATGCTCCAATTGAGCTAATTAGCATATTGTGAGAATATTACAAACGTGTGACAAAAGTGAAAAATGTAAATTTCCAATTTCAACCAAACATGCTAGAAATGCTCCAATTGAGCTAATTAGCTTATTGTGAGAATATTACAAACGTCTGACAACACTGAAAAATGTAATTTTCCAATTTCAACCAAACATGCTAGAAATGCTCCAATTGAGCTAATTAGCTTATTGTGAGAATATTACAAACGTCTGACAAAACTGAAAAATGTAAATTTCCAATTTCAACCAAACATGCTAGAAATGCTCCAATTGAGCTAATTAGCTTATTGTGAGAATATTGCAATTGTCTGACAAAAGTGAAAAATGTAAATTTCCAATTTCAACCAAACATGCTAGAAATGCTCCAATTGAGCTAATTAGCTTATTGTGAGAATATTGCAATTGTCTGACAAAAGTGAAAAATGTAAATTTCCAATTTCAACCAAACATGCTAGAAATGCTCCAATTGAGCTAATTAGCTTATTGTGAGAATATTGCAATTGTCTGACAAAAGTGAAAAATGTAAATTTCCAATTTCAACCAAACATGCTAGAAATGCTCCAATTGAGCTAATTAGCTTATTGAGAGAATATTGCAATTGTCTGACAAAAGTGAAAAATGTAAATTTCCAATTTCAACCAAACATGCTGGAAATGCTCCAATTGAGCTAATTAGCTTATTGTGAGAATATTGCAATTGTCTGACAAAAGTGAAAAATGTAAATTTCCAATTTCAACCGAACATGCTAGAAATGCTCCAATTGAGCTAATTAGCTTATTGTGAGAATATTAAAAACGTCTGACAACACTGAAAAATGTAAATTTTCAATTTCAACCAAACATGCTAGAAATGCTCCAATTGAGCTAATTAGCTTATTGTGAGAATATTGCAGTTGTCTGACAAAAGTGAAAAATGTAAATTTCCAATTTCAACCAAACATGCTAGAAATGCTCCAATTGAGCTAATTAGCTTATTGTGAGGATATTGCAATTGTCTGACAAAAGTGAAAAATTTAAATTTACAATTTCAACCAAACATGCTAGAAAAGCTCCAATTGAGCTAATTTGCTTATTGTGAGAATATTACAAACGTCTGACAAACATGATAAATGTAAATTTCCAATTTCAACCAAACATGCTAGAAATGCTCTAATTGAGCTAATTAGCTTATTGAGAGAATATTGCAATTGTCTGACAGAAGTGAAAAATGTAAATTTCCAATTTCAACCAAACATGCTAGAAATGCTCCAATTGAGCTAATTAGCTTATTGTGAGAATATTACAAACGTCTGACAAACATGATAAGTATAAATTTCCAATTTCAACCAAACATGCTAGATATGCTCTAATTGAGCTAATTAGCTTATTGTGAGAATATTACAAACATCTGACAAAACTGAAAAATGTAAATTTCCAATTTCAACCAAACATGCTAGAAATGCTCAAATTGCGCAATTAAGCCTACTGTAGGAATTTTACAAACGTCTGACAAAACTGAAAAATGTAAATTTCCAATTTCAATCAAACATGCTAGAAATGCTCCAATTGAGCTAATTAGCTTATTGTGAGAATATTACAAACGTCTGACAAACTGAAAAATGTAAATTTCCATTTTCAACCAAACATGCTAGAAATGCTCCAATTGAGCTAATTAGCTTATTGTGAGAATATTACAAACGTCTGACAAACATGATAAGTATAAATTTCCAATTTCAACCAAACATGCTAGATATGCTCTAATTGAGCTAATTAGCTTATTGTGAGAATATTACAAACATCTGACAAAACTGAAAAATGTAAATTTCCAATTTCAACCAAACATGCTAGAAATGCTCAAATTGCGCAAATAAGCCTACTGTAGGAATTTTACAAACGTCTGACAAAACTGAAAAATGTAAATTTCCAATTTCAATCAAACATGCTAGAAATGCTCCAATTGAGCTAATTAGCTTATTGTGAGAATATTACAAACGTCTGACAAAACTGAAAAATGTAAATTTCCAATTTCAACCAAACATGCTAGAAATGCTCCAATTGAGCTAATTAGCTTATTGTGAGAATATTGCAATTGTCTGACAAAAGTGAAAAATGTAAATTTCCAGTTTCAACCAAACATGCTAGAAATGCTCCAATTGAGCTAATTAGCTTATTGTGAGAATATTAAAAACGTCTGACAAAACTGAAAAATGTAATTTTCCAATTTCAACCAAACATGCTAGAAATGCTCCAATTGAGCTAATTAGCTTATTGTGAGAATATTACAAACGTCTGACAAAACTGAAAAATGCAAATTTTTAATTTCAACCAAACATGCTAGAAATGCTCCAATTGAGCTAATTAGCTTATTGTGAGAATATTGCAATTGTCTGACAAAAGTGAAAAATGTAAATTTCCAATTTTAACCAAACATGCTAGAAATGCTCCAATTGAGCTAATTAGCTTATTGTGAGAATATTACAAACGTCAGACAACACTGAAAAATGTAAATTTCCAATTTCAACCAAACATGCTAGAAATGCTCCAATTGAGCTAATTAGCTTATTGTGAGAATATTGCAATTGTCTGACAAAAGTGAAAAATGTAAATTTCCAATTTCAACCAAACATGCTAGAAATGCTCCAATTGAGCTAATTAGCTTATTGTGAGAATATTACAAACGTATGACAAAAGTGAAAAATGAAAAGTTCCAATTTCAACTAAACATGCTAGAAACGGTCAAATTGCGCAAATAAGCCTACTGTAAGAATTTTACAAACGTCTGACAAAACTGAAAAATGTAAATTTCCAATTTCAACCAAACATGCTAGAAATGCTCCAATTGAGCTAATTAGCTTATTGTGAGAATATTACAAACGTCTGACAAAACTGAAAAATGTAAATTTCCGATTTCAACCAAACATGCTAGAAATGCTCCAATTGAGCTAATTAGCTTATTGAGAGAATATTGCAATTGTCTGACAAAAGTGAAAAATGTAAATTTCCAATTTCAACCAAACATGCTAGAAATGCTCCAATTGAGCTAATTAGATTATTGTGAGAATATTACAAACGTCTGACAACACTGAAAAATGTAAATTTCCAATTTCAACCAAACATGCTAGAAATGCTCCAATTGAGCTAATTAGCTTATTGTGAGAATATTACAAACGTCTGACAAAACTGGAAAATGTAATTTTCCAATTTTAACCAAACATGCTAGAAATGCTCCAATTGAGCTAATTAGCTTATTGTGAGAATATTGCAATTGTCTGACAAAAGTGAAAAATGTAAAATTCCAATTTCAACCGAACATGCTAGAAATGCTCAAATTGAGCTAATTAGCTTATTGTGAGAATATTACAAACGTCTGACAAAAGTGAAAAATGAAAAGTTCCAATTTCAACTAAACATGCTAGAAATGGTCAAATTGCGCAAATAAGCCTACTGTAAGAATTTTACAAACGTCTGACAAAACTGAAAAATGTAAATTTCCAATTTCAACCAAACATGCTAGAAATGCTCCAATTGAGCTAATTAGCTTATTGTGAGAATATTACAAACGTCTGACAAAACTGAAAAATGTAAATTTCCAATTTCAACCAAACATGCTAGAAATGCTCCAATTGAGCTAATTAGATTATTGAGAGAATATTGCAATTGTCTGACAAAAGTGAAAAATGTAAATTTCCAATTTTAACCAAACATGCTAGAAATGCTCCAATTGAGCTAATTAGCTTATTGTGAGAATATTGCAATTGTCTGACAAAAGTGAAAAATGTAAATTTCCAATTTCAACCGAACATGCTAGAAATGCTCCAATTGAGCTAATTAGCTTATTTTGAGAATATTACAAACGTCTGACAACACTGAAAAATGTAAATTTCCAATTTCAACCAAACATGCTAGAAATGCTCCAATTGAGCTAATTAGCTTATTGTGAGAATATTGCAATTGTCTGACAAAAGTGAAAAATGTAAATTTGCAATTTCAACCAAACATGCTAGAAATGCTCCAATTGAGCTAATTAGCTTATTGTTAGGATATTGCAATTGTCTGACAAAAGTGAAAAATTTAAATTTACAATTTCAACCAAACATGCTAGAAATGCTCCAATTGAGCTAATTAGCATATTGTGAAAATATTGCAATTGTCTGACAAAAGTGAAAAATGTAAATTTCCAAATTCAACCAAACATGCTAGAAATGCTCCAATTGAGCTAATTAGCTTATTGTGAGAATATTACAAACGTCTGACAAAACTGAAAAATGTAAATTTCCAATTTCAACCAAACATGCTAGAAATGCTTTAATTGAGCTAATTAGCTTATTGTGACAATATTACAAACGTCTGACAAAACTGAAAAATGTAAAATTCCAATTTCAACCAAACATGCTAGAAATGCTCCAATTGAGCTAATTAGCATATTGTGAGAATATTACAAACGTCTGACAAAAGTGAAAAATGTAAATTTCCAATTTCAACCAAACATGCTAGAAATGCTCCAATTGAGCTAATTAGCTTATTGTGAGAATATTGCAATTGTCTGACAATAGTGAAAAATGTAAATTTCCAATTTCAACCAAACATGCTAGAAATGCTCCAATTGAGCTAATTAGCTTATTGTGAGAATATTAAAAACGTCTGACAAAACTGAAAAATGTAATTTTCCAATTTCAACCAAACATGCTAGAAATGCTCCAATTGAGCTAATTAGCTTATTGTGAGAATATTACAAACGTCTGACAAAACTGAAAAATGCAAATTTCTAATTTCAACCAAACATGCTAGAAATGCTCCAATTGAGCTAATTAGCTTATTGTGAGAATATTGCAATTGTCTGACAAAAGTGAAAAATGTAAATTTCCAATTTTAACCAAACATGCTAGAAATGCTCCAATTGAGCTAATTAGCTTATTGTGAGAATATTACAAACGTCAGACAACACTGAAAAATGTAAATTTCCAATTTCAACCAAACATGCTAGAAATGCTCCAATTGAGCTAATTAGCTTATTGTGAGAATATTGCAATTGTCTGACAAAAGTGAAAAATGTAAATTTCCAATTTCAACCAAACATGCTAGAAATGCTCCAATTGAGCTAATTAGCTTATTGTGAGAATATTACAAACGTATGACAAAAGTGAAAAATGAAAAGTTCCAATTTCAACTAAACATGCTAGAAATGGTCAAATTGCGCAAATAAGCCTACTGTAAGAATTTTACAAACGTCTGACAAAACTGAAAAATGTAAATTTCCAATTTCAACCAAACATGCTAGAAATGCTCCAATTGAGCTAATTAGCTTATTGTGAGAATATTACAAACGTCTGACAAAACTGAAAAATGTAAATTTCCAATTTCAACCAAACATGCTAGAAATGCTCCAATTGAGCTAATTAGCTTATTGAGAGAATATTGCAATTGTCTGACAAAAGTGAAAAATGTAAATTTCCAATTTCAACCAAACATGCTAGAAATGCTCCAATTGAGCTAATTAGCTTATTGTGAGAATATTGCAATTGTCTGACAAACATGATAAATATAAATTTCCAATTTCAACCGAACATGCTAGAAATGCTCCAATTGAGCTAATTAGCTTATTTTGAGAATATTACAAACGTCTGACAACACTGAAAAATGTAAATTTCCAATTTCAACCAAACATGCTAGAAATGCTCCAATTGAGCTAATTAGCTTATTGTGAGAATATTGCAATTGTCTGACAAAAGTGAAAAATGTAAATTTGCAATTTCAACCAAACATGCTAGAAATGCTCCAATTGAGCTAATTAGCTTATTGTTAGGATATTGCAATTGTCTGACAAAAGTGAAAAATTTAAATTTACAATTTCAACCAAACATGCTAGAAATGCTCCAATTGAGCTAATTAGCATATTGTGAAAATATTGCAATTGTCTGACAAAAGTGAAAAATGTAAATTTCCAAATTCAACCAAACATGCTAGAAATGCTCCAATTGAGCTAATTAGCTTATTGTGAGAATATTACAAACGTCTGACAAAACTGAAAAATGTAAATTTCCAATTTCAACCAAACATGCTAGAAATGCTTTAATTGAGCTAATTAGCTTATTGTGACAATATTACAAACGTCTGACAAAACTGAAAAATGTAAATTTCCAATTTCAACCAAACATGCTAGAAATGCTCCAATTGAGCTAATTAGCATATTGTGAGAATATTACAAACGTCTGACAAAAGTGAAAAATGTAAATTTCCAATTTCAACCAAACATGCTAGAAATGCTCCAATTGAGCTAATTAGCTTATTGTGAGAATATTGCAATTGTCTGACAATAGTGAAAAATGTAAATTTCCAATTTCAACCAAACATGCTAGAAATGCTCCAATTGAGCTAATTAGCTTATTGTGAGAATATTAAAAACGTCTGACAAAACTGAAAAATGTAATTTTCCAATTTCAACCAAACATGCTAGAAATGCTCCAATTGAGCTAATTAGCTTATTGTGAGAATATTACAAACGTCTGACAAAACTGAAAAATGCAAATTTCTAATTTCAACCAAACATGCTAGAAATGCTCCAATTGAGCTAATTAGCTTATTGTGAGAATATTGCAATTGTCTGACAAAAGTGAAAAATGTAAATTTCCAATTTTAACCAAACATGCTAGAAATGCTCCAATTGAGCTAATTAGCTTATTGTGAGAATATTACAAACGTCAGACAACACTGAAAAATGTAAATTTCCAATTTCAACCAAACATGCTAGAAATGCTCCAATTGAGCTAATTAGCTTATTGTGAGAATATTGCAATTGTCTGACAAAAGTGAAAAATGTAAATTTCCAATTTCAACCAAACATGCTAGAAATGCTCCAATTGAGCTAATTAGCTTATTGTGAGAATATTACAAACGTATGACAAAAGTGAAAAATGAAAAGTTCCAATTTCAACTAAACATGCTAGAAATGGTCAAATTGCGCAAATAAGCCTACTGTAAGAATTTTACAAACGTCTGACAAAACTGAAAAATGTAAATTTCCAATTTCAACCAAACATGCTAGAAATGCTCCAATTGAGCTAATTAGCTTATTGTGAGAATATTACAAACGTCTGACAAAACTGAAAAATTTAAATTTCCAATTTCAACCAAACATGCTAGAAATGCTCCAATTGAGCTAATTAGCTTATTGAGAGAATATTGCAATTGTCTGACAAAAGTGAAAAATGTAAATTTCCAATTTCAACCAAACATGCTAGAAATGCTCTAATTGAGCTAATTAGCTTATTGTGAGAATATTACAAACGTCTGACAACACTGAAAAATGTAAATTTCCAATTTCAACCAAACATGCTAGAAATGCTCCAATTGAGCTAATTAGCTTATTGTGAGAATATTACAAACGTCTGACAAAACTGGAAAATGTAATTTTCCAATTTTAACCAAACATGCTAGAAATGCTCCAATTGAGCTAATTAGCTTATTGTGAGAATATTGCAATTGTCTGACAAAAGTGAAAAATGTAAATTTCCAATTACAACCGAACATGCTAGAAATGCTCAAATTGAGCTAATTAGCTTATTGTGAGAATATTACAAACGTCTGACAAAAGTGAAAAATGAAAAGTTCCAATTTCAACTAAACATGCTAGAAATGGTCAAATTGCGCAAATAAGCCTACTGTAAGAATTTTACAAACGTCTGACAAAACTGAAAAATGTAAATTTCCAATTTCAACCAAACATGCTAGAAATGCTCCAATTGAGCTAATTAGCTTATTGTGAGAATATTACAAACGTCTGACAAAACTGAAAAATGTAAATTTCCAATTTCAACCAAACATGCTAGAAATGCTCCAATTGAGCTAATTAGCTTATTGAGAGAATATTGCAATTGTCTGACAAAAGTGAAAAATGTAAATTTCCAATTTTAACCAAACATGCTAGAAATGCTCCAATTGAGCTAATTAGCTTATTGTGAGAATATTGCAATTGTCTGACAAAAGTGAAAAATGTAAATTTCCAATTTCAACCGAACATGCTAGAAATGCTCCAATTGAGCTAATTAGCTTATTGTTAGGATATTGCAATTGTCTGACAAAAGTGAAAAATTTAAATTTACAATTTCAACCAAACATGCTAGAAATGCTCCAATTGAGCTAATTAGCATATTGTGAAAATATTGCAATTGTCTGACAAAAGTGAAAAATGTAAATTTCCAATTTCAACCAAACATGCTAGAAATGCTCCAATTGAGCTAATTAGCTTATTGTGAGAATATTACAAACGTCTGACAAAACTGAAAAATGTAAATTTCCAATTTCAACCAAACATGCTAGAAATGCTCTAATTGAGCTAATTAGCTTATTGTGACAATATTACAAACGTCTGACAAAACTGAAAAATGTAAATTTCCAATTTCAACCAAACATGCTAGAAATGCTCCAATTGAGCTAATTAGCATATTGTGAGAATATTACAACTGTCTGACAAAAGTGAAAAATGTAAATTTCCAATTTCAACCAAACATGCTAGAAATGCTCCAATTGAGCTAATTAGCTTATTGTGAGAATATTACAAACGTCTGACAACACTGAAAAATGTAAATTTCCAATTTCAACCAAACATGCTAGAAATGCTCCAATTGAGCTAATTAGCTTATTGTGAGAATATTACAAACGTCTGACAAAAGTGAAAAATGTAAATTTCCAACTTCAACCAAACATGCTAGAAATGCTCCAATTGAGCTAATTAGCTTATTGTGAGAGTATTGCAATTGTCTGACAAAAGTGAAAAATGTAAATTTCCAATTTCAACCAAACATGCTAGAAATGCTCCAATTGAGCTAATTAGCTTATTGTGAGAATATTGCAATTGTCTGACAAAAGTGAAAAATGTAAATTTCCAATTTCAACCAAACATGCTAGAAATGCTCCAATTGAGCTAATTAGCTTATTGTGAGAATATTGCAATTGTCTGACAAAAGTGAAAAATGTAAATTTCCAATTTCAACCAAACATGCTAGAAATGCTCCAATTGAGCTAATTAGCTTATTGAGAGAATATTGCAATTGTCTGACAAAAGTGAAAAATGTAAATTTCCAATTTCAACCAAACATGCTAGAAATGCTCCAATTGAGCTAATTAGCTTATTGTGAGAATATTACAAACGTCTGACAAAACTGAAAAATGTAAATTTCCAATTTCAACCAAACATGCTAGAAATGCTCCAATTGAGCTAATTAGCTTATTGTGAGAATATTTCAAACGTCTGACAAAACTGAAAAATGTAAATTTCCAATTTCAACCAAACATGCTAGAAATGCTCCAATTGAGCTAATTAGCTTGTTGAGAGAATATTGCAATTGTCTGACAAAAGTGAAAAATGTAAATTTCCAATTTCAACCAAACATGCTAGAAATGCTCCAATTGAGCTAATTAGCTTATTGTGAGAATATTACAAACGTCTGACAAAACTGAAAAATGTAAATTTCCAATTTCAACCAAACATGCTAGAAATGCTCCAATTGAGCTAATTAGCTTATTGAGAGAATATTGCAATTGTCTGACAAAAGTGAAAAATGTAAATTTCCAATTTCAACCAAACATGCTGGAAATGCTCCAATTGAGCTAATTAGCTTATTGTGAGAATATTGCAATTGTCTGACAAAAGTGAAAAATGTAAATTTCCAATTTCAACCGAACATGCTAGAAATGCTCCAATTGAGCTAATTAGCTTATTGTGAGAATATTAAAAACGTCTGAAAACACTGAAAAATGTAAATTTCCAATTTCAACCAAACATGCTAGAAATGCTCCAATTGAGCTAATTAGCTTATTGTGAGAATATTGCAGTTGTCTGACAAAAGTGAAAAATGTAAATTTCCAATTTCAACCAAACATGCTAGAAATGCTCCAATTGAGCTAATTAGCTCATTGAGAGAATATTGCAATTGTCTGACAAAAGTGAAAAATTTAAATTTCCAATTTCAACCAAACATGCTGGAAATGCTCCAATTGAGCTAATTAGCTTATTGTGAGAATATTGCAATTGTCTGACAAAAGTGAAAAATGTAAATTTCCAATTTCAACCAAACATGCTAGAAATGCTCCAATTGAGCTAATTAGCTTATTGTGAGAATATTACAAACGTCTGACAAAACTGAAAAATGTAAATTTCCAATTTCAACCAAACATGCTAGAAATGCTCCAATTGAGCTAATTAGCTTATTGAGAGAATATTGCAATTGTCTGACAAAAGTGAAAAATGTAAATTTCCAATTTCAACCAAACATGCTAGAAATGCTCCAATTGAGCTAATTAGCTTATTGTGAGAATATTACAAACGTCTGACAACACTGAAAAATGTATATTTCCAATTTCAACCAAACATGCTAGAAATGCTCCAATTGAGCTAATTAGCTTATTGTGAGAATATTACAAACGTCTGACAAAACTGGAAAATGTAATTTTCCAATTTTAACCAAACATGCTAGAAATGCTCCAATTGAGCTAATTAGCTTATTGTGAGAATATTAAAAACGTCTGAAAACACTGAAAAATGTAAATTTCCAATTTCAACCAAACATGCTAGAAATGCTCCAATTGAGCTAATTAGCTTATTGTGAGAATATTGCAGTTGTCTGACAAAAGTGAAAAATGTAAATTTCCAATTTCAACCAAACATGCTAGAAATGCTCCAATTGAGCTAATTAGCTCATTGAGAGAATATTGCAATTGTCTGACAAAAGTGAAAAATTTAAATTTCCAATTTCAACCAAACATGCTGGAAATGCTCCAATTGAGCTAATTAGCTTATTGTGAGAATATTGCAATTGTCTGACAAAAGTGAAAAATGTAAATTTCCAATTTCAACCAAACATGCTAGAAATGCTCCAATTGAGCTAATTAGCTTATTGTGAGAATATTACAAACGTCTGACAAAACTGAAAAATGTAAATTTCCAATTTCAACCAAACATGCTAGAAATGCTCCAATTGAGCTAATTAGCTTATTGAGAGAATATTGCAATTGTCTGACAAAAGTGAAAAATGTAAATTTCCAATTTCAACCAAACATGCTAGAAATGCTCCAATTGAGCTAATTAGCTTATTGTGAGAATATTACAAACGTCTGACAACACTGAAAAATGTATATTTCCAATTTCAACCAAACATGCTAGAAATGCTCCAATTGAGCTAATTAGCTTATTGTGAGAATATTACAAACGTCTGACAAAACTGGAAAATGTAATTTTCCAATTTTAACCAAACATGCTAGAAATGCTCCAATTGAGCTAATTAGCTTATTGTGAGAATATTGCAATTGTCTGACAAAAGTGAAAAATGTAAATTTCCAATTTCAACCGAACATGCTAGAAATGCTCCAATTGAGCTAATTAGCTTATTGTGAGAATATTAAAAACGTCTGACAACACTGAAAAATGTAAATTTCCAATTTCAACCAAACATGCTAGAAATGCTCCAATTGAGCTAATTAGCTTATTGTGAGAATATTGCAGTTGTCTGACAAAAGTGAAAAATGTAAATTTCCAATTTCAACCAAACATGCTAGAAATGCTCCAATTGAGCTAATTAGCTCATTGAGAGAATATTGCAATTGTCTGACAAAAGTGAAAAATGTAAATTTCCAATTTCAACCAAACATGCTGGAAATGCTCCAATTGAGCTAATTAGCTTATTGTGAGAATATTGCAATTGTCTGACAAAAGTGAAAAATGTAAATTTCCAATTTCAACCAAACATGCTAGAAATGCTCCAATTGAGCTAATTAGCTTATTGTGAGAATATTTCAAACGTCTGACAAAACTGAAAAATGTAAATTTCCAATTTCAACCAAACATGCTAGAAATGCTCCAATTGAGCTAATTAGCTTGTTGAGAGAATATTGCAATTGTCTGACAAAAGTGAAAAATGTAAATTTCCAATTTCAACCAAACATGCTAGAAATGCTCCAATTGAGCTAATTAGCTTATTGTGAGAATATTACAAACGTCTGACAAAACTGAAAAATGTAAATTTCCAATTTCAACCAAACATGCTAGAAATGCTCCAATTGAGCTAATTAGCTTATTGTGAGAATATTACAAACGTCTGACAAAACTGAAAAATGTAAATTTCCAATTTCAACCAAACATGCTAGAAATGCTCCAATTGAGCTAATTAGCTTATTGTGAGAATATTACAAACGTCTGACAACACTGAAAAATGTAAATTTCCAATTTCAACCAAACATGCTAGAAATGCTCCAATTGAGCTAATTAGCTTATTGAGAGAATATTGCAATTGTCTGACAAAAGTGAAAAATGTAAATTTCCAATTTCAACCAAACATGCTGGAAATGCTCCAATTGAGCTAATTAGCTTATTGTGAGAATATTGCAATTGTCTGACAAAAGTGAAAAATGTAAATTTCCAATTTCAACCGAACATGCTAGAAATGCTCCAATTGAGCTAATTAGCTTATTGTGAGAATATTAAAAACGTCTGAAAACACTGAAAGATGTAAATTTCCAATTTCAACCAAACATGCTAGAAATGCTCCAATTGAGCTAATTAGCTTATTGTGAGAATATTGCAGTTGTCTGACAAAAGTGAAAAATGTAAATTTCCAATTTCAACCAAACATGCTAGAAATGCTCCAATTGAGCTAATTAGCTCATTGAGAGAATATTGCAATTGTCTGACAAAAGTGAAAAATTTAAATTTCCAATTTCAACCAAACATGCTGGAAATGCTCCAATTGAGCTAATTAGCTTATTGTGAGAATATTGCAATTGTCTGACAAAAGTGAAAAATGTAAATTTCCAATTTCAACCAAACATGCTAGAAATGCTCCAATTGAGCTAATTAGCTTATTGTGAGAATATTACAAACGTCTGACAAAACTGAAAAATGTAAATTTCCAATTTCAACCAAACATGCTAGAAATGCTCCAATTGAGCTAATTAGCTTATTGAGAGAATATTGCAATTGTCTGACAAAAGTGAAAAATGTAAATTTCCAATTTCAACCAAACATGCTAGAAATGCTCCAATTGAGCTAATTAGCTTATTGTGAGAATATTACAAACGTCTGACAACACTGAAAAATGTATATTTCCAATTTCAACCAAACATGCTAGAAATGCTCCAATTGAGCTAATTAGCTTATTGTGAGAATATTACAAACGTCTGACAAAACTGGAAAATGTAATTTTCCAATTTTAACCAAACATGCTAGAAATGCTCCAATTGAGCTAATTAGCTTATTGTGAGAATATTGCAATTGTCTGACAAAAGTGAAAAATGTAAATTTCCAATTTCAACCGAACATGCTAGAAATGCTCCAATTGAGCTAATTAGCTTATTGTGAGAATATTACAAACGTCTGACAACACTGAAAAATGTAAATTTCCAATTTCAACCAAACATGCTAGAAATGCTCCAATTGAGCTAATTAGCTTATTGTGAGAATATTGCAATTGTCTGACAAAAGTCAAAAATGTAAATTTCCAATTTCAACCAAACATGCTAGAAATGCTCCAATTGAGCTAATTAGCTTATTGTTAGGATATTGCAATTGTCTGACAAAAGTGAAAAATTTAAATTTACAATTTCAACCAAACATGCTAGAAATGCTCCAATTGAGCTAATTAGCATATTGTGAAAATATTGCAATTGTCTGACAAAAGTGAAAAATGTAAATTTCCAAATTCAACCAAACATGCTAGAAATGCTCCAATTGAGCTAATTAGCTTATTGTGAGAATATTACAAACGTCTGACAAAACTGAAAAATGTAAATTTCCAATTTCAACCAAACATGCTAGAAATGCTCTAATTGAGCTAATTAGCTTATTGTGACAATATTACAAACGTCTGAAAAAACTGAAAAATGTAAATTTCCAATTTCAACCAAACATGCTAGAAATGCTCCAATTGAGCTAATTAGCATATTGTGAGAATATTACAAACGTCTGACAAAAGTGAAAAATGTAAATTTCCAATTTCAACCAAACATGCTAGAAATGCTCCAATTGAGCTAATTAGCTTATTGTGAGAATATTACAAACGTCTGACAACACTGAAAAATGTAATTTTCCAAATTCAACCAAACATGCTAGAAATGCTCCAATTGAGCTAATTAGCTTATTGTGAGAATATTACAAACGTCTGACAAAACTGAAAAATGTAAATTTCCAATTTCAACCAAACATGCTAGAAATGCTCCAATTGAGCTAATTAGCTTATTGTGAGAATATTACAAACGTCTGACAACACTGAAAAATGTAAATTTCCAATTTCAACCAAACATGCTGGAAATGCTCCAATTGAGCTAATTAGCTTATTGTGAGAATATTGCAATTGTCTGACAAAAGTGAAAAATGTAAATTTCCAATTTCAACCGAACATGCTAGAAATGCTCCAATTGAGCTAATTAGCTTATTGTGAGAATATTAAAAACGTCTGACAACACTGAAAAATGTAAATTTCCAATTTCAACCAAACATGCTAGAAATGCTCCAATTGAGCTAATTAGCTTATTGTGAGAATATTGCAGTTGTCTGACAAAAGTGAAAAATGTAAATTTCCAATTTCAACCAAACATGCTAGAAATGCTCCAATTGAGCTAATTAGCTCATTGAGAGAATATTGCAATTGTCTGACAAAAGTGAAAAATGTAAATTTCCAATTTCAACCAAACATGCTGGAAATGCTCCAATTGAGCTAATTAGCTTATTGTGAGAATATTGCAATTGTCTGACAAAAGTGAAAAATGTAAATTTCCAATTTCAACCAAACATGCTAGAAATGCTCCAATTGAGCTAATTAGCTTATTGTGAGAATATTACAAACGTCTGACAAAACTGAAAAATGTAAATTTCCAATTTCAACCAAACATGCTAGAAATGCTCCAATTGAGCTAATTAGCTTGTTGAGAGAATATTGCAATTGTCTGACAAAAGTGAAAAATGTAAATTTCCAATTTCAACCAAACATGCTAGAAATGCTCCAATTGAGCTAATTAGCTTATTGTGAGAATATTACAAACGTCTGACAAAACTGAAAAATGTAAATTTCCAATTTCAACCAAACATGCTAGAAATGCTCCAATTGAGCTAATTAGCTTATTGTGAGAATATTACAAACGTCTGACAAAACTGAAAAATGTAAATTTCCAATTTCAACCAAACATGCTAGAAATGCTCCAATTGAGCTAATTAGCTTATTGTGAGAATATTACAAACGTCTGACAACACTGAAAAATGTAAATTTCCAATTTCAACCAAACATGCTAGAAATGCTCCAATTGAGCTAATTAGCTTATTGAGAGAATATTGCAATTGTCTGACAAAAGTGAAAAATGTAAATTTCCAATTTCAACCAAACATGCTGGAAATGCTCCAATTGAGCTAATTAGCTTATTGTGAGAATATTGCAATTGTCTGACAAAAGTGAAAAATGTAAATTTCCAATTTCAACCGAACATGCTAGAAATGCTCCAATTGAGCTAATTAGCTTATTGTGAGAATATTAAAAACGTCTGAAAACACTGAAAAATGTAAATTTCCAATTTCAACCAAACATGCTAGAAATGCTCCAATTGAGCTAATTAGCTTATTGTGAGAATATTGCAGTTGTCTGACAAAAGTGAAAAATGTAAATTTCCAATTTCAACCAAACATGCTAGAAATGCTCCAATTGAGCTAATTAGCTCATTGAGAGAATATTGCAATTGTCTGACAAAAGTGAAAAATTTAAATTTCCAATTTCAACCAAACATGCTGGAAATGCTCCAATTGAGCTAATTAGCTTATTGTGAGAATATTGCAATTGTCTGACAAAAGTGAAAAATGTAAATTTCCAATTTCAACCAAACATGCTAGAAATGCTCCAATTGAGCTAATTAGCTTATATTGAGAATATTACAAACGTCTGACAAAATTGAAAAATGTAAATTTCCAATTTCAACCAAACATGCTAGAAATGCTCCAATTGAGCTAATTAGCTTATTGAGAGAATATTGCAATTGTCTGACAAAAGTGAAAAATGTAAATTTCCAATTTCAACCAAACATGCTAGAAATGCTCCAATTGAGCTAATTAGCTTATTGTGAGAATATTACAAACGTCTGACAACACTGAAAAATGTATATTTCCAATTTCAACCAAACATGCTAGAAATGCTCCAATTGAGCTAATTAGCTTATTGTGAGAATATTACAAACGTCTGACAAAACTGGAAAATGTAATTTTCCAATTTTAACCAAACATGCTAGAAATGCTCCAATTGAGCTAATTAGCTTATTGTGAGAATATTGCAATTGTCTGACAAAAGTGAAAAATGTAAATTTCCAATTTCAACCGAACATGCTAGAAATGCTCCAATTGAGCTAATTAGCTTATTGTGAGAATATTACAAACGTCTGACAACACTGAAAAATGTAAATTTCCAATTTCAACCAAACATGCTAGAAATGCTCCAATTGAGCTAATTAGCTTATTGTGAGAATATTGCAATTGTCTGACAAAAGTCAAATATGTAAATTTCCAATTTCAACCAAACATGCTAGAAATGCTCCAATTGAGCTAATTAGCTTATTGTTAGGATATTGCAATTGTCTGACAAAAGTGAAAAATTTAAATTTACAATTTCAACCAAACATGCTAGAAATGCTCCAATTGAGCTAATTAGCATATTGTGAAAATATTGCAATTGTCTGACAAAAGTGAAAAATGTAAATTTCCAAATTCAACCAAACATGCTAGAAATGCTCCAATTGAGCTAATTAGCTTATTGTGAGAATATTACAAACGTCTGACAAAACTGAAAAATGTAAATTTCCAATTTCAACCAAACATGCTAGAAATGCTCTAATTGAGCTAATTAGCTTATTGTGACAATATTACAAACGTCTGAAAAAACTGAAAAATGTAAATTTCCAATTTCAACCAAACATGCTAGAAATGCTCCAATTGAGCTAATTAGCATATTGTGAGAATATTACAAACGTCTGACAAAAGTGAAAAATGTAAATTTCCAATTTCAACCAAACATGCTAGAAATGCTCCAATTGAGCTAATTAGCTTATTGTGAGAATATTACAAACGTCTGACAACACTGAAAAATGTAATTTTCCAAATTCAACCAAACATGCTAGAAATGCTCCAATTGAGCTAATTAGCTTATTGTGAGAATATTACAAACGTCTGACAAAACTGAAAAATGTAAATTTCCAATTTCAACCAAACATGCTAGAAATGCTCCAATTGAGCTAATTAGCTTATTGTGAGAATATTGCAATTGTCTGACAAAAGTGAAAAATGTAAATTTCCAATTTTAACCAAACATGCTAGAAATGCTCCAATTGAGCTAATTAGCTTATTGTGAGAAAATTGCAATTGTCTGACAAAAGTGAAAAATGTAAATTTCCAATTTCAACCGAACATGCTAGAAATGCTCCAATTGAGCTAATTAGCTTATTGTGAGAATATTACAAACGTCTGACAACACTGAAAAATGTAAATTTCCAATTTCAAAAAAACATGCTAGAAATGCTCCAATTGAGCTAATTAGCTTATTGTGAGAATATTGCAATTGTCTGACAAAAGTCAAAAATGTAAATTTCCAATTTCAACCAAACATGCTAGAAATGCTCCAATTGAGCTAATTAGCTTATTGTTAGGATATTGCAATTGTCTGACAAAAGTGAAAAATTTAAATTTACAATTTCAACCAAACATGCTAGAAATGCTCCAATTGAGCTAATTAGCATATTGTGAAAATATTGCAATTGTCTGACAAAAGTGAAAAATGTAAATTTCCAAATTCAACCAAACATGCTAGAAATGCTCCAATTGAGCTAATTAGCTTATTGTGAGAATATTACAAACGTCTGACAAAACTGAAAAATGTAAATTTCCAATTTCAACCAAACATGCTAGAAATGCTCTAATTGAGCTAATTAGCTTATTGTGACAATATTACAAACGTCTGAAAAAACTGAAAAATGTAAATTTCCAATTTCAACCAAACATGCTAGAAATGCTCCAATTGAGCTAATTAGCATATTGTGAGAATATTACAAACGTCTGACAAAAGTGAAAAATGTAAATTTCCAATTTCAACCAAACATGCTAGAAATGCTCCAATTGAGCTAATTAGCTTATTGTGAGAATATTACAAACGTCTGACAACACTGAAAAATGTAATTTTCCAAATTCAACCAAACATGCTAGAAATGCTCCAATTGAGCTAATTAGCTTATTGTGAGAATATTACAAACGTCTGACAAAACTGAAAAATGTAAATTTCCAATTTCAACCAAACATGCTAGAAATGCTCCAATTGAGCTAATTAGCTTATTGTGAGAATATTGCAATTGTCTGACAAAAGTGAAAAATGTAAATTTCCAATTTCAACCAAACATGCTAGAAATGCTCCAATTGAGCTAATTAGCTTATTGTGAGAATATTACAAACGTATGACAAAAGTGAAAAATGCAAAGTTCCAATTTCAACTAAACATGCTAGAAATGGTCAAATTGCGCAAATAAGCCTACTGTAAGAATTTTACAAACGTCTGACAAAACTGAAAAATGTAAATTTCCAATTTCAACCAAACATGCTAGAAATGCTCCAATTGAGCTAATTAGCTTATTGTGAGAATATTACAAACGTCTGACAAAACTGAAAAATGTAAATTTCCAATTTCAACCAAACATGCTAGAAATGCTCCAATTGAGCTAATTAGCTTATTGAGAGAATATTGCAATTGTCTGACAAAAGTGAAAAATGTAAATTTCCAATTTCAACCAAACATGCTAGAAATGCTCCAATTGAGCTAATTAGCTTATTGTGAGAATATTACAAACGTCTGACAACACTGAAAAATGTAAATTTCCAATTTCAACCAAACATGCTAGAAATGCTCCAATTGAGCTAATTAGCTTATTGTGAGAATATTACAAACGTCTGACAAAACTGGAAAATGTAATTTTCCAATTTTAACCAAACATGCTAGAAATGCTCCAATTGAGCTAATTAGCTTATTGTGAGAATATTGCAATTGTCTGACAAAAGTGAAAAATGTAAATTTCCAATTTCAACCGAACATGCTAGAAATGCTCAAATTGAGCTAATTAGCTTATTGTGAGAATATTACAAACGTCTGACAAAAGTGAAAAATGAAAAGTTCCAATTTCAACTAAACATGCTAGAAATGGTCAAATTGCGCAAATAAGCCTACTGTAAGAATTTTACAAACGTCTGACAAAACTGAAAAATGTAAATTTCCAATTTCAACCAAACATGCTAGAAATGCTCCAATTGAGCTAATTAGCTTATTGTGAGAATATTACAAACGTCTGACAAAACTGAAAAATGTAAATTTCCAATTTCAACCAAACATGCTAGAAATGCTCCAATTGAGCTAATTAGCTTATTGAGAGAATATTGCAATTGCCTGACAAAAGTGAAAAATGTAAATTTCCAATTTTAACCAAACATGCTAGAAATGCTCCAATTGAGCTAATTAGCTTATTGTGAGAATATTGCAATTGTCTGACAAAAGTGAAAAATGTAAATTTCCAATTTCAACCGAACATGCTAGAAATGCTCCAATTGAGCTAATTAGCTTATTTTGAGAATATTACAAACGTCTGACAACACTGAAAAATGTAAATTTCCAATTTCAACCAAACATGCTAGAAATGCTCCAATTGAGCTAATTAGCTTATTGTGAGAATATTGCAATTGTCTGACAAAAGTGAAAAATGTAAATTTGCAATTTCAACCAAACATGCTAGAAATGCTCCAATTGAGCTAATTAGCTTATTGTTAGGATATTGCAATTGTCTGACAAAAGTGAAAAATTTAAATTTACAATTTCAACCAAACATGCTAGAAATGCTCCAATTGAGCTAATTAGCATATTGTGAAAATATTGCAATTGTCTGACAAAAGTGAAAAATGTAAATTTCCAAATTCAACCAAACATGCTAGAAATGCTCCAATTGAGCTAATTAGCTTATTGTGAGAATATTACAAACGTCTGACAAAACTGAAAAATGTAAATTTCCAATTTCAACCAAACATGCTAGAAATGCTCTAATTGAGCTAATTAGCTTATTGTGACAATATTACAAACGTCTGACGAAACTGAAAAATGTAAATTTCCAATTTCAACCAAACATGCTAGAAATGCTCCAATTGAGCTAATTAGCATATTGTAAGAATATTACAACTGTCTGACAAAAGTGAAAAATGTAAATTTCCAATTTCAACCAAACATGCTAGAAATGCTCCAATTGAGCTAATTAGCTTATTGTGAGAATATTACAAACGTCTGACAACACTGAAAAATGTAAATTTCCAATTTCAACCAAACATGCTAGAAATGCTCCAATTGAGCTAATTAGCTTATTGTGAGAATATTACAAACGTCTGACAAAAGTGAAAAATGTAAATTTCCAATTTCAACCAAACATGCTAGAAATGCTCCAATTGAGCTAATTAGCTTATTGTGAGAGTATTGCAATTGTCTGACAAAAGTGAAAAATGTAAATTTCCAATTTCAACCAAACATGCTAGAAATGCTCCAATTGAGCTAATTAGCTTATTGTGAGAATATTGCAATTGTCTGACAAAAGTGAAAAATGTAAATTTCCAATTTCAACCAAACATGCTAGAAATGCTCCAATTGAGCTAATTAGCTTATTGTGAGAATATTGCAATTGTCTGACAAAAGTGAAAAATGTAAATTTCCAATTTCAACCAAACATGCTAGAAATGCTCCAATTGAGCTAATTAGCTTATTGAGAGAATATTGCAATTGTCTGACAAAAGTGAAAAATGTAAATTTCCAATTTCAACCAAACATGCTAGAAATGCTCCAATTGAGCTAATTAGCTTATTGTGAGAATATTACAAACGTCTGACAAAACTGAAAAATGTAAATTTCCAATTTCAACCAAACATGCTAGAAATGCTCCAATTGAGCTAATTAGCTTATTGTGAGAATATTACAAACGTCTGACAAAACTGAAAAATGTAAATTTCCAATTTCAACCAAACATGCTAGAATTGCTCCAATTGAGCTAATTAGCTTATTGTGAGAATATTACAAACGTCTGACAACACTGAAAAATGTAAATTTCCAATTTCAACCAAACATGCTAGAAATGCTCCAATTGAGCTAATTAGCTTATTGAGAGAATATTGCAATTGTCTGACAAAAGTGAAAAATGTAAATTTCCAATTTCAACCAAACATGCTGGAAATGCTCCAATTGAGCTAATTAGCTTATTGTGAGAATATTGCAATTGTCTGACAAAAGTGAAAAATGTAAATTTCCAATTTCAACCGAACATGCTAGAAATGCTCCAATTGAGCTAATTAGCTTATTGTGAGAATATTAAAAACGTCTGACAACACTGAAAAATGTAAATTTCCAATTTCAACCAAACATGCTAGAAATGCTCCAATTGAGCTAATTAGCTTATTGTGAGAATATTGCAGTTGTCTGACAAAAGTGAAAAATGTAAATTTCCAATTTCAACCAAACATGCTAGAAATGCTCCAATTGAGCTAATTAGCTCATTGAGAGAATATTGCAATTGTCTAACAAAAGTGAAAAATGTAAATTTCCAATTTCAACCAAACATGCTGGAAATGCTCCAATTGAGCTAATTAGCTTATTGTGAGAATATTGCAATTGTCTGACAAAAGTGAAAAATGTAAATTTCCAATTTCAACCAAACATGCTAGAAATGTTCCAATTGAGCTAATTAGCTTATTGTGAGAATATTACAAACGTCTGACAAAACTGAAAAATGTAAATTTCCAATTTCAACCAAACATGCTAGAAATGCTCCAATTGAGCTAATTAGCTTATTGAGAGAATATTGCAATTGTCTGACAAAAGTGAAAAATGTAAATTTCCAATTTCAACCAAACATGCTCGAAATGCTCCAATTGAGCTAATTAGCTTATTGTGAGAATATTACAAACGTCTGACAACACTGAAAAATGTATATTTCCAATTTCAACCAAACATGCTAGAAATGCTCCAATTGAGCTAATTAGCTTATTGTGAGAATATTACAAACGTCTGACAAAACTGGAAAATGTAATTTTCCAATTTTAACCAAACATGCTAGAAATGCTCCAATTGAGCTAATTAGCTTATTGTGAGAATATTGCAATTGTCTGACAAAAGTGAAAAATGTAAATTTCCAATTTCAACCGAACATGCTAGAAATGCTCCAATTGAGCTAATTAGCTTATTGTGAGAATATTACAAACGTCTGACAAAACTGAAAAATGTAAATTTCCAATTTCAACCAAACATGCTAGAAATGCTCCAATTGAGCTAATTAGCTTATTGTGAGAATATTGCAATTGTCTGACAAAAGTGAAAAATGTAAATTTGCAATTTCAACCAAACATGCTAGAAATGCTCCAATTGAGCTAATTAGCTTATTGTTAGGATATTGCAATTGTCTGACAAAAGTGAAAAATTTAAATTTACAATTTCAACCAAACATGCTAGAAATGCTCCAATTGAGCTAATTAGCATATTGTGAAAATATTGCAATTGTCTGACAAAAGTGAAAAATGTAAATTTCCAAATTCAACCAAACATGCTAGAAATGCTCCAATTGAGCTAATTAGCTTATTGTGAGAATATTACAAACGTCTGACAAAACTGAAAAATGTAAATTTCCAATTTCAACCAAACATGCTAGAAATGCTCTAATTGAGCTAATTAGCTTATTGTGACAATATTACAAACGTCTGACAAAACTGAAAATGTAAATTTCCAATTTCAACCAAACATGCTAGAAATGCTCCAATTGAGCTAATTAGCATATTGTGAGAATATTACAAACGTCTGACAAAAGTGAAAAATGTAAATTTCCAATTTCAACCAAACATGCTAGAAATGCTCCAATTGAGCTAATTAGCTTATTGTGAGAATATTACAAACGTCTGACAACACTGAAAAATGTAATTTTCCAAATTCAACCAAACATGCTAGAAATGCTCCAATTGAGCTAATTAGCTTATTGTGAGAATATTACAAACGTCTGACAAAACTGAAAAATGTAAATTTCCAATTTCAACCAAACATGCTAGAAATGCTCCAATTGAGCTAATTAGCTTATTGTGAGAATATTGCAATTGTCTGACAAAAGTGAAAAATGTAAATTTCCAATTTCAACCAAACATGCTAGAAATGCTCCAATTGAGCTAATTAGCTTATTGTGAGAATATTACAAACGTATGACAAAAGTGAAAAATGAAAAGTTCCAATTTCAACTAAACATGCTAGAAATGGTCAAATTGCGCAAATAAGCCTACTGTAAGAATTTTACAAACGTCTGACAAAACTGAAAAATGTAAATTTCCAATTTCAACCAAACATGCTAGAAATGCTCCAATTGAGCTAATTAGCTTATTGTGAGAATATTACAAACGTCTGACAAAACTGAAAAATGTAAATTTCCAATTTCAACCAAACATGCTAGAAATGCTCCAATTGAGCTAATTAGCTTATTGAGAGAATATTGCAATTGTCTGACAAAAGTGAAAAATGTAAATTTCCAATTTCAACCAAACATGCTAGAAATGCTCCAATTGAGCTAATTAGCTTATTGTGAGAATATTACAAACGTCTGACAACACTGAAAAATGTAAATTTCCAATTTCAACCAAACATGCTAGAAATGCTCCAATTGAGCTAATTAGCTTATTGTGAGAATATTACAAACGTCTGACAAAACTGGAAAATGTAATTTTCCAATTTCAACCAAACATGCTAGAAATGCTCCAATTGAGCTAATTAGCTTATTGTGAGAATATTGCAATTGTCTGACAAAAGTGAAAAATGTAAATTTCCAATTTCAACCGAACATGCTAGAAATGCTCAAATTGAGCTAATTAGCTTATTGTGAGAATATTACAAACGTCTGACAAAAGTGAAAAATGAAAAGTTCCAATTTCAACTAAACATGCTAGAAATGGTCAAATTGCGCAAACAAGCCTACTGTAAGAATTTTACAAACGTCTGACAAAACTGAAAAATGTAAATTTCCAATTTCAACCAAACATGCTAGAAATGCTCCAATTGAGCTAATTAGCTTATTGTGAGAATATTACAAACGTCTGACAAAACTGAAAAATGTAAATTTCCAATTTCAACCAAACATGCTAGAAATGCTCCAATTGAGCTAATTAGCTTATTGAGAGAATATTGCAATTGTCTGACAAAAGTGAAAAATGTAAATTTCCAATTTTAACCAAACATGCTAGAAATGCTCCAATTGAGCTAATTAGCTTATTGTGAGAATATTGCAATTGTCTGACAAAAGTGAAAAATGTAAATTTCCAATTTCAACCGAACATGCTAGAAATGCTCCAATTGAGCTAATTAGCTTATTTTGAGAATATTACAAACGTCTGACAACACTGAAAAATGTAAATTTCCAATTTCAACCAAACATACTAGAATTGCTCCAATTGAGCTAATTAGCTTATTGTGAGAATATTGCAATTGTCTGACAAAAGTGAAAAATGTAAATTTGCAATTTCAACCAAACATGCTAGAAATGCTCCAATTGAGCTAATTAGCTTATTGTTAGGATATTGCAATTGTCTGACAAAAGTGAAAAATTTAAATTTACAATTTCAACCAAACATGCTAGAAATGCTCCAATTGAGCTAATTAGCATATTGTGAAAATATTGCAATTGTCTGACAAAAGTGAAAAATGTAAATTTCCAAATTCAACCAAACATGCTAGAAATGCTCCAATTGAGCTAATTAGCTTATTGTGAGAATATTACAAACGTCTGACAAAACTGAAAAATGTAAATTTCCAATTTCAACCAAACATGCTAGAAATGCTCTAATTGAGCTAATTAGCTTATTGTGAGAATATTACAAACGTCTGACAAAACTGAAAAATGTAATTTTCCAAATTCAACCAAACATGCTAGAAATGCTCCAATTGAGCTAATTAGCTTATTGTGAGAATATTACAAACGTCTGACAAAACTGAAAAATGTAAATTTCCAATTTCAACCAAACATGCTAGAAATGCTCCAATTGAGCTAATTAGCTTATTGTGAAAATATTGCAATTGTCTGACAAAAGTGAAAAATGTAAATTTTCAATTTCAACCAAACATGCTAGAAATGCTCCAATTGAGCTAATTAGCTTATTGTGAGAATATTGCAATTGTCTGACAAAAGTGAAAAATGTAAATTTCCAATTTCAACCAAACATGCTAGAAATGCTCCAATTGAGCTAATTAGCTTATTGTGAGAATATTGCAAATGTCTGACAAAAGTGAAAAATGTAAATTTCCAATTTCAACCAAACATGCTAGAAATGCTCCAATTGAGCTAATTAGCTTATTGAGAGAATATTGCAATTGTCTGACAAAAGTGAAAAATGTAAATTTCCAATTTCAACCAAACATGCTAGAAATGCTCCAATTAAGCTAATTAACTTATTGTGAGAATATTACAAACGTCTGACAAAACTGAAAAATGTAAATTTCCAATTTCAACCAAACATGCTAGAAATGCTCCAATTGAGCTAATTAGCTTATTGTGAGAATATTGCAAATGTCTGACAAAAGTGAAAAATGTAAATTTCCAATTTCAACCAAACATGCTAGAAATGCTCCAATTGAGCTAATTAGCTTATTGAGAGAATATTGCAATTGTCTGACAAAAGTGAAAAATGTAAATTTCCAATTTCAACCAAACATGCTAGAAATGCTCAAATTGAGCTAATTAACTTATTGTGAGAATATTACAAACGTCTGACAAAACTGAAAAATGTAAATTTACAATTTCAACCAAACATGCTAGAAATGCTCCAATTGAGCTAATTAGCTTATTGTGAGAATATTACAAACGTCTGACAAAACTGAAAAATGTAAATTTCCAATTTCAACCAAACATGCTAAAAATGCTCCAATTGAGCTAATTAGCTTATTGTGAGAATATTACAAACGTCTGACAACACTGAAAAATGTAAATTTCCAATTTCAACCAAACATGCTAGAAATGCTCCGATTGAGCTAATTAGCTTATTGTGAGAATATTGCAGTTGTCTGACAAAAGTGAAAAATGTAAATTTCCAATTTCAACCAAACATGCTAGAAATGCTCCAATTGAGCTAATTAGCTTATTGAGAGAATATTGCAATTGTCTGACAAAAGTGAAAAATGTAAATTTCCAATTTCAACCAAACATGCTGGAAATGCTCCAATTGAGCTAATTAGCTTATTGTGAGAATATTGCAATTGTCTGACAAAAGTGAAAAATGTAAATTTCCAATTTCAACCGAACATGCTAGAAATGCTCCAATTGAGCTAATTAGCTTATTGTGAGAATATTAAAAACGTCTGACAACACTGAAAAATGTAAATTTCCAATTTCAACCAAACATGCTAGAAATGCTCCAATTGAGCTAATTAGCTTATTGTGAGAATATTGCAGTTGTCTGACAAAAGTGAAAAATGTAAATTTCCAATTTCAACCAAACATGCTAGAAATGCTCCAATTGAGCTAATTAGCTCATTGAGAGAATATTGCAATTGTCTGACAAAAGTGAAAAATGTAAATTTCCAATTTCAACCAAACATGCTAGAAATGCTCCAATTGAGCTAATTAGCTTATTGTGAGAATATTACAAACGTCTGACAAAACTGAAAAATGTAAATTTCCAATTTCAACCAAACATGCTAGAAATGCTCCAATTGAGCTAATTAGCTTATTGTGAGAATATTACAAACGTCTGACAAAACTGAAAAATGTAAATTTCCAATTTCAACCAAACATGCTAGAAATGCTCCAATTGAGCTAATTAGCTTATTGTGAGAATATTACAAACGTCTGACAAAACTGGAAAATGTAATTTTCCAATTTTAACCAAACATGCTAGAAATGCTCCAATTGAGCTAATTAGCTTATTGTGAGAATATTGCAATTGTCTGACAAAAGTGAAAAATGTAAATTTCCAATTTCAACCGAACATGCTAGAAATGCTCCAATTGAGCTAATTAGCTTATTGTGAGAATATTACAAACGTCTGACAACACTGAAAAATGTAAATTTCCAATTTCAACCAAACATGCTAGAAATGCTCCAATTGAGCTAATTAGCATATTGTGAAAATATTGCAATTGTCTGACAAAAGTGAAAAATGTAAATTTCCAAATTCAACCAAACATGCTAGAAATGCTCCAATTGAGCTAATTAGCTTATTGTGAGAATATTACAAACGTCTGACAAAACTGAAAAATGTAAATTTCCAATTTCAACCAAACATGCTAGAAATGCTCTAATTGAGCTAATTAGCTTATTGTGACAATATTACAAACGTCTGACAAAACTGAAAAATGTAAATTTCCAATTTCAACCAAACATGCTAGAAATGCTCCAATTGAGCTAATTAGCATATTGTGAGAATATTACAACTGTCTGACAAAAGTGAAAAATGTAAATTTCCAATTTCAACCAAACATGCTAGAAATGCTCCAATTGAGCTAATTAGCTTATTGTGAGAATGTTACAAACGTCTGACAACACTGAAAAATGTAAATTTCCAATTTCAACCAAACATGCTAGAAATGCTCCAATTGAGCTAATTAGCTTATTGTGAGAATATTACAAACGTCTGACAAAAGTGAAAAATGTAAATTTCCAATTTCAACCAAACATGCTAGAAATGCTCCAATTGAGCTAATTAGCTTATTGTGAGAGTATTGCAATTGTCTGACAAAAGTGAAAAATGTAAATTTCCAATTTCAACCAAACATGCTAGAAATGCTCCAATTGAGCTAATTAGCTTATTGTGAGAATATTGCAATTGTCTGACAAAAGTGAAAAATGTAAATTTCCAATTTCAACCAAACATGCTAGAAATGCTCCAATTGAGCTAATTAGCTTATTGTGAGAATATTGCAATTGTCTGACAAAAGTGAAAAATGTAAATTTCCAATTTCAACCAAACATGCTAGAAATGCTCCAATTGAGCTAATTAGCTTATTGAGAGAATATTGCAATTGTCTGACAAAAGTGAAAAATGTAAATTTCCAATTTCAACCAAACATGCTAGAAATGCTCCAATTGAGCTAATTAGCTTATTGTGAGAATATTACAAACGTCTGACAAAACTGAAAAATGTAAATTTCCAATTTCAACCAAACATGCTAGAAATGCTCCAATTGAGCTAATTAGCTTATTGTGAGAATATTACAAACGTCTGACAAAACTGAAAAATGTAAATTTCCAATTTCAACCAAACATGCTAGAAATGCTCCAATTGAGCTAATTAGCTTATTGTGAGAATATTACAAACGTCTGACAACACTGAAAAATGTAAATTTCCAATTTCAACCAAACATGCTAGAAATGCTCCAATTGAGCTAATTAGCTCATTGAGAGAATATTGCAATTGTCTGACAAAAGTGAAAAATGTAAATTTCCAATTTCAACCAAACATGCTGGAAATGCTCCAATTGAGCTAATTAGCTTATTGTGAGAATATTGCAATTGTCTGACAAAAGTGAAAAATGTAAATTTCCAATTTCAACCGAACATGCTAGAAATGCTCCAATTGAGCTAATTAGCTTATTGTGAGAATATTAAAAACGTCTGACAACACTGAAAAATGTAATTTTCCAATTTCAACCAAACATGCTAGAAATGCTCCAATTGAGCTAATTAGCTTATTGTGAGAATATTGCAGTTGTCTGACAAAAGTGAAAAATGTAAATTTCCAATTTCAACCAAACATGCTAGAAATGCTCCAATTGAGCTAATTAGCTCATTGAGAGAATATTGCAATTGTCTGACAAAAGTGAAAAATGTAAATTTCCAATTTCAACTAAACATGCTGGAAATGCTCCAATTGAGCTAATTAGCTTATTGTGAGAATATTGCAATTGTCTGACAAAAGTGAAAAATGTAAATTTCCAATTTCAACCAAACATGCTAGAAATGCTCCAATTGAGCTAATTAGCTTATTGTGAGAATATTGCAATTGTCTGACAAAAGTGAAAAATGTAAATTTCCAATTTCAACCAAACATGCTAGAAATGCTCCAATTGAGCTAATTAGCTTATTGAGAGAATATTGCAATTGTCTGACAAAAGTGAAAAATGTAAATTTCCAATTTCAACCAAACATGCTAGAAATGCTCCAATTGAGCTAATTAGCTTATTGTGAGAATATTACAAACGTCTGACAACACTGAAAAATGTATATTTCCAATTTCAACCAAACATGCTAGAAATGCTCCAATTGAGCTGATTAGCTTATTGTGAGAATATTACAAACGTCTGACAAAACTGGAAAATGTAATTTTCCAATTTTAACCAAACATGCTAGAAATGCTCCAATTGAGCTAATTAGCTTATTGTGAGAATATTGCAATTGTCTGACAAAAGTGAAAAATGTAAATTTCCAATTTCAACCAAACATGCTAGAAATGCTCCAATTGAGCTAATTAGCTTATTGAGAGAATATTGCAATTGTCTGACAAAAGTGAAAAATGTAAATTTCCAATTTCAACCAAACATGCTAGAAATGCTCCAATTGAGCTAATTAGCTTATTGTGAGAATATTACAAACGTCTGACAACACTGAAAAATGTATATTTCCAATTTCAACCAAACATGCTAGAAATGCTCCAATTGAGCTGATTAGCTTATTGTGAGAATATTACAAACGTCTGACAAAACTGGAAAATGTAATTTTCCAATTTTAACCAAACATGCTAGAAATGCTCCAATTGAGCTAATTAGCTTATTGTGAGAATATTGCAATTGTCTGACAAAAGTGAAAAATGTAAATTTCCAATTTCAACCGAACATGCTAGAAATGCTCCAATTGAGCTAATTAGCTTATTGTGAGAATATTACAAACGTCTGACAACACTGAAAAATGTAAATTTCCAATTTCAACCAAACATGCTAGAAATGCTCCAATTGAGCTAATTAGCTTATTGTGAGAATATTGCAATTGTCTGACAAAAGTGAAAAATGTAAATTTGCAATTTCAACCAAACATGCTAGAAATGCTCCAATTGAGCTAATTAGCTTATTGTTAGGATATTGCAATTGTCTGACAAAAGTGAAAAATTTAAATTTACAATTTCAACCAAACATGCTAGAAATGCTCCAATTGAGCTAATTAGCATATTGTGAAAATATTGCAATTGTCTGACAAAAGTGAAAAATGTAAATTTCCAAATTCAACCAAACATGCTAGAAATGCTCCAATTGAGCTAATTAGCTTATTGTGAGAATATTACAAACGTCTGACAAAACTGAAAAATGTAAATTTCCAATTTCAACCAAACATGCTAGAAATGCTCTAATTGAGCTAATTAGCTTATTGTGACAATATTACAAACGTCTGACAAAACTGAAAAATGTAAATTTCCAATTTCAACCAAACATGCTAGAAATGCTCCAATTGAGCTAATTAGCATATTGTGAGAATATTACAAACGTCTGACAAAAGTGAAAAATGTAAATTTCCAATTTCAACCAAACATGCTAGAAATGCTCCAATTGAGCTAATTAGCTTATTGTGAGAATATTACAAACGTCTGACAACACTGAAAAATGTAATTTTCCAAATTCAACCAAACATGCTAGAAATGCTCCAATTGAGCTAATTAGCTTATTGTGAGAATATTACAAACCTCTGACAAAACTGAAAAATGTAAATTTCCAATTTCAACCAAACATGCTAGAAATGCTCCAATTGAGCAAATTAGCTTATTGTGAGAATATTGCAATTGTCTGACAAAAGTGAAAAATGTAAATTTCCAATTTCAACCAAACATGCTAGAAATGCTCCAATTGAGCTAATTAGCTTATTGTGAGAATATTGCAAATGTCTGACAAAAGTGAAAAATGTAAATTTCCAATTTCAACCAAACATGCTAGAAATGCTCCAATTGAGCTAATTAGCTTATTGAGAGAATATTGCAATTGTCTGACAAAAGTGAAAAATGTAAATTTCCAATTTCAACCAAACATGCTAGAAATGCTCCAATTGAGCTAATTAGCTTATTGAGAGAATATTGCAATTGTCTGACAAAAGTGAAAAATGTAAATTTCCAATTTCAACCAAACATGCTAGAAATGCTCCAATTGAGCTAATTAGCTTATTGTGAGAATATTGCAATTGTCTGACAAAAGTGAAAAATGTAAATTTCCAATTTCAACCAAACATGCTAGAAATGCTCCAATTGAGCTAATTAGCTTATTGTGAGAATATTGCAAATGTCTGACAAAAGTGAAAAATGTAAATTTCCAATTTCAACCAAACATGCTAGGAATGCTCCAATTGAGCTAATTAGCTTATTGAGAGAATATTGCAATTGTCTGACAAAAGTGAAAAATGTAAATTTCCAATTTCAACCAAACATGCTAGAAATGCTCCAATTGAGCTAATTAACTTATTGTGAGAATATTACAAACGTCTGACAAAACTGAAAAATGTAAATTTCCAATTTCAACCAAACATGCTAGAAATGCTCCAATTGAGCTAATTAGCTTATTGTGAGAATATTGCAAATGTCTGACAAAAGTGAAAAATGTAAATTTCCAATTTCAACCAAACATGCTAGAAATGCTCCAATTGAGCTAATTAGCTTATTGAGAGAATATTGCAATTGTCTGACAAAAGTGAAAAATGTAAATTTCCAATTTCAACCAAACATGCTAGAAATGCTCAAATTGAGCTAATTAACTTATTGTGAGAATATTACAAACGTCTGACAAAACTGAAAAATGTAAATTTACAATTTCAACCAAACATGCTAGAAATGCTCCAATTGAGCTAATTAGCTTATTGTGAGAATATTACAAACGTCTGACAAAACTGAAAAATGTAAATTTCCAATTTCAACCAAACATGCTAAAAATGCTCCAATTGAGCTATTTAGCTTATTGTGAGAATATTACAAACGTCTGACAACACTGAAAAATGTAAATTTCCAATTTCAACCAAACATGCTAGAAATGCTCCAATTGAGCTAATTAGCTTATTTTGAGAATATTGCAGTTGTCTGACAAAAGTGAAAAATGAAAATTTCCAATTTCAACCAAACATGCTAGAAATGCTCCAATTGAGCTAATTAGCTTATTGAGAGAATATTGCAATTGTCTGACAAAAGTGAAAAATGTAAATTTCCAATTTCAACCAAACATGCTGGAAATGCTCCAATTGAGCTAATTAGCTTATTGTGAGAATATTGCAATTGTCTGACAAAAGTGAAAAATGTAAATTTCCAATTTCAACCGAACATGCTAGAAATGCTCCAATTGAGCTAATTAGCTTATTGTGAGAATATTAAAAACGTCTGACAACACTGAAAAATGTAAATTTCCAATTTCAACCAAACATGCTAGAAATGCTCCAATTGAGCTAATTAGCTTATTGTGAGAATATTGCAGTTGTCTGACAAAAGTGAAAAATGTAAATTTCCAATTTCAACCAAACATGCTAGAAATGCTCCAATTGAGCTAATTAGCTCATTGAGAGAATATTGCAATTGTCTGACAAAAGTGAAAAATGTAAATTTCCAATTTCAACCAAACATGCTAGAAATGCTCCAATTGAGCTAATTAGCTTATTGTGAGAATATTACAAACGTCTGACAAAACTGAAAAATGTAAATTTCCAATTTCAACCAAACATGCTAGAAATGCTCCAATTGAGCTAATTAGCTTATTGAGAGAATATTGCAATTGTCTGACAAAAGTGAAAAATGTAAATTTCCAATTTCAACCAAACATGCTAGAAATGCTCCAATTGAGCTAATTAGCTTATTGTGAGAATATTACAAACGTCTGACAACACTGAAAAATGTAAATTTCCAATTTCAACCAAACATGCTAGAAATGCTCCAATTGAGCTAATTAGCTTATTGTGAGAATATTACAAACGTCTGACAAAACTGGAAAATGTAATTTTCCAATTTTAACCAAACATGCTAGAAATGCTCCAATTGAGCTAATTAGCTTATTGTGAGAATATTGCAATTGTCTGACAAAAGTGAAAAATGTAAATTTCCAATTTCAACCGAACATGCTAGAAATGCTCCAATTGAGCTAATTAGCTTATTGAGAGAATATTGCAATTGTCTGACAAAAGTGAAAAATGTAAATTTCCAATTTCAACCAAACATGCTAGAAATGCTCCAATTGAGCTAATTAACTTATTGTGAGAATATTACAAACGTCTGACAAAACTGAAAAATGTAAATTTCCAATTTCAACCAAACATGCTAGAAATGCTCCAATTGAGCTAATTAGCTTATTGTGAGAATATTGCAAATGTCTGACAAAAGTGAAAAATGTAAATTTCCAATTTCAACCAAACATGCTAGAAATGCTCCAATTGAGCTAATTAGCTTATTGAGAGAATATTGCAATTGTCTGACAAAAGTGAAAAATGTAAATTTCCAATTTCAACCAAACATGCTAGAAATGCTCAAATTGAGCTAATTAACTTATTGTGAGAATATTACAAACGTCTGACAAAACTGAAAAATGTAAATTTACAATTTCAACCAAACATGCTAGAAATGCTCCAATTGAGCTAATTAGCTTATTGTGAGAATATTACAAACGTCTGACAAAACTGAAAAATGTAAATTTCCAATTTCAACCAAACATGCTAAAAATGCTCCAATTGAGCTATTTAGCTTATTGTGAGAATATTACAAACGTCTGACAACACTGAAAAATGTAAATTTCCAATTTCAACCAAACATGCTAGAAATGCTCCAATTGAGCTAATTAGCTTATTGTGAGAATATTGCAGTTGTCTGACAAAAGTGAAAAATGTAAATTTCCAATTTCAACCAAACATGCTAGAAATGCTCCAATTGAGCTAATTAGCTTATTGAGAGAATATTGCAATTGTCTGACAAAAGTGAAAAATGTAAATTTCCAATTTCAACCAAACATGCTGGAAATGCTCCAATTGAGCTAATTAGCTTATTGTGAGAATATTGCAATTGTCTGACAAAAGTGAAAAATGTAAATTTCCAATTTCAACCGAACATGCTAGAAATGCTCCAATTGAGCTAATTAGCTTATTGTGAGAATATTAAAAACGTCTGACAACACTGAAAAATGTAAATTTCCAATTTCAACCAAACATGCTAGAAATGCTCCAATTGAGCTAATTAGCTTATTGTGAGAATATTGCAGTTGTCTGACAAAAGTGAAAAATGTAAATTTCCAATTTCAACCAAACATGCTAGAAATGCTCCAATTGAGCTAATTAGCTCATTGAGAGAATATTGCAATTGTCTGACAAAAGTGAAAAATGTAAATTTCCAATTTCAACCAAACATGCTAGAAATGCTCCAATTGAGCTAATTAGCTTATTGTGAGAATATTACAAACGTCTGACAAAACTGAAAAATGTAAATTTCCAATTTCAACCAAACATGCTAGAAATGCTCCAATTGAGCTAATTAGCTTATTGAGAGAATATTGCAATTGTCTGACAAAAGTGAAAAATGTAAATTTCCAATTTTAACCAAACATGCTAGAAATGCTCCAATTGAGCTAATTAGCTTATTGTGAGAATATTGCAATTGTCTGACAAAAGTGAAAAATGTAAATTTCCAATTTCAACCGAACATGCTAGAAATGCTCCAATTGAGCTAATTAGCTCATTTTGAGAATATTACAAACGTCTGACAACACTGAAAAATGTAAATTTCCAATTTCAACCAAACATACTAGAATTGCTCCAATTGAGCTAATTAGCTTATTGTGAGAATATTGCAATTGTCTGACAAAAGTGAAAAATGTAAATTTGCAATTTCAACCAAACATGCTAGAAATGCTCCAATTGAGCTAATTAGCTTATTGTTAGGATATTGCAATTGTCTGACAAAAGTGAAAAATTTAAATTTACAATTTCAACCAAACATGCTAGAAATGCTCCAATTGAGCTAATTAGCATATTGTGAAAATATTGCAATTGTCTGACAAAAGTGAAAAATGTAAATTTCCAAATTCAACCAAACATGCTAGAAATGCTCCAATTGAGCTAATTAGCTTATTGTGAGAATATTACAAACGTCTGACAAAACTGAAAAATGTAAATTTCCAATTTCAACCAAACATGCTAGAAATGCTCTAATTGAGCTAATTAGCTTATTGTGAGAATATTACAAACGTCTGACAAAACTGAAAAATGTAATTTTCCAAATTCAACCAAACATGCTAGAAATGCTCCAATTGAGCTAATTAGCTTATTGTGAGAATATTACAAACGTCTGACAAAACTGAAAAATGTAAATTTCCAATTTCAACCAAACATGCTAGAAATGCTCCAATTGAGCTAATTAGCTTATTGTGAGAATATTGCAATTGTCTGACAAAAGTGAAAAATGTAAATTTCCAATTTCAACCAAACATGCTAGAAATGCTCCAATTGAGCTAATTAGCTTATTGTGAGAATATTGCAATTGTCTGACAAAAGTGAAAAATGTAAATTTCCAATTTCAACCAAACATGCTAGAAATGCTCCAATTGAGCTAATTAGCTTATTGTGAGAATATTGCAAATGTCTGACAAAAGTGAAAAATGTAAATTTCCAATTTCAACCAAACATGCTAGAAATGCTCCAATTGAGCTAATTAGCTTATTGAGAGAATATTGCAATTGTCTGACAAAAGTGAAAAATGTAAATTTCCAATTTCAACCAAACATGCTAGAAATGCTCCAATTGAGCTAATTAGCTTATTGTGAGAATATTGCAATTGTCTGACAAAAGTGAAAAATGTAAATTTGCAATTTCAACCAAACATGCTAGAAATGCTCCAATTGAGCTAATTAGCTTATTGTTAGGATATTGCAATTGTCTGACAAAAGTGAAAAATTTAAATTTACAATTTCAACCAAACATGCTAGAAATGCTCCAATTGAGCTAATTAGCATATTGTGAAAATATTGCAATTGTCTGACAAAAGTGAAAAATGTAAATTTCCAAATTCAACCAAACATGCTAGAAATGCTCCAATTGAGCTAATTAGCTTATTGTGAGAATATTACAAACGTCTGACAAAACTGAAAAATGTAAATTTCCAATTTCAACCAAACATGCTAGAAATGCTCTAATTGAGCTAATTAGCTTATTGTGACAATATTACAAACGTCTGACAAAACTGAAAAATGTAAATTTCCAATTTCAACCAAACATGCTAGAAATGCTCCAATTGAGCTAATTAGCATATTGTGAGAATATTACAAACGTCTGACAAAAGTGAAAAATGTAAATTTCCAATTTCAACCAAACATGCTAGAAATGCTCCAATTGAGCTAATTAGCTTATTGTGAGAATATTACAAACGTCTGACAACACTGAAAAATGTAATTTTCCAAATTCAACCAAACATGCTAGAAATGCTCCAATTGAGCTAATTAGCTTATTGTGAGAATATTACAAACGTCTGACAAAACTGAAAAATGTAAATTTCCAATTTCAACCAAACATGCTAGAAATGCTCCAATTGAGCAAATTAGCTTATTGTGAGAATATTGCAATTGTCTGACAAAAGTGAAAAATGTAAATTTCCAATTTCAACCAAACATGCTAGAAATGCTCCAATTGAGCTAATTAACTTATTGTGAGAATATTACAAACGTCTGACAAAACTGAAAAATGTAAATTTCCAATTTCAACCAAACATGCTAGAAATGCTCCAATTGAGCTAATTAGCTTATTGTGAGAATATTGCAAATGTCTGACAAAAGTGAAAAATGTAAATTTCCAATTTCAACCAAACATGCTAGAAATGCTCCAATTGAGCTAATTAGCTTATTGAGAGAATATTGCAATTGTCTGACAAAAGTGAAAAATGTAAATTTCCAATTTCAACCAAACATGCTAGAAATGCTCAAATTGAGCTAATTAACTTATTGTGAGAATATTACAAACGTCTGACAAAACTGAAAAATGTAAATTTACAATTTCAACCAAACATGCTAGAAATGCTCCAATTGAGCTAATTAGCTTATTGTGAGAATATTACAAACGTCTGACAAAACTGAAAAATGTAAATTTCCAATTTCAACCAAACATGCTAAAAATGCTCCAATTGAGCTATTTAGCTTATTGTGAGAATATTACAAACGTCTGACAACACTGAAAAATGTAAATTTCCAATTTCAACCAAACATGCTAGAAATGCTCCAATTGAGCTAATTAGCTTATTGTGAGAATATTGCAGTTGTCTGACAAAAGTGAAAAATGTAAATTTCCAATTTCAACCAAACATGCTAGAAATGCTCCAATTGAGCTAATTAGCTTATTGAGAGAATATTGCAATTGTCTGACAAAAGTGAAAAATGTAAATTTCCAATTTCAACCAAACATGCTGGAAATGCTCCAATTGAGCTAATTAGCTTATTGTGAGAATATTGCAATTGTCTGACAAAAGTGAAAAATGTAAATTTCCAATTTCAACCGAACATGCTAGAAATGCTCCAATTGAGCTAATTAGCTTATTGTGAGAATATTAAAAACGTCTGACAACACTGAAAAATGTAAATTTCCAATTTCAACCAAACATGCTAGAAATGCTCCAATTGAGCTAATTAGCTTATTGTGAGAATATTGCAGTTGTCTGACAAAAGTGAAAAATGTAAATTTCCAATTTCAACCAAACATGCTAGAAATGCTCCAATTGAGCTAATTAGCTCATTGAGAGAATATTGCAATTGTCTGACAAAAGTGAAAAATGTAAATTTCCAATTTCAACCAAACATGCTAGAAATGCTCCAATTGAGCTAATTAGCTTATTGTGAGAATATTACAAACGTCTGACAAAACTGAAAAATGTAAATTTCCAATTTCAACCAAACATGCTAGAAATGCTCCAATTGAGCTAATTAGCTTATTGAGAGAATATTGCAATTGTCTGACAAAAGTGAAAAATGTAAATTTCCAATTTTAACCAAACATGCTAGAAATGCTCCAATTGAGCTAATTAGCTTATTGTGAGAATATTGCAATTGTCTGACAAAAGTGAAAAATGTAAATTTCCAATTTCAACCGAACATGCTAGAAATGCTCCAATTGAGCTAATTAGCTCATTTTGAGAATATTACAAACGTCTGACAACACTGAAAAATGTAAATTTCCAATTTCAACCAAACATACTAGAATTGCTCCAATTGAGCTAATTAGCTTATTGTGAGAATATTGCAATTGTCTGACAAAAGTGAAAAATGTAAATTTGCAATTTCAACCAAACATGCTAGAAATGCTCCAATTGAGCTAATTAGCTTATTGTTAGGATATTGCAATTGTCTGACAAAAGTGAAAAATTTAAATTTACAATTTCAACCAAACATGCTAGAAATGCTCCAATTGAGCTAATTAGCATATTGTGAAAATATTGCAATTGTCTGACAAAAGTGAAAAATGTAAATTTCCAAATTCAACCAAACATGCTAGAAATGCTCCAATTGAGCTAATTAGCTTATTGTGAGAATATTACAAACGTCTGACAAAACTGAAAAATGTAAATTTCCAATTTCAACCAAACATGCTAGAAATGCTCTAATTGAGCTAATTAGCTTATTGTGAGAATATTACAAACGTCTGACAAAACTGAAAAATGTAATTTTCCAAATTCAACCAAACATGCTAGAAATGCTCCAATTGAGCTAATTAGCTTATTGTGAGAATATTACAAACGTCTGACAAAACTGAAAAATGTAAATTTCCAATTTCAACCAAACATGCTAGAAATGCTCCAATTGAGCTAATTAGCTTATTGTGAGAATATTGCAATTGTCTGACAAAAGTGAAAAATGTAAATTTCCAATTTCAACCAAACATGCTAGAAATGCTCCAATTGAGCTAATTAGCTTATTGTGAGAATATTGCAATTGTCTGACAAAAGTGAAAAATGTAAATTTCCAATTTCAACCAAACATGCTAGAAATGCTCCAATTGAGCTAATTAGCTTATTGTGAGAATATTGCAAATGTCTGACAAAAGTGAAAAATGTAAATTTCCAATTTCAACCAAACATGCTAGAAATGCTCCAATTGAGCTAATTAGCTTATTGAGAGAATATTGCAATTGTCTGACAAAAGTGAAAAATGTAAATTTCCAATTTCAACCAAACATGCTAGAAATGCTCCAATTGAGCTAATTAGCTTATTGTGAGAATATTGCAATTGTCTGACAAAAGTGAAAAATGTAAATTTGCAATTTCAACCAAACATGCTAGAAATGCTCCAATTGAGCTAATTAGCTTATTGTTAGGATATTGCAATTGTCTGACAAAAGTGAAAAATTTAAATTTACAATTTCAACCAAACATGCTAGAAATGCTCCAATTGAGCTAATTAGCATATTGTGAAAATATTGCAATTGTCTGACAAAAGTGAAAAATGTAAATTTCCAAATTCAACCAAACATGCTAGAAATGCTCCAATTGAGCTAATTAGCTTATTGTGAGAATATTACAAACGTCTGACAAAACTGAAAAATGTAAATTTCCAATTTCAACCAAACATGCTAGAAATGCTCTAATTGAGCTAATTAGCTTATTGTGACAATATTACAAACGTCTGACAAAACTGAAAAATGTAAATTTCCAATTTCAACCAAACATGCTAGAAATGCTCCAATTGAGCTAATTAGCATATTGTGAGAATATTACAAACGTCTGACAAAAGTGAAAAATGTAAATTTCCAATTTCAACCAAACATGCTAGAAATGCTCCAATTGAGCTAATTAGCTTATTGTGAGAATATTACAAACGTCTGACAACACTGAAAAATGTAATTTTCCAAATTCAACCAAACATGCTAGAAATGCTCCAATTGAGCTAATTAGCTTATTGTGAGAATATTACAAACGTCTGACAAAACTGAAAAATGTAAATTTCCAATTTCAACCAAACATGCTAGAAATGCTCCAATTGAGCAAATTAGCTTATTGTGAGAATATTGCAATTGTCTGACAAAAGTGAAAAATGTAAATTTCCAATTTCAACCAAACATGCTAGAAATGCTCCAATTGAGCTAATTAGCTTATTGTGAGAATATTGCAAATGTCTGACAAAAGTGAAAAATGTAAATTTCCAATTTCAACCAAACATGCTAGAAATGCTCCAATTGAGCTAATTAGCTTATTGAGAGAATATTGCAATTGTCTGACAAAAGTGAAAAATGTAAATTTCCAATTTCAACCAAACATGCTAGAAATGCTCCAATTGAGCTAATTAGCTTATTGAGAGAATATTGCAATTGTCTGACAAAAGTGAAAAATGTAAATTTCCAATTTCAACCAAACATGCTAGAAATGCTCCAATTGAGCTAATTAGCTTATTGTGAGAATATTGCAATTGTCTGACAAAAGTGAAAAATGTAAATTTCCAATTTCAACCAAACATGCTAGAAATGCTCCAATTGAGCTAATTAGCTTATTGTGAGAATATTGCAAATGTCTGACAAAAGTGAAAAATGTAAATTTCCAATTTCAACCAAACATGCTAGGAATGCTCCAATTGAGCTAATTAGCTTATTGAGAGAATATTGCAATTGTCTGACAAAAGTGAAAAATGTAAATTTCCAATTTCAACCAAACATGCTAGAAATGCTCCAATTGAGCTAATTAACTTATTGTGAGAATATTACAAACGTCTGACAAAACTGAAAAATGTAAATTTCCAATTTCAACCAAACATGCTAGAAATGCTCCAATTGAGCTAATTAGCTTATTGTGAGAATATTGCAAATGTCTGACAAAAGTGAAAAATGTAAATTTCCAATTTCAACCAAACATGCTAGAAATGCTCCAATTGAGCTAATTAGCTTATTGAGAGAATATTGCAATTGTCTGACAAAAGTGAAAAATGTAAATTTCCAATTTCAACCAAACATGCTAGAAATGCTCAAATTGAGCTAATTAACTTATTGTGAGAATATTACAAACGTCTGACAAAACTGAAAAATGTAAATTTACAATTTCAACCAAACATGCTAGAAATGCTCCAATTGAGCTAATTAGCTTATTGTGAGAATATTACAAACGTCTGACAAAACTGAAAAATGTAAATTTCCAATTTCAACCAAACATGCTAAAAATGCTCCAATTGAGCTATTTAGCTTATTGTGAGAATATTACAAACGTCTGACAACACTGAAAAATGTAAATTTCCAATTTCAACCAAACATGCTAGAAATGCTCCAATTGAGCTAACTAGCTTATTTTGAGAATATTGCAGTTGTCTGACAAAAGTGAAAAATGTAAATTTCCAATTTCAACCAAACATGCTAGAAATGCTCCAATTGAGCTAATTAGCTTATTGAGAGAATATTGCAATTGTCTGACAAAAGTGAAAAATGTAAATTTCCAATTTCAACCAAACATGCTGGAAATGCTCCAATTGAGCTAATTAGCTTATTGTGAGAATATTGCAATTGTCTGACAAAAGTGAAAAATGTAAATTTCCAATTTCAACCGAACATGCTAGAAATGCTCCAATTGAGCTAATTAGCTTATTGTGAGAATATTAAAAACGTCTGACAACACTGAAAAATGTAAATTTCCAATTTCAACCAAACATGCTAGAAATGCTCCAATTGAGCTAATTAGCTTATTGTGAGAATATTGCAGTTGTCTGACAAAAGTGAAAAATGTAAATTTCCAATTTCAACCAAACATGCTAGAAATGCTCCAATTGAGCTAATTAGCTCATTGAGAGAATATTGCAATTGTCTGACAAAAGTGAAAAATGTAAATTTCCAATTTCAACCAAACATGCTAGAAATGCTCCAATTGAGCTAATTAGCTTATTGTGAGAATATTACAAACGTCTGACAAAACTGAAAAATGTAAATTTCCAATTTCAACCAAACATGCTAGAAATGCTCCAATTGAGCTAATTAGCTTATTGAGAGAATATTGCAATTGTCTGACAAAAGTGAAAAATGTAAATTTCCAATTTCAACCAAACATGCTAGAAATGCTCCAATTGAGCTAATTAGCTTATTGTGAGAATATTACAAACGTCTGACAACACTGAAAAATGTAAATTTCCAATTTCAACCAAACATGATAGAAATGCTCCAATTGAGCTAATTAGCTTATTGTGAGAATATTACAAACGTCTGACAAAACTGGAAAATGTAATTTTCCAATTTTAACCAAACATGCTAGAAATGCTCCAATGGAGCTAATTAGCTTATTGTGAGAATATTGCAATTGTCTGACAAAAGTGAAAAATGTAAATTTCCAATTTCAACCGAACATGCTAGAAATGCTCCAATTGAGCTAATTAGCTTATTGAGAGAATATTGCAATTGTCTGACAAAAGTGAAAAATGTAAATTTCCAATTTCAACCAAACATGCTAGAAATGCTCCAATTGAGCTAATTAACTTATTGTGAGAATATTACAAACGTCTGACAAAACTGAAAAATGTAAATTTCCAATTTCAACCAAACATGCTAGAAATGCTCCAATTGAGCTAATTAGCTTATTGTGAGAATATTGCAAATGTCTGACAAAAGTGAAAAATGTAAATTTCCAATTTCAACCAAACATGCTAGAAATGCTCCAATTGAGCTAATTAGCTTATTGAGAGAATATTGCAATTGTCTGACAAAAGTGAAAAATGTAAATTTCCAATTTCAACCAAACATGCTAGAAATGCTCAAATTGAGCTAATTAACTTATTGTGAGAATATTACAAACGTCTGACAAAACTGAAAAATGTAAATTTACAATTTCAACCAAACATGCTAGAAATGCTCCAATTGAGCTAATTAGCTTATTGTGAGAATATTACAAACGTCTGACAAAACTGAAAAATGTAAATTTCCAATTTCAACCAAACATGCTAAAAATGCTCCAATTGAGCTATTTAGCTTATTGTGAGAATATTACAAACGTCTGACAACACTGAAAAATGTAAATTTCCAATTTCAACCAAACATGCTAGAAATGCTCCAATTGAGCTAATTAGCTTATTGTGAGAATATTGCAGTTGTCTGACAAAAGTGAAAAATGTAAATTTCCAATTTCAACCAAACATGCTAGAAATGCTCCAATTGAGCTAATTAGCTTATTGAGAGAATATTGCAATTGTCTGACAAAAGTGAAAAATGTAAATTTCCAATTTCAACCAAACATGCTGGAAATGCTCCAATTGAGCTAATTAGCTTATTGTGAGAATATTGCAATTGTCTGACAAAAGTGAAAAATGTAAATTTCCAATTTCAACCGAACATGCTAGAAATGCTCCAATTGAGCTAATTAGCTTATTGTGAGAATATTAAAAACGTCTGACAACACTGAAAAATGTAAATTTCCAATTTCAACCAAACATGCTAGAAATGCTCCAATTGAGCTAATTAGCTTATTGTGAGAATATTGCAGTTGTCTGACAAAAGTGAAAAATGTAAATTTCCAATTTCAACCAAACATGCTAGAAATGCTCCAATTGAGCTAATTAGCTCATTGAGAGAATATTGCAATTGTCTGACAAAAGTGAAAAATGTAAATTTCCAATTTCAACCAAACATGCTAGAAATGCTCCAATTGAGCTAATTAGCTTATTGTGAGAATATTACAAACGTTTGACAAAACTGAAAAATGTAAATTTCCAATTTCAACCAAACATGCTAGAAATGCTCCAATTGAGCTAATTAGCTTATTGAGAGAATATTGCAATTGTCTGACAAAAGTGAAAAATGTAAATTTCCAATTTTAACCAAACATGCTAGAAATGCTCCAATTGAGCTAATTAGCTTATTGTGAGAATATTGCAATTGTCTGACAAAAGTGAAAAATGTAAATTTCCAATTTCAACCGAACATGCTAGAAATGCTCCAATTGAGCTAATTAGCTTATTGTGAGAATATTAAAAACGTCTGACAACACTGAAAAATGTAAATTTCCAATTTCAACCAAACATGCTAGAAATGCTCCAATTGAGCTAATTAGCTTATTGTGAGAATATTGCAGTTGTCTGACAAAAGTGAAAAATGTAAATTTCCAATTTCAACCAAACATGCTAGAAATGCTCCAATTGAGCTAATTAGCTCATTGAGAGAATATTGCAATTGTCTGACAAAAGTGAAAAATGTAAATTTCCAATTTCAACCAAACATGCTAGAAATGCTCCAATTGAGCTAATTAGCTTATTGTGAGAATATTACAAACGTCTGACAAAACTGAAAAATGTAAATTTCCAATTTCAACCAAACATGCTAGAAATGCTCCAATTGAGCTAATTAGCTTATTGAGAGAATATTGCAATTGTCTGACAAAAGTGAAAAATGTAAATTTCCAATTTTAACCAAACATGCTAGAAATGCTCCAATTGAGCTAATTAGCTTATTGTGAGAATATTGCAATTGTCTGACAAAAGTGAAAAATGTAAATTTCCAATTTCAACCGAACATGCTAGAAATGCTCCAATTGAGCTAATTAGCTCATTTTGAGAATATTACAAACGTCTGACAACACTGAAAAATGTAAATTTCCAATTTCAACCAAACATACTAGAATTGCTCCAATTGAGCTAATTAGCTTATTGTGAGAATATTGCAATTGTCTGACAAAAGTGAAAAATGTAAATTTGCAATTTCAACCAAACATGCTAGAAATGCTCCAATTGAGCTAATTAGCTTATTGTTAGGATATTGCAATTGTCTGACAAAAGTGAAAAATTTAAATTTACAATTTCAACCAAACATGCTAGAAATGCTCCAATTGAGCTAATTAGCATATTGTGAAAATATTGCAATTGTCTGACAAAAGTGAAAAATGTAAATTTCCAAATTCAACCAAACATGCTAGAAATGCTCCAATTGAGCTAATTAGCTTATTGTGAGAATATTACAAACGTCTGACAAAACTGAAAAATGTAAATTTCCAATTTCAACCAAACATGCTAGAAATGCTCTAATTGAGCTAATTAGCTTATTGTGAGAATATTACAAACGTCTGACAAAACTGAAAAATGTAATTTTCCAAATTCAACCAAACATGCTAGAAATGCTCCAATTGAGCTAATTAGCTTATTGTGAGAATATTACAAACGTCTGACAAAACTGAAAAATGTAAATTTCCAATTTCAACCAAACATGCTAGAAATGCTCCAATTGAGCTAATTAGCTTATTGTGAGAATATTGCAATTGTCTGACAAAAGTGAAAAATGTAAATTTCCAATTTCAACCAAACATGCTAGAAATGCTCCAATTGAGCTAATTAGCTTATTGTGAGAATATTGCAATTGTCTGACAAAAGTGAAAAATGTAAATTTCCAATTTCAACCAAACATGCTAGAAATGCTCCAATTGAGCTAATTAGCTTATTGTGAGAATATTGCAAATGTCTGACAAAAGTGAAAAATGTAAATTTCCAATTTCAACCAAACATGCTAGAAATGCTCCAATTGAGCTAATTAGCTTATTGAGAGAATATTGCAATTGTCTGACAAAAGTGAAAAATGTAAATTTCCAATTTCAACCAAACATGCTAGAAATGCTCCAATTGAGCTAATTAGCTTATTGTGAGAATATTGCAATTGTCTGACAAAAGTGAAAAATGTAAATTTGCAATTTCAACCAAACATGCTAGAAATGCTCCAATTGAGCTAATTAGCTTATTGTTAGGATATTGCAATTGTCTGACAAAAGTGAAAAATTTAAATTTACAATTTCAACCAAACATGCTAGAAATGCTCCAATTGAGCTAATTAGCATATTGTGAAAATATTGCAATTGTCTGACAAAAGTGAAAAATGTAAATTTCCAAATTCAACCAAACATGCTAGAAATGCTCCAATTGAGCTAATTAGCTTATTGTGAGAATATTACAAACGTCTGACAAAACTGAAAAATGTAAATTTCCAATTTCAACCAAACATGCTAGAAATGCTCTAATTGAGCTAATTAGCTTATTGTGACAATATTACAAACGTCTGACAAAACTGAAAAATGTAAATTTCCAATTTCAACCAAACATGCTAGAAATGCTCCAATTGAGCTAATTAGCATATTGTGAGAATATTACAAACGTCTGACAAAAGTGAAAAATGTAAATTTCCAATTTCAACCAAACATGCTAGAAATGCTCCAATTGAGCTAATTAGCTTATTGTGAGAATATTACAAACGTCTGACAACACTGAAAAATGTAATTTTCCAAATTCAACCAAACATGCTAGAAATGCTCCAATTGAGCTAATTAGCTTATTGTGAGAATATTACAAACGTCTGACAAAACTGAAAAATGTAAATTTCCAATTTCAACCAAACATGCTAGAAATGCTCCAATTGAGCAAATTAGCTTATTGTGAGAATATTGCAATTGTCTGACAAAAGTGAAAAATGTAAATTTCCAATTTCAACCAAACATGCTAGAAATGCTCCAATTGAGCTAATTAGCTTATTGTGAGAATATTGCAAATGTCTGACAAAAGTGAAAAATGTAAATTTCCAATTTCAACCAAACATGCTAGAAATGCTCCAATTGAGCTAATTAGCTTATTGAGAGAATATTGCAATTGTCTGACAAAAGTGAAAAATGTAAATTTCCAATTTCAACCAAACATGCTAGAAATGCTCCAATTGAGCTAATTAGCTTATTGAGAGAATATTGCAATTGTCTGACAAAAGTGAAAAATGTAAATTTCCAATTTCAACCAAACATGCTAGAAATGCTCCAATTGAGCTAATTAGCTTATTGTGAGAATATTGCAATTGTCTGACAAAAGTGAAAAATGTAAATTTCCAATTTCAACCAAACATGCTAGAAATGCTCCAATTGAGCTAATTAGCTTATTGTGAGAATATTGCAAATGTCTGACAAAAGTGAAAAATGTAAATTTCCAATTTCAACCAAACATGCTAGGAATGCTCCAATTGAGCTAATTAGCTTATTGAGAGAATATTGCAATTGTCTGACAAAAGTGAAAAATGTAAATTTCCAATTTCAACCAAACATGCTAGAAATGCTCCAATTGAGCTAATTAACTTATTGTGAGAATATTACAAACGTCTGACAAAACTGAAAAATGTAAATTTCCAATTTCAACCAAACATGCTAGAAATGCTCCAATTGAGCTAATTAGCTTATTGTGAGAATATTGCAAATGTCTGACAAAAGTGAAAAATGTAAATTTCCAATTTCAACCAAACATGCTAGAAATGCTCCAATTGAGCTAATTAGCTTATTGAGAGAATATTGCAATTGTCTGACAAAAGTGAAAAATGTAAATTTCCAATTTCAACCAAACATGCTAGAAATGCTCAAATTGAGCTAATTAACTTATTGTGAGAATATTACAAACGTCTGACAAAACTGAAAAATGTAAATTTACAATTTCAACCAAACATGCTAGAAATGCTCCAATTGAGCTAATTAGCTTATTGTGAGAATATTACAAACGTCTGACAAAACTGAAAAATGTAAATTTCCAATTTCAACCAAACATGCTAAAAATGCTCCAATTGAGCTATTTAGCTTATTGTGAGAATATTACAAACGTCTGACAACACTGAAAAATGTAAATTTCCAATTTCAACCAAACATGCTAGAAATGCTCCAATTGAGCTAATTAGCTTATTTTGAGAATATTGCAGTTGTCTGACAAAAGTGAAAAATGTAAATTTCCAATTTCAACCAAACATGCTAGAAATGCTCCAATTGAGCTAATTAGCTTATTGAGAGAATATTGCAATTGTCTGACAAAAGTGAAAAATGTAAATTTCCAATTTCAACCAAACATGCTGGAAATGCTCCAATTGAGCTAATTAGCTTATTGTGAGAATATTGCAATTGTCTGACAAAAGTGAAAAATGTAAATTTCCAATTTCAACCGAACATGCTAGAAATGCTCCAATTGAGCTAATTAGCTTATTGTGAGAATATTAAAAACGTCTGACAACACTGAAAAATGTAAATTTCCAATTTCAACCAAACATGCTAGAAATGCTCCAATTGAGCTAATTAGCTTATTGTGAGAATATTGCAGTTGTCTGACAAAAGTGAAAAATGTAAATTTCCAATTTCAACCAAACATGCTAGAAATGCTCCAATTGAGCTAATTAGCTCATTGAGAGAATATTGCAATTGTCTGACAAAAGTGAAAAATGTAAATTTCCAATTTCAACCAAACATGCTAGAAATGCTCCAATTGAGCTAATTAGCTTATTGTGAGAATATTACAAACGTCTGACAAAACTGAAAAATGTAAATTTCCAATTTCAACCAAACATGCTAGAAATGCTCCAATTGAGCTAATTAGCTTATTGAGAGAATATTGCAATTGTCTGACAAAAGTGAAAAATGTAAATTTCCAATTTCAACCAAACATGCTAGAAATGCTCCAATTGAGCTAATTAGCTTATTGTGAGAATATTACAAACGTCTGACAACACTGAAAAATGTAAATTTCCAATTTCAACCAAACATGCTAGAAATGCTCCAATTGAGCTAATTAGCTTATTGTGAGAATATTACAAACGTCTGACAAAACTGGAAAATGTAATTTTCCAATTTTAACCAAACATGCTAGAAATGCTCCAATGGAGCTAATTAGCTTATTGTGAGAATATTGCAATTGTCTGACAAAAGTGAAAAATGTAAATTTCCAATTTCAACCGAACATGCTAGAAATGCTCCAATTGAGCTAATTAGCTTATTGAGAGAATATTGCAATTGTCTGACAAAAGTGAAAAATGTAAATTTCCAATTTCAACCAAACATGCTAGAAATGCTCCAATTGAGCTAATTAACTTATTGTGAGAATATTACAAACGTCTGACAAAACTGAAAAATGTAAATTTCCAATTTCAACCAAACATGCTAGAAATGCTCCAATTGAGCTAATTAGCTTATTGTGAGAATATTGCAAATGTCTGACAAAAGTGAAAAATGTAAATTTCCAATTTCAACCAAACATGCTAGAAATGCTCCAATTGAGCTAATTAGCTTATTGAGAGAATATTGCAATTGTCTGACAAAAGTGAAAAATGTAAATTTCCAATTTCAACCAAACATGCTAGAAATGCTCAAATTGAGCTAATTAACTTATTGTGAGAATATTACAAACGTCTGACAAAACTGAAAAATGTAAATTTACAATTTCAACCAAACATGCTAGAAATGCTCCAATTGAGCTAATTAGCTTATTGTGAGAATATTACAAACGTCTGACAAAACTGAAAAATGTAAATTTCCAATTTCAACCAAACATGCTAAAAATGCTCCAATTGAGCTATTTAGCTTATTGTGAGAATATTACAAACGTCTGACAACACTGAAAAATGTAAATTTCCAATTTCAACCAAACATGCTAGAAATGCTCCAATTGAGCTAATTAGCTTATTGTGAGAATATTGCAGTTGTCTGACAAAAGTGAAAAATGTAAATTTCCAATTTCAACCAAACATGCTAGAAATGCTCCAATTGAGCTAATTAGCTTATTGAGAGAATATTGCAATTGTCTGACAAAAGTGAAAAATGTAAATTTCCAATTTCAACCAAACATGCTGGAAATGCTCCAATTGAGCTAATTAGCTTATTGTGAGAATATTGCAATTGTCTGACAAAAGTGAAAAATGTAAATTTCCAATTTCAACCGAACATGCTAGAAATGCTCCAATTGAGCTAATTAGCTTATTGTGAGAATATTAAAAACGTCTGACAACACTGAAAAATGTAAATTTCCAATTTCAACCAAACATGCTAGAAATGCTCCAATTGAGCTAATTAGCTTATTGTGAGAATATTGCAGTTGTCTGACAAAAGTGAAAAATGTAAATTTCCAATTTCAACCAAACATGCTAGAAATGCTCCAATTGAGCTAATTAGCTCATTGAGAGAATATTGCAATTGTCTGACAAAAGTGAAAAATGTAAATTTCCAATTTCAACCAAACATGCTAGAAATGCTCCAATTGAGCTAATTAGCTTATTGTGAGAATATTACAAACGTTTGACAAAACTGAAAAATGTAAATTTCCAATTTCAACCAAACATGCTAGAAATGCTCCAATTGAGCTAATTAGCTTATTGAGAGAATATTGCAATTGTCTGACAAAAGTGAAAAATGTAAATTTCCAATTTTAACCAAACATGCTAGAAATGCTCCAATTGAGCTAATTAGCTTATTGTGAGAATATTGCAATTGTCTGACAAAAGTGAAAAATGTAAATTTCCAATTTCAACCGAACATGCTAGAAATGCTCCAATTGAGCTAATTAGCTTATTTTGAGAATATTACAAACGTCTGACAACACTGAAAAATGTAAATTTCCAATTTCAACCAAACATACTAGAATTGCTCCAATTGAGCTAATTAGCTTATTGTGAGAATATTGCAATTGTCTGACAAAAGTGAAAAATGTAAATTTGCAATTTCAACCAAACATGCTAGAAATGCTCCAATTGAGCTAATTAGCTTATTGTTAGGATATTGCAATTGTCTGACAAAAGTGAAAAATTTAAATTTACAATTTCAACCAAACATGCTAGAAATGCTCCAATTGAGCTAATTAGCATATTGTGAAAATATTGCAATTGTCTGACAAAAGTGAAAAATGTAAATTTCCAAATTCAACCAAACATGCTAGAAATGCTCCAATTGAGCTAATTAGCTTATTGTGAGAATATTACAAACGTCTGACAAAACTGAAAAATGTAAATTTCCAATTTCAACCAAACATGCTAGAAATGCTCTAATTGAGCTAATTAGCTTATTGTGAGAATATTACAAACGTCTGACAAAACTGAAAAATGTAATTTTCCAAATTCAACCAAACATGCTAGAAATGCTCCAATTGAGCTAATTAGCTTATTGTGAGAATATTACAAACGTCTGACAAAACTGAAAAATGTAAATTTCCAATTTCAACCAAACATGCTAGAAATGCTCCAATTGAGCTAATTAGCTTATTGTGAGAATATTGCAATTGTCTGACAAAAGTGAAAAATGTAAATTTCCAATTTCAACCAAACATGCTAGAAATGCTCCAATTGAGCTAATTAGCTTATTGTGAGAATATTGCAATTGTCTGACAAAAGTGAAAAATGTAAATTTCCAATTTCAACCAAACATGCTAGAAATGCTCCAATTGAGCTAATTAGCTTATTGTGAGAATATTGCAAATGTCTGACAAAAGTGAAAAATGTAAATTTCCAATTTCAACCAAACATGCTAGAAATGCTCCAATTGAGCTAATTAGCTTATTGAGAGAATATTGCAATTGTCTGACAAAAGTGAAAAATGTAAATTTCCAATTTCAACCAAACATGCTAGAAATGCTCCAATTGAGCTAATTAACTTATTGTGAGAATATTACAAACGTCTGACAAAACTGAAAAATGTAAATTTCCAATTTCAACCAAACATGCTAGAAATGCTCCAATTGAGCTAATTAGCTTATTGTGAGAATATTGCAAATGTCTGACAAAAGTGAAAAATGTAAATTTCCAATTTCAACCAAACATGCTAGAAATGCTCCAATTGAGCTAATTAGCTTATTGAGAGAATATTGCAATTGTCTGACAAAAGTGAAAAATGTAAATTTCCAATTTCAACCAAACATGCTAGAAATGCTCAAATTGAGCTAATTAACTTATTGTGAGAATATTACAAACGTCTGACAAAACTGAAAAATGTAAATTTACAATTTCAACCAAACATGCTAGAAATGCTCCAATTGAGCTAATTAGCTTATTGTGAGAATATTACAAACGTCTGACAAAACTGAAAAATGTAAATTTCCAATTTCAACCAAACATGCTAAAAATGCTCCAATTGAGCTAATTAGCTTATTGTGAGAATATTACAAACGTCTGACAACACTGAAAAATGTAAATTTCCAATTTCAACCAAACATGCTAGAAATGCTCCGATTGAGCTAATTAGCTTATTGTGAGAATATTGCAGTTGTCTGACAAAAGTGAAAAATGTAAATTTCCAATTTCAACCAAACATGCTAGAAATGCTCCAATTGAGCTAATTAGCTTATTGAGAGAATATTGCAATTGTCTGACAAAAGTGAAAAATGTAAATTTCCAATTTCAACCAAACATGCTGGAAATGCTCCAATTGAGCTAATTAGCTTATTGTGAGAATATTGCAATTGTCTGACAAAAGTGAAAAATGTAAATTTCCAATTTCAACCGAACATGCTAGAAATGCTCCAATTGAGCTAATTAGCTTATTGTGAGAATATTAAAAACGTCTGACAACACTGAAAAATGTAAATTTCCAATTTCAACCAAACATGCTAGAAATGCTCCAATTGAGCTAATTAGCTTATTGTGAGAATATTGCAGTTGTCTGACAAAAGTGAAAAATGTAAATTTCCAATTTCAACCAAACATGCTAGAAATGCTCCAATTGAGCTAATTAGCTCATTGAGAGAATATTGCAATTGTCTGACAAAAGTGAAAAATGTAAATTTCCAATTTCAACCAAACATGCTAGAAATGCTCCAATTGAGCTAATTAGCTTATTGTGAGAATATTACAAACGTCTGACAAAACTGAAAAATGTAAATTTCCAATTTCAACCAAACATGCTAGAAATGCTCCAATTGAGCTAATTAGCTTATTGTGAGAATATTACAAACGTCTGACAAAACTGAAAAATGTAAATTTCCAATTTCAACCAAACATGCTAGAAATGCTCCAATTGAGCTAATTAGCTTATTGTGAGAATATTACAAACGTCTGACAAAACTGGAAAATGTAATTTTCCAATTTTAACCAAACATGCTAGAAATGCTCCAATTGAGCTAATTAGCTTATTGTGAGAATATTGCAATTGTCTGACAAAAGTGAAAAATGTAAATTTCCAATTTCAACCGAACATGCTAGAAATGCTCCAATTGAGCTAATTAGCTTATTGTGAGAATATTACAAACGTCTGACAACACTGAAAAATGTAAATTTCCAATTTCAACCAAACATGCTAGAAATGCTCCAATTGAGCTAATTAGCATATTGTGAAAATATTGCAATTGTCTGACAAAAGTGAAAAATGTAAATTTCCAAATTCAACCAAACATGCTAGAAATGCTCCAATTGAGCTAATTAGCTTATTGTGAGAATATTACAAACGTCTGACAAAACTGAAAAATGTAAATTTCCAATTTCAACCAAACATGCTAGAAATGCTCTAATTGAGCTAATTAGCTTATTGTGACAATATTACAAACGTCTGACAAAACTGAAAAATGTAAATTTCCAATTTCAACCAAACATGCTAGAAATGCTCCAATTGAGCTAATTAGCATATTGTGAGAATATTACAACTGTCTGACAAAAGTGAAAAATGTAAATTTCCAATTTCAACCAAACATGCAAGAAATGCTCTAATTGAGCTAATTAGCTTATTGTGAGAATATTACAAACGTCTGACAACACTGAAAAATGTAAATTTCCAATTTCAACCAAACATGCTAGAAATGCTCCAATTGAGCTAATTAGCTTATTGTGAGAATATTACAGACGTCTGACAAAAGTGAAAAATGTAAATTTCCAATTTCAACCAAACATGCTAGAAATGCTCCAATTGAGCTAATTAGCTTATTGTGAGAGTATTGCAATTGTCTGACAAAAGTGAAAAATGTAAATTTCCAATTTCAACCAAACATGCTAGAAATGCTCCAATTGAGCTAATTAGCTTATTGTGAGAATATTGCAATTGTCTGACAAAAGTGAAAAATGTAAATTTCCAATTTCAACCAAACATGCTAGAAATGCTCCAATTGAGCTAATTAGCTTATTGAGAGAATATTGCAATTGTCTGACAAAAGTGAAAAATGTAAATTTCCAATTTCAACCAAACATGCTAGAAATGCTCCAATTGAGCTAATTAGCTTATTGTGAGAATATTACAAACGTCTGACAAAACTGAAAAATGTAAATTTCCAATTTCAACCAAACATGCTAGAAATGCTCCAATTGAGCTAATTAGCTTATTGTGAGAATATTACAAACGTCTGACAAAACTGAAAAATGTAAATTTCCAATTTCAACCAAACATGCTAGAAATGCTCCAATTGAGCTAATTAGCTTATTGTGAGAATATTACAAACGTCTGACAACACTGAAAAATGTAAATTTCCAATTTCAACCAAACATGCTAGAAATGCTCCAATTGAGCTAATTAGCTTATTGAGAGAATATTGCAATTGTCTGACAAAAGTGAAAAATGTAAATTTCCAATTTCAACCAAACATGCTGGAAATGCTCCAATTGAGCTAATTAGCTTATTGTGAGAATATTGCAATTGTCTGACAAAAGTGAAAAATGTAAATTTCCAATTTCAACCGAACATGCTAGAAATGCTCCAATTGAGCTAATTAGCTTATTGTGAGAATATTAAAAACGTCTGACAACACTGAAAAATGTAAATTTCCAATTTCAACCAAACATGCTAGAAATGCTCCAATTGAGCTAATTAGCTTATTGTGAGAATATTGCAGTTGTCTGACAAAAGTGAAAAATGTAAATTTCCAATTTCAACCAAACATGCTAGAAATGCTCCAATTGAGCTAATTAGCTCATTGAGAGAATATTGCAATTGTCTGACAAAAGTGAAAAATGTAAATTTCCAATTTCAACCAAACATGCTGGAAATGCTCCAATTGAGCTAATTAGCTTATTGTGAGAATATTGCAATTGTCTGACAAAAGTGAAAAATGTAAATTTCCAATTTCAACCAAACATGCTAGAAATGCTCCAATTGAGCTAATTAGCTTATTGTGAGAATATTACAAACGTCTGACAAAACTGAAAAATGTAAATTTCCAATTTCAACCAAACATGCTAGAAATGCTCCAATTGAGCTAATTAGCTTATTGAGAAAATATTGCAATTGTCTGACAAAAGTGAAAAATGTAAATTTCCAATTTCAACCAAACATGCTAGAAATGCTCCAATTGAGCTAATTAGCTTATTGAGAGAATATTGCAATTGTCTGACAAAAGTGAAAAATGTAAATTTCCAATTTCAACCAAACATGCTGGAAATGCTCCAATTGAGCTAATTAGCTTATTGTGAGAATATTGCAATTGTCTGACAAAAGTGAAAAATGTAAATTTCCAATTTCAACCGAACATGCTAGAAATGCTCCAATTGAGCTAATTAGCTTATTGTGAGAATATTAAAAACGTCTGACAACACTGAAAAATGTAAATTTCCAATTTCAACCAAACATGCTAGAAATGCTCCAATTGAGCTAATTAGCTTATTGTGAGAATATTGCAGTTGTCTGACAAAAGTGAAAAATGTAAATTTCCAATTTCAACCAAACATGCTAGAAATGCTCCAATTGAGCTAATTAGCTCATTGAGAGAATATTGCAATTGTCTGACAAAAGTGAAAAATGTAAATTTCCAATTTCAACCAAACATGCTGGAAATGCTCCAATTGAGCTAATTAGCTTATTGTGAGAATATTGCAATTGTCTGACAAAAGTGAAAAATGTAAATTTCCAATTTCAACCAAACATGCTAGAAATGCTCCAATTGAGCTAATTAGCTTATTGTGAGAATATTACAAACGTCTGACAAAACTGAAAAATGTAAATTTCCAATTTCAACCAAACATGCTAGAAATGCTCCAATTGAGCTAATTAGCTTATTGAGAAAATATTGCAATTGTCTGACAAAAGTGAAAAATGTAAATTTCCAATTTCAACCAAACATGCTAGAAATGCTCCAATTGAGCTAATTAGCTTATTGTGAGAATATTACAAACGTCTGACAACACTGAAAAATGTATATTTCCAATTTCAACCAAACATGCTAGAAATGCTCCAATTGAGCTAATTAGCTTATTGTGAGAATATTACAAACGTCTGACAAAACTGGAAAATGTAATTTTCCAATTTTAACCAAACATGCTAGAAATGCTCCAATTGAGCTAATTAGCTTATTGTGAGAATATTGCAATTGTCTGACAAAAGTGAAAAATGTAAATTTCCAATTTCAACCGAACATGCTAGAAATGCTCCAATTGAGCTAATTAGCTTATTGTGAGAATATTACAAACGTCTGACAACACTGAAAAATGTAAATTTCCAATTTCAACCAAACATGCTAGAAATGCTCCAATTGAGCTAATTAGCTTATTGTGAGAATATTGCAATTGTCTGACAAAAGTGAAAAATGTAAATTTGCAATTTCAACCAAACATGCTAGAAATGCTCCAATTGAGCTAATTAGCTTATTGTTAGGATATTGCAATTGTCTGACAAAAGTGAAAAATTTAAATTTACAATTTCAACCAAACATGCTAGAAATGCTCCAATTGAGCTAATTAGCATATTGTGAAAATATTGCAATTGTCTGACAAAAGTGAAAAATGTAAATTTCCAAATTCAACCAAACATGCTAGAAATGCTCCAATTGAGCTAATTAGCTTATTGTGAGAATATTACAAACGTCTGACAAAACTGAAAAATGTAAATTTCCAATTTCAACCAAACATGCTAGAAATGCTCTAATTGAGCTAATTAGCTTATTGTGACAATATTACAAACGTCTGACAAAACTGAAAAATGTAAATTTCCAATTTCAACCAAACATGCTAGAAATGCTCCAATTGAGCTAATTAGCATATTGTGAGAATATTACAAACGTCTGACAAAAGTGAAAAATGTAAATTTCCAATTTCAACCAAACATGCTAGAAATGCTCCAATTGAGCTAATTAGCTTATTGTGAGAATATTACAAACGTCTGACAACACTGAAAAATGTAATTTTCCAAATTCAACCAAACATGCTAGAAATGCTCCAATTGAGCTAATTAGCTTATTGTGAGAATATTACAAACGTCTGACAAAACTGAAAAATGTAAATTTCCAATTTCAACCAAACATGCTAGAAATGCTCCAATTGAGCTAATTAGCTTATTGTGAGAATATTGCAATTGTCTGACAAAAGTGAAAAATGTAAATTTCCAATTTCAACCAAACATGCTAGAAATGCTCCAATTGAGCTAATTAGCTTATTGTGAGAATATTGCAATTGTCTGACAAAAGTGAAAAATGTAAATTTCCAATTTCAACCAAACATGCTAGAAATGCTCCAATTGAGCTAATTAGCTTATTGTGAGAATATTGCAAATGTCTGACAAAAGTGAAAAATGTAAATTTCCAATTTCAACCAAACATGCTAGAAATGCTCCAATTGAGCTAATTAGCTTATTGAGAGAATATTGCAATTGTCTGACAAAAGTGAAAAATGTAAATTTCTAATTTCAACCAAACATGCTAGAAATGCTCCAATTGAGCTAATTAACTTATTGTGAGAATATTACAAACGTCTGACAAAACTGAAAAATGTAAATTTCCAATTTCAACCAAACATGCTAGAAATGCTCCAATTGAGCTAATTAGCTTATTGTGAGAATATTGCAAATGTCTGACAAAAGTGAAAAATGTAAATTTCCAATTTCAACCAAACATGCTAGAAATGCTCCAATTGAGCTAATTAGCTTATTGAGAGAATATTGCAATTGTCTGACAAAAGTGAAAAATGTAAATTTCCAATTTCAACCAAACATGCTAGAAATGCTCAAATTGAGCTAATTAACTTATTGTGAGAATATTACAAACGTCTGACAAAACTGAAAAATGTAAATTTACAATTTCAACCAAACATGCTAGAAATGCTCCAATTGAGCTAATTAGCTTATTGTGAGAATATTACAAACGTCTGACAAAACTGAAAAATGTAAATTTCCAATTTCAACCAAACATGCTAAAAATGCTCCAATTGAGCTATTTAGCTTATTGTGAGAATATTACAAACGTCTGACAACACTGAAAAATGTAAATTTCCAATTTCAACCAAACATGCTAGAAATGCTCCAATTGAGCTAATTAGCTTATTGTGAGAATATTGCAGTTGTCTGACAAAAGTGAAAAATGTAAATTTCCAATTTCAACCAAACATGCTAGAAATGCTCCAATTGAGCTAATTAGCTTATTGAGAGAATATTGCAATTGTCTGACAAAAGTGAAAAATGTAAATTTCCAATTTCAACCAAACAAGCTGGAAATGCTCCAATTGAGCTAATTAGCTTATTGTGAGAATATTGCAATTGTCTGACAAAAGTGAAAAATGTAAATTTCCAATTTCAACCGAACATGCTAGAAATGCTCCAATTGAGCTAATTAGCTTATTGTGAGAATATTAAAAACGTCTGACAACACTGAAAAATGTAAATTTCCAATTTCAACCAAACATGCTAGAAATGCTCCAATTGAGCTAATTAGCTTATTGTGAGAATATTGCAGTTGTCTGACAAAAGTGAAAAATGTAAATTTCCAATTTCAACCAAACATGCTAGAAATGCTCCAATTGAGCTAATTAGCTCATTGAGAGAATATTGCAATTGTCTGACAAAAGTGAAAAATGTAAATTTCCAATTTCAACCAAACATGCTAGAAATGCTCCAATTGAGCTAATTAGCTTATTGTGAGAATATTACAAACGTCTGACAAAACTGAAAAATGTAAATTTCCAATTTCAACCAAACATGCTAGAAATGCTCCAATTGAGCTAATTAGCTTATTGAGAGAATATTGCAATTGTCTGACAAAAGTGAAAAATGTAAATTTCCAATTTCAACCAAACATGCTAGAAATGCTCCAATTGAGCTAATTAGCTTATTGTGAGAATATTACAAACGTCTGACAACACTGAAAAATGTAAATTTCCAATTTCAACCAAACATGCTAGAAATGCTCCAATTGAGCTAATTAGCTTATTGTGAGAATATTACAAACGTCTGACAAAACTGGAAAATGTAATTTTCCAATTTTAACCAAACATGCTAGAAATGCTCCAATTGAGCTAATTAGCTTATTGTGAGAATATTGCAATTGTCTGACAAAAGTGAAAAATGTAAATTTCCAATTTCAACCGAACATGCTAGAAATGCTCCAATTGAGCTAATTAGCTTATTGTGAGAATATTACAAACGTCTGACAACACTGAAAAATGTAAATTTCCAATTTCAACCAAACATGCTAGAAATGCTCCAATTGAGCTAATTAGCTTATTGTGAGAATATTGCAATTGTCTGACAAAAGTGAAAAATGTAAATTTGCAATTTCAACCAAACATGCTAGAAATGCTCCAATTGAGCTAATTAGCTTATTGTTAGGATATTGCAATTGTCTGACAAAAGTGAAAAATTTAAATTTACAATTTCAACCAAACATGCTAGAAATGCTCCAATTGAGCTAATTAGCATATTGTGAAAATATTGCAATTGTCTGACAAAAGTGAAAAATGTAAATTTCCAAATTCAACCAAACATGCTAGAAATGCTCCAATTGAGCTAATTAGCTTATTGTGAGAATATTACAAACGTCTGACAAAACTGAAAAATGTAAATTTCCAATTTCAACCAAACATGCTAGAAATGCTCTAATTGAGCTAATTAGCTTATTGTGACAATATTACAAACGTCTGACAAAACTGAAAAATGTAAATTTCCAATTTCAACCAAACATGCTAGAAATGCTCCAATTGAGCTAATTAGCATATTGTGAGAATATTACAACTGTCTGACAAAAGTGAAAAATGTAAATTTCCAATTTCAACCAAACATGCTAGAAATGCTCCAATTGAGCTAATTAGCTTATTGTGAGAATATTACAAACGTCTGACAACACTGAAAAATGTAAATTTCCAATTTCAACCAAACATGCTAGAAATGCTCCAATTGAGCTAATTAGCTTATTGTGAGAATATTACAAACGTCTGACAAAAGTGAAAAATGTAAATTTCCAATTTCAACCAAACATGCTAGAAATGCTCCAATTGAGCTAATTAGCTTATTGTGAGAGTATTGCAATTGTCTGACAAAAGTGAAAAATGTAAATTTCCAATTTCAACCAAACATGCTAGAAATGCTCCAATTGAGCTAATTAGCTTATTGTGAGAATATTGCAATTGTCTGACAAAAGTGAAAAATGTAAATTTCCAATTTCAACCAAACATGCTAGAAATGCTCCAATTGAGCTAATTAGCTTATTGTGAGAATATTGCAATTGTCTGACAAAAGTGAAAAATGTAAATTTCCAATTTCAACCAAACATGCTAGAAATGCTCCAATTGAGCTAATTAGCTTATTGAGAGAATATTGCAATTGTCTGACAAAAGTGAAAAATGTAAATTTCCAATTTCAACCAAACATGCTAGAAATGCTCCAATTGAGCTAATTAGCTTATTGTGAGAATATTACAAACGTCTGACAAAACTGAAAAATGTAAATTTCCAATTTCAACCAAACATGCTAGAAATGCTCCAATTGAGCTAATTAGCTTATTGTGAGAATATTACAAACGTCTGACAAAACTGAAAAATGTAAATTTCCAATTTCAACCAAACATGCTAGAAATGCTCCAATTGAGCTAATTAGCTTATTGTGAGAATATTACAAACGTCTGACAACACTGAAAAATGTAAATTTCCAATTTCAACCAAACATGCTAGAAATGCTCCAATTGAGCTAATTAGCTTATTGAGAGAATATTGCAATTGTCTGACAAAAGTGAAAAATGTAAATTTCCAATTTCAACCAAACATGCTGGAAATGCTCCAATTGAGCTAATTAGCTTATTGTGAGAATATTGCAATTGTCTGACAAAAGTGAAAAATGTAAATTTCCAATTTCAACCGAACATGCTAGAAATGCTCCAATTGAGCTAATTAGCTTATTGTGAGAATATTAAAAACGTCTGACAACACTGAAAAATGTAAATTTCCAATTTCAACCAAACATGCTAGAAATGCTCCAATTGAGCTAATTAGCTTATTGTGAGAATATTGCAGTTGTCTGACAAAAGTGAAAAATGTAAATTTCCAATTTCAACCAAACATGCTAGAAATGCTCCAATTGAGCTAATTAGCTCATTGAGAGAATATTGCAATTGTCTGACAAAAGTGAAAAATGTAAATTTCCAATTTCAACCAAACATGCTGGAAATGCTCCAATTGAGCTAATTAGCTTATTGTGAGAATATTGCAATTGTCTGACAAAAGTAAAAAATGTAAATTTCCAATTTCAACCAAACATGCTAGAAATGCTCCAATTGAGCTAATTAGCTTATTGTGAGAATATTACAAACGTCTGACAAAACTGAAAAATGTAAATTTTCAATTTCAACCAAACATGCTAGAAATGCTCCAATTGAGCTAATTAGCTTATTGAGAGAATATTGCAATTGTCTGACAAAAGTGAAAAATGTAAATTTCCAATTTCAACCAAACATGCTAGAAATGCTCCAATTGAGCTAATTAGCTTATTGTGAGAATATTACAAACGTCTGACAACACTGAAAAATGTATATTTCCAATTTCAACCAAACATGCTAGAAATGCTCCAATTGAGCTAATTAGCTTATTGTGAGAATATTACAAACGTCTGACAAAACTGGAAAATGTAATTTTCCAATTTCAACCAAACATGCTAGAAATGCTCCAATTGAGCTAATTAGCTTATTGTGAGAATATTGCAATTGTCTGACAAAAGTGAAAAATGTAAATTTCCAATTTCAACCGAACATGCTAGAAATGCTCCAATTGAGCTAATTAGCTTATTGTGAGAATATTACAAACGTCTGACAACACTGAAAAATGTAAATTTCCAATTTCAACCAAACATGCTAGAAATGCTCCAATTGAGCTAATTAGCTTATTGTGAGAATATTGCAATTGTCTGACAAAAGTGAAAAATGTAAATTTGCAATTTCAACCAAACATGCTAGAAATGCTCCAATTGAGCTAATTAGCTTATTGTTAGGATATTGCAATTGTCTGACAAAAGTGAAAAATTTAAATTTACAATTTCAACCAAACATGCTAGAAATGCTCCAATTGAGCTAATTAGCATATTGTGAAAATATTGCAATTGTCTGACAAAAGTGAAAAATGTAAATTTCCAAATTCAACCAAACATGCTAGAAATGCTCCAATTGAGCTAATTAGCTTATTGTGAGAATATTACAAACGTCTGACAAAACTGAAAAATGTAAATTTCCAATTTCAACCAAACATGCTAGAAATGCTCTAATTGAGCTAATTAGCTTATTGTGACAATATTACAAACGTCTGACAAAACTGAAAAATGTAAATTTCCAATTTCAACCAAACATGCTAGAAATGCTCCAATTGAGCTAATTAGCATATTGTGAGAATATTACAACTGTCTGACAAAAGTGAAAAATGTAAATTTCCAATTTCAACCAAACATGCTAGAAATGCTCCAATTGAGCTAATTAGCTTATTGTGAGAATATTACAAACGTCTGACAACACTGAAAAATGTAAATTTCCAATTTCAACCAAACATGCTAGAAATGCTCCAATTGAGCTAATTAGCTTATTGTGAGAATATTACAAACGTCTGACAAAACTGAAAAATGTAAATTTCCAATTTCAACCAAACATGCTAGAAATGCTCCAATTGAGCTAATTAGCTTATTGTGAGAATATTGCAATTGTCTGACAAAAGTGAAAAATGTAAATTTCCAATTTCAACCAAACATGCTAGAAATGCTCCAATTGAGCTAATTAGCTTATTGTGAGAATATTGCAATTGTCTGACAAAAGTGAAAAATGTAAATTTCCAATTTCAACCAAACATGCTAGAAATGCTCCAATTGAGCTAATTAGCTTATTGTGAGAATATTGCAATTGTCTGACAAAAGTGAAAAATGTAAATTTCCAATTTCAACCAAACATGCTAGAAATGCTCCAATTGAGCTAATTAGCTTATTGTGAGAATATTACAAACGTCTGACAAAACTGAAAAATGTAAATTTCCAATTTCAACCAAACATGCTAGAAATGCTCCAATTGAGCTAATTAGCTTATTGTGAGAATATTGCAATTGTCTGACAAAAGTGAAAAATGTAAATTTCCAATTTCAACCAAACATGCTAGAAATGCTCAAATTGAGCTAATTAGCTTATTGAGAGAATATTGCAATTGTCTGACAAAAGTGAAAAATTTAAATTTACAATTTCAACCAAACATGCTAGAAATGCTCCAATTGAGCTAATTAGCATATTGTGAAAATATTGCAATTGTCTGACAAAAGTGAAAAATGTAAATTTCCAAATTCAACCAAACATGCTAGAAATGCTCCAATTGAGCTAATTAGCTTATTGTGAGAATATTACAAACGTCTGACAAAACTGAAAAATGTAAATTTCCAATTTCAACCAAACATGCTAGAAATGCTCTAATTGAGCTAATTAGCTTATTGTGAGAATATTGCAATTGTCTGACAAAAGTGAAAAATGTAAATTTCCAATTTCAACCAAACATGCTAGAAATGCTCCAATTGAGCTAATTAGCTTATTGTGAGAATATTGCAATTGTCTGACAAAAGTGAAAAATGTAAATTTCCAATTTCAACCAAACATGCTAGAAATGCTCCAATTGAGCTAATTAGCTCATTGAGAGAATATTGCAATTGTCTGACAAAAGTGAAAAATGTAAATTTCCAATTTCAACCAAACATGCTAGAAATGCTCCAATTGAGCTAATTAGCTTATTGTGAGAATATTACAAACGTCTGACAAAACTGAAAAATGTAAATTTCCAATTTCAACCAAACATGCTAGAAATGCTCCAATTGAGCTAATTAGCTTATTGAGAGAATATTGCAATTGTCTGACAAAAGTGAAAAATGTAAATTTCCAATTTCAACCAAACATGCTAGAAATGCTCCAATTGAGCTAATTAGCTTATTGTGAGAATATTGCAATTGTCTGACAAAAGTGAAAAATGTAAATTTCCAAATTCAACCAAACATGCTAGAAATGCTCCAATTGAGCTAATTAGCTTATTGTGAGAATATTACAAACGTCTGACAAAACTGAAAAATGTAAATTTCCAATTTCAACCAAACATGCTAGAAATGCTCTAATTGAGCTAATTAGCTTATTGTGAGAATATTGCAATTGTCTGACAAAAGTGAAAAATGTAAATTTCCAATTTCAACCAAACATGCTAGAAATGCTCCAATTGAGCTAATTAGCTTATTGTGAGAATATTGCAATTGTCTGACAAAAGTGAAAAATGTAAATTTCCAATTTCAACCAAACATGCTAGAAATGCTCCAATTGAGCTAATTAGCTTATTGTGAGAATATTGCAATTGTCTGACAAAAGTGAAAAATGTAAATTTCCAATTTCAACCAAACATGCTAGAAATGCTCCAATTGAGCTAATTAGCTCATTGAGAGAATATTGCAATTGTCTGACAAAAGTGAAAAATGTAAATTTCCAATTTCAACCAAACATGCTAGAAATGCTCCAATTGAGCTAATTAGCTTATTGTGAGAATATTACAAACTTCTGACAAAACTGAAAAATGTAAATTTCCAATTTCAACCAAACATGCTAGAAATGCTCCAATTGAGCTAATTAGCTTATTGAGAGAATATTGCAATTGTCTGACAAAAGTGAAAAATGTAAATTTCCAATTTCAACCAAACATGCTAGAAATGCTCCAATTGAGCTAATTAGCTTATTGTGAGAATATTACAAACGTCTGACAACACTGAAAAATGTAAATTTCCAATTTCAACCAAACATGCTAGAAATGCTCCAATTGAGCTAATTAGCTTATTGTGAGAATATTACAAACGTCTGACAAAACTGGAAAATGTAATTTTCCAATTTTAACCAAACATGCTAGAAATGCTCCAATTGAGCTAATTAGCTTATTGTGAGAATATTGCAATTGTCTGACAAAAGTGAAAAATGTAAATTTCCAATTTCAACCGAACATGCTAGAAATGCTCCAATTGAACTAATTAGCTTATTGTGAGAATATTACAAACGTCTGACAACACTGAAAAATGTAAATTTCCAATTTCAACCAAACATGCTAGAAATGCTCCAATTGAGCTAATTAGCTTATTGTGAGAATATTGCAAATGTCTGACAAAAGTGAAAAATGTAAATTTGCAATTTCAACCAAACATGCTAGAAATGCTCCAATTGAGCTAATTAGCTTATTGTTAGGATATTGCAATTGTCTGACAAAAGTGAAAAATTTAAATTTACAATTTCAACCAAACATGCTAGAAATGCTCCAATTGAGCTAATTAGCATATTGTGAAAATATTGCAATTGTCTGACAAAAGTGAAAAATGTAAATTTCCAAATTCAACCAAACATGCTAGAAATGCTCCAATTGAGCTAATTAGCTTATTGTGAGAATATTACAAACGTCTGACAAAACTGAAAAATGTAAATTTCCAATTTCAACCAAACATGCTAGAAATGCTCTAATTGAGCTAATTAGCTTATTGTGAGAATATTACAAACGTCTGACAAAAGTGAAAAATGTAAATTTCCAATTTCAACCAAACATGCTAGAAATGCTCCAATTGAGCTAATTAGCTTATTGTGAGAGTATTGCAATTGTCTGACAAAAGTGAAAAATGTAAATTTCCAATTTCAACCAAACATGCTAGAAATGCTCCAATTGAGCTAATTAGCTTATTGTGAGAATATTGCAATTGTCTGACAAAAGTGAAAAATGTAAATTTCCAATTTCAACCAAACATGCTAGAAATGCTCCAATTGAGCTAATTAGCTTATTGTGAGAATATTGCAATTGTCTGACAAAAGTGAAAAATGTAAATTTCCAATTTCAACCAAACATGCTAGAAATGCTCCAATTGAGCTAATTAGCTTATTGAGAGAATATTGCAATTGTCTGACAAAAGTGAAAAATGTAAATTTCCAATTTCAACCAAACATGCTAGAAATGCTCCAATTGAGCTAATTAGCTTATTGTGAGAATATTACAAACGTCTGACAAAACTGAAAAATGTAAAGTTCCAATTTCAACCAAACATGCTAGAAATGCTCCAATTGAGCTAATTAGCTTATTGTGAGAATATTACAAACGTCTGACAAAACTGAAAAATGTAAATTTCCAATTTCAACCAAACATGCTAGAAATGCTCCAATTGAGCTAATTAGCTTATTGTGAGAATATTACAAACGTCTGACAACACTGAAAAATGTAAATTTCCAATTTCAACCAAACATGCTAGAAATGCTCCAATTGAGCTAATTAGCTTATTGAGAGAATATTGCAATTGTCTGACAAAAGTGAAAAATGTAAATTTCCAATTTCAACCAAACATGCTGGAAATGCTCCAATTGAGCTAATTAGCATATTGTGAGAATATTGCAATTGTCTGACAAAAGTGAAAAATGTAAATTTCCAATTTCAACCGAACATGCTAGAAATGCTCCAATTGAGCTAATTAGCTTATTGTGAGAATATTAAAAACGTCTGACAACACTGAAAAATGTAAATTTCCAATTTCAACCAAACATGCTAGAAATGCTCCAATTGAGCTAATTAGCTTATTGTGAGAATATTGCAGTTGTCTGACAAAAGTGAAAAATGTAAATTTCCAATTTCAACCAAACATGCTAGAAATGCTCCAATTGAGCTAATTAGCTCATTGAGAGAATATTGCAATTGTCTGACAAAAGTGAAAAATGTAAATTTCCAATTTCAACCAAACATGCTGGAAATGCTCCAATTGAGCTAATTAGCTTATTGTGAGAATATTGCAATTGTCTGACAAAAGTGAAAAATGTAAATTTCCAATTTCAACCAAACATGCTAGAAATGCTCCAATTGAGCTAATTAGCTTATTGTGAGAATATTACAAACGTCTGACAAAACTGAAAAATGTAAATTTCCAATTTCAACCAAACATGCTAGAAATGCTCCAATTGAGCTAATTAGCTTATTGAGAGAATATTGCAATTGTCTGACAAAAGTGAAAAATGTAAATTTCCAATTTCAACCAAACATGCTAGAAATGCTCCAATTGAGCTAATTAGCTTATTGTGAGAATATTACAAACGTCTGACAACACTGAAAAATGTATATTTCCAATTTCAACCAAACATGCTAGAAATGCTCCAATTGAGCTAATTAGCTTATTGTGAGAATATTACAAACGTCTGACAAAACTGGAAAATGTAATTTTCCAATTTTAACCAAACATGCTAGAAATGCTCCAATTGAGCTAATTAGCTTATTGTGAGAATATTGCAATTGTCTGACAAAAGTGAAAAATGTAAATTTCCAATTTCAACCGAACATGCTAGAAATGCTCCAATTGAGCTAATTAGCTTATTGTGAGAATATTACAAACGTCTGACAACACTGAAAAATGTAAATTTCCAATTTCAACCAAACATGCTAGAAATGCTCCAATTGAGCTAATTAGCTTATTGTGAGAATATTGCAATTGTCTGACAAAAGTGAAAAATGTAAATTTGCAATTTCAACCAAACATGCTAGAAATGCTCCAATTGAGCTAATTAGCTTATTGTTAGGATATTGCAATTGTCTGACAAAAGTGAAAAATTTAAATTTACAATTTCAACCAAACATGCTAGAAATGCTCCAATTGAGCTAATTAGCATATTGTGAAAATATTGCAATTGTCTGACAAAAGTGAAAAATGTAAATTTCCAAATTCAACCAAACATGCTAGAAATGCTCCAATTGAGCTAATTAGCTTATTGTGAGAATATTACAAACGTCTGACAAAACTGAAAAATGTAAATTTCCAATTTCAACCAAACATGCTAGAAATGCTCTAATTGAGCTAATTAGCTTATTGTGACAATATTACAAACGTCTGACAAAACTGAAAAATGTAAATTTCCAATTTCAACCAAACATGCTAGAAATGCTCCAATTGAGCTAATTAGCATATTGTGAGAATATTACAACTGTCTGACAAAAGTGAAAAATGTAAATTTCCAATTTCAACCAAACATGCTAGAAATGCTCCAATTGAGCTAATTAGCTTATTGTGAGAATATTACAAACGTCTGACAACACTGAAAAATTTAAATTTCCAATTTCAACCAAACATGCTAGAAATGCTCCAATTGAGCTAATTAGCTTATTGTGAGAATATTACAAACGTCTGACAAAACTGAAAAATGTAAATTTCCAATTTCAACCAAACATGCTAGAAATGCTCTAATTGAGCTAATTAGCTTATTGTGACAATATTACAAACGTCTGACAAAACTGAAAAATGTAAATTTCCAATTTCAACCAAACATGCTAGAAATGCTCCAATTGAGCTAATTAGCATATTGTGAGAATATTACAACTGTCTGACAAAAGTGAAAAATGTAAATTTCCAATTTCAACCAAACATGCTAGAAATGCTCCAATTGAGCTAATTAGCTTATTGTGAGAATATTACAAACGTCTGACAACACTGAAAAATGTAAATTTCCAATTTCAACCAAACATGCTAGAAATGCTCCAATTGAGCTAATTAGCTTATTGTGAGAATATTACAAACGTCTGACAAAAGTGAAAAATGTAAATTTCCAATTTCAACCAAACATGCTAGAAATGCTCCAATTGAGCTAATTAGCATATTGTGAGAATATTGCAATTGTCTGACAAAAGTGAAAAATGTAAATTTCCAATTTCAACCAAACATGCTAGAAATGCTCCAATTGAGCTAATTAGCTTATTGTGAGAATATTGCAATTGTCTGACAAAAGTGAAAAATGTAAATTTCCAATTTCAACCAAACATGCTAGAAATGCTCCAATTGAGCTAATTAGCTTATTGAGAGAATATTGCAATTGTCTGACAAAAGTGAAAAATGTAAATTTCCAATTTCAACCAAACATGCTAGAAATGCTCCAATTGAGCTAATTAGCTTATTGTGAGAATATTACAAACGTCTGACAAAACTGAAAAATGTAAATTTCCAATTTCAACCAAACATGCTAGAAATGCTCCAATTGAGCTAATTAGCTTATTGTGAGAATATTACAAACGTCTGACAAAACTGAAAAATGTAAATTTCCAATTTCAACCAAACATGCTAGAAATGCTCCAATTGAGCTAATTAGCTTATTGTGAGAATATTACAAACGTCTGACAACACTGAAAAATGTAAATTTCCAATTTCAACCAAACATGCTAGAAATGCTCCAATTGAGCTAATTAGCTTATTGAGAGAATATTGCAATTGTCTGACAAAAGTGAAAAATGTAAATTTCCAATTTCAACCAAACATGCTGGAAATGCTCCAATTGAGCTAATTAGCTTATTGTGAGAATATTGCAATTGTCTGACAAAAGTGAAAAATGTAAATTTCCAATTTCAACCGAACATGCTAGAAATGCTCCAATTGAGCTAATTAGCTTATTGTGAGAATATTAAAAACGTCTGACAACACTGAAAAATGTAAATTTCCAATTTCAACCAAACATGCTAGAAATGCTCCAATTGAGCTAATTAGCTTATTGTGAGAATATTGCAGTTGTCTGACAAAAGTGAAAAATGTAAATTTCCAATTTCAACCAAACATGCTAGAAATGCTCCAATTGAGCTAATTAGCTCATTGAGAGAATATTGCAATTGTCTGACAAAAGTGAAAAATGTAAATTTCCAATTTCAACCAAACATGCTAGAAATGCTCCAATTGAGCTAATTAGCTTATTGAGAGAATATTGCAATTGTCTGACAAAAGTGAAAAATGTAAATTTCCAATTTCAACCAAACATGCTAGAAATGCTCCAATTGAGCTAATTAGCTTATTGTGAGAATATTACAAACGTCTGACAACACTGAAAAATGTATATTTCCAATTTCAACCAAACATGCTAGAAATGCTCCAATTGAGCTAATTAGCTTATTGTGAGAATATTACAAACGTCTGACAAAACTGGAAAATGTAATTTTCCAATTTTAACCAAACATGCTAGAAATGCTCCAATTGAGCTAATTAGCTTATTGTGAGAATATTGCAATTGTCTGACAAAAGTGAAAAATGTAAATTTCCAATTTCAACCGAACATGCTAGAAATGCTCCAATTGAGCTAATTAGCTTATTGTGAGAATATTACAAACGTCTGACAACACTGAAAAATGTAAATTTCCAATTTCAACCAAACATGCTAGAAATGCTCCAATTGAGCTAATTAGCTTATTGTGAGAATATTGCAATTGTCTGACAAAAGTGAAAAATGTAAATTTGCAATTTCAACCAAACATGCTAGAAATGCTCCAATTGAGCTAATTAGCTTATTGTTAGGATATTGCAATTGTCTGACAAAAGTGAAAAATTTAAATTTACAATTTCAACCAAACATGCTAGAAATGCTCCAATTGAGCTAATTAGCATATTGTGAAAATATTGCAATTGTCTGACAAAAGTGAAAAATGTAAATTTCCAAATTCAACCAAACATGCTAGAAATGCTCCAATTGAGCTAATTAGCTTATTGTGAGAATATTACAAACGTCTGACAAAACTGAAAAATGTAAATTTCCAATTTCAACCAAACATGCTAGAAATGCTCCAATTGAGCTAATTAGCTTATTGTGACAATATTACAAACGTCTGACAAAACTGAAAAATGTAAATTTCCAATTTCAACCAAACATGCTAGAAATGCTCCAATTGAGCTAATTAGCATATTGTGAGAATATTACAACTGTCTGACAAAAGTGAAAAATGTAAATTTCCAATTTCAACCAAACATGCTAGAAATGCTCCAATTGAGCTAATTAGCTTATTGTGAGAATATTACAAACGTCTGACAACACTGAAAAATTTAAATTTCCAATTTCAACCAAACATGCTAGAAATGCTCCAATTGAGCTAATTAGCTTATTGTGAGAATATTACAAACGTCTGACAAAACTGAAAAATGTAAATTTCCAATTTCAACCAAACATGCTAGAAATGCTCCAATTGAGCTAATTAGCTTATTGTGAGAATATTGCAATTGTCTGACAAAAGTGAAAAATGTAAATTTCCAATTTCAACCAAACATGCTAGAAATGCTCCAATTGAGCTAATTAGCTTATTGTGAGAATATTGCAATTGTCTGACAAAAGTGAAAAATGTAAATTTCCAATTTCAACCAAACATGCTAGAAATGCTCCAATTGAGCTAATTAGCTTATTGTGAGAATATTGCAATTGTCTGACAAAAGTGAAAAATGTAAATTTCCAATTTCAACCAAACATGCTAGAAATGCTCCAATTGAGCTAATTAGCTTATTGAGAGAATATTGCAATTGTCTGACAAAAGTGAAAAATGTAAATTTCCAATTTCAACCAAACATGCTAGAAATGCTCCAATTGAGCTAATTAGCTTATTGTGAGAATATTACAAACGTCTGACAAAACTGAAAAATGTAAATTTCCAATTTCAACCAAACATGCTAGAAATGCTCCAATTGAGCTAATTAGCTTATTGTGAGAATATTGCAATTGTCTGACAAAAGTGAAAAATGTAAATTTCCAATTTCAACCAAACATGCTAGAAATGCTCCAATTGAGCTAATTAGCTTATTGAGAGAATATTGCAATTGTCTGACAAAAGTGAAAAATTTAAATTTACAATTTCAACCAAACATGCTAGAAATGCTCCAATTGAGCTAATTAGCATATTGTGAAAATATTGCAATTGTCTGACAAAAGTGAAAAATGTAAATTTCCAAATTCAACCAAACATGCTAGAAATGCTCCAATTGAGCTAATTAGCTTATTGTGAGAATATTACAAACGTCTGACAAAACTGAAAAATGTAAATTTCCAATTTCAACCAAACATGCTAGAAATGCTCTAATTGAGCTAATTAGCTTATTGTGAGAATATTGCAATTGTCTGACAAAAGTGAAAAATGTAAATTTCCAATTTCAACCAAACATGCTAGAAATGCTCCAATTGAGCTAATTAGCTTATTGTGAGAATATTGCAATTGTCTGACAAAAGTGAAAAATGTAAATTTCCAATTTCAACCAAACATGCTAGAAATGCTCCAATTGAGCTAATTAGCTTATTGTGAGAATATTGCAATTGTCTGACAAAAGTGAAAAATGTAAATTTCCAATTTCAACCAAACATGCTAGAAATGCTCCAATTGAGCTAATTAGCTTATTGAGAGAATATTGCAATTGTCTGACAAAAGTGAAAAATGTAAATTTCCAATTTCAACCAAACATGCTAGAAATGCTCCAATTGAGCTAATTAGCTTATTGTGAGAATATTACAAACGTCTGACAAAACTGAAAAATGTAAATTTCCAATTTCAACCAAACATGCTAGAAATGCTCCAATTGAGCTAATTAGCTTATTGTGAGAATATTACAAACGTCTGACAACACTGAAAAATGTAAATTTCCAATTTCAACCAAACATGCTAGAAATGCTCCAATTGAGCTAATTAGCTTATTGAGAGAATATTGCAATTGTCTGACAAAAGTGAAAAATGTAAATTTCCAATTTCAACCAAACATGCTGGAAATGCTCCAATTGAGCTAATTAGCTTATTGTGAGAATATTGCAATTGTCTGACAAAAGTGAAAAATGTAAATTTCCAATTTCAACCGAACATGCTAGAAATGCTCCAATTGAGCTAATTAGCTTATTGTGAGAATATTAAAAACGTCTGACAACACTGAAAAATGTAAATTTCCAATTTCAACCAAACATGCTAGAAATGCTCCAATTGAGCTAATTAGCTTATTGTGAGAATATTGCAGTTGTCTGACAAAAGTGAAAAATGTAAATTTCCAATTTCAACCAAACATGCTAGAAATGCTCCAATTGAGCTAATTAGCTCATTGAGAGAATATTGCAATTGTCTGACAAAAGTGAAAAATGTAAATTTCCAATTTCAACCAAACATGCTGGAAATGCTCCAATTGAGCTAATTAGCTTATTGTGAGAATATTGCAATTGTCTGACAAAAGTGAAAAATGTAAATTTCCAATTTCAACCAAACATGCTAGAAATGCTCCAATTGAGCTAATTAGCTTATTGTGAGAATATTACAAACGTCTGACAAAACTGAAAAATGTAAATTTCCAATTTCAACCAAACATGCTAGAAATGCTCCAATTGAGCTAATTAGCTTATTGAGAGAATATTGCAATTGTCTGACAAACATGAAAAATGTAAATTTCCAATTTCAACCAAACATGCTAGAAATGCTCCAATTGAGCTAATTAGCTTATTGTGAGAATATTACAAACGTCTGACAACACTGAAAAATGTATATTTCCAATTTCAACCAAACATGCTAGAAATGCTCCAATTGAGCTAATTAGCTTATTGTGAGAATATTACAAACGTCTGACAAAACTGGAAAATGTAATTTTCCAATTTTAACCAAACATGCTAGAAATGCTCCAATTGAGCTAATTAGCTTATTGTGAGAATATTGCAATTGTCTGACAAAAGTGAAAAATGTAAATTTCCAATTTCAACCGAACATGCTAGAAATGCTCCAATTGAGCTAATTAGCTTATTGTGAGAATATTACAAACGTCTGACAACACTGAAAAATGTAAATTTCCAATTTCAACCAAACATGCTAGAAATGCTCCAATTGAGCTAATTAGCTTATTGTGAGAATATTACAAACGTCTGACAAAAGTGAAAAATGTAAATTTCCAATTTCAACCAAACATGCTAGAAATGCTCCAATTGAGCTAATTAGCTTATTGTGAGAGTATTGCAATTGTCTGACAAAAGTGAAAAATGTAAATTTCCAATTTCAACCAAACATGCTAGAAATGCTCCAATTGAGCTAATTAGCTTATTGTGAGAATATTGCAATTGTCTGACAAAAGTGAAAAATGTAAATTTCCAATTTCAACCAAACATGCTAGAAATGCTCCAATTGAGCTAATTAGCTTATTGTGAGAATATTGCAATTGTCTGACAAAAGTGAAAAATGTAAATTTCCAATTTCAACCAAACATGCTAGAAATGCTCCAATTGAGCTAATTAGCTTATTGAGAGAATATTGCAATTGTCTGACAAAAGTGAAAAATGTAAATTTCCAATTTCAACCAAACATGCTAGAAATGCTCCAATTGAGCTAATTAGCTTATTGTGAGAATATTACAAACGTCTGACAAAACTGAAAAATGTAAATTTCCAATTTCAACCAAACATGCTAGAAATGCTCCAATTGAGCTATTTAGCTTATTGTGAGAATATTACAAACGTCTGACAAAACTGAAAAATGTAAATTTCCAATTTCAACCAAACATGCTAGAAATGCTCCAATTGAGCTAATTAGCTTATTGTGAGAATATTACAAACGTCTGACAACACTGAAAAATGTAAATTTCCAATTTCAACCAAACATGCTAGAAATGCTCCAATTGAGCTAATTAGCTTATTGAGAGAATATTGCAATTGTCTGACAAAAGTGAAAAATGTAAATTTCCAATTTCAACCAAACATGCTGGAAATGCTCCAATTGAGCTAATTAGCTTATTGTGAGAATATTGCAATTGTCTGACAAAAGTGAAAAATGTAAATTTCCAATTTCAACCGAACATGCTAGAAATGCTCCAATTGAGCTAATTAGCTTATTGTGAAAATATTAAAAACGTCTGACAACACTGAAAAATGTAAATTTCCAATTTCAACCAAACATGCTAGAAATGCTCCAATTGAGCTAATTAGCTTATTGTGAGAATATTGCAGTTGTCTGACAAAAGTGAAAAATGTAAATTTCCAATTTGAACCAAACATGCTAGAAATGCTCCAATTGAGCTAATTAGCTCATTGAGAGAATATTGCAATTGTCTGACAACACTGAAAAATGTAAATTTCCAATTTCAACCAAACATGCTAGAAATGCTCCAATTGAGCTAATTAGCTTATTGTGAGAATATTGCAGTTGTCTGACAAAAGTGAAAAATGTAAATTTCCAATTTCAACCAAACATGCTAGAAATGCTCCAATTGAGCTAATTAGCTCATTGAGAGAATATTGCAATTGTCTGACAAAAGTGAAAAATGTAAATTTCCAATTTCAACCAAACATGCTGGAAATGCTCCAATTGAGCTAATTAGCTTATTGTGAGAATATTGCAATTGTCTGACAAAAGTGAAAAATGTAAATTTCCAATTTCAACCAAACATGCTAGAAATGCTCCAATTGAGCTAATTAGCTTATTGAGAGAATATTGCAATTGTCTGACAAAAGTGAAAAATGTAAATTTCCAATTTCAACCAAACATGCTAGAAATGCTCCAATTGAGCTAATTAGCTTATTGTGAGAATATTACAAACGTCTGACAACACTGAAAAATGTATATTTCCAATTTCAACCAAACATGCTAGAAATGCTCCAATTGAGCTAATTAGCTTATTGTGAGAATATTACAAACGTCTGACAAAACTGGAAAATGTAATTTTCCAATTTTAACCAAACATGCTAGAAATGCTCCAATTGAGCTAATTAGCTTATTGTGAGAATATTGCAATTGTCTGACAAAAGTGAAAAATGTAAATTTCCAATTTCAACCGAACATGCTAGAAATGCTCCAATTGAGCTAATTAGCTTATTGTGAGAATATTACAAACGTCTGACAACACTGAAAAATGTAAATTTCCAATTTCAACCAAACATGCTAGAAATGCTCCAATTGAGCTAATTAGCTTATTGTGAGAATATTGCAATTGTCTGACAAAAGTGAAAAATGTAAATTTGCAATTTCAACCAAACATGCTAGAAATGCTCCAATTGAGCTAATTAGCTTATTGTTAGGATATTGCAATTGTCTGACAAAAGTGAAAAATTTAAATTTACAATTTCAACCAAACATGCTAGAAATGCTCCAATTGAGCTAATTAGCATATTGTGAAAATATTGCAATTGTCTGACAAAAGTGAAAAATGTAAATTTCCAAATTCAACCAAACATGCTAGAAATGCTCCAATTGAGCTAATTAGCTTATTGTGAGAATATTACAAACGTCTGACAAAACTGAAAAATGTAAATTTCCAATTTCAACCAAACATGCTAGAAATGCTCTAATTGAGCTAATTAGCTTATTGTGACAATATTACAAACGTCTGACAAAACTGAAAAATGTAAATTTCCAATTTCAACCAAACATGCTAGAAATGCTCCAATTGAGCTAATTAGCATATTGTGAGAATATTACAACTGTCTGACAAAAGTGAAAAATGTAAATTTCCAATTTCAACCAAACATGCTAGAAATGCTCCAATTGAGCTAATTAGCTTATTGTGAGAATATTACAAACGTCTGACAACACTGAAAAATGTAAATTTCCAATTTCAACCAAACATGCTAGAAATGCTCCAATTGAGCTAATTAGCTTATTGTGAGAATATTACAAACGTCTGACAAAACTGAAAAATGTAAATTTCCAATTTCAACCAAACATGCTAGAAATGCTCCAATTGAGCTAATTAGCTTATTGTGAGAATATTGCAATTGTCTGACAAAAGTGAAAAATGTAAATTTCCAATTTCAACCAAACATGCTAGAAATGCTCCAATTGAGCTAATTAGCTTATTGTGAGAATATTGCAATTGTCTGACAAAAGTGAAAAATGTAAATTTCCAATTTCAACCAAACATGCTAGAAATGCTCCAATTGAGCTAATTAGCTTATTGTGAGAATATTGCAATTGTCTGACAAAAGTGAAAAATGTAAATTTCCAATTTCAACCAAACATGCTAGAAATGCTCCAATTGAGCTAATTAGCTTATTGAGAGAATATTGCAATTGTCTGACAAAAGTGAAAAATGTAAATTTCCAATTTCAACCAAACATGCTAGAAATGCTCCAATTGAGCTAATTAGCTTATTGTGAGAATATTACAAACGTCTGACAAAACTGAAAAATGTAAATTTCCAATTTCAACCAAACATGCTAGAAATGCTCCAATTGAGCTAATTAGCTTATTGTGAGAATATTGCAATTGTCTGACAAAAGTGAAAAATGTAAATTTCCAATTTCAACCAAACATGCTAGAAATGCTCCAATTGAGCTAATTAGCTTATTGAGAGAATATTGCAATTGTCTGACAAAAGTGAAAAATTTAAATTTACAATTTCAACCAAACATGCTAGAAATGCTCCAATTGAGCTAATTAGCATATTGTGAAAATATTGCAATTGTCTGACAAAAGTGAAAAATGTAAATTTCCAAATTCAACCAAACATGCTAGAAATGCTCCAATTGAGCTAATTAGCTTATTGTGAGAATATTACAAACGTCTGACAAAACTGAAAAATGTAAATTTCCAATTTCAACCAAACATGCTAGAAATGCTCTAATTGAGCTAATTAGCTTATTGTGAGAATATTGCAATTGTCTGACAAAAGTGAAAAATGTAAATTTCCAATTTCAACCAAACATGCTAGAAATGCTCCAATTGAGCTAATTAGCTTATTGTGAGAATATTGCAATTGTCTGACAAAAGTGAAAAATGTAAATTTCCAATTTCAACCAAACATGCTAGAAATGCTCCAATTGAGCTAATTAGCTTATTGTGAGAATATTGCAATTGTCTGACAAAAGTGAAAAATGTAAATTTCCAATTTCAACCAAACATGCTAGAAATGCTCCAATTGAGCTAATTAGCTTATTGAGAGAATATTGCAATTGTCTGACAAAAGTGAAAAATGTAAATTTCCAATTTCAACCAAACATGCTAGAAATGCTCCAATTGAGCTAATTAGCTTATTGTGAGAATATTACAAACGTCTGACAAAACTGAAAAATGTAAATTTCCAATTTCAACCAAACATGCTAGAAATGCTCCAATTGAGCTAATTAGCTTATTGTGAGAATATTACAAACGTCTGACAACACTGAAAAATGTAAATTTCCAATTTCAACCAAACATGCTAGAAATGCTCCAATTGAGCTAATTAGCTTATTGAGAGAATATTGCAATTGTCTGACAAAAGTGAAAAATGTAAATTTCCAATTTCAACCAAACATGCTGGAAATGCTCCAATTGAGCTAATTAGCTTATTGTGAGAATATTGCAATTGTCTGACAAAAGTGAAAAATGTAAATTTCCAATTTCAACCGAACATGCTAGAAATGCTCCAATTGAGCTAATTAGCTTATTGTGAGAATATTAAAAACGTCTGACAACACTGAAAAATGTAAATTTCCAATTTCAACCAAACATGCTAGAAATGCTCCAATTGAGCTAATTAGCTTATTGAGAGAATATTGCAATTGTCTGACAAAAGTGAAAAATGTAAATTTCCAATTTCAACCAAACATGCTAGAAATGCTCCAATTGAGCTAATTAGCTTATTGTGAGAATATTACAAACGTCTGACAAAACTGAAAAATGTAAATTTCCAATTTCAACCAAACATGCTAGAAATGCTCCAATTGAGCTAATTAGCTTATTGTGAGAATATTACAAACGTCTGACAACACTGAAAAATGTAAATTTCCAATTTCAACCAAACATGCTAGAAATGCTCCAATTGAGCTAATTAGCTTACTGAGAGAATATTGCAATTGTCTGACAAAAGTGAAAAATGTAAATTTCCAATTTCAACCAAACATGCTGGAAATGCTCCAATTGAGCTAATTAGCTTATTGTGAGAATATTGCAATTGTCTGACAAAAGTGAAAAATGTAAATTTCCAATTTCAACCGAACATGCTAGAAATGCTCCAATTGAGCTAATTAGCTTATTGTGAGAATATTAAAAACGTCTGACAACACTGAAAAATGTAAATTTCCAATTTCAACCAAACATGCTAGAAATGCTCCAATTGAGCTAATTAGCTTATTGTGAGAATATTGCAGTTGTCTGACAAAAGTGAAAAATGTAAATTTCCAATTTCAACCAAACATGCTAGAAATGCTCCAATTGAGCTAATTAGCTCATTGAGAGAATATTGCAATTGTCTGACAAAAGTGAAAAATGTAAATTTCCAATTTCAACCAAACATGCTGGAAATGCTCCAATTGAGCTAATTAGCTTATTGTGAGAATATTGCAATTGTCTGACAAAAGTGAAAAATGTAAATTTCCAATTTCAACCAAACATGCTAGAAATGCTCCAATTGAGCTAATTAGCTTATTGTGAGAATATTACAAACGTCTGACAAAACTGAAAAATGTAAATTTCCAATTTCAACCAAACATGCTAGAAATGCTCCAATTGAGCTAATTAGCTTATTGAGAGAATATTGCAATTGTCTGACAAACATGAAAAATGTTAATTTCCAATTTCAACCAAACATGCTAGAAATGCTCCAATTGAGCTAATTAGCTTATTGTGAGAATATTACAAACGTCTGACAAAACTGGAAAATGTAATTTTCCAATTTTAACCAAACATGCTAGAAATGCTCCAATTGAGCTAATTAGCATATTGTGACAATATTACAACTGTCTGACAAAAGTGAAAAATGTAAATTTCCAATTTCAACCAAACATGCTAGAAATGCTCCAATTGAGCTAATTAGCTTATTGTGAGAATATTACAAACGTCTGACAACACTGAAAAATGTAAATTTCCAATTTCAACCAAACATGCTAGAAATGCTCCAATTGAGCTAATTAGCTTATTGTGAGAATATTACAAACGTCTGACAAAACTGAAAAATGTAAATTTCCAATTTCAACCAAACATGCTAGAAATGCTCCAATTGAGCTAATTAGCTTATTGTGAGAATATTGCAATTGTCTGACAAAAGTGAAAAATGTAAATTTCCAATTTCAACCAAACATGCTAGAAATGCTCCAATTGAGCTAATTAGCTTATTGTGAGAATATTGCAATTGTCTGACAAAAGTGAAAAATGTAAATTTCCAATTTCAACCAAACATGCTAGAAATGCTCCAATTGAGCTAATTAGCTTATTGTGAGAATATTGCAATTGTCTGACAAAAGTGAAAAATGTAAATTTCCAATTTCAACCAAACATGCTAGAAATGCTCCAATTGAGCTAATTAGCTTATTGAGAGAATATTGCAATTGTCTGACAAAAGTGAAAAATGTAAATTTCCAATTTCAACCAAACATGCTAGAAATGCTCCAATTGAGCTAATTAGCTTATTGTGAGAATATTACAAACGTCTGACAAAACTGAAAAATGTAAATTTCCAATTTCAACCAAACATGCTAGAAATGCTCCAATTGAGCTAATTAGCTTATTGTGAGAATATTGCAATTGTCTGACAAAAGTGAAAAATGTAAATTTCCAATTTCAACCAAACATGCTAGAAATGCTCCAATTGAGCTAATTAGCTTATTGAGAGAATATTGCAATTGTCTGACAAAAGTGAAAAATTTAAATTTACAATTTCAACCAAACATGCTAGAAATGCTCCAATTGAGCTAATTAGCATATTGTGAAAATATTGCAATTGTCTGACAAAAGTGAAAAATGTAAATTTCCAAATTCAACCAAACATGCTAGAAATGCTCCAATTGAGCTAATTAGCTTATTGTGAGAATATTACAAACGTCTGACAAAACTGAAAAATGTAAATTTCCAATTTCAACCAAACATGCTAGAAATGCTCTAATTGAGCTAATTAGCTTATTGTGAGAATATTGCAATTGTCTGACAAAAGTGAAAAATGTAAATTTCCAATTTCAACCAAACATGCTAGAAATGCTCCAATTGAGCTAATTAGCTTATTGTGAGAATATTGCAATTGTCTGACAAAAGTGAAAAATGTAAATTTCCAATTTCAACCAAACATGCTAGAAATGCTCCAATTGAGCTAATTAGCTTATTGTGAGAATATTGCAATTGTCTGACAAAAGTGAAAAATGTAAATTTCCAATTTCAACCAAACATGCTAGAAATGCTCCAATTGAGCTAATTAGCTTATTGAGAGAATATTGCAATTGTCTGACAAAAGTGAAAAATGTAAATTTCCAATTTCAACCAAACATGCTAGAAATGCTCCAATTGAGCTAATTAGCTTATTGTGAGAATATTACAAACGTCTGACAAAACTGAAAAATGTAAATTTCCAATTTCAACCAAACATGCTAGAAATGCTCCAATTGAGCTAATTAGCTTATTGTGAGAATATTACAAACGTCTGACAACACTGAAAAATGTAAATTTCCAATTTCAACCAAACATGCTAGAAATGCTCCAATTGAGCTAATTAGCTTATTGAGAGAATATTGCAATTGTCTGACAAAAGTGAAAAATGTAAATTTCCAATTTCAACCAAACATGCTGGAAATGCTCCAATTGAGCTAATTAGCTTATTGTGAGAATATTGCAATTGTCTGACAAAAGTGAAAAATGTAAATTTCCAATTTCAACCGAACATGCTAGAAATGCTCCAATTGAGCTAATTAGCTTATTGTGAGAATATTAAAAACGTCTGACAACACTGAAAAATGTAAATTTCCAATTTCAACCAAACATGCTAGAAATGCTCCAATTGAGCTAATTAGCTTATTGAGAGAATATTGCAATTGTCTGACAAAAGTGAAAAATGTAAATTTCCAATTTCAACCAAACATGCTAGAAATGCTCCAATTGAGCTAATTAGCTTATTGTGAGAATATTACAAACGTCTGACAAAACTGAAAAATGTAAATTTCCAATTTCAACCAAACATGCTAGAAATGCTCCAATTGAGCTAATTAGCTTATTGTGAGAATATTACAAACGTCTGACAACACTGAAAAATGTAAATTTCCAATTTCAACCAAACATGCTAGAAATGCTCCAATTGAGCTAATTAGCTTACTGAGAGAATATTGCAATTGTCTGACAAAAGTGAAAAATGTAAATTTCCAATTTCAACCAAACATGCTGGAAATGCTCCAATTGAGCTAATTAGCTTATTGTGAGAATATTGCAATTGTCTGACAAAAGTGAAAAATGTAAATTTCCAATTTCAACCGAACATGCTAGAAATGCTCCAATTGAGCTAATTAGCTTATTGTGAGAATATTAAAAACGTCTGACAACACTGAAAAATGTAAATTTCCAATTTCAACCAAACATGCTAGAAATGCTCCAATTGAGCTAATTAGCTTATTGTGAGAATATTGCAGTTGTCTGACAAAAGTGAAAAATGTAAATTTCCAATTTCAACCAAACATGCTAGAAATGCTCCAATTGAGCTAATTAGCTCATTGAGAGAATATTGCAATTGTCTGACAAAAGTGAAAAATGTAAATTTCCAATTTCAACCAAACATGCTGGAAATGCTCCAATTGAGCTAATTAGCTTATTGTGAGAATATTGCAATTGTCTGACAAAAGTGAAAAATGTAAATTTCCAATTTCAACCAAACATGCTAGAAATGCTCCAATTGAGCTAATTAGCTTATTGTGAGAATATTACAAACGTCTGACAAAACTGAAAAATGTAAATTTCCAATTTCAACCAAACATGCTAGAAATGCTCCAATTGAGCTAATTAGCTTATTGAGAGAATATTGCAATTGTCTGACAAACATGAAAAATGTTAATTTCCAATTTCAACCAAACATGCTAGAAATGCTCCAATTGAGCTAATTAGCTTATTGTGAGAATATTACAAACGTCTGACAACACTGAAAAATGTATATTTCCAATTTCAACCAAACATGCTAGAAATGCTCCAATTGAGCTAATTAGCTTATTGTGAGAATATTACAAACGTCTGACAAAACTGGAAAATGTAATTTTCCAATTTTAACCAAACATGCTAGAAATGCTCCAATTGAGCTAATTAGCTTATTGTGAGAATATTGCAATTGTCTGACAAAAGTGAAAAATGTAAATTTCCAATTTCAACCGAACATGCTAGAAATGCTCCAATTGAGCTAATTAGCTTATTGTGAGAATATTACAAACGTCTGACAACACTGAAAAATGTAAATTTCCAATTTCAACCAAACATGCTAGAAATGCTCCAATTGAGCTAATTAGCTTATTGTGAGAATATTGCAATTGTCTGACAAAAGTGAAAAATGTAAATTTGCAATTTCAACCAAATATGCTAGAAATGCTCCAATTGAGCTAATTAGCTTATTGTTAGGATATTGCAATTGTCTGACAAAAGTGAAAAATGTAAATTTCCAATTTCAACCGAACATGCTAGAAATGCTCCAATTGAGCTAATTAGCTTATTGTGAGAATATTACAAACGTCTGACAACACTGAAAAATGTAAATTTCCAATTTCAACCAAACATGCTAGAAATGCTCCAATTGAGCTAATTAGCTTATTGTGAGAATATTGCAATTGTCTGACAAAAGTGAAAAATGTAAATTTGCAATTTCAACCAAACATGCTAGAAATGCTCCAATTGAGCTAATTAGCTTATTGTTAGGATATTGCAATTGTCTGACAAAAGTGAAAAATTTAAATTTACAATTTCAACCAAACATGCTAGAAATGCTCCAATTGAGCTAATTAGCATATTGTGAAAATATTGCAATTGTCTGACAAAAGTGAAAAATGTAAATTTCCAAATTCAACCAAACATGCTAGAAATGCTCCAATTGAGCTAATTAGCTTATTGTGAGAATATTACAAACGTCTGACAAAACTGAAAAATGTAAATTTCCAATTTCAACCAAACATGCTAGAAATGCTCTAATTGAGCTAATTAGCTTATTGTGACAATATTACAAACGTCTGACAAAACTGAAAAATGTAAATTTCCAATTTCAACCAAACATGCTAGAAATGCTCCAATTGAGCTAATTAGCTTATTGAGAGAATATTGCAATTGTCTGACAAAAGTGAAAAATGTAAATTTCCAATTTCAACCAAACATGCTAGAAATGCTCCAATTGAGCTAATTAGCTTATTGTGAGAATATTACAAACGTCTGACAACACTGAAAAATGTATATTTCCAATTTCAACCAAACATGCTAGAAATGCTCCAATTGAGCTAATTAGCTTATTGTGAGAATATTACAAACGTCTGACAAAACTGGAAAATGTAATTTTCCAATTTTAACCAAACATGCTAGAAATGCTCCAATTGAGCTAATTAGCTTATTGTGAGAATATTGCAATTGTCTGACAAAAGTGAAAAATGTAAATTTCCAATTTCAACCGAACATGCTAGAAATGCTCCAATTGAGCTAATTAGCTTATTGTGAGAATATTACAAACGTCTGACAACACTGAAAAATGTAAATTTCCAATTTCAACCAAACATGCTAGAAATGCTCCAATTGAGCTAATTAGCTTATTGTGAGAATATTGCAATTGTCTGACAAAAGTGAAAAATGTAAATTTGCAATTTCAACCAAACATGCTAGAAATGCTCCAATTGAGCTAATTAGCTTATTGTTAGGATATTGCAATTGTCTGACAAAAGTGAAAAATTTAAATTTCCAATTTCAACCAAACATGCTAGAAATGCTCCAATTGAGCTAATTAGCATATTGTGAAAATATTGCAATTGTCTGACAAAAGTGAAAAATGTAAATTTCCAAATTCAACCAAACATGCTAGAAATGCTCCAATTGAGCTAATTAGCTTATTGTGAGAATATTACAAACGTCTGACAAAACTGAAAAATGTAAATTTCCAATTTCAACCAAACATGCTAGAAATGCTCTAATTGAGCTAATTAGCTTATTGTGACAATATTACAAACGTCTGACAAAACTGAAAAATGTAAATTTCCAATTTCAACCAAACATGCTAGAAATGCTCCAATTGAGCTAATTAGCATATTGTGAGAATATTACAACTGTCTGACAAAAGTGAAAAATGTAAATTTCCAATTTCAACCAAACATGCTAGAAATGCTCCAATTGAGCTAATTAGCTTATTGTGAGAATATTACAAACGTCTGACAACACTGAAAAATGTAAATTTCCAATTTCAACCAAACATGCTAGAAATGCTCCAATTGAGCTAATTAGCTTATTGTGAGAATATTACAAACGTCTGACAAAACTGAAAAATGTAAATTTCCAATTTCAACCAAACATGCTAGAAATGCTCCAATTGAGCTAATTAGCTTATTGTGAGAATATTGCAATTGTCTGACAAAAGTGAAAAATGTAAATTTCCAATTTCAACCAAACATGCTAGAAATGCTCCAATTGAGCTAATTAGCTTATTGTGAGAATATTGCAATTGTCTGACAAAAGTGAAAAATGTAAATTTCCAATTTCAACCAAACATGCTAGAAATGCTCCAATTGAGCTAATTAGCTTATTGTGAGAATATTGCAATTGTCTGACAAAAGTGAAAAATGTAAATTTCCAATTTCAACCAAACATGCTAGAAATGCTCCAATTGAGCTAATTAGCTTATTGAGAGAATATTGCAATTGTCTGACAAAAGTGAAAAATGTAAATTTCCAATTTCAACCAAACATGCTAGAAATGCTCCAATTGAGCTAATTAGCTTATTGTGAGAATATTACAAACGTCTGACAAAACTGAAAAATGTAAATTTCCAATTTCAACCAAACATGCTAGAAATGCTCCAATTGAGCTAATTAGCTTATTGTGAGAATATTGCAATTGTCTGACAAAAGTGAAAAATGTAAATTTCCAATTTCAACCAAACATGCTAGAAATGCTCCAATTGAGCTAATTAGCTTATTGAGAGAATATTGCAATTGTCTGACAAAAGTGAAAAATTTAAATTTACAATTTCAACCAAACATGCTAGAAATGCTCCAATTGAGCTAATTAGCATATTGTGAAAATATTGCAATTGTCTGACAAAAGTGAAAAATGTAAATTTCCAAATTCAACCAAACATGCTAGAAATGCTCCAATTGAGCTAATTAGCTTATTGTGAGAATATTACAAACGTCTGACAAAACTGAAAAATGTAAATTTCCAATTTCAACCAAACATGCTAGAAATGCTCTAATTGAGCTAATTAGCTTATTGTGAGAATATTGCAATTGTCTGACAAAAGTGAAAAATGTAAATTTCCAATTTCAACCAAACATGCTAGAAATGCTCCAATTGAGCTAATTAGCTTATTGTGAGAATATTGCAATTGTCTGACAAAAGTGAAAAATGTAAATTTCCAATTTCAACCAAACATGCTAGAAATGCTCCAATTGAGCTAATTAGCTTATTGTGAGAATATTGCAATTGTCTGACAAAAGTGAAAAATGTAAATTTCCAATTTCAACCAAACATGCTAGAAATGCTCCAATTGAGCTAATTAGCTTATTGAGAGAATATTGCAATTGTCTGACAAAAGTGAAAAATGTAAATTTCCAATTTCAACCAAACATGCTAGAAATGCTCCAATTGAGCTAATTAGCTTATTGTGAGAATATTACAAACGTCTGACAAAACTGAAAAATGTAAATTTCCAATTTCAACCAAACATGCTAGAAATGCTCCAATTGAGCTAATTAGCTTATTGTGAGAATATTACAAACGTCTGACAACACTGAAAAATGTAAATTTCCAATTTCAACCAAACATGCTAGAAATGCTCCAATTGAGCTAATTAGCTTATTGAGAGAATATTGCAATTGTCTGACAAAAGTGAAAAATGTAAATTTCCAATTTCAACCAAACATGCTGGAAATGCTCCAATTGAGCTAATTAGCTTATTGTGAGAATATTGCAATTGTCTGACAAAAGTGAAAAATGTAAATTTCCAATTTCAACCGAACATGCTAGAAATGCTCCAATTGAGCTAATTAGCTTATTGTGAGAATATTAAAAACGTCTGACAACACTGAAAAATGTAAATTTCCAATTTCAACCAAACATGCTAGAAATGCTCCAATTGAGCTAATTAGCTTATTGAGAGAATATTGCAATTGTCTGACAAAAGTGAAAAATGTAAATTTCCAATTTCAACCAAACATGCTAGAAATGCTCCAATTGAGCTAATTAGCTTATTGTGAGAATATTACAAACGTCTGACAAAACTGAAAAATGTAAATTTCCAATTTCAACCAAACATGCTAGAAATGCTCCAATTGAGCTAATTAGCTTATTGTGAGAATATTACAAACGTCTGACAACACTGAAAAATGTAAATTTCCAATTTCAACCAAACATGCTAGAAATGCTCCAATTGAGCTAATTAGCTTACTGAGAGAATATTGCAATTGTCTGACAAAAGTGAAAAATGTAAATTTCCAATTTCAACCAAACATGCTGGAAATGCTCCAATTGAGCTAATTAGCTTATTGTGAGAATATTGCAATTGTCTGACAAAAGTGAAAAATGTAAATTTCCAATTTCAACCGAACATGCTAGAAATGCTCCAATTGAGCTAATTAGCTTATTGTGAGAATATTAAAAACGTCTGACAACACTGAAAAATGTAAATTTCCAATTTCAACCAAACATGCTAGAAATGCTCCAATTGAGCTAATTAGCTTATTGTGAGAATATTGCAGTTGTCTGACAAAAGTGAAAAATGTAAATTTCCAATTTCAACCAAACATGCTAGAAATGCTCCAATTGAGCTAATTAGCTCATTGAGAGAATATTGCAATTGTCTGACAAAAGTGAAAAATGTAAATTTCCAATTTCAACCAAACATGCTGGAAATGCTCCAATTGAGCTAATTAGCTTATTGTGAGAATATTGCAAATGTCTGACAAAAGTGAAAAATGTAAATTTCCAATTTCAACCAAACATGCTAGAAATGCTCCAATTGAGCTAATTAGCTTATTGTGAGAATATTACAAACGTCTGACAAAACTGAAAAATGTAAATTTCCAATTTCAACCAAACATGCTAGAAATGCTCCAATTGAGCTAATTAGCTTATTGAGAGAATATTGCAATTGTCTGACAAACATGAAAAATGTTAATTTCCAATTTCAACCAAACATGCTAGAAATGCTCCAATTGAGCTAATTAGCTTATTGTGAGAATATTACAAACGTCTGACAACACTGAAAAATGTATATTTCCAATTTCAACCAAACATGCTAGAAATGCTCCAATTGAGCTAATTAGCTTATTGTGAGAATATTACAAACGTCTGACAAAACTGGAAAATGTAATTTTCCAATTTTAACCAAACATGCTAGAAATGCTCCAATTGAGCTAATTAGCTTATTGTGAGAATATTGCAATTGTCTGACAAAAGTGAAAAATGTAAATTTCCAATTTCAACCGAACATGCTAGAAATGCTCCAATTGAGCTAATTAGCTTATTGTGAGAATATTACAAACGTCTGACAACACTGAAAAATGTAAATTTCCAATTTCAACCAAACATGCTAGAAATGCTCCAATTGAGCTAATTAGCTTATTGTGAGAATATTGCAATTGTCTGACAAAAGTGAAAAATGTAAATTTGCAATTTCAACCAAATATGCTAGAAATGCTCCAATTGAGCTAATTAGCTTATTGTTAGGATATTGCAATTGTCTGACAAAAGTGAAAAATTTAAATTTACAATTTCAACCAAACATGCTAGAAATGCTCCAATTGAGCTAATTAGCATATTGTGAAAATATTGCAATTGTCTGACAAAAGTGAAAAATGTAAATTTCCAATTTCAACCAAACATGCTAGAAATGCTCCAATTGAGCTAATTAGCATATTGTGAGAATATTACAACTGTCTGACAAAAGTGAAAAATGTAAATTTCCAATTTCAACCAAACATGCTAGAAATGCTCCAATTGAGCTAATTAGCTTATTGTGAGAATATTACAAACGTCTGACAACACTGAAAAATGTAAATTTCCAATTTCAACCAAACATGCTAGAAATGCTCCAATTGAGCTAATTAGCTTATTGTGAGAATATTACAAACGTCTGACAAAAGTGAAAAATGTAAATTTCCAATTTCAACCAAACATGCTAGAAATGCTCCAATTGAGCTAATTAGCTTATTGTGAGAATATTGCAATTGTCTGACAAAAGTGAAAAATGTAAATTTCCAATTTCAACCAAACATGCTAGAAATGCTCCAATTGAGCTAATTAGCTTATTGTGAGAATATTGCAATTGTCTGACAAAAGTGAAAAATGTAAATTTCCAATTTCAACCAAACATGCTAGAAATGCTCCAATTGAGCTAATTAGCTTATTGTGAGAATATTGCAATTGTCTGACAAAAGTGAAAAATGTAAATTTCCAATTTCAACCAAACATGCTAGAAATGCCCCAATTGAGCTAATTAGCTTATTGAGAGAATATTGCAATTGTCTGACAAAAGTGAAAAATGTAAATTTCCAATTTCAACCAAACATGCTAGAAATGCTCCAATTGAGCTAATTAGCTTATTGTGAGAATATTACAAACGTCTGACAAAACTGAAAAATGTAAATTTCCAATTTCAACCAAACATGCTAGAAATGCTCCAATTGAGCTAATTAGCTTATTGTGAGAATATTGCAATTGTCTGACAAAAGTGAAAAATGTAAATTTCCAATTTCAACCAAACATGCTAGAAATGCTCCAATTGAGCTAATTAGCTTATTGAGAGAATATTGCAATTGTCTGACAAAAGTGAAAAATTTAAATTTACAATTTCAACCAAACATGCTAGAAATGCTCCAATTGAGCTAATTAGCATATTGTGAAAATATTGCAATTGTCTGACAAAAGTGAAAAATGTAAATTTCCAAATTCAACCAAACATGCTAGAAATGCTCCAATTGAGCTAATTAGCTTATTGTGAGAATATTACAAACGTCTGACAAAACTGAAAAATGTAAATTTCCAATTTCAACCAAACATGCTAGAAATGCTCTAATTGAGCTAATTAGCTTATTGTGAGAATATTGCAATTGTCTGACAAAAGTGAAAAATGTAAATTTCCAATTTCAACCAAACATGCTAGAAATGCTCCAATTGAGCTAATTAGCTTATTGTGAGAATATTGCAATTGTCTGACAAAAGTGAAAAATGTAAATTTCCAATTTCAACCAAACATGCTAGAAATGCTCCAATTGAGCTAATTAGCTTATTGTGAGAATATTGCAATTGTCTGACAAAAGTGAAAAATGTAAATTTCCAATTTCAACCAAACATGCTAGAAATGCTCCAATTGAGCTAATTAGCTTATTGTGAGAATATTACAAACGTCTGACAAAACTGAAAAATGTAAATTTCCAATTTCAACCAAACATGCTAGAAATGCTCCAATTGAGCTAATTAGCTTATTGTGAGAATATTGCAATTGTCTGACAAAAGTGAAAAATGTAAATTTCCAATTTCAACCAAACATGCTAGAAATGCTCCAATTGAGCTAATTAGCTTATTGTGGGAATATTGCAATTGTCTGACAAAAGTGAAAAATGTAAATTTCCAATTTCAACCAAACATGCTAGAAATGCTCCAATTGAGCTAATTAGCTTATTGTGAGAATATTGCAATTGTCTGACAAAAGTGAAAAATGTAAATTTCCAATTTCAACCAAACATGCTAGAAATGCTCCAATTGAGCTAATTAGCTTATTGTGAGAATATTGCAATTGTCTGACAAAAGTGAAAAATGTAAATTTCTAATTTCAACCAAACATGCTAGAAATGCTCCAAATGCAGAAATAGGCTTACTGTAAGAAGTGTTCAAACGTCTGACAAAACTGAAAAATGTAAATTTCCAATTTCAACCAAACATGCTAGAAATGCTCCAATTGAGCTAATTAGCTTATTGAGAGAATATTGCAATTGTCTGACAAAAGTGAAAAATGCAAATTTCCAATTTCAACTAAGCATGCTAGAAATGCTCCAATTGAGCTAATTAGCTTATTGTGAGAATATTACAAACGTCTGACAAAACTGAAAAATGTAAATTTTCAATTTCAACCAAACATGCTAGAAATGCTCCAATTGAGCTAATTAGCTTATTGTGAGAATATTACAAACGTCCGACAAAACTGAAAAATGTAAATTTTCAATTTCAACCAAACATGCTAGAAATGCTCCAATTGAGCTAATTAGCTTATTGTGAGAATATTACAAACGTCTGACAAAACTGAAAAATGTAAATTTTCAATTTCAACCAAACATGCTAGAAATGCTCCAATTGAGCTAATTAGCTTATTGTGAGAATATTACAAACCTCTGACAAAACTGAAAAATGTAAATTTTCAATTTCAACCAAACATGCTAGAAATGCTCCAATTGAGCTAATTAGCTTATTGTGAGAATATTACAAACGTCTGACAAAACTGAAAAATGTAAATTTTCAATTTCAACCAAACATGCTAGAAATGCTCCAATTGAGCTAATTAGCTTATTGTGAGAATATTACAAACCTCTGACAAAACTGAGAAATGTAAATTTTCAATTTCAATCAAACATGCTAGAAATGCTCCAATTGAGCTAATTAGCTTATTGTGAGAATATTACAAACGTCCGACAAAAGTGAAAAATGTAAATTTCCAATTTCAACCAAACATGCTAGAAATGCTCAAATTGAGCTAATTAGCTTATTGTGAGAATATTACAAACGTCTGACAAAACTGAAAAATGTAAATTTCCAATTTCAACCAAACATGCTAGAAATGCTCCAATTGAGCTAATTAGCTTATTGTGAGAATATTACAAACGTCTGACAAAACTGAAAAATGTAAATTTCCAATTTCAACCAAACATGCTAGAAATGCTCCAATTGAGCTAATTAGCTTATTGTGAGAATATTGCAATTGTCTGAGAAAAGTGAAAAATGTAAATTTCCAATTTCAACCAAACATGCTAGAAATGCTCCAATTGAGCTAATTAGCTTATTGTGAGAATATTACAAACGTCTGAAATAACTGAAAAAATGTAAATTTCCAATTTCAACCAAACATGCTAGAAATGCTCCAATTGAGCTAATTAGCTTATTGTGAGAATATTACAAACGTCTGACAAACATGATAAGTATAAATTTCCAATTTCAACCAAACATGCTAGATATGCTCTAATTGAGCTAATTAGCTTATTGTGAGAATATTACAAACATCTGACAAAACTGAAAAATGTAAATTTCCAATTTCAACCTAACATGCTAGAAATGCTCAAATTGCGCAAATAAGCCTACTGTAGGAATTTTACAAACGTCTGACAAAACTGAAAAATGTAAATTTCCAATTTCAACCAAACATGCTAGAAATGCTCCAATTGAGCTAATTAGCTTATTGTGAGAATATTACAAACGTCTGACAAAACTGAAAAATGTAAATTTCCAATTTCAACCAAACATGCTAGAAATGCTCCAATTGAGCTAATTAGCTTATTGTGAGAATATTGCAATTGTCTGACAATAGTGAAAAATGTAAATTTCCAATTTCAACCAAACATGCTAGAAATGCTCCAATTGAGCTAATTAGCTTATTGTGAGAATTTTAAAAACGTCTGACAAAACTGAAAAATGTAATTTTCCAATTTCAACCAAACATGCTAGAAATGCTCCAATTGAGCTAATTAGCTTATTGTGAGAATATTACAAACGTCTGACAAAACTGAAAAATGTAAATTTCTAATTTCAACCAAACATGCTAGAAATGCTCCAATTGAGCTAATTAGCTTATTGTGAGAATATTGCAATTGTCTGACAAAAGTGAAAAATGTAAATTTCCAATTTTAACCAAACATGCTAGAAATGCTCCAATTGAGCTAATTAGCTTATTGTGAGAATATTACAAACGTCTGACAACACTGAAAAATGTAAATTTCCAATTTCAACCAAACATGCTAGAAATGCTCCAATTGAGCTAATTAGCTTGTGAGAATATTGCAATTGTCTGACAAAAGTGAAAAATGTAAATTTCCAATTTGAACCAAACATGCTAGAAATGCTCCAATTGAGCTAGTTAGCTTATTGTGAGAATATTACAAACGTCTGACAAAAGTGAAAAATGTAAATTTCCAATTTCAACCAAACATGCTAGAAATGCTCCAATTGAGCTAATTAGCTTATTGTGAGAATATTACAAACGTCTGACAAACATGATAAATGTAAATTTCCAATTTCAACTAAACATGCTAGAAATGCTCTAATTGAGCTAATTAGCTTATTGTGAGAATATTACAAACGTCTGACAAAACTGAAAAATGTAAATTTCCAATTTCAACCAAACATGCTAGAAATGCTCCAATTGAGCTAATTAGCTTATTGTGAGAATATTGCAATTGTCTGACAAAAGTGAAAAATGTAAATTTCCAATTTCAACCAAACATGCTAGAAATGCTCCAATTGAGCTAATTAGCTTATTGTGAGAATATTACAAACGTCTGACAAAACTGAAAAAATGTAAATTTCCAATTTCAACCAAACATGCTAGAAATGCTCCAATTGAGCTAATTAGCTTATTGTGAGAATATTACAAACGTCTGACAAACATGATAAGTATAAATTTCCAATTTCAACCAAACATGCTAGATATGCTCTAATTGAGCTAATTAGCTTATTGTGAGAATATTACAAACATCTGACAAAACTGAAAAATGTAAATTTCCAATTTCAACCAAACATGCTAGAAATGCTCCAATTGAGCTAATTAGCTTATTGTGAGAATATTGCAATTGTCTGACAATAGTGAAAAATGTAAATTTCCAATTTCAACCAAACATGCTAGAAATGCTCCAATTGAGCTAATTAGCTTATTGTGAGAATATTACAAACGTCTGACAAAACTGAAAAATGTAATTTTCCAATTTCAACCAAACATGCTAGAAATGCTCCAATTGAGCTAATTAGCTTATTGTGAGAATATTACAAACGTCTGACAAAACTGAAAAATGTAAATTTCTAATTTCAACCAAACATGCTAGAAATGCTCCAATTAAGCTAATTAGCTTATTGTGAGAATATTGCAAACGTCTGACAAAAGTGAAAAATGTAAATTTCCAATTTCAACCAAACATGCTAGAAATGCTCCAATTGAGCTAATTAGCTTATTGTGAGAATATTGCAATTGTCTGACAAAAGTGAAAAATGTAAATTTCCAATTTCAACCAAACATGCTAGAAATGCTCCAATTGAGCTAATTAGCTTATTGTGAGAATATTGCAATTGTCTGACAAAAGTGAAAAATGTAAATTTCCAATTTCAACCAAACATGCTAGAAATGCTCCAATTGAGCTAATTAGCTTATTGTGAGAATATTGCAATTGTCTGACAAAAGTGAAAAATGTAAATTTCCAAATTCAACCAAACATGCTAGAAATGCTCCAATTGAGCTAATTAGCTTATTGTGAGAATATTACAAACGTCTGACAAAACTGAAAAATGTAAATTTCCAATTTCAACCAAACATGCTAGAAATGCTCTAATTGAGCTAATTAGCTTATTGTGAGAATATTGCAATTGTCTGACAAAAGTGAAAAATGTAAATTTCCAATTTCAACCAAACATGCTAGAAATGCTCCAATTGAGCTAATTAGCTTATTGTGAGAATATTGCAATTGTCTGACAAAAGTGAAAAATGTAAATTTCCAATTTCAACCAAACATGCTAGAAATGCTCCAATTGAGCTAATTAGCTTATTGTGAGAATATTGCAATTGTCTGACAAAAGTGAAAAATGTAAATTTCCAATTTCAACCAAACATGCTAGAAATGCTCCAATTGAGCTAATTAGCTTATTGTGAGAATATTACAAACGTCTGACAAAACTGAAAAATGTAAATTTCCAATTTCAACCAAACATGCTAGAAATGCTCCAATTGAGCTAATTAGCTTATTGTGAGAATATTGCAATTGTCTGACAAAAGTGAAAAATGTAAATTTCCAATTTCAACCAAACATGCTAGAAATGCTCCAATTGAGCTAATTAGCTTATTGTGGGAATATTGCAATTGTCTGACAAAAGTGAAAAATGTAAATTTCCAATTTCAACCAAACATGCTAGAAATGCTCCAATTGAGCTAATTAGCTTATTGTGAGAATATTGCAATTGTCTGACAAAAGTGAAAAATGTAAATTTCCAATTTCAACCAAACATGCTAGAAATGCTCCAATTGAGCTAATTAGCTTATTGTGAGAATATTGCAATTGTCTGACAAAAGTGAAAAATGTAAATTTCTAATTTCAACCAAACATGCTAGAAATGCTCCAAATGCAGAAATAGGCTTACTGTAAGAAGTGTTCAAACGTCTGACAAAACTGAAAAATGTAAATTTCCAATTTCAACCAAACATGCTAGAAATGCTCCAATTGAGCTAATTAGCTTATTGAGAGAATATTGCAATTGTCTGACAAAAGTGAAAAATGCAAATTTCCAATTTCAACTAAGCATGCTAGAAATGCTCCAATTGAGCTAATTAGCTTATTGTGAGAATATTACAAACGTCTGACAAAACTGAAAAATGTAAATTTTCAATTTCAACCAAACATGCTAGAAATGCTCCAATTGAGCTAATTAGCTTATTGTGAGAATATTACAAACGTCCGACAAAACTGAAAAATGTAAATTTTCAATTTCAACCAAACATGCTAGAAATGCTCCAATTGAGCTAATTAGCTTATTGTGAGAATATTACAAACGTCTGACAAAACTGAAAAATGTAAATTTTCAATTTCAACCAAACATGCTAGAAATGCTCCAATTGAGCTAATTAGCTTATTGTGAGAATATTACAAACCTCTGACAAAACTGAAAAATGTAAATTTTCAATTTCAACCAAACATGCTAGAAATGCTCCAATTGAGCTAATTAGCTTATTGTGAGAATATTACAAACGTCTGACAAAACTGAAAAATGTAAATTTTCAATTTCAACCAAACATGCTAGAAATGCTCCAATTGAGCTAATTAGCTTATTGTGAGAATATTACAAACCTCTGACAAAACTGAGAAATGTAAATTTTCAATTTCAACCAAACATGCTAGAAATGCTCCAATTGAGCTAATTAGCTTATTGTGAGAATATTACAAACGTCCGACAAAAGTGAAAAATGTAAATTTCCAATTTCAACCAAACATGCTAGAAATGCTCAAATTGAGCTAATTAGCTTATTGTGAGAATATTACAAACGTCTGACAAAACTGAAAAATGTAAATTTCCAATTTCAACCAAACATGCTAGAAATGCTCCAATTGAGCTAATTAGCTTATTGTGAGAATATTACAAACGTCTGACAAAACTGAAAAATGTAAATTTCCAATTTCAACCAAACATGCTAGAAATGCTCCAATTGAGCTAATTAGCTTATTGTGAGAATATTGCAATTGTCTGAGAAAAGTGAAAAATGTAAATTTCCAATTTCAACCAAACATGCTAGAAATGCTCCAATTGAGCTAATTAGCTTATTGTGAGAATATTACAAACGTCTGAAATAACTGAAAAAATGTAAATTTCCAATTTCAACCAAACATGCTAGAAATGCTCCAATTGAGCTAATTAGCTTATTGTGAGAATATTACAAACGTCTGACAAACATGATAAGTATAAATTTCCAATTTCAACCAAACATGCTAGATATGCTCTAATTGAGCTAATTAGCTTATTGTGAGAATATTACAAACATCTGACAAAACTGAAAAATGTAAATTTCCAATTTCAACCTAACATGCTAGAAATGCTCAAATTGCGCAAATAAGCCTACTGTAGGAATTTTACAAACGTCTGACAAAACTGAAAAATGTAAATTTCCAATTTCAACCAAACATGCTAGAAATGCTCCAATTGAGCTAATTAGCTTATTGTGAGAATATTACAAACGTCTGACAAAACTGAAAAATGTAAATTTCCAATTTCAACCAAACATGCTAGAAATGCTCCAATTGAGCTAATTAGCTTATTGTGAGAATATTGCAATTGTCTGACAATAGTGAAAAATGTAAATTTCCAATTTCAACCAAACATGCTAGAAATGCTCCAATTGAGCTAATTAGCTTATTGTGAGAATTTTAAAAACGTCTGACAAAACTGAAAAATGTAATTTTCCAATTTCAACCAAACATGCTAGAAATGCTCCAATTGAGCTAATTAGCTTATTGTGAGAATATTACAAACGTCTGACAAAACTGAAAAATGTAAATTTCTAATTTCAACCAAACATGCTAGAAATGCTCCAATTGAGCTAATTAGCTTATTGTGAGAATATTGCAATTGTCTGACAAAAGTGAAAAATGTAAATTTCCAATTTTAACCAAACATGCTAGAAATGCTCCAATTGAGCTAATTAGCTTATTGTGAGAATATTACAAACGTCTGACAACACTGAAAAATGTAAATTTCCAATTTCAACCAAACATGCTAGAAATGCTCCAATTGAGCTAATTAGCTTGTGAGAATATTGCAATTGTCTGACAAAAGTGAAAAATGTAAATTTCCAATTTGAACCAAACATGCTAGAAATGCTCCAATTGAGCTAGTTAGCTTATTGTGAGAATATTACAAACGTCTGACAAAAGTGAAAAATGTAAATTTCCAATTTCAACCAAACATGCTAGAAATGCTCCAATTGAGCTAATTAGCTTATTGTGAGAATATTACAAACGTCTGACAAACATGATAAATGTAAATTTCCAATTTCAACTAAACATGCTAGAAATGCTCTAATTGAGCTAATTAGCTTATTGTGAGAATATTACAAACGTCTGACAAAACTGAAAAATGTAAATTTCCAATTTCAACCAAACATGCTAGAAATGCTCCAATTGAGCTAATTAGCTTATTGTGAGAATATTGCAATTGTCTGACAAAAGTGAAAAATGTAAATTTCCAATTTCAACCAAACATGCTAGAAATGCTCCAATTGAGCTAATTAGCTTATTGTGAGAATATTACAAACGTCTGACAAAACTGAAAAAATGTAAATTTCCAATTTCAACCAAACATGCTAGAAATGCTCCAATTGAGCTAATTAGCTTATTGTGAGAATATTACAAACGTCTGACAAACATGATAAGTATAAATTTCCAATTTCAACCAAACATGCTAGATATGCTCTAATTGAGCTAATTAGCTTATTGTGAGAATATTACAAACATCTGACAAAACTGAAAAATGTAAATTTCCAATTTCAACCAAACATGCTAGAAATGCTCCAATTGAGCTAATTAGCTTATTGTGAGAATATTGCAATTGTCTGACAATAGTGAAAAATGTAAATTTCCAATTTCAACCAAACATGCTAGAAATGCTCCAATTGAGCTAATTAGCTTATTGTGAGAATATTACAAACGTCTGACAAAACTGAAAAATGTAATTTTCCAATTTCAACCAAACATGCTAGAAATGCTCCAATTGAGCTAATTAGCTTATTGTGAGAATATTACAAACGTCTGACAAAACTGAAAAATGTAAATTTCTAATTTCAACCAAACATGCTAGAAATGCTCCAATTAAGCTAATTAGCTTATTGTGAGAATATTGCAAACGTCTGACAAAAGTGAAAAATGTAAATTTCCAATTTCAACCAAACATGCTAGAAATGCTCCAATTGAGCTAATTAGCTTATTGTGAGAATATTGCAATTGTCTGACAAAAGTGAAAAATGTAAATTTCCAATTTCAACCAAACATGCTAGAAATGCTCCAATTGAGCTAATTAGCTTATTGTGAGAATATTGCAATTGTCTGACAAAAGTGAAAAATGTAAATTTCCAATTTCAACCAAACATGCTAGAAATGCTCCAATTGAGCTAATTAGCTTATTGTGAGAATATTGCAATTGTCTGACAAAAGTGAAAAATGTAAATTTCCAATTTTAACCAAACATGCTAGAAATGCTCCAATTGAGCTAATTAGCTTATTGTGAGAATATTACAAACGTCTGACAACACTGAAAAATGTAAATTTCCAATTTCAACCAAACATGCTAGAAATGCTCCAATTGAGCTAATTAGCTTATTGTGAGAATATTGCAATTGTCTGACAAAAGTGAAAAATGTAAATTTCCAATTTGAACCAAACATGCTAGAAATGCTCCAATTAAGCTAATTAGCTTATTGTGAGAATATTGCAAACGTCTGACAAAAGTGAAAAATGTAAATTTCCAATTTCAACCAAACATGCTAGAAATGCTCCAATTGAGCTAATTAGCTTATTGTGAGAATATTACAAACGTCTGACAAAACTGAAAAATGTAAATTTCCAATTTCAACCAAACATGCTAGAAATGCTCCAATTGAGCTAATTAGCTTATTGTGAGAATATTACAAACGTCTGACAAACATGATAAGTATAAATTTCCAATTTCAACCAAACATGCTAGATATGCTCTAATTGAGCTAATTAGCTTATTGTGAGAATATTACAAACATCTGACAAAACTGAAAAATGTAAATTTCCAATTTCAACCAAACATGCTAGAAATGCTCAAATTGCGCAAATAGGCCTACTGTAGGAATTTTACAAACGTCTGACAAAACTGAAAAATGTAAATTTCCAATTTTAACCAAACATGCTAGAAATGCTCCAATTGAGCTAATTAGCTTATTGTGAGAATATTACAAACGTCTGACAAAACTGAAAAATGTAAATTTCCAATTTCAACCAAACATGCTAGAAATGCTCCAATTGAGCTAATTAGCTTATTGTGAGAATATTGCAATTGTCTGACAAAAGTGAAAAATGTAAATTTCCAATTTTAACCAAACATGCTAGAAATGCTCCAATTGAGCTAATTAGCTTATTGTGAGAATATTACAAACGTCTGACAACACTGAAAAATGTAAATTTCCAATTTCAACCAAACATGCTAGAAATGCTCCAATTGAGCTAATTAGCTTATTGTGAGAATATTGCAATTGTCTGACAAAAGTGAAAAATGTAAATTTCCAATTTGAACCAAACATGCTAGAAATGCTCCAATTGAGCTAATTAGCTTATTGTGAGAATATTGCAAACGTCTGACAAAAGTGAAAAATGTAAATTTCCAATTTCAACCAAACATGCTAGAAATGCTCCAATTGAGCTAATTAGCTTATTGTGAGAATATTGCAATTGTCTGACAAAAGTGAAAAATGTAAATTTCCAATTTCAACCAAACATGCTAGAAATGCTCCAATTGAGCTAATTAGCTCATTGTGAGAATATTGCAATTGTCTGACAAAAGTGAAAAATGTAAATTTCCAATTTCAACCAAACATGCTAGAAATGCTCCAATTGAGCTAATTAGCTTATTGAGAGAATATTGCAATTGTCTGACAAAAGTGAAAAATGTAAATTTCCAATTTCAACGAAACATGCTAGAAATGCTCCAATTGAGCTAATTAGCTTATTGTGAGAATATTACAAACGTCTGACAAAACTGAAAAATGTAAATTTCCAATTTCAACCAAACATGCTAGAAATGCTCCAATTGAGCTAATTAGCTTATTGTGAGAATATTGCAATTGTCTGACAAAAGTGAAAAATGTAAATTTCCAATTTCAACCAAACATGCTAGAAATGCTCCAATTGAGCTAATTAGCTTATTGTGAGAATATTGCAATTGTCTGACAAAAGTGAAAAATGTAAATTTCCAATTTCAACCAAACATGCTAGAAATGCTCCAATTGAGCTAATTAGCTTATTGAGAGAATATTGCAATTGCCTGACAAAAGTGAAAAATGTAAATTTCCAATTTCAACCAAACATGCTAGAAATGCTCCAATTGAGCTAATTAGCTTATTGTGAGAATATTACAAACGTCTGACAAAACTGAAAAATGTAAATTTCCAATTTCAACCAAACATGCTAGAAATGCTCCAATTGAGCTAATTAGCTTATTGTGAGAATATTGCAATTGTCTGACAAAAGTGAAAAATGTAAATTTCCAATTTCAACCAAACATGCTAGAAATGCTCCAATTGAGCTAATTAGCTTATTGTGAGAATATTGCAATTGTCTGACAAAAGTGAAAAATGTAAATTTCCAATTTCAACCAAACATGCTAGAAATGCTCCAATTGAGCTAATTAGCTTATTGTGAGAATATTGCAATTGTCTGACAAAAGTGAAAAATGTAAATTTCCAATTTCAACCAAACATGCTAGAAATGCTCCAATTGAGCTAATTAGCTTATTGAGAGAATATTGCAATTGTCTGACAAAAGTGAAAAATGTAAATTTCCAATTTCAACCAAACATGCTAGAAATGCTCCAAATGCAGAAATAGGCTTACTGTAAGAAGTGTTCAAACGTCTGACAAAACTGAAAAATGTAAATTTCCAATTTCAACCAAACATGCTAGAAATGCTCCAATTGAGCTAATTAGCTTATTGAGAGAATATTGCAATTGTCTGACAAAAGTGAAAAATGCAAATTTCCAATTTCAACTAAGCATGCTAGAAATGCTCCAATTGAGCTAATTAGCTTATTGTGAGAATATTACAAACGTCTGACAAAACTGAAAAATGTAAATTTTCAATTTCAACCAAACATGCTAGAAATGCTCCAATTGAGCTAATTAGCTTATTGTGAGAATATTACAAACGTCCGACAAAACTGAAAAATGTAAATTTTCAATTTCAACCAAACATGCTAGAAATGCTCCAATTGAGCTAATTAGCTTATTGTGAGAATATTACAAACGTCTGACAAAACTGAAAAATGTAAATTTTCAATTTCAACCAAACATGCTAGAAATGCTCCAATTGAGCTAATTAGCTTATTGTGAGAATATTACAAACCTCTGACAAAACTGAAAAATGTAAATTTTCAATTTCAACCAAACATGCTAGAAATGCTCCAATTGAGCTAATTAGCTTATTGTGAGAATATTACAAACGTCTGACAAAACTGAAAAATGTAAATTTTCAATTTCAACCAAACATGCTAGAAATGCTCCAATTGAGCTAATTAGCTTATTGTGAGAATATTACAAACCTCTGACAAAACTGAAAAATGTAAATTTTCAATTTCAACCAAACATGCTAGAAATGCTCCAATTGAGCTAATTAGCTTATTGTGAGAATATTACAAACGTCCGACAAAAGTGAAAAATGTAAATTTCCAATTTCAACCAAACATGCTAGAAATGCTCAAATTGAGCTAATTAGCTTATTGTGAGAATATTACAAACGTCTGACAAAACTGAAAAATGTAAATTTCCAATTTCAACCAAACATGCTAGAAATGCTCCAATTGAGCTAATTAGCTTATTGTGAGAATATTACAAACGTCTGACAAAACTGAAAAATGTAAATTTCCAATTTCAACCAAACATGCTAGAAATGCTCCAATTGAGCTAATTAGCTTATTGTGAGAATATTGCAATTGTCTGACAAAAGTGAAAAATGTAAATTTCCAATTTCAACCAAACATGCTAGAAATGCTCCAATTGAGCTAATTAGCTTATTGTGAGAATATTACAAACGTCTGACAAAACTGAAAAAATGTAAATTTCCAATTTCAACCAAACATGCTAGAAATGCTCCAATTGAGCTAATTAGCTTATTGTGAGAATATTACAAACGTCTGACAAACATGATAAGTATAAATTTCCAATTTCAACCAAACATGCTAGATATGCTCTAATTGAGCTAATTAGCTTATTGTGAGAATATTACAAACATCTGACAAAACTGAAAAATGTAAATTTCCAATTTCAACCTAACATGCTAGAAATGCTCAAATTGCGCAAATAAGCCTACTGTAGGAATTTTACAAACGTCTGACAAAACTGAAAAATGTAAATTTCCAATTTTAACCAAACATGCTAGAAATGCTCCAATTGAGCTAATTAGCTTATTGTGAGAATATTACAAACGTCTGACAAAACTAAAAAATGTAAATTTCCAATTTCAACCAAACATGCTAGAAATGCTCCAATTGAGCTAATTAGCTTATTGTGAGAATATTGCAATTGTCTGACACTAGTGAAAAATGTAAATTTCCAATTTCAACCAAACATGCTAGAAATGCTCCAATTGAGCTAATTAGCTTATTGTGAGAATTTTAAAAACGTCTGACAAAACTGAAAAATGTAATTTTCCAATTTCAACCAAACATGCTAGAAATGCTCCAATTGAGCTAATTAGCTTATTGTGAGAATATTACAAACGTCTGACAAAACTGAAAAATGTAAATTTCTAATTTCAACCAAACATGCTAGAAATGCTCCAATTGAGCTAATTAGCTTATTGTGAGAATATTGCAATTGTCTGACAAAAGTGAAAAATGTAAATTTCCAATTTTAACCAAACATGCTAGAAATGCTCCAATTGAGCTAATTAGCTTATTGTGAGAATATTACAAACGTCTGACAACACTGAAAAATGTAAATTTCCAATTTCAACCAAACATGCTAGAAATGCTCCAATTGAGCTAATTAGCTTATTGTGAGAATATTGCAATTGTCTGACAAAAGTGAAAAATGTAAATTTCCAATTTGAACCAAACATGCTAGAAATGCTCCAATTGAGTTAATTAGCTTATTGTGAGAATATTACAAACGTCTGACAAAAGTGAAAAATGTAAATTTCCAATTTCAACCAAACATGCTAGAAATGCTCCAATTGAGCTAATTAGCTTATTGTGAGAATATTACAAACGTCTGACAAACATGATAAATGTAAATTTCCAATTTCAACTAAACATGCTAGAAATGCTCTAATTGAGCTAATTAGCTTATTGTGAGAATATTACAAACGTCTGACAAAACTGAAAAATGTAAATTTCCAATTTCAACCAAACATGCTAGAAATGCTCCAATTGAGCTAATTAGCTTATTGTGAGAATATTGCAATTGTCTGACAAAAGTGAAAAATGTAAATTTCCAATTTCAACCAAACATGCTAGAAATGCTCCAATTGAGCTAATTAGCTTATTGTGAGAATATTACAAACGTCTGACAAAACTGAAAAAATGTAAATTTCCAATTTCAACCAAACATGCTAGAAATGCTCCAATTGAGCTAATTAGCTTATTGTGAGAATATTACAAACGTCTGACAAACATGATAAGTATAAATTTCCAATTTCAACCAAACATGCTAGATATGCTCTAATTGAGCTAATTAGCTTATTGTGAGAATATTACAAACATCTGACAAAACTGAAAAATGTAAATTTCCAATTTCAACCAAACATGCTAGAAATGCTCAAATTGCGCAAATAGGCCTACTGTAGGAATTTTACAAACGTCTGACAAACCTGAAAAATGTAAATTTCCAATTTTAACCAAACATGCTAGAAATGCTCCAATTGAGCTAATTAGCTTATTGTGAGAATATTACAAACGTCTGACAAAACTGAAAAATGTAAATTTCCAATTTCAACCAAACATGCTAGAAATGCTCCAATTGAGCTAATTAGCTTATTGTGAGAATATTGCAATTGTCTGACAATAGTGAAAAATGTAAATTTCCAATTTCAACCAAACATGCTAGAAATGCTCCAATTGAGCTAATTAGCTTATTGTGAGAATATTAAAAACGTCTGACAAAACTGAAAAATGTAATTTTCCAATTTCAACCAAACATGCTAGAAATGCTCCAATTGAGCTAATTAGCTTATTGTGAGAATATTACAAACGTCTGACAAAACTGAAAAATGTAAATTTCTAATTTTAACCAAACATGCTAGAAATGCTCCAATTGAGCTAATTAGCTTATTGTGAGAATATTGCAATTGTCTGACAAAAGTGAAAAATGTAAATTTCCAATTTTAACCAAACATGCTAAAAATGCTCCAATTGAGCTAATTAGCTTATTGTGAGAATATTACAAACGTCTGACAACACTGAAAAATGTAAATTTCCAATTTCAACCAAACATGCTAGAAATGCTCCAATTGAGCTAATTAGCTTATTGTGAGAATATTGCAATTGTCTGACAAAAGTGAAAAATGTAAATTTCCAATTTGAACCAAACATGCTAGAAATGCTCCAATTGAGCTAATTAGCTTATTGTGAGAATATTACAAACGTCTGACAAAAGTGAAAAATGTAAATTTCCAATTTCAACCAAACATGCTAGAAATGCTCCAATTGAGCTAATTAGCTTATTGTGAGAATATTACAAACGTCTGACAAACATGATAAATGTAAATTTCCAATTTCAACTAAACATGCTAGAAATGCTCTAATTGAGCTAATTAGCTTATTGAGAGAATATTGCAATTGTCTGACAAAAGTGAAAAATGTAAATTTCCAATTTCAACCAAACATGCTAGAAATGCTCCAATTGAGCTAATTAGCTTATTGTGAGAATATTGCAATTGTCTGACAAAAGTGAAAAATGTAAATTTCCAATTTCAACCAAACATGCTAGAAATGCTCCAATTGAGCTAATTAGCTTATTGTGAGAATATTGCAATTGTCTGACAAAAGTGAAATATGTAAATTTCCAATTTCAACCAAACATGCTAGAAATGCTCCAATTGAGCTAATCAGCTTATTGTGAGAATATTACAAACGTATGACAAAAGTGAAAAATGAAAATTTCCAATTTCAACCAAACATGCTAGAAATGGTCAAATTGCGCAAATAAGCCTACTGTAAGAATTTTACAAACGTCTGACAAAACTGAAAAATGTAAAATTCCAATTTCAACCAAACATGCTAGAAATGCTCCAATTGAGCTAATTAGCTTATTGAGAGAATATTGCAATTGTCTAACAAAAGTGAAAAATGTAAATTTCCAATTTCAACCAAACATGCTAGAAATGCTCCAATTGAGCTAATTAGCTTATTGTGAGAATATTACAAACGTCTGACAACACTGAAAAATGTAAAATTCCAATTTCAACCAAACATGCTAGAAATGCTCCAATTGAGCTAATTAGCTTATTGTGAGAATATTGCAATTGTCTGACAAAAGTGAAAAATGTAAATTTCCAATTTCAACCAAACATGCTAGAAATGCTCCAATTGAGCTAATTAGCTTATTGTGAGGATATTGCAATTGTCTGACAAAAGTGAAAAATTTAAATTTACAATTTCAACCAAACATGCTAGAAATGCTCCAATTGAGCTAATTAGCTTATTGTGAGAATATTGCAATTGTCTGACAAAAGTGAAATATGTAAATTTCCAATTTCAACCAAACATGCTAGAAATGCTCCAATTGAGCTAATTAGCTTATTGTGAGGATATTGCAATTGTCTGACAAAAGTGAAAAATTTGAATTTACAATTTCAACCAAACATGCTAGAAATGCTGCAATTGAGCTAATTAGCTTACTGTGAGAATATTACAAACGTCTGACAAACATGATAAATGTAAATTTCCAATTTCAACCAAACATGCTAGAAATGCTCTAATTGAGCTAATTAGCTTATTGAGAGAATATTGCAATTGTCTGACAAAAGTGAAAAATGTAAATTTCCAATTTCAACCAAACATGCTAGAAATGCTCCAATAGAGCTAATTAGCTTATTGTGAGAATATTGCAATTGTCTGACAAAAGTGAAAAATGTAAATTTCCAATTTCAACCAAACATGCTAGAAATGCTCCAATTGAGCTAATTAGCTTATTGTGAGAATATTACAAACGTCTGACAAACATGATAAGTATAAATTTCCAATTTCAACCAAACATGCTAGATATGCTCTAATTGAGCTAATTAGCTTATTGTGAGAATATTACAAACATCTAACAAAACTGAAAAATGTAAATTTCCAATTTCAACCAAACATGCTAGAAATGCTCAAATTGCGCAAATAAGCCTACTGTAGGAATTTTACAAACGTCTGACAAAACTGAAAAATGTAAATTTCCAATTTCAACCAAACATGCTAGAAATGCTCCAATTGAGCTAATTAGCTTATTGTGAGAATATTGCAATTGTCTGACAATAGTGAAAAATGTAAATTTCCAATTTCAACCAAACATGCTAGAAATGCTCCAATTGAGCTAATTAGCTTATTGTGAGAATATTAAAAACGTCTAACAAAACTGAAAAATGTAATTTTCCAATTTCAACCAAACATGCTAGAAATGCTCCAATTGAGCTAATTAGCTTATTGTGAGAATATTACAAACGTCTGACAAAACTGAAAAATGTAAATTTCTAATTTCAACCAAACATGCTAGAAATGCTCCAATTGAGCTAATTAGCTTATTGTGAGAATATTGCAATTGTCTGACAAAAGTGAAAAATGTAAATTTCCAATTTTAACCAAACATGCTAGAAATGCTCCAATTGAGCTAATTAGCTTATTGTGAGAATATTACAAACGTCTGACAACACTGAAAAATGTAAATTTCCAATTTCAACCAAACATGCTAGAAATGCTCCAATTGAGCTAATTAGCTTATTGTGAGAATATTGCAATTGTCTGACAAAAGTGAAAAATGTAAATTTCCAATTTGAACCAAACATGCTAGAAATGCTCCAATTGAGCTAATTAGCTTATTGTGAGAATATTACAAACGTCTGACAAAAGTGAAAAATGTAAATTTCCAATTTCAACCAAACATGCTAGAAATGCTCCAATTGAGCTAATTAGCTTATTGTGAGAATATTACAAACGTCTGACAAACATGATAAATGTAAATTTCCAATTTCAACTAAACATGCTAGAAATGCTCTAGTTGAGCTAATTAGCTTATTGAGAGAATATTGCAATTGTCTGACAAAAGTGAAAAATGTAAATTTCCAATTTCAACCAAACATGCTAGAAATGCTCCAATTGAGCTAATTAGCTTATTGTGAGAATATTGCAATTGTCTGACAAAAGTGAAAAATGTAAATTTCCAATTTCAACCAAACATGCTAGAAATGCTCCAATTGAGCTAATTAGCTTATTGTGAGGATATTGCAATTGTCTGACAAAAGTGAAAAATTTAAATTTACAATTTCCACCAAACATGCTAGAAATGCTCCAATTGAGCTAATTAGCTTATTGTGAGAATATTGCAATTGTCTGACAAAAGTGAAATATGTAAATTTCCAATTTCAACCAAACATGCTAGAAATGCTCCAATTGAGCTAATTAGCTTATTGTGAGGATATTGCAATTGTCTGACAAAAGTGAAAAATTTGAATTTACAATTTCAACCGAACATGCTAGAAATGCTCCAATTGAGCTAATTAGCTTATTGTGAGAATATTACAAACGTCTGACAAACATGATAAATGTAAATTTCCAATTTCAACCAAACATGCTAGAAATGCTCCAATTGAGCTAATTAGCTTATTGAGAGAATATTGCAATTGTCTGACAAAAGTGAAAAATGTAAATTTCCAATTTCAACCAAACATGCTAGAAATGCTCCAATTGAGCTAATTAGCTTATTGTGAGAATATTGCAATTGTCTGACAAAAGTGAAAAATGTAAATTTCCAATTTCAACCAAACATGCTAGAAATGCTCCAATTGAGCTAATTAGCTTATTGTGAGAATATTACAAACGTCTGACAAACATGATAAGTATAAATTTCCAATTTCAACCAAACATGCTAGATATGCTCTAATTGAGCTAATTAGCTTATTGTGAGAATATTACAAACATCTGACAAAACTGAAAAATGTAAATTTCCAATTTCAACCAAACATGCTAGAAATGCTCTAATTGAGCTAATTAGCTTATTGAGAGAATATTGCAATTGTCTGACACAAGTGAAAAATGTAAATTTCCAATTTCAACCAAACATGCTAGAAATGCTCCAATTGAGCTAATTAGCTTATTGTGAGAATATTGCAATTGTCTGACAAAAGTGAAAAATGTAAATTTCCAATTTCAACCAAACATGCTAGAAATGCTCCAATTGAGCTAATTAGCTTATTGTGAGAATATTTCAAACGTCTGACAAACATGATAAGTATAAATTTCCAATTGCAACCAAACATGCTAGATATGCTCTAATTGAGCTAATTAGCTTATTGTGAGAATATTACAAACATCTGACAAAACTGAAAAATGTAAATTTCCAATTTCAACCAAACATGCTAGAAATGCTCAAATTGCGCAAATAAGCCTACTGTAGGAATTTTACAAACGTCTGACAAAACTGAAAAATGTAAATTTCCAATTTCAACCAAACATGCTAGAAATGCTCCAATTGAGCTAATTAGCTTATTGTGAGAATATTGCAATTGTCTGACAATAGTGAAAAATGTAAATTTCCAATTTCAACCAAACATGCTAGAAATGCTCCAATTGAGCTAATTAGCTTATTGTGAGAATATTAAAAACGTCTGACAAAACTGAAAAATGTAATTTTCCAATTTCAACCAAACATGCTAGAAATGCTCCAATTGAGCTAATTAGCTTATTGTGAGAATATTAAAAACGTCTGACAAAACTGAAAAATGTAAATTTTTAATTTCAACCAAACATGCTAGAAATGCTCCAATTGAGCTAATTAGCTTATTGTGAGAATATTGCAATTGTCTGACAAAAGTGAAAAATGTAAATTTCCAATTTTAACCAAACATGCTAGAAATGCTCCAATTGAGCTAATTAGCTTATTGTGAGAATATTACAAACGTCTGACAACACTGAAAAATGTAAATTTCCAATTTCAACCAAACATGCTAGAAATGCTCCAATTGAGCTAATTAGCTTATTGTGAGAATATTGCAATTGTCTGACAAAAGTGAAAAATGTAAATTTCCAATTTGAACCAAACATGCTAGAAATGCTCCAATTGAGCTAATTAGCTTATTGTGAGAATATTACAAACGTCTGACAAAAGTGAAAAATGTAAATTTCCAATTTCAACCAAACATGCTAGAAATGCTCCAATTGAGCTAATTAGCTTATTGTGAGAATATTACAAACGTCTGACAAACATGATAAATGTAAATTTCCAATTTCAACTAAACATGCTAGAAATGCTCTAATTGAGCTAATTAGCTTATTGAGAGAATATTGCAATTGTCTGACAAAAGTGAAAAATGTAAATTTCCAATTTCAACCAAACATGCTAGAAATGCTCCAATTGAGCTAATTAGCTTATTGTGAGAATATTGCAATTGTCTGACAAAAGTGAAAAATGTAAATTTCCAATTTCAACCAAACATGCTAGAAATGCTCCAATTGAGCTAATTAGCTTATTGTGAGAATATTGCAATTGTCTGACAAAAGTGAAAAATGTAAATTTCCAATTTCAACCAAACATGCTAGAAATGCTCCAATTGAGCTAATTAGCTTATTGTGAGAATATTACAAACGTATGACAAAAGTGAAAAATGAAAATTTCCAATTTCAACCAAACACGCTAGAAATGGTCAAACTGCGCAAATAAGCCTACTGTAAGAATTTTACAAACGTCTGACAAAACTGAAAAATGTAAATTTCCAATTTCAACCAAACATGCTAGAAATGCTCCAATTGAGCTAATTAGCTTATTGTGAGAATATTACAAACGTCTGACAAAAGTGAAAAATGTAAATTTCCAATTTTAACCAAACATGCTAGAAATGCTCCAATTGAGCTAATTAGCTTATTGTGAGAATATTACAAACGTCTGACAACACTGAAAAATGTAAATTTCCAATTTCAACCAAACATGCTAGAAATGCTTCAATTGAGCTAATTAGCTTATTGTGAGAATATTGCAATTGTCTGACAAAAGTGAAAAATGTAAATTTCCAATTTCAACCAAACATGCTAGAAATGCTCCAATTGAGCTAATTAGCTTATTGTGAGAATATTACAAACGTCTGACAAAAGTGAAAAATGTAAATTTCCAATTTCAACCAAACATGCTAGAAATGCTCCAATTGAGCTAATTAGCTTATTGTGAGAATATTACAAACGTGTGACAAACATGATAAATGTAAATTTCCAATTTCAACTAAACATGCTAGAAATGCTCTAATTGAGCTAATTAGCTTATTGAGAGAATATTGCAATTGTCTGACAAAAGTGAAAAATGTAAATTTCCAATTTCAACCAAACATGCTAGAAATGCTCCAATTGAGCTAATTAGCTTATTGTGAGAATATTGCAATTGTCTGACAAAAGTGATAAGTATAAATTTCCAATATCAACCAAACATGCTAGATATGCTCTAATTGAGCTAATTAGCTTATTGTGAGAATATTACAAACATCTGACAAAACTGAAAAATGTAAATTTCCAATTTCAACCAAACATGCTAGAAATGCTCAAATTGCGCAAATAAGCCTACTGTAGGAATTTTACAAACGTCTGACAAAACTGAAAAATGTAAATTTCCAATTTCAACCAAACATGCTAGAAATGCTCCAATTGAGCTAATTAGCTTATTGTGAGAATATTGCAATTGTCTGACAATAGTGAAAAATGTAAATTTCCAATTTCAACCAAACATGCTAGAAATGCTCCAATTGAGCTAATTAGCTTATTGTGAGAATATTAAAAACGTCTGACAAAACTGAAAAATGTAATTTTCCAATTTCAACCAAACATGCTAGAAATGCTCCAATTGAGCTAATTAGCTTATTGTGAGAATATTAAAAACGTCTGACAAAACTGAAAAATGTAATATTCTAATTTCAACCAAACATGCTAGAAATGCTCCAATTGAGCTAATTAGCTTATTGTGAGAATATTGCAATTGTCTGACAAAAGTGAAAAATGTAAATTTCCAATTTCAACCAAACATGCTAGAAATGCTCCAATTGAGCTAATCAGCTTATTGTGAGAATATTACAAACGTATGACAAAAGTGAAAAATGAAAATTTCCAATTTCAACCAAACATGCTAGAAATGGTCAAATTGCGCAAATAAGCCTACTGTAAGAATTTTACAAACGTCTGACAAAACTGAAAAATGTAAATTTCCAATTTCAACCAAACATGCTAGAAATGCTCCAATTGAGCTAATTAGCTTATTGAGAGAATATTGCAATTGTCTAACAAAAGTGAAAAATGTAAATTTCCAATTTCAACCAAACATGCTAGAAATGCTCCAATTGAGCTAATTAGCTTATTGTGAGAATATTACAAACGTCTGACAACACTGAAAAATGTAAAATTCCAATTTCAACCAAACATGCTAGAAATGCTCCAATTGAGCTAATTAGCTTATTGTGAGAATAATGCAATTGTCTGACAAAAGTGAAAAATGTAAATTTCCAATTTCAACCAAACATGCTAGAAATGCTCCAATTGAGCTAATTAGCTTATTGTGAGGATATTGCAATTGTCTGACAAAAGTGAAAAATTTAAACTTACAATTTCAACCAAACATGCTAGAAATGCTCCAATTGAGCTAATTAGCTTATTGTGAGAATATTGCAATTGTCTGACAAAAGTGAAATATGTAAATTTCCAATTTCAACCAAACATGCTAGAAATGCTCCAATTGAGCTAATTAGCTTATTGTGAGGATATTGCAATTGTCTGACAAAAGTGAAAAATTTAAATTTACAATTTCAACCAAACATGCTAGAAATGCTCCAATTGAGCTAATTAGCTTATTGTGAGAATATTGCAATTGTCTGACAAAAGTGAAATATGTAAATTTCCAATTTCAACCAAACATGCTAGAAATGCTCCAATTGAGCTAATTAGCTTATTGTGAGGATATTGCAATTGTCTGACAAAAGTGAAAAATTTGAATTTACAATTTCAACCAAACATGCTAGAAATGCTGCAATTGAGCTAATTAGCTTACTGTGAGAATATTACAAACGTCTGACAAACATGATAAATGTAAATTTCCAATTTCAACCAAACATGCTAGAAATGCTCTAATTGAGCTAATTAGCTTATTGAGAGAATATTGCAATTGTCTGACAAAAGTGAAAAATGTAAATTTCCAATTTCAACCAAACATGCTAGAAATGCTCCAATTGAGCTAATTAGCTTATTGTGAGAATATTGCAATTGTCTGACAAAAGTGAAAAATGTAAATTTCCAATTTCAACCAAACATGCTAGAAATGCTCCAATTGAGCTAATTAGCTTATTGTGAGAATATTACAAACGTCTGACAAACATGATAAGTATAAATTTCCAATTTCAACCAAACATGCTAGATATGCTCTAATTGAGCTAATTAGCTTATTGTGAGAATATTACAAACATCTAACAAAACTGAAAAATGTAAATTTCCAATTTCAACCAAACATGCTAGAATTGCTCAAATTGCGCAAATAAGCCTACTGTAGGAATTTTACAAACGTCTGACAAAACTGAAAAATGTAAATTTCCAATTTCAACCAAACATGCTAGAAATGCTCCAATTGAGCTAATTAGCTTATTGTGAGAATATTGCAATTGTCTGACAATAGTGAAAAATGTAAATTTCCAATTTCAACCAAACATGCTAGAAATGCTCCAATTGAGCTAATTAGCTTATTGTGAGAATATTAAAAACGTCTAACAAAACTGAAAAATGTAATTTTCCAATTTCAACCAAACATGCTAGAAATGCTCCAATTGAGCTAATTAGCTTATTGTGAGAATATTACAAACGTCTGACAAAACTGAAAAATGTAAACTTCTAATTTCAACCAAACATGCTAGAAATGCTCCAATTGAGCTAATTAGCTTATTGTGAGAATATTGCAATTGTCTGACAAAAGTGAAAAATGTAAATTTCCAATTTTAACCAAACATGCTAGAAATGCTCCAATTGAGCTAATTAGCTTATTGTGAGAATATTACAAACGTCTGACAACACTGAAAAATGTAAATTTCCAATTTCAACCAAACATGCTAGAAATGCTCCAATTGAGCTAATTAGCTTATTGTGAGAATATTGCAATTGTCTGACAAAAGTGAAAAATGTAAATTTCCAATTTGAACCAAACATGCTAGAAATGCTCCAATTGAGCTAATTAGCTTATTGTGAGAATATTACAAACGTCTGACAAAAGTGAAAAATGTAAATTTCCAATTTCAACCAAACATGCTAGAAATGCTCCAATTGAGCTAATTAGCTTATTGTGAGAATATTACAAACGTCTGACAAACATGATAAATGTAAATTTCCAATTTCAACTAAACATGCTAGAAATGCTCTAATTGAGCTAATTAGCTTATTGAGAGAATATTGCAATTGTCTGACAAAAGTGAAAAATGTAAATTTCCAATTTCAACCAAACATGCTAGAAATGCTCCAATTGAGCTAATTAGCTTATTGTGAGGATATTGCAATTGTCTGACAAAAGTGAAAAATTTAAATTTACAATTTCAACCAAACATGCTAGAAATGCTCCAATTGAGCTAATTAGCTTATTGTGAGAATATTGCAATTGTCTGACAAAAGTGAAATATGTAAATTTCCAATTTCAACCAAACATGCTAGAAATGCTCCAATTGAGCTAATTAGCTTATTGTGAGGATATTGCAATTGTCTGACAAAAGTGAAAAATTTGAATTTACAATTTCAACCAAACATGCTAGAAATGCTCCAATTGAGCTAATTAGCTTATTGTGAGAATATTACAAACGTCTGACAAACATGATAAATGTAAATTTCCAATTTCAACCAAACATGCTAGAAATGCTCCAATTGAGCTAATTAGCTTATCGAGAGAATATTGCAATTGTCTGACAAAAGTGAAAAATGTAAATTTCCAATTTCAACCAAACATGCTAGAAATGCTCCAATTGAGCTAATTAGCTTATTGTGAGAATATTGCAATTGTCTGACAAAAGTGAAAAATGTAAATTTCCAATTTCAACCAAACATGCTAGAAATGCTCCAATTGAGCTAATTAGCTTATTGTGAGAATATTACAAACGTCTGACAAACATGATAAGTATAAATTTCCAATTTCAACCAAACATGCTAGATATGCTCTAATTGAGCTAATTAGCTTATTGTGAGAATATTACAAACATCTGACAAAACTGAAAAATGTAAATTTCCAATTTCAACCAAACATGCTAGAAATGCTCTAATTGAGCTAATTAGCTTATTGAGAGAATATTGCAATTGTCTGACACAAGTGAAAAATGTAAATTTCCAATTTCAACCAAACATGCTAGAAATGCTCCAATTGAGCTAATTAGCTTATTGTGAGAATATTGCAATTGTCTGACAAAAGTGAAAAATGTAAATTTCCAATTTCAACCAAACATGCTAGAAATGCTCCAATTGAGCTAATTAGCTTATTGTGAGAATATTACAAACGTCTGACAAACATGATAAGTATAAATTTCCAATTGCAACCAAACATGCTAGATATGCTCTAATTGAGCTAATTAGCTTATTGTGAGAATATTACAAACATCTGACAAAACTGAAAAATGTAAATTTCCAATTTCAACCAAACATGCTAGAAATGCTCAAATTGCGCAAATAAGCCTACTGTAGGAATTTTACAAACGTCTGACAAAACTGAAAAATGTAAATTTCCAATTTCAACCAAACATGCTAGAAATGCTCCAATTGAGCTAATTAGCTTATTGTGAGAATATTGCAATTGTCTGACAATAGTGAAAAATGTAAATTTCCAATTTCAACCAAACATGCTAGAAATGCTCCAATTGAGCTAATTAGCTTATTGTGAGAATATAAAAAACGTCTGACAAAACTGAAAAATGTAATTTTCCAATTTCAACCAAACATGCTAGAAATGCTCCAATTGAGCTAATTAGCTTATTGTGAGAATATTAAAAACGTCTGACAAAACTGAAAAATGTAAATTTCTAATTTCAACCAAACATGCTAGAAATGCTCCAATTGAGCTAATTAGCTTATTGTGAGAATATTGCAATTGTCTGACAAAAGTGAAAAATGTAAATTTCCAATTTTAACCAAACATGCTAGAAATGCTCCAATTGAGCTAATTAGCTTATTGTGTGAATATTACAAACGTCTGACAACACTGAAAAATGTAAATTTCCAATTTCAACCAAACATGCTAGAAATGCTCCAATTGAGCTAATTAGCTTATTGTGAGAATATTGCAATTGTCTGACAAAAGTGAAAAATGTAAATTTCCAATTTGAACCAAACATGCTAGAAATGCTCCAATTGAGCTAATTAGCTTATTGTGAGAATATTACAAACGTCTGACAAAAGTGAAAAATGTAAATTTCCAATTTCAACCAAACATGCTAGAAATGCTCCAATTGAGCTAATTAGCTTATTGTGAGAATATTACAAACGTCTGACAAACATGATAAATGTAAATTTCCAATTTCAACTAAACATGCTAGAAATGCTCTAATTGAGCTAATTAGCTTATTGAGAGAATATTGCAATTGTCTGACAAAAGTGAAAAATGTAAATTTCCAATTTCAACCAAACATGCTAGAAATGCTCCAATTGAGCTAATTAGCTTATTGTGAGAATATTGCAATTGTCTGACAAAAGTGAAAAATGTAAATTTCCAATTTCAACCAAACATGCTAGAAATGCTCCAATTGAGCTAATTAGCTTATTGTGAGAATATTGCAATTGTCTGACAAAAGTGAAAAATGTAAATTTCCAATTTCAACCAAACATGCTAGAAATGCTCCAATTGAGCTAATTAGCTTATTGTGAGAATATTACAAACGTATGACAAAAGTGAAAAATGAAAATTTCCAATTTCAACCAAACACGCTAGAAATGGTCAAACTGCGCAAATAAGCCTACTGTAAGAATTTTACAAACGTCTGACAAAACTGAAAAATGTAAATTTCCAATTTCAACCAAACATGCTAGAAATGCTCCAATTGAGCTAATTAGCTTATTGTGAGAATATTGCAATTGTCTGACAATAGTGAAAAATGTAAATTTCCAATTTCAACCAAACATGCTAGAAATGCTCCAATTGAGCTAATTAGCTTATTGTGAGAATATTAAAAACGTCTGACAAAACTGAAAAATGTAATTTTCCAATTTCAACCAAACATGCTAGAAATGCTCCAATTGAGCTAATTAGCTTATTGTGAGAATATTACAAACGTCTGACAAAAGTGAAAAATGTAAATTTCCAATTTTAACCAAACATGCTAGAAATGCTCCAATTGAGCTAATTAGCTTATTGTGAGAATATTACAAACGTCTGACAACACTGAAAAATGTAAATTTCCAATTTCAACCAAACATGCTAGAAATGCTCCAATTGAGCTAATTAGCTTATTGTGAGAATATTGCAATTGTCTGACAAAAGTGAAAAATGTAAATTTCCAATTTCAACCAAACATGCTAGAAATGCTCCAATTGAGCTAATTAGCTTATTGTGAGAATATTACAAACGTCTGACAAAAGTGAAAAATGTAAATTTCCAATTTCAACCAAACATGCTAGAAATGCTCCAATTGAGCTAATTAGCTTATTGTGAGAATATTACAAACGTGTGACAAACATGATAAATGTAAATTTCCAATTTCAACTAAACATGCTAGAAATGCTCTAATTGAGCTAATTAGCTTATTGAGAGAATATTGCAATTGTCTGACAAAAGTGAAAAATGTAAATTTCCAATTTCAACCAAACATGCTAGAAATGCTCCAATTGAGCTAATTAGCTTATTGTGAGAATATTGCAATTGTCTGACAAAAGTGAAAAATGTAAATTTCCAATATCAACCAAACATGCTAGAAATGCTCCAATTGAGCTAATTAGCTTATTGTGAGAATATTGCAATTGTCTGACAAAAGTGAAAAATGTAAATTTCCAATTTCAACCAAACATGCTAGAAATGCTCCAATTGAGCTAATTAGCTTATTGTGAGAATATTACAAACGTCTGACAAACATGATAAGTATAAATTTCCAATTTCAACCAAACATGCTAGATATGCTCTAATTGAGCTAATTAGCTTATTGTGAGAATATTACAAACATCTGACAAAACTGAAAAATGTAAATTTCCAATTTCAACCAAACATGCTAGAAATGCTCAAATTGCGCAAATAAGCCTACTGTAGGAATTTTACAAACGTCTGACAAAACTGAAAAATGTAAATTTCCAATTTCAACCAAACATGCTAGAAATGCTCCAATTGAGCTAATTAGCTTATTGTGAGAATATTGCAATTGTCTGACAATAGTGAAAAATGTAAATTTCCAATTTCAACCAAACATGCTAGAAATGCTCCAATTGAGCTAATTAGCTTATTGTGAGAATATTAAAAACGTCTGACAAAACTGAAAAATGTAATTTTCCAATTTCAACCAAACATGCTAGAAATGCTCCAATTGAGCTAATTAGCTTATTGTGAGAATATTAAAAACGTCTGACAAAACTGAAAAATGTAAATTTCTAATTTCAACCAAACATGCTAGAAATGCTCCAATTGAGCTAATTAGCTTATTGTGAGAATATTGCAATTGTCTGACAAAAGTGAAAAATGTAAATTTCCAATTTTAACCAAACATGCTAGAAATGCTCCAATTGAGCTAATTAGCTTATTGTGAGAATATTACAAACGTCTGACAACACTGAAAAATGTAAATTTCCAATTTCAACCAAACATGCTAGAAATGCTCCAATTGAGCTAATTAGCTTATTGTGAGAATATTGCAATTGTCTGACAAAAGTGAAAAATGTAAATTTCCAATTTGAACCAAACATGCTAGAAATGCTCCAATTGAGCTAATTAGCTTATTGTGAGAATATTACAAACGTCTGACAAAAGTGAAAAATGTAAATTTCCAATTTCAACCAAACATGCTAGAAATGCTCCAATTGAGCTAATTAGCTTATTGTGAGAATATTACAAACGTCTGACAAACATGATAAATGTAAATTTCCAATTTCAACTAAACATGCTAGAAATGCTCTAATTGAGCTAATTAGCTTATTGAGAGAATATTGCAATTGTCTGACAAAAGTGAAAAATGTAAATTTCCAATTTCAACCAAACATGCTAGAAATGCTCCAATTGAGCTAATTAGCTTATTGTGAGAATATTGCAATTGTCTGACAAAAGTGAAAAATGTAAATTTCCAATTTCAACCAAACATGCTAGAAATGCTCCAATTGAGCTAATTAGCTTATTGTGAGAATATTGCAATTGTCTGACAAAAGTGAAAAATGTAAATTTCCAATTTCAACCTAACATGCTAGAAATGCTCCAATTGAGCTAATTAGCTTATTGTGAGAATATTACAAACGTATGACAAAAGTGAAAAATGAAAATTTCCAATTTCAACCAAACACGCTAGAAATGGTCAAACTGCGCAAATAAGCCTACTGTAAGAATTTTTCAAACGTCTGACAAAACTGAAAAATGTAAATTTCCAATTTCAACCAAACATGCTAGAAATGCTCCAATTGAGCTAATTAGCTTATTGTGAGAATATTGCAATTGTCTGACAATAGTGAAAAATGTAAATTTCCAATTTCAACCAAACATGCTAGAAATGCTCCAATTGAGCTAATTAGCTTATTGTGAGAATATTAAAAACGTCTGACAAAACTGAAAAATGTAATTTTCCAATTTCAACCAAACATGCTAGAAATGCTCCAATTGAGCTAATTAGCTTATTGTGAGAATATTACAAACGTCTGACAAAAGTGAAAAATGTAAATTTCCAATTTTAACCAAACATGCTAGAAATGCTCCAATTGAGCTAATTAGCTTATTGTGAGAATATTACAAACGTCTGACAACACTGAAAAATGTAAATTTCCAATTTCAACCAAACATGCTAGAAATGCTCCAATTGAGCTAATTAGCTTATTGTGAGAATATTGCAATTGTCTGACAAAAGTGAAAAATGTAAATTTCCAATTTGAACCAAACATGCTAGAAATGCTCCAATTGAGCTAATTAGCTTATTGTGAGAATATTACAAACGTCTGACAAAAGTGAAAAATGTAAATTTCCAATTTCAACCAAACATGCTAGAAATGCTCCAATTGAGCTAATTAGCTTATTGTGAGAATATTACAAACGTGTGACAAACATGATAAATGTAAATTTCCAATTTCAACTAAACATGCTAGAAATGCTCTAATTGAGCTAATTAGCTTATTGAGAGAATATTGCAATTGTCTGACAAAAGTGAAAAATGTAAATTTCCAATTTCAACCAAACATGCTAGAAATGCTCCAATTGAGCTAATTAGCTTATTGTGAGAATATTGCAATTGTCTGACAAAAGTGAAAAATGTAAATTTCCAATATCAACCAAACATGCTAGAAATGCTCCAATTGAGCTAATTAGCTTATTGTGAGAATATTGCAATTGTCTGACAAAAGTGAAAAATGTAAATTTCCAATTTCAACCAAACATGCTAGAAATGCTCCAATTGAGCTAATTAGCTTATTGTGAGAATATTACAAACGTCTGACAAACATGATAAGTATAAATTTCCAATTTCAACCAAACATGCTAGATATGCTCTAATTGAGCTAATTAGCTTATTGTGAGAATATTACAAACATCTGACAAAACTGAAAAATGTAAATTTCCAATTTCAACCAAACATGCTAGAAATGCTCAAATTGCGCAAATAAGCCTACTGTAGGAATTTTACAAACGTCTGACAAAACTGAAAAATGTAAATTTCCAATTTCAACCAAACATGCTAGAAATGCTCCAATTGAGCTAATTAGCTTATTGTGAGAATATTGCAATTGTCTGACAATAGTGAAAAATGTAAATTTCCAATTTCAACCAAACATGCTAGAAATGCTCCAATTGAGCTAATTAGCTTATTGTGAGAATATTAAAAACGTCTGACAAAACTGAAAAATGTAATTTTCCAATTTCAACCAAACATGCTAGAAATGCTCCAATTGAGCTAATTAGCTTATTGTGAGAATATTAAAAACGTCTGACAAAACTGAAAAATGTAAATTTCTAATTTCAACCAAACATGCTAGAAATGCTCCAATTGAGCTAATTAGCTTATTGTGAGAATATTGCAATTGTCTGACAAAAGTGAAAAATGTAAATTTCCAATTTTAACCAAACATGCTAGAAATGCTCCAATTGAGCTAATTAGCTTATTGTGAGAATATTACAAACGTCTGACAACACTGAAAAATGTAAATTTCCAATTTTAACCAAACATGCTAGAAATGCTCCAATTGAGCTAATTAGCTTATTGTGAGAATATTGCAATTGTCTGACAAAAGTGAAAAATGTAAATTTCCAATTTGAACCAAACATGCTAGAAATGCTCCAATTGAGCTAATTAGCTTATTGTGAGAATATTACAAACGTCTGACAAAAGTGAAAAATGTAAATTTCCAATTTCAACCAAACATGCTAGAAATGCTCCAATTGAGCTAATTAGCTTATTGTGAGAATATTACAAACGTCTGACAAACATGATAAATGTAAATTTCCAATTTCAACTAAACATGCTAGAAATGCTCTAATTGAGCTAATTAGCTTATTGAGAGAATATTGCAATTGTCTGACAAAAGTGAAAAATGTAAATTTCCAATTTCAACCAAACATGCTAGAAATGCTCCAATTGAGCTAATTAGCTTATTGTGAGAATATTGCAATTGTCTGACAAAAGTGAAAAATGTAAATTTCCAATTTCAACCAAACATGCTAGAAATGCTCCAATTGAGCTAATTAGCTTATTGTGAGAATATTGCAATTGTCTGACAAAAGTGAAAAATGTAAATTTCCAATTTCAACCAAACATGCTAGAAATGCTCCAATTGAGCTAATTAGCTTATTGTGAGAATATTACTAACATATGACAAAAGTGAAAAATGAAAATTTCCAATTTCAACCAAACACGCTAGAAATGGTCAAACTGCGCAAATAAGCCTACTGTAAGAATTTTACAAACGTCTGACAAAACTGAAAAATGTAAATTTCCAATTTCAACCAAACATGCTAGAAATGCTCCAATTGAGCTAATTAGCTTATTGTGAGAATATTGCAATTGTCTGACAATAGTGAAAAATGTAAATTTCCAATTTCAACCAAACATGCTAGAAATGCTCCAATTGAGCTAATTAGCTTATTGTGAGAATATTAAAAACGTCTGACAAAACTGAAAAATGTAATTTTCCAATTTCAACCAAACATGCTAGAAATGCTCCAATTGAGCTAATTAGCTTATTGTGAGAATATTACAAACGTCTGACAAAAGTGAAAAATGTAAATTTCCAATTTTAACCAAACATGCTAGAAATGCTCCAATTGAGCTAATTAGCTTATTGTGAGAATATTACAAACGTCTGACAACACTGAAAAATGTAAATTTCCAATTTCAACCAAACATGCTAGAAATGCTCCAATTGAGCTAATTAGCTTATTGTGAGAATATTACAAACGTCTGACAACACTGAAAAATGTAAATTTCCAATTTTAACCAAACATGCTAGAAATGCTCCAATTGAGCTAATTAGCTTATTGTGAGAATATTGCAATTGTCTGACAAAAGTGAAAAATGTAAATTTCCAATTTTAACCAAACATGCTAGAAATGCTCCAATTGAGCTAATTAGCTTATTGTGAGAATATTACTAACATATGACAAAAGTGAAAAATGAAAATTTCCAATTTCAACCAAACACGCTAGAAATGGTCAAACTGCGCAAATAAGCCTACTGTAAGAATTTTACAAACGTCTGACAAAACTGAAAAATGTAAATTTCCAATTTCAACCAAACATGCTAGAAATGCTCCAATTGAGCTAATTAGCTTATTGTGAGAATATTGCAATTGTCTGACAATAGTGAAAAATGTAAATTTCCAATTTCAACCAAACATGCTAGAAATGCTCCAATTGAGCTAATTAGCTTATTGTGAGAATATTAAAAACGTCTGACAAAACTGAAAAATGTAATTTTCCAATTTCAACCAAACATGCTAGAAATGCTCCAATTGAGCTAATTAGCTTATTGTGAGAATATTACAAACGTCTGACAAAAGTGAAAAATGTAAATTTCCAATTTTAACCAAACATGCTAGAAATGCTCCAATTGAGCTAATTAGCTTATTGTGAGAATATTACAAACGTCTGACAACACTGAAAAATGTAAATTTCCAATTTCAACCAAACATGCTAGAAATGCTCCAATTGAGCTAATTAGCTTATTGTGAGAATATTGCAATTGTCTGACAAAAGTGAAAAATGTAAATTTCCAATTTGAACCAAACATGCTAGAAATGCTCCAATTGAGCTAATTAGCTTATTGTGAGAATATTACAAACGTCTGACAAAAGTGAAAAATGTAAATTTCCAATTTCAACCAAACATGCTAGAAATGCTCCAATTGAGCTAATTAGCTTATTGTGAGAATATTAAAAACGTCTGACAAAACTGATAAATGTAATTTTCCAATTTCAACTAAACATGCTAGAAATGCTCCAATTGAGCTAATTAGCTTATTGTGAGAATATTACAAACGTCTGACAAAAGTGAAAAATGTAAATTTCCAATTTTAACCAAACATGCTAGAAATGCTCCAATTGAGCTAATTAGCTTATTGTGAGAATATTGCAATTGTCTGACAAAAGTGAAAAATGTAAATTTCCAATATCAACCAAACATGCTAGAAATGCTCCAATTGAGCTAATTAGCTTATTGTGAGAATATTGCAATTGTCTGACAAAAGTGAAAAATGTAAATTTCCAATTTCAACCAAACACGCTAGAAATGGTCAAACTGCGCAAATAAGCCTACTGTAAGAATTTTACAAACGTCTGACAAAACTGAAAAATGTAAATTTCCAATTTCAACCAAACATGCTAGAAATGCTCCAATTGAGCTAATTAGCTTATTGTGAGAATATTACAAACGTCTGACAAAACTGAAAAATGTAAATTTCCAATTTCAACCAAACATGCTAGAAATGCTCCAATTGAGCTAATTAGCTTATTAAGAGAATATTGCAATTGTCTGACAAAAGTGAAAAATGTAAATTTCCAATTTCAACCAAACATGCTAGAAATGCTCCAATTGAGCTAATTAGCTTATTGTGAGAATATTACAAACGTCTGACAACACTGAAAAATGTAAATTTCCAATTTCAACCAAACATGCTAGAAATGCTCCAATTGAGCTAATTAGCTTATTGTGAGAATATTACAAACGTCTGACAAAACTGGAAAAGGTAATTTTCCAATTTTAACCAAACATGCTAGAAATGCTCCAATTGAGCTAATTAGCTTATTGTGAGAATATTGCAATTGTCTGACAAAAGTGAAAAATGAAAATTTCCAATTTCAACCAAACACGCTAGAAATGGTCAAACTGCGCAAATAAGCCTACTGTAAGAATTTTACAAACGTCTGACAAAACTGAAATATGTAAATTTCCAATTTCAACCAAACATGCTAGAAATGCTCCAATTGAGCTAATTAGCTTATTGTGAGAATATTGCAATTGTCTGACAATAGTGAAAAATGTAAATTTCCAATTTCAACCAAACATGCTAGAAATGCTCCAATTGAGCTAATTAGCTTATTGTGAGAATATTAAAAACGTCTGACAAAACTGAAAAATGTAATTTTCCAATTTCAACCAAACATGCTAGAAATGCTCCAATTGAGCTAATTAGCTTATTGTGAGAATATTACAAACGTCTGACAAAAGTGAAAAATGTAAATTTCCAATTTTAACCAAACATGCTAGAAATGCTCCAATTGAGCTAATTAGCTTATTGTGAGAATATTACAAACGTCTGACAACACTGAAAAATGTAAATTTCCAATTTCAACCAAACATGCTAGAAATGCTCCAATTGAGCTAATTAGCTTATTGTGAGAATATTGCAATTGTCTGACAAAAGTGAAAAATGTAAATTTCCAATTTGAACCAAACATGCTAGAAATGCTCCAATTGAGCTAATTAGCTTATTGTGAGAATATTACAAACGTCTGACAAAAGTGAAAAATGTAAATTTCCAATTTCAACCAAACATGCTAGAAATGCTCCAATTGAGCTAATTAGCTTATTGTGAGAATATTACAAACGTGTGACAAACATGATAAATGTAAATTTCCAATTTCAACTAAACATGCTAGAAATGCTCTAATTGAGCTAATTAGCTTATTGAGAGAATATTGCAATTGTCTGACAAAAGTGAAAAATGTAAATTTCCAATTTCAACCAAACATGCTAGAAATGCTCCAATTGAGCTAATTAGCTTATTGTGAGAATATTGCAATTGTCTGACAAAAGTGAAAAATGTAAATTTCCAATATCAACCAAACATGCTAGAAATGCTCCAATTGAGCTAATTAGCTTATTGTGAGAATATTGCAATTGTCTGACAAAAGTGAAAAATGTAAATTTCCAATTTCAACCAAACACGCTAGAAATGGTCAAACTGCGCAAATAAGCCTACTGTAAGAATTTTACAAACGTCTGACAAAACTGAAAAATGTAAATTTCCAATTTCAACCAAACATGCTAGAAATGCTCCAATTGAGCTAATTAGCTTATTGTGAGAATATTACAAACATCTGACAAAACTGAAAAATGTAAATTTCCAATTTCAACCAAACATGCTAGAAATGCTCCAATTGAGCTAATTAGCTTATTAAGAGAATATTGCAATTGTCTGACAAAAGTGAAAAATGTAAATTTCCAATTTCAACCAAACATACTAGAAATGCTCCAATTGAGCTAATTAGTTTATTGTGAGAATATTGCAATTGTCTGACAAAAGTGAAAAATGTAAATTTCCAATTTCAACCAAACATGCTAGAAATGCTCCAATTGAGCTAATTAGCTTATTGTGAGGATATTGCAATTGTCTGACAAAAGTGAAAAATTTAAATTTACAATTTCAACCAAACATGCTAGAAATGCTCCAATTGAGCTAATTAGCTTATTGTGAGAATATTGCAATTGTCTGACAAAAGTGAAATATGTAAATTTCCAATTTCAACCAAACATGCTAGAAATGCTCCAATTGAGCTAATTAGCTTATTGAGAGAATATTACAAACGTATGACAAAAGTGAAAAATGAAAATTTCCAATTTCAACCAAACATGCTAGAAATGGTCAAATTGCGCAAATAAGCCTACTGTAAGAATTTTACAAACGTCTGACAAAACTGAAAAATGTAAATTTCCAATTTCAACCAAACATGCTAGAAATGCTCCAATTGAGCTAATTAGCTTATTGAGAGAATATTGCAATTGTCTGACAAAAGTGAAAAATGTAAATTTCCAATTTCAACCGAACATGCTAGAAATGCTCCAATTGAGCTAATTAGCTTATTGTGAGAATATTACAAACGTCTGACAACACTGAAAAATGTAAATTTCCAATTTCAACCAAACATGCTAGAAATGCTCCAATTGAGCTAATTAGCTTATTGTGAGAATATTACAAACGTCTGACAAAACTGGAAAATGTAATTTTCCAATTTCAACCAAACATGCTAGAAATGCTCCAATTGAGCTAATTAGCTTATTGTGAGAATATTGCAATTGTCTGACAAAAGTGAAAAATGTAAATTTCCAATTTCAATCAAACATGCTAGAAATGCTCCAATTGAGCTAATTAGCTTATTGTGAGGATATTGCAATTGTCTGACAAAAGTGAAAAATTTAAATTTACAATTTCAACCAAACATGCTAGAAATGCTCCAATTGAGCTAATTAGCTTATTGTGAGAATATTGCAATTGTCTGACAAAAGTGAAATATGTAAATTTCCAAGTTCAACCAAACATGCTAGAAATGCTCCAATTGAGCTAATTAGCTTATTGTGAGGATATTGCAATTGTCTGACAAAAGTGAAAAATTTGAATTTACAATTTCAACCAAACATGCTAGAAATGCTCCAATTGAGCTAATTAGCTTATTGTGAGAATATTACAAACGTCTGACAAACATGATAAATGTAAATTTCCAATTTCAACCAAACATGCTAGAAATGCTCTAATTGAGCTAATTAGCTTATTGAGAGAATATTGCAATTGTCTGACAAAAGTGAAAAATGTAAATTTCCAATTTCAACCAAACATGCTAGAAATGCTCCAATTGAGCTAATTAGCTTATTGTGAGAATATTGCAATTGTCTGACAAAAGTGAAAAATGTAAATTTCCAATTTCAACCAAACATGCTAGAAATGCTCCAATTGAGCTAATTAGCTTATTGTGAAAATATTACAAACGTCTGGCAAACATGATAAGTATAAATTTCCAATTTCAACCAAACATGCTAGATATGCTCTAATTGAGCTAATTAGCTTATTGTGAGAATATTACAAACATCTGACAAAACTGAAAAATGTAAATTTCCAATTTCAACCAAACATGCTAGAAATGCTCAAATTGCGCAAATAAGCCTACTGTAGGAATTTTACAAACGTCTGACAAAACTGAAAAATGTAAATTTCCAATTTCAACCAAACATACTAGAAATGCTCCAATTGAGCTAATTAGCTTATTGTGAGAATATTACAAACGTCTGACGAAACTGAAAAATGTAAATTTCCAATTTCAACCAAACATGCTAGAAGTGCTCCAATTGAGCTAATTAGCTTATTGTGAGAATATTGCAATTGTCTGACAATAGTGAAAAATGTAAATTTCCAATTTCAACCAAACATGCTAGAAATGCTCCAATTGAGCTAATTAGCTTATTGTGAGAATATTACAAACGTCTGACAAAACTGAAAAATGTAATTTTCCAATTTCAACCAAACATGCTAGAAATGCTCCAATTGAGCTAATTAGCTTATTGTGAGAATATTACAAACGTCTGACAAAACTGAAAAATGTAAATTTCTAATTTCAACCAAACATGCTAGAAATGCTCCAATTGAGCTATTTAGCTTATTGTGAGAATATTAAAAACGTCTGACAAAACTGAAAAATGTAATTTTCCAATTTCAACCAAACATGCTAGAAATGCTCCAATTGAGCTAATTAGCTTATTGTGAGAATATTACAAACGTCTGACAAAACTGAAAAATGTAAATTTCTAATTTCAACCAAACATGCTAGAAATGCTCCAATTGAGCTAATTAGCTTATTGTGAGAATATTGCAATTGTCTGACAAAAGTGAAAAATGTAAATTTCCAATTTTAACCAAACATGCTAGAAATGCTCCAATTGAGCTAATTAGCTTATTGTGAGAATATTACAAACGTCTGACAAAACTGGAAAATGTAATTTTCCAATTTCAACCAAACATGCTAGAAATGCTCCAATTGAGCTAATTAGCTTATTGTGAGAATATTGCAATTGTCTGACAAAAGTGAAAAATGTAAATTTCCAATTTCAACCAAACATGCTAGAAATGCTCCAATTGAGCTAATTAGCTTATTGTGAGGATATTGCAATTGTCTGACAAAAGTGAAAAATTTAAATTTACAATTTCAACCAAACATGCTAGAAATGCTCCAATTGAGCTAATTAGCTTATTGTGAGAATATTGCAATTGTCTGACAAAAGTGAAATATGTAAATTTCCAATTTCAACCAAACATGCTAGAAATGCTCCAATTGAGCTAATTAGCTTATTGTGAGGATATTGCAATTGTCTGACAAAAGTGAAAAATTTGAATTTACAATTTCAACCAAACATGCTAGAAATGCTCCAATTGAGCTAATTAGCTTATTGTGAGAATATTACAAACGTCTGACAAACATGATAAATGTAAATTTCCAATTTCAACCAAACATGCTAGAAATGCTCTAATTGAGCTAATTAGCTTATTGAGAGAATATTGCAATTGTCTGACAAAAGAGAAAAATGTAAATTTCCAATTTCAACCAAACATGCTAGAAATGCTCCAATTGAGCTAATTAGCTTATTGTGAGAATATTGCAATTGTCTGACAAAAGTGAAAAATGTAAATTTCCAATTTCAACCAAACATGCTAGAAATGCTCCAATTGAGCTAATTAGCTTATTGTGAAAATATTACAAACGTCTGACAAACATGATAAGTATAAATTTCCAATTTCAACCAAACATGCTAGATATGCTCTAATTGAGCTAATTAGCTTATTGTGAGAATATTACAAACATCTGACAAAACTGAAAAATGTAAATTTCCAATTTCAACCAAACATGCTAGAAATGCTCAAATTGCGCAAATAAGCCTACTGTAGGAATTTTACAAACGTCTGACAAAACTGAAAAATGTAAATTTCCAATTTCAACCAAACATGCTAGAAATGCTCCAATTGAGCTAATTAGCTTATTGTGAGAATATTACAAACGTCTGACAAAACTGAAAAATGTAAATTTCCAATTTCAACCAAACATGCTAGAAATGCTCCAATTGAGCTAATTAGCTTATTGTGAGAATATTGCAATTGTCTGACAATAGTGAAAAATGTAAATTTCCAATTTCAACCAAACATGCTAGAAATGCTCCAATTGAGCTAATTAGCTTATTGTGAGAATATTACAAACGTCTGACAAAACTGAAAAATGTAATTTTCCAATTTCAACCAAACATGCTAGAAATGCTCCAATTGAGCTAATTAACTTATTGTGAGAATATTACAAACGTCTGACAAAACTGAAAAATGTAAATTTCTAATTTCAACCAAACATGCTAGAAATGCTCCAATTGAGCTAATTAGCTTATTGTGAGAATATTAAAAACGTCTGACAAAACTGAAAAATGTAATTTTCCAATTTCAACCAAACATGCTAGAAATGCTCCAATTGAGCTAATTAGCTTATTGTGAGAATATTACAAACGTCTGACAAAACTGAAAAATGTAAATTTCTAATTTCAACCAAACATGCTAGAAATGCTCCAATTGAGCTAATTAGCTTATTGTGAGAATATTGCAATTGTCTGACAAAAGTGAAAAATGTAAATTTCCAATTTCAACCAAACATGCTAGAAATGCTCCAATTGAGCTAATTAGCTTATTGTGAGAATATTACAAACGTCTGACAACACTGAAAAATGTAAATTTCCAATTTCAACCAAACATGCTAGAAATGCTCCAATTGAGCTAATTAGCTTATTGTGAGAATATTGCAATTGTCTGACAAAAGTGAAAAATGTAAATTTCCAATTTCAACCAAACATGCTAGAAATGCTCCAATTGAGCTAATTAGCTTATTGTGAGAATATTACAAACGTCTGACAAAAGTGAAAAATGTAAATTTCCAATTTCAACCAAACATGCCAGAAATGCTCCAATTGAGCTAATTAGCTTATTGTGAGAATATTACAAACGTCTGACAAACATGATAAATGTAAATTTCCAATTTCAACTAAACATGCTAGAAATGCTCTAATTGAGCTAATTAGCTTATTGTGAGAATATTGCAATTGTCTGACAAAAGTGAAAAATGTAAATTTCCAATTTCAACCAAACATGCTAGAAATGCTCCAATTGAGCTAATTAGCTTATTGTGAGAATATTACAAACGTCTGACAACACTGAAAAATGTAAATTTCCAATTTCAACCAAACATGCTAGAAATGCTCCAATTGAGCTAATTAGCTTATTGTGAGAATATTGCAATTGTCTGACAAAAGTGAAAAATGTAATTTTCCAATTTCAACCAAACATGCTAGAAATGCTCCAATTGAGCTAATTAGCTTATTGTGAGAATATTACAAACGTATGACAAAAGTGAAAAATGAAAATTTCCAATTTCAACCAAACATGCTAGAAATGGTTAATTGCGCAAATAAGCCTACTGTAAGAATTTTACAAACGTCTTACAAAACTGAAAAATGTAAATTTCCAATTTCAACCAAACATGCTAGAAATGCTCCAATTGAGCTAATTAGCTTATTGAGAGAATATTGCAATTGTCTGACAAAAGTGAAAAATCTAAATTTCCAATTTCAACCAAACATGCTAGAAATGCTCCAATTGAGCTAATTAGCTTATTGTGAGAATATTACAAACGTATGACAAAAGTGAAAAATGAAAATTTCCAATTTCAACCAAACATGCTAGAAATGGTCAAATTGCGCAAATAAGCCTACTGTAAGAATTTTACAAACGTCTGACAAAACTGAAAAATGTAAATTTCCAATTTCAACCAAACATGCTAGAAATGCTCCAATTGAGCTAATTAGCTTATTGAGAGAATATTGCAATTGTCTGACAAAAGTGAAAAATGTAAATTTCCAATTTCAACCGAACATGCTAGAAATGCTCCAATTGAGCTAATTAGCTTATTGTGAGAATATTACACACGTCTGACAACACTGAAAAATGTAAATTTCCAATTTCAACCAAACATGCTAGAAATGCTCCAATTGAGCTAATTAGCTTATTGTGAGAATATTACAAACGTCTGACAAAACTGGAAAATTTAATTTTCCAATTTCAACCAAACATGCTAGAAATGCTCCAATTGAGCTAATTAGCTTATTGTGAGAATATTGCAATTGTCTGACAAAAGTGAAAAATGTAAATTTCCAATTTCAACCAAACATGCTAGAAATGCTCCAATTGAGCTAATTAGCTTATTGTGAGAATATTGCAATTGTCTGACAAAAGTGAAAAATTTAAATTTACAATTTCAACCAAACATGCTAGAAATGCTCCAATTGAGCTAATTAGCTTATTGTGAGAATATTGCAATTGTCTGACAAAAGTGAAATATGTAAATTTCCAATTTCAACCAAACATGCTAGAAATGCTCCAATTGAGCTAATTAGCTTATTGTGAGGATATTGCAATTGCCTGACAAAAGTGAAAAATTTGAATTTACAATTTCAACCAAACATGCTAGAAATGCTCCAATTGAGCTAATTAGCTTATTGTGAGAATATTACAAACGTCTGACAAACATGATAAATGTAAATTTCCAATTTCAACCAAACATGCTAGAAATGCTCTAATTGAGCTAATTAGCTTATTGAGAGAATATTGCAATTGTCTGACAAAAGTGAAAAATGTAAATTTCCAATTTCAACCAAACATGCTAGAAATGCTCCAATTGAGCTAATTAGCTTATTGTGAGAATATTGCAATTGTCTGACAAAAGTGAAAAATGTAAATTTCAAATTTCAACCAAACATGCTAGAAATGCTCCAATTGAGCTAATTAGCTTATTGTGAAAATATTACAAACGTCTGGCAAACATGATAAGTATAAATTTCCAATTTCAACCAAACATGCTAGATATGCTCTAATTGAGCTAATTAGCTTATTGTGAGAATATTACAAACATCTGACAAAACTGAAAAATGTAAATTTCCAATTTCAACCAAACATGCTAGAAATGCTCAAATTGCGCAAATAAGCCTACTGTAGGAATTTTACAAACGTCTGACAAAACTGAAAAATGTAAATTTCCAATTTCAACCAAACATACTAGAAATGCTCCAATTGAGCTAATTAGCTTATTGTGAGAATATTACAAACGTCTGACGAAACTGAAAAATGTAAATTTCCAATTTCAACCAAACATGCTAGAAATGCTCCAATTGAGCTAATTAGCTTATTGTGAGAATATTGCAATTGTCTGACAATAGTGAAAAATGTAAATTTCCAATTTCAACCAAACATGCTAGAAATGCTCCAATTGAGCTAATTAGCTTATTGTGAGAATATTACAAACGTCTGACAAAACTGAAAAATGTAATTTTCCAATTTCAACCAAATATGCTAGAAATGCTCCAATTGAGCTAATTAGCTTATTGTGAGAATATTACAAACGTCTGACAAAACTGAAAAATGTAAATTTCTAATTTCAACCAAACATGCTAGAAATGCTCCAATTGAGCTAATTAGCTTATTGTGAGAATATTAAAAACGTCTGACAAAACTGAAAAATGTAATTTTCCAATTTCAACCAAACATGCTAGAAATGCTCCAATTGAGCTAATTAGCTTATTGTGAGAATATTACAAACGTCTGACAAAACTGAAAAATGTAAATTTCTAATTTCAACCAAACATGCTAGAAATGCTCCAATTGAGCTAATTAGCTTATTGTGAGAATATTGCAATTGTCTGACAAAAGTGAAAAATGTAAATTTCCAATTTCAACCAAACATGCTAGAAATGCTCCAATTGAGCTAATTAGCTTATTGTGAGGATATTGCAATTGTCTGACAAAAGTGAAAAATTTAAATTTACAATTTCAACCAAACATGCTAGAAATGCTCCAATTGAGCTAATTAGCTTATTGTGAGAATATTGCAATTGTCTGACAAAAGTGAAATATGTAAATTTCCAATTTCAACCAAACATGCTAGAAATGCTCCAATTGAGCTAATTAGCTTATTGTGAGGATATTGCAATTGTCTGACAAAAGTGAAAAATTTGAATTTACAATCTCAACCAAACATGCTAGAAATGCTCCAATTGAGCTAATTAGCTTATTGTGAGAATATTACAAACGTCTGACAAACATGATAAATGTAAATTTCCAATTTCAACCAAACATGCTAGAAATGCTCTAATTGAGCTAATTAGCTTATTGAGAGAATATTGCAATTGTCTGACAAAAGTGAAAAATGTAAATTTCCAATTTCAACCAAACATGCTAGAAATGCTCCAATTGAGCTAATTAGCTTATTGTGAGAATATTGCAATTGTCTGACAAAAGTGAAAAATGTAAATTTCCAATTTCATCCAAACATGCTAGAAATGCTCCAATTGAGCTAATTAGCTTATTGTGAAAATATTACAAACGTCTGACAAACATGATAAGTATAAATTTCCAATTTCAACCAAACATGCTAGATATGCTCTAATTGAGCTAATTAGCTTATTGTGAGAATATTACAAACATCTGACAAAACTGAAAAATGTAAATTTCCAATTTCAACCAAACATGCTAGAAATGCTCAAATTGCGCAAATAAGCCTACTGTAGGAATTTTACAAACGTCTGACAAAACTAAAAAATGTAAATTTCCAATTTCAACCAAACATGCTAGAAATGCTCCAATTGAGCTAATTAGCTTATTGTGAGAATATTACAAACGTCTGACGAAACTGAAAAATGTAAATTTCCAATTTCAACCAAACATGCTAGAAATGCTCCAATTGAGCTAATTAGCTTATTGTGAGAATATTGCAATTGTCTGACAATAGTGAAAAATGTAAATTTCCAATTTCAACCAAACATGCTAGAAATGCTCCAATTGAGCTAATTAGCTTATTGTGAGAATATTACAAACGTCTGACAAAACTGAAAAATGTAATTTTCCAATTTCAACCAAACATGCTAGAAATGCTCCAATTGAGCTAATTAACTTATTGTGAGAATATTACAAACGTCTGACAAAACTGAAAAATGTAAATTTCTAATTTCAACCAAACATGCTAGAAATGCTCCAATTGAGCTAATTAGCTTATTGTGAGAATATTAAAAACGTCTGACAAAACTGAAAAATGTAATTTTCCAATTTCAACCAAACATGCTAGAAATGCTCCAATTGAGCTAATTAGCTTATTGTGAGAATATTACAAACGTCTGACAAAACTGAAAAATGTAAATTTCTAATTTCAACCAAACATGCTAGAAATGCTCCAATTGAGCTAATTAGCTTATTGTGAGAATATTGCAATTGTCTGACAAAAGTGAAAAATGTAAATTTCCAATTTCAACCAAACATGCTAGAAATGCTCCAATTGAGCTAATTAGCTTATTGTGAGAATATTACAAACGTCTGACAACACTGAAAAATGTAAATTTCCAATTTCAACCAAACATGCTAGAAATGCTCCAATTGAGCTAATTAGCTTATTGTGAGAATATTGCAATTGTCTGACAAAAGTGAAAAATGTAAATTTCCAATTTCAACCAAACATGCTAGAAATGCTCCAATTGAGCTAATTAGCTTATTGTGAGAATATTACAAACGTCTGACAAAAGTGAAAAATGTAAATTTCCAATTTCAACCAAACATGCCAGAAATGCTCCAATTGAGCTAATTAGCTTATTGTGAGAATATTACAAACGTCTGACAAACATGATAAATGTAAATTTCCAATTTCAACTAAACATGCTAGAAATGCTCTAATTGAGCTAATTAGCTTATTGAGAGAATATTGCAATTGTCTGACAAAAGTGAAAAATGTAAATTTCCAATTTCAACCAAACATGCTAGAAATGCTCCAATTGAGCTAATTAGCTTATTGTGAGAATATTACAAACGTCTGACAACACTGAAAAATGTAAATTTCCAATTTCAACCAAACATGCTAGAAATGCTCCAATTGAGCTAATTAGCTTATTGTGAGAATATTGCAATTGTCTGACAAAAGTGAAAAATGTAATTTTCCAATTTCAACCAAACATGCTAGAAATGCTCCAATTGAGCTAATTAGCTTATTGTGAGAATATTACAAACGTATGACAAAAGTGAAAAATGAAAATTTCCAATTTCAACCAAACATGCTAGAAATGGTTAATTGCGCAAATAAGCCTACTGTAAGAATTTTACAAACGTCTTACAAAACTGAAAAATGTAAATTTCCAATTTCAACCAAACATGCTAGAAATGCTCCAATTGAGCTAATTAGCTTATTGAGAGAATATTGCAATTGTCTGACAAAAGTGAAAAATCTAAATTTCCAATTTCAACCAAACATGCTAGAAATGCTCCAATTGAGCTAATTAGCTTATTGTGAGAATATTACAAACGTATGACAAAAGTGAAAAATGAAAATTTCCAATTTCAACCAAACATGCTAGAAATGGTCAAATTGCGCAAATAAGCCTACTGTAAGAATTTTACAAACGTCTGACAAAACTGAGAAATGTAAATTTCCAATTTCAACCAAACATGCTAGAAATGCTCCAATTGAGCTAATTAGCTTATTGAGAGAATATTGCAATTGTCTGACAAAAGTGAAAAATGTAAAATTCCAATTTCAACCGAACATGCTAGAAATGCTCCAATTGAGCTAATTAGCTTATTGTGAGAATATTACACACGTCTGACAACACTGAAAAATGTAAATTTCCAATTTCAACCAAACATGCTAGAAATGCTCCAATTGAGCTAATTAGCTTATTGTGAGAATATTACAAACGTCTGACAAAACTGGAAAATTTAATTTTCCAATTTCAACCAAACATGCTAGAAATGCTCCAATTGAGCTAATTAGCTTATTGTGAGAATATTGCAATTGTCTGACAAAAGTGAAAAATGTAAATTTCCAATTTCAACCAAACATGCTAGAAATGCTCCAATTGAGCTAATTAGCTTATTGTGAGAATATTACAAACGTCTGACAAAAGTGAAAAATGTAAATTTCCAATTTCAACCAAACATGCCAGAAATGCTCCAATTGAGCTAATTAGCTTATTGTGAGAATATTACAAACGTCTGACAAACATGATAAATGTAAATTTCCAATTTCAACTAAACATGCTAGAAATGCTCTAATTGAGCTAATTAGCTTATTGAGAGAATATTGCAATTGTCTGACAAAAGTGAAAAATGTAAATTTCCAATTTCAACCAAACATGCTAGAAATGCTCCAATTGAGCTAATTAGCTTATTGTGAGAATATTACAAACGTCTGACAACACTGAAAAATGTAAATTTCCAATTTCAACCAAACATGCTAGAAATGCTCCAATTGAGCTAATTAGCTTATTGTGAGAATATTGCAATTGTCTGACAAAAGTGAAAAATGTAATTTTCCAATTTCAACCAAACATGCTAGAAATGCTCCAATTGAGCTAATTAGCTTATTGTGAGAATATTACAAACGTATGACAAAAGTGAAAAATGAAAATTTCCAATTTCAACCAAACATGCTAGAAATGGTTAATTGCGCAAATAAGCCTACTGTAAGAATTTTACAAACGTCTTACAAAACTGAAAAATGTAAATTTCCAATTTCAACCAAACATGCTAGAAATGCTCCAATTGAGCTAATTAGCTTATTGAGAGAATATTGCAATTGTCTGACAAAAGTGAAAAATCTAAATTTCCAATTTCAACCAAACATGCTAGAAATGCTCCAATTGAGCTAATTAGCTTATTGTGAGAATATTACAAACGTATGACAAAAGTGAAAAATGAAAATTTCCAATTTCAACCAAACATGCTAGAAATGGTCAAATTGCGCAAATAAGCCTACTGTAAGAATTTTACAAACGTCTGACAAAACTGAAAAATGTAAATTTCCAATTTCAACCAAACATGCTAGAAATGCTCCAATTGAGCTAATTAGCTTATTGAGAGAATATTGCAATTGTCTGACAAAAGTGAAAAATGTAAAATTCCAATTTCAACCGAACATGCTAGAAATGCTCCAATTGAGCTAATTAGCTTATTGTGAGAATATTACACACGTCTGACAACACTGAAAAATGTAAATTTCCAATTTCAACCAAACATGCTAGAAATGCTCCAATTGAGCTAATTAGCTTATTGTGAGAATATTACAAACGTCTGACAAAACTGGAAAATTTAATTTTCCAATTTCAACCAAACATGCTAGAAATGCTCCAATTGAGCTAATTAGCTTATTGTGAGAATATTGCAATTGTCTGACAAAAGTGAAAAATGTAAATTTCCAGTTTCAACCAAACATGCTAGAAATGCTCCAATTGAGCTAATTAGCTTATTGTGAGGATATTGCAATTGTCTGACAAAAGTGAAAAATTTAAATTTACAATTTCAACCAAACATGCTAGAAATGCTCCAATTGAGCTAATTAGCTTATTGTGAGAATATTGCAATTGTCTGACAAAAGTGAAATATGTAAATTTCCAATTTCAACCAAACATGCTAGAAATGCTCCAATTGAGCTAATTAGCTTATTGTGAGGATATTGCAATTGTCTGACAAAAGTGAAAAATTTGAATTTACAATTTCAACCAAACATGCTAGAAATGCTCCAATTGAGCTAATTAGCTTATTGTGAGAATATTACAAACGTCTGACAAACATGATAAATGTAAATTTCCAATTTCAACCAAACATGCTAGAAATGCTCTAATTGAGCTAATTAGCTTATTGAGAGAATATTGCAATTGTCTGACAAAAGTGAAAAATGTAAATTTCCAATTTCAACCAAACATGCTAGAAATGCTCCAATTGAGCTAATTAGCTTATTGTGAGAATATTGCAATTGTCTGACAAAAGTGAAAAATGTAAATTTCCAATTTCAACCAAACATGCTAGAAATGCTCCAATTGAGCTAATTAGCTTATTGTGAAAATATTACAAACGTCTGACAAACATGATAAGTATAAATTTCCAATTTCAACCAAACATGCTAGATATGCTCTAATTGAGCTAATTAGCTTATTGTGAGAATATTACAAACATCTGACAAAACTGAAAAATGTAAATTTCCAATTTCAACCAAACATGCTAGAAATGCTCAAATTGCGCAAATAAGCTTACTGTAGGAATTTTACAAACGTCTGACAAAACTGAAAAATGTAAATTTCCAATTTCAACCAAACATGCTAGAAATGCTCCAATTGAGCTAATTAGCTTATTGTGAGAATATTACAAACGTCTGACGAAACTGAAAAATGTAAATTTCCAATTTCAACCAAACATGCGAGAAATGCTCCAATTGAGCTAATTAGCTTATTGTGAGAATATTGCAATTGTCTGACAATAGTGAAAAATGTAAATTTCCAATTTCAACCAAACATGCTAGAAATGCTCCAATTGAGCTAAATAGCTTATTGTGAGAATATTACAAACGTCTGACAAAACTGAAAAATGTAATTTTCCAATTTCAACCAAACATGCTAGAAATGCTCCAATTGAGCTAATTAGCTTATTGTGAGAATATTGCAATTGTCTGACAAAAGTGAAAAATGTAAATTTCCAATTTTAACCAAACATGCTAGAAATGCTCCAATTGAGCTAATTAGCTTATTGTGAGAATATTACAAACGTCTGACAACACTGAAAAATGTAAATTTCCAATTTCAACCAAACATGCTAGAAATGCTCCAATTGAGCTAATTAGCTTATTGTGAGAATGGTGCAATTGTCTGACAAAAGTGAAAAATGTAAATTTCCAATTTCAACCAAACATGCTAGAAATGCTCCAATTGAGCTAATTAGCTTATTGTGAGAATATTACAAACGTCTGACAAAAGTGAAAAATGTAAATTTCCAATTTCAACCAAACATGCCAGAAATGCTCCAATTGAGCTAATTAGCTTATTGTGAGAATATTACAAACGTCTGACAAACCTGATAAATGTAAATTTCCAATTTCAACTAAACATGCTAGAAATGCTCTAATTGAGCTAATTAGCTTATTGAGAGAATATTGCAATTGTCTGACAAAAGTGAAAAATGTAAATTTCCCATTTCAACCAAACATGCTAGAAATGCTCCAATTGAGCTAATTAGCTTATTGTGAGAATATTGCAATTGTCTGACAAAAGTGAAAAATGTAAATTTCCAATTTCAACCAAACATGCTAGAAATGCTCCAATTGAGCTAATTAGCTTATTGTGAGAATATTGCAATTGTCTGACAAAAGTGAAAAATGTAATTTTCCAATTTCAACTAAACATGCTAGAAATGCTCCAATTGAGCTAATTAGCTTATTGTGAGAATATTACAAACGTATGACAAAAGTGAAAAATGAAAATTTCCAATTTCAACCAAACATGCTAGAAATGGTTAATTGCGCAAATAAGCCTACTGTAAGAATTTTGCAAACGTCTTACGAAACTGAAAAATGTAAATTTCCAATTTCAACCAAACATGCTAGAAATGCTCCAATTGAGCTAATTAGCTTATTGTGAGAATATTGCAATTGTCTGACAAAAGTGAAAAATGTAAATTTCCAATTTCAACCAAACATGCTAGAAATGCTCCAATTGAGCTAATTAGCTTATTGTGAGGATATTGCAATTGTCTGACAAAAGTGAAAAATTTAAATTTACAATTTCAACCAAACATGCTAGAAATGCTCCAATTGAGCTAATTAGCTTATTGTGAGAATATTGCAATTGTCTGACAAAAGTGAAATATGTAAGTTTCCAATTTCAACCAAACATGCTAGAAATGCTCCAATTGAGCTAATTAGATTATTGTGAGGATATTGCAATTGTCTGACAAAAGTGAAAAATTTGAATTTACAATTTCAACCAAACATGCTAGAAATGCTCCAATTGAGCTAATTAGCTTATTGTGAGAATATTACAAACGTCTAACAAACATAATAAATGTAAATTTCCAATTTCAACCAAACATGCTAGAAATGCTCTAATTGAGCTAATTAGCTTATTGAGAGAATATTGCAATTGTCTGACAAAAGTGAAAAATGTAAATTTCCAATTTCAACCAAACATGCTAGAAATGCTCCAATTGAGCTAATTAGCTTATTGTGAGAATATTGCAATTGTCTGACAAAAGTGAAAAATGTAAATTTCCAATTTCAACCAAACATGCTAGAAATGCTCCAATTGAGCTAATTAGCTTATTGTGAGAATATTGCAATTGTCTGACAAAAGTGAAAAATGTAAATTTCCAATTTCAACCAAACATGCTAGAAATGCTCCAATTGAGCTAATTAGCTTATTGTGAGGATATTGCAATTGTCTGACAAAAGTGAAAAATTTAAATTTCCAATTTCAACCAAACATGCTAGAAATGCTCCAATTGAGCTAATTAGCTTATTGTGAGAATATTACAAACGTCTGACAAACATGATAAGTATAAATTTCCAATTTCAACCAAACATGCTAGATATGCTCTGATTGAGCTAATTAGCTTATTGTGAGAATATTACAAACATCTGACAAAACTGAAAAATGTGATTTCCAATTTCAACCAAACATGCTAGAAATGCTCAAATTGCGCAAATAAGCCTACTGTAGGAATTTTACAAACGTCTGACAAAACTGAAAAATGTAAATTTCCAATTTCAACCAAACATGCTAGAAATGCTCCAATTGAGCTAATTAGCTTATTGTGAGAATATTGCAATTGTCTGACAAAAGTGAAAAATGTAAATTTCCAATTTTAACCAAACATGCTAGAAATGCTCCAATTGAGCTAATTAGCTTATTGTGAGAATATTACAAACGTCTGACAACACTGAAAAATGTAAATTTCCAATTTCAACCATACATGCTAGAAATGCTCCAATTGAGCTAATTAGCTTATTGTGAGAATATTGCAATTGTCTGACAAAAGTGAAAAATGTAAATTTCCAATTTGAACCAAACATGCTAGAAATGCTCCAATTGAGCTAATTAGCTTATTGTGAGAATATTACAAACGTCTGACAAAAGTGAAAAGTGAAAATTTCCAATTTCAACCAAACATGCTAGAAATGGTCAAACTGCGCAAATAAGCCTACTGTAAGAATTTTACAAACATCTGACAAAACTGAAAAATGTAAATTTCCAATTTCAACCAAACATGCTAGAAATGCTCCAATTGAGCTAATTAGCTTATTGTGAGAATATTACAAACGTCTGACAAAACTGAAAAATGTAAATTTCCAATTTCAACCAAACATGCTAGAAATGCTCCAATTGAGCTAATTAGCTTATTGAGAGAATATTGCAATTGTCTGACAAAAGTGAAAAATGTAAATTTCCAATTTCAACCAAACATGCTAGAAATGCTCCAATTGAGCTAATTAGCTTATTGTGAGAATATTACAAACGTAAGGCAAAACTGGAAAATGTAATTTTCCAATTTCAACCAACCATGCTAGAAATGCTCCAATTGAGCTAATTAGCTTATTGTGAGAATATTGCAATTGTCTGACAAAAGTGAAAAATGTAAATTTACAATTTCAACCAAACATGCTAGAAATGCTCCAATTGAGCTAATTAGCTTATTGTGAGAATATTGCAATTGTCTGACAAAAGTGAAATATGTAAATTTCCAATTTCAACCAAACATGCTAGAAATGCTCCAATTGAGCTAATTAGCTTATTGTGAGAATATTACAAACGTATGACAAAAGTGAAAAATGAAAATTTCCAATTTCAACCAAACATGCTAGAAATGGTCAAATTGCGCAAATAAGCCTACTGTAAGAATTTTACAAACGTCTGACAAAACTGAAAAATGTAAATTTCCAATTTCAACCAAACATGCTAGAAATGCTCCAATTGAGCTAATTAGCTTATTGAGAGAATATTGCAATTGTCTGACAAAAGTGAAAAATTTAAATTTACAATTTCAACCAAACATGCTAGAAATTCTCCAATTGAGCTAATTAGCTTATTGTGAGAATATTGCAATTGTCTGACAAAATTGAAATATGTAAATTTCCAATTTCAACCAAACATGCTAGAAATGCTCCAATTGAGCTAATTAGCTTATTGTGAGGATATTGCAATTGTCTGACAAAAGTGAAAAATTTGAATTTACAATTTCAACCAAACATGCTAGAAATGCTCCAATTGAGCTAATTAGCTTATTGTGAGAATATTACAAACATCTGACAAACATGATAAATGTAAATTTCCAATTTCAACCAAACATGCTAGAAATGCTCTAATTGAGCTAATTAGCTTATTGAGAGAATATTGCAATTGTCTGACAAAAGTGAAAAATGTAAATTTCCAATTTCAACCAAACATGCTAGAAATGCTCCAATTGAGCTAATTAGCTTATTGTGAGAATATTGCAATTGTCTGACAAAAGTGAAAAATGTAAATTTCCAATTTCAACCAAACATGCTAGAAATGCTCCAATTGAGCTAATTAGCTTATTGTGAAAATATTACAAACGTCTGACAAACATGATAAGTATAAAATTCCAATTTCAACCAAACATGCTAGATATGCTCTAATTGAGCTAATTAGCTTATTGTGAGAATATTACAAACATCTGACAAAACTGAAAAATGTAAATTTCCAATTTCAACCAAACATGCTAGAAATGCTCAAATTGCGCAAATAAGCCTACTGTAGGAATTTTACAAACGTCTGACAAAACTGAAAAATGTAAATTTCCAATTTCAACCAAACATGCTAGAAATGCTCCAATTGAGCTAATTAGCTTATTGTGAGAATATTACAAACGTCTGACGAAACTGAAAAATGTAAATTTCCAATTTCAACCAAACATGCTAGAAATGCTCCAATTGAGCTAATTAGCTTATTGTGAGAATATTGCAATTGTCTGACAATAGTGAAAAATGTAAATTTCCAATTTCAACCAAACATGCTAGAAATGCTCCAATTGAGCTAATTAGCTTATTGTGAGAATATTACAAACATCTGACAAAACTGAAAAATGTGATTTCCAATTTCAACCAAACATGCTAGAAAGGCTCAAATTGCGCAAATAAGCCTACTGTAGGAATTTTACAAACGTCTGACAAAACTGAAAAATGTAAATTTCCAATTTCAACCAAACATGCTAGAAATGCTCCAATTGAGCTAATTAGCTTATTGTGAGAATATTGCAATTGTCTGACAAAAGTGAAAAATGTAAATTTCCAATTTTAACCAAACATGCTAGAAATGCTCCAATTGATCTAATTAGCTTATTGTGAGAATATTACAAACGTCTGACAACACTGAAAAATGTAAATTTCCAATTTCAACCATACATGCTAGAAATGCTCCAATTGAGCTAATTAGCTTATTGTGAGAATATTGCAATTGTCTGACAAAAGTGAAAAATGTAAATTTCCAATTTGAACCTAACATGCTAGAAATGCTCCAATTGAGCTAATTAGCTTATTGTGAGAATATTACAAACGTCTGACAAAAGTGAAAAGTGAAAATTTCCAATTTCAACCAAACATGCTAGAAATGGTCAAACTGCGCAAATAAGCCTACTGTAAGAATTTTACAAACATCTGACAAAACTGAAAAATGTAAATTTCCAATTTAAACCAAACATGCTAGAAATGCTCCAATTGAGCTAATTAGCTTATTGTGAGAATATTACAAACGTCTGACAAAACTGAAAAATGTAAATTTCCAATTTCAACCAAACATGCTAGAAATGCTCCAATTGAGCTAATTAGCTTATTGAGAGAATATTGCAATTGTCTGACAAAAGTGAAAAATGTAAATTTCCAATTTCAACCAAACATGCTAGAAATGCTCCAATTGAGCTAATTAGCTTATTGTGAGAATATTACAAACGTCTGACAACACTGAAAAATGTAAATTTCCAATTTCAACCAAACATGCTAGAAATGCTCCAATTGAGCTAATTAGCTTATTGTGAGAATATTACAAACGTCAGACAAAACTGGAAAATGTAATTTTCCAATTTCAACCAACCATGCTAGAAATGCTCCAATTGAGCTAATTAGCTTATTGTGAGAATATTGCAATTGTCTGACAAAAGTGAAAAATGTAAATTTACAATTTCAACCAAACATGCTAGAAATGCTCCAATTGAGCTAATTAGTTTATTGTGAGAATATTGCAATTGTCTGACAAAAGTGAAATATGTAAATTTCCAATTTCAACCAAACATGCTAGAAATGCTCCAATTGAGCTAATTAGCTTATTGTGAGAATATTACAAACGTATGACAAAAGTGAAAAATGAAAATTTCCAATTTCAACCAAACATGCTAGAAATGGTCAAATTGCGCAAATAAGCCTACTGTAAGAATTTTACAAACGTCTGACAAAACTGAAAAATGTAAATTTCCAATTTCAACCAAACATGCTAGAAATGCTCCAATTGAGCTAATTAGCTTATTGAGAGAATATTGCAATTGTCTGACAAAAGTGAAAAATTTAAATTTACAATTTCAACCAAACATGCTAGAATTGCTCCAATTGAGCTAATTGGCTTATTGTGAGAATATTGCAATTGTCTGAACAAATTGAAATATGTAAATTTCCAATTTCAACCAAACATGCTAGAAATGCTCCAATTGAGCTAATTAGCTTATTGTGAGGATATTGCAATTGTCTGACAAAAGTGAAAAATTTGAATTTACAATTTCAACCAAACATGCTAGAAATGCTCCAATTGAGCTAATTAGCTTATTGTGAGAATATTACAAACATCTGACAAACATGATAAATGTAAATTTCCAATTTCAACCAAACATGCTAGAAATGCTCTAATTGAGCTAATTAGCTTATTGAGAGAATATTGCAATTGTCTGACAAAAGTGAAAAATGTAAATTTCCAATTTCAACCAAACATGCTAGAAATGCTCCAATTGAGCTAATTAGCTTATTGTGAGAATATTGCAATTGTCTGACAAAAGTGAAAAATGTAAATTTCCAATTTCAACCAAACATGCTAGAAATGCTCCAATTGAGCTAATTAGCTTATTGTGAAAATATTACAAACGTCTGACAAACATGATAAGTATAAAATTCCAATTTCAACCAAACATGCTAGATATGCTCTAATTGAGCTAATTAGCTTATTGTGAGAATATTACAAACATCTGACAAAACTGAAAAATGTAAATTTCCAATTTCAACCAAACATGCTAGAAATGCTCAAATTGCGCAAATAAGCCTACTGTAGGAATTTTACAAACGTCTGACAAAACTGAAAAATGTAAATTTCCAATTTCAACCAAACATGCTAGAAATGCTCCAATTGAGCTAATTAGCTTATTGTGAGAATATTACAAACGTCTGACGAAACTGAAAAATGTAAATTTCCAATTTCAACCAAACATGCTAGAAATGCTCCAATTGAGCTAATTAGCTTATTGTGAGAATATTGCAATTGTCTGACAATAGTGAAAAATGTAAATTTCCAATTTCAACCAAACATGCTAGAAATGCTCCAATTGAGCTAATTAGCTTATTGTGAGAATATTACAAACGTCTGACAAAACTGAAAAATGTAATTTTCCAATTTCAACCAAACATGCTAGAAATGCTCCAATTGAGCTAATTAGCTTATCGTGAGAATATTACAAACGTCTGACAAAACTGAAAAATGTAAATTTCTAATTTCAACCAAACATGCTAGAAATGCTCCAATTGAGCTAATTAGCTTATTGTGAGAATATTAAAAACGTCTGACAAAACTGAAAAATGTAATTTTCCAATTTCAACCAAACATGCTAGAAATGCTCCAATTGAGCTAATTAGCTTATTGTGAGAATATTACAAACGTCTGACAAAACTGAAAAATGTAAATTTCTAATTTCAACCAAACATGCTAGAAATGCTCCAATTGAGCTAATTAGCTTATTGTGAGAATATTGCAATTGTCTGACAAAAGTGAAAAATGTAAATTTCCAATTTTAACCAAACATGCTAGAAATGCTCCAATTGAGCTAATTAGCTTATTGTGAGAATATTACAAACGTCTGACCACACTGAAAAATGTAAATTTCCAATTTCAACCAAACATGCTAGAAATGCTCCAATTGAGCTAATTAGCTTATTGTGAGAATATTGCAATTGTCTGACAAAAGTGAAAAATGTAAATTTCCAATTTCAACCAAACATGCTAGAAATGCTCCAATTGAGCTAATTAGCTTATTGTGAGAATATTGCAATTGTCTGACAAAAGTGAAAAATGTAAATTTCCAATTTCAACCAAACATGCTAGAAATGCTCCAATTGAGCTAATTAGCTTATTGTGAGAATATTGCAATTGTCTGACAAAAGTGAAAAATGTAAATTTCCAATTTCAACCAAACATGCTAGAAATGCTCCAATTGAGCTAATTAGCTTATTGTGAGGATATTGCAATTGTCTGACAAAAGTGAAAAATTTAAATTTCCAATTTCAACCAAACATGCTAGAAATGCTCCAATTGAGCTAATTAGCTTATTGTGAGAATATTACAAACGTCTGACAAACATGATAAGTATAAATTTCCAATTTCAACCAAACATGCTAGATATGCTCTGATTGAGCTAATTAGCTTATTGTGAGAATATTACAAACATCTGACAAAACTGAAAAATGTGATTTCCAATTTCAACCAAACATGCTAGAAATGCTCAAATTGCGCAAATAAGCCTACTGTAGGAATTTTACAAACGTCTGACAAAACTGAAAAATGTAAATTTCCAATTTCAACCAAACATGCTAGAAATGCTCCAATTGAGCTAATTAGCTTATTGTGAGAATATTGCAATTGTCTGACAAAAGTGAAAAATGTAAATTTCCAATTTTAACCAAACATGCTAGAAATGCTCCAATTGAGCTAATTAGCTTATTGTGAGAATATTACAAACGTCTGACAAAAGTGAAAAGTGAAAATTTCCAATTTCAACCAAACATGCTAGAAATGGTCAAACTGCGCAAATAAGCCTACTGTAAGAATTTTACAAACATCTGACAAAACTGAAAAATGTAAATTTCCAATTTCAACCAAACATGCTAGAAATGCTCCAATTGAGCTAATTAGCTTATTGTGAGAATATTACAAACGTCTGACAAAACTGAAAAATGTAAATTTCCAAATTCAACCAAACATGCTAGAAATGCTCCAATTGAGCTAATTAGCTTATTGAGAGAATATTGCAATTGTCTGACAAAAGTGAAAAATGTAAATTTCCAATTTCAACCAAACATGCTAGAAATGCTCCAATTGAGCTAATTAGCTTATTGTGAGAATATTACAAACGTCTGACAACACTGAAAAATGTAAATTTCCAATTTCAACCAAACATGCTAGAAATGCTCCAATTGAGCTAATTAGCCTATTGTGAGAATATTACAAACGTCAGACAAAACTGGAAAATGTAATTTTCCAATTTCAACCAACCATGCTAGAAATGCTCCAATTGAGCTAATTAGCTTATTGTGAGAATATTGCAATTGTCTGACAAAAGTGAAAAATGTAAATTTACAATTTCAACCAAACATGCTAGAAATGCTCCAATTGAGCTAATTAGCTTATTGTGAGAATATTGCAATTGTCTGACAAAAGTGAAATATGTAAATTTCCAATTTCAACCAAACATGCTAGAAATGCTCCAATTGAGCTAATTAGCTTATTGTGAGAATATTACAAACGTATGACAAAAGTGAAAAATGAAAATTTCCAATTTCAACCAAACATGCTAGAAATGGTCAAATTGCGCAAATAAGCCTACTGTAAGAATTTTACAAACGTCTGACAAAACTGAAAAATGTAAATTTCCAATTTCAACCAAACATGCTAGAAATGCTCCAATTGAGCTAATTAGCTTATTGAGAGAATATTGCAATTGTCTGACAAAAGTGAAAAATTTAAATTTACAATTTCAACCAAACATGCTAGAAATGCTCCAATTGAGCTAATTAGCTTATTGTGAGAATATTGCAATTGTCTGACAAAATTGAAATATGTAAATTTCCAATTTCAACCAAACATGCTAGAAATGCTCCAATTGAGCTAATTAGCTTATTGTGAGGATATTGCAATTGTCTGACAAAAGTGAAAAATTTGAATTTACAATTTCAACCAAACATGCTAGAAATGCTCCAATTGAGCTAATTAGCTTATTGTGAGAATATTACAAACATCTGACAAACATGATAAATGTAAATTTCCAATTTCAACCAAACATGCTAGAAATGCTCTAATTGAGCTAATTAGCTTATTGAGAGAATATTGCAATTGTCTGACAAAAGTGAAAAATGTAAATTTCCAATTTCAACCAAACATGCTAGAAATGCTCCAATTGAGCTAATTAGCTTATTGTGAGAATATTGCAATTGTCTGACAAAAGTGAAAAATGTAAATTTCCAATTTCAACCAAACATGCTAGAAATGCTCCAATTGAGCTAATTAGCTTATTGTGAAAATATTACAAACGTCTGACAAACATGATAAGTATAAAATTCCAATTTCAACCAAACATGCTAGATATGCTCTAATTGAGCTAATTAGCTTATTGTGAGAATATTACAAACATCTGACAAAACTGAAAAATGTAAATTTCCAATTTCAACCAAACATGCTAGAAATGCTCAAATTGCGCAAATAAGCCTACTGTAGGAATTTTACAAACGTCTGACAAAACTGAAAAATGTAAATTTCCAATTTCAACCAAACATGCTAGAAATGCTCCAATTGAGCTAATTAGCTTATTGTGAGAATATTGCAATTGTCTGACAATAGTGAAAAATGTAAATTTCCAATTTCAACCAAACATGCTAGAAATGCTCCAATTGAGCTAATTAGCTTATTGTGAGAATATTACAAACGTCTGACAAAACTGAAAAATGTAATTTTCCAATTTCAACCAAACATGCTAGAAATGCTCCAATTGAGCTAATTAGCTTATCGTGAGAATATTACAAACGTCTGACAAAACTGAAAAATGTAAATTTCTAATTTCAACCAAACATGCTAGAAATGCTCCAATTGAGCTAATTAGCTTATTGTGAGAATATTAAAAACGTCTGACAAAACTGAAAAATGTAATTTTCCAATTTCAACCAAACATGCTAGAAATGCTCCAATTGAGCTAATTAGCTTATTGTGAGAATATTACAAACGTCTGACAAAACTGAAAAATGTAAATTTCTAATTTCAACCAAACATGCTAGAAATGCTCCAATTGAGCTAATTAGCTTATTGTGAGAATATTGCAATTGTCTGACAAAAGTGAAAAATGTAAATTTCCAATTTTAACCAAACATGCTAGAAATGCTCCAATTGAGCTAATTAGCTTATTGTGAGAATATTACAAACGTCTGACAACACTGAAAAATGTAAATTTCCAATTTCAACCAAACATGCTAGAAATGCTCCAATTGAGCTAATTAGCTTATTGTGAGAATATTGCAATTGTCTGACAAAAGTGAAAAATGTAAATTTCCAATTTCAACCAAACATGCTAGAAATGCTCCAATTGAGCTAATTAGCTTATTGTGAGAATATTACAAACGTCTGACAAACATGATAAATGTAAATTTCCAATTTCAACTAAACATGCTAGAAATGCTCTAATTGAGCTAATTAGCTTATTGAGAGAATATTGCAATTGTCTGACAAAAGTGAAAAATGTAAATTTCCAATTTCAACCAAACATGCTAGAAATGCTCCAATTGAGCTAATTAGCTTATTGTGAGAATATTGCAATTGTCTGACAAAAGTGAAAAATGTAAATTTCCAATTTCAACCAAACATGCTAGAAATGCTCCAATTGAGCTAATTAGCTTATTGTGAGAATATTGCAATTGTCTGGCAAAAGTGAAAAATGTAATTTTCCAATTTCAACCAAACATGCTAGAAATGCTCCAATTGAGCTAATTAGCTTATTGTGAGAATATTACAAACGTATGACAAAAGTGAAAAATGAAAATTTCCAATTTCAACCAAACATGCTAGAAATGGTTAATTGCGCAAATAAGCCTACTGTAAGAATTTTACAAACGTCTTACAAAACTGAAAAATGTAAATTTCCAATTTCAACCAAACATGCTAGAAATGCTCCAATTGAGCTAATTAGCTTATTGTCAGAATATTACAAACGTCTGACAAAACTGAAAAATGTAAATTTCCAATTTCAACCAAACATGCTAGAAATGCTCCAATTGAGCTAATTAGCTTATTGTGAAAATATTACAAACGTCTGACAAACATGATAAGTATAAATTTCCAATTTCAACCAAACATGCTAGAAATGCTCTAATTGAGCTAATTAGCTTATTGAGAGAATATTGCAATTGTCTGACAAAAGTGAAAATTGTAAATTTCCAATTTCAACCAAACATGCTAGAAATGCTCCAATTGAGCTAATTAGCTTATTGTGAGAATATTGCAATTGTCTGACAAAAGTGAAAAATGTAAATTTCCAATTTGAACCAAACATGCTAGAAATGCTCCAATTGAGCTAATTAGCTTATTGTGAGAATATTACAAACGTCTGACAAAAGTGAAAAGTGAAAATTTCCAATTTCAACCAAACATGCTAGAAATGGTCAAACTGCGCAAATAAGCCTACTGTAAGAATCTTACAAACATCTGACAAAACTGAAAAATGTAAATTTCCAATTTCAACCAAACATGCTAGAAATGCTCCAATTGAGCTAATTAGCTTATTGTGAGAATATTACAAACGTCTGACAAAACTGAAAAATGTAAATTTCCAATTTCAACCAAACATGCTAGAAATGCTCCAATTGAGCTAATTAGCTTATTGTGAGAATATTACAAACGTCTGACAAAACTGAAAAATGTAAATTTCCAATTTCAACCAAACATGCTAGAAATGCTCCAATTGAGCTAATTAGCTTATTGAGAGAATATTGCAATTGTCTGACAAAAGTGAACAATGTAAATTTCCAATTTCAACCAAACATGCTAGAAATGCTCCAATTGAGCTAATTAGCTTATTGTGAGAATATTACAAACGTCTGACAACACTGAAAAATGTAAATTTCCAATTTCAACCAAACATGCTAGAAATGCTCCAATTGAGCTAATTAGCCTATTGTGAGAATATTACAAACGTCAGACAAAACTGGAAAATGTAATTTTCCAATTTCAACCAACCATGCTAGAAATGCTCCAATTGAGCTAATTTGCTTATTGTGAGAATATTGCAATTGTCTGACAAAAGTGAAAAATGTAAATTTACAATTTCAACCAAACATGCTAGAAATGCTCCAATTGAGCTAATTAGCTTATTGTGAGAATATTGCAATTGTCTGACAAAAGTGAAATATGTAAATTTCCAATTTCAACCAAACATGCTAGAAATGCTCCAATTGAGCTAATTAGCTTATTGTGAGAATATTACAAACGTATGACAAAAGTGAAAAATGAAAATTTCCAATTTCAACCAAACATGCTAGAAATGGTCAAATTGCGCAAATAAGCCTACTGTAAGAATTTTACAAACGTCTGACAAAACTGAAAAATGTAAATTTCCAATTTCAACCAAACATGCTAGAAATGCTCCAATTGAGCTAATTAGCTTATTGAGAGAATATTGCAATTGTCTGACAAAAGTGAAAAATTTAAATTTACAATTTCAACCAAACATGCTAGAAATGCTCCAATTGAGCTAATTAGCTTATTGTGAGAATATTGCAATTGTCTGACAAAATTGAAATATGTAAATTTCCAATTTCAACCAAACATGCTAGAAATGCTCCAATTGAGCTAATTAGCTTATTGTGAGGATATTGCAATTGTCTGACAAAAGTGAAAAATTTGAATTTACAATTTCAACCAAACATGCTAGAAATGCTCCAATTGAGCTAATTAGCTTATTGTGAGAATATTACAAACATCTGACAAACATGATAAATGTAAATTTCCAATTTCAACCAAACATGCTAGAAATGCTCTAATTGAGCTAATTAGCTTATTGAGAGAATATTGCAATTGTCTGACAAAAGTGAAAAATGTAAATTTCCAATTTCAACCAAACATGCTAGAAATGCTCCAATTGAGCTAATTAGCTTATTGTGAGAATATTGCAATTGTCTGACAAAAGTGAAAAATGTAAATTTCCAATTTCAACCAAACATGCTAGAAATGCTCCAATTGAGCTAATTAGCTTATTGTGAGAATATTACAAACGTCTGACAAAACTGAAAAATGTAAATTTCTAATTTCAACCAAACATGCTAGAAATGCTCCAATTGAGCTAATTAGCTTATTGTGAGAATATTAAAAACGTCTGACAAAACTGAAAAATGTAATTTTCCAATTTCAACCAAACATGCTAGAAATGCTCCAATTGAGCTAATTAGCTTATTGTGAGAATATTACAAACGTCTGACAAAACTGAAAAATGTAAATTTCTAATTTCAACCAAACATGCTAGAAATGCTCCAATTGAGCTAATTAGCTTATTGTGAGAATATTGCAATTGTCTGACAAAAGTGAAAAATGTAAATTTCCAATTTTAACCAAACATGCTAGAAATGCTCCAATTGAGCTAATTAGCTTATTGTGAGAATATTACAAACGTCTGACAACACTGAAAAATGTAAATTTCCAATTTCAACCAAACATGCTAGAAATGCTCCAATTGAGCTAATTAGCTTATTGTGAGAATATTGCAATTGTCTGACAAAAGTGAAAAATGTAAATTTCCAATTTCAACCAAACATGCTAGAAATGCTCCAATTGAGCTAATTAGCTTATTGTGAGAATATTACAAACGTCAGACAAAACTGGAAAATGTAATTTTCCAATTTCAACCAACCATGCTAGAAATGCTCCAATTGAGCTAATTTGCTTATTGTGAGAATATTGCAATTGTCTGACAAAAGTGAAAAATGTAAATTTACAATTTCAACCAAACATGCTAGAAATGCTCCAATTGAGCTAATTAGCTTATTGTGAGAATATTGCAATTGTCTGACAAAAGTGAAATATGTAAATTTCCAATTTCAACCAAACATGCTAGAAATGCTCCAATTGAGCTAATTAGCTTATTGTGAGAATATTACAAACGTATGACAAAAGTGAAAAATGAAAATTTCCAATTTCAACCAAACATGCTAGAAATGGTCAAATTGCGCAAATAAGCCTACTGTAAGAATTTTACAAACGTCTGACAAAACTGAAAAATGTAAATTTCCAATTTCAACCAAACATGCTAGAAATGCTCCAATTGAGCTAATTAGCTTATTGAGAGAATATTGCAATTGTCTGACAAAAGTGAAAAATTTAAATTTACAATTTCAACCAAACATGCTAGAAATGCTCCAATTGAGCTAATTAGCTTATTGTGAGAATATTGCAATTGTCTGACAAAATTGAAATATGTAAATTTCCAATTTCAACCAAACATGCTAGAAATGCTCCAATTGAGCTAATTAGCTTATTGTGAGGATATTGCAATTGTCTGACAAAAGTGAAAAATTTGAATTTACAATTTCAACCAAACATGCTAGAAATGCTCCAATTGAGCTAATTAGCTTATTGTGAGAATATTACAAACATCTGACAAACATGATAAATGAAAATTTCCAATTTCAACCAAACATGCTAGAAATGCTCTAATTGAGCTAATTAGCTTATTGAGAGAATATTGCAATTGTCTGACAAAAGTGAAAAATGTAAATTTCCAATTTCAACCAAACATGCTAGAAATGCTCCAATTGAGCTAATTAGCTTATTGTGAGAATATTGCAATTGTCTGACAAAAGTGAAAAATGTAAATTTCCAATTTCAACCAAACATGCTAGAAATGCTCCAATTGAGCTAATTAGCTTATTGTGAGAATATTACAAACGTCTGACAAAACTGAAAAATGTAAATTTCTAATTTCAACCAAACATGCTAGAAATGCTCCAATTGAGCTAATTAGCTTATTGTGAGAATATTAGAAACGTCTGACAAAACTGAAAAATGTAATTTTCCAATTTCAACCAAACATGCTAGAAATGCTCCAATTGAGCTAATTAGCTTATTGTGAGAATATTACAAACGTCTGACAAAACTGAAAAATGTAAATTTCTAATTTCAACCAAACATGCTAGAAATGCTCCAATTGAGCTAATTAGCTTATTGTGAGAATATTGCAATTGTCTGACAAAAGTGAAAAATGTAAATTTCCAATTTTAACCAAACATGCTAGAAATGCTCCAATTGAGCTAATTAGCTTATTGTGAGAATATTACAAACGTCTGACAACACTGAAAAATGTAAATTTCCAATTTCAACCAAACATGCTAGAAATGCTCCAATTGAGCTAATTAGCTTATTGTGAGAATATTGCAATTGTCTGACAAAAGTGAAAAATGTAAATTTCCAATTTCAACCAAACATGCTAGAAATGCTCCAATTGAGCTAATTAGCTTATTGTGAGAATATTACAAACGTCTGACAAACATGATAAATGTAAATTTCCAATTTCAACTAAACATGCTAGAAATGCTCTAATTGAGCTAATTAGCTTATTGAGAGAATATTGCAATTGTCTGACAAAAGTGAAAAATGTAAATTTCCAATTTCAACCAAACATGCTAGAAATGCTCCAATTGAGCTAATTAGCTTATTGTGAGAATATTGCAATTGTCTGACAAAAGTGAAAAATGTAAATTTCCAATTTCAACCAAACATGCTAGAAATGGTTAATTGCGCAAATAAGCCTACTGTAAGAATTTTACAAACGTCTTACAAAACTGAAAAATGTAAATTTCCAATTTCAACCAAACATGCTAGAAATGCTCCAATTGAGCTAATTAGCTTATTGTCAGAATATTACAAACGTCTGACAAAACTGAAAAATGTAAATTTCCAATTTCAACCAAACATGCTAGAAATGCTCCAATTGAGCTAATTAGCTTATTGTGAAAATATTACAAACGTCTGACAAACATGATAAGTATAAATTTCCAATTTCAACCAAACATGCTAGAAATGCTCTAATTGAGCTAATTAGCTTATTGAGAGAATATTGCAATTGTCTGACAAAAGTGAAAATTGTAAATTTCCAATTTCAACCAAACATGCTAGAAATGCTCCAATTGAGCTAATTAGCTTATTGTGAGAATATTGCAATTGTCTGACAAAAGTGAAAAATGTAAATTTCCAATTTGAACCAAACATGCTAGAAATGCTCCAATTGAGCTAATTAGCTTATTGTGAGAATATTACAAACGTCTGACAAAAGTGAAAAGTGAAAATTTCCAATTTCAACCAAACATGCTAGAAATGGTCAAACTGCGCAAATAAGCCTACTGTAAGAATTTTACAAACATCTGACAAAACTGAAAAATGTAAATTTCCAATTTCAACCAAACATGCTAGAAATGCTCCAATTGAGCTAATTAGCTTATTGTGAGAATATTACAAACGTCTGACAAAACTGAAAAATGTAAATTTCCAATTTCAACCAAACATGCTAGAAATGCTCCAATTGAGCTAATTAGCTTATTGAGAGAATATTGCAATTGTCTGACAAAAGTGAAAAATGTAAATTTCCAATTTCAACCAAACATGCTAGAAATGCTCCAATTGAGCTAATTAGCTTATTGTGAGAATATTACAAACGTCTGACAACACTGAAAAATGTAAATTTCCAATTTCAACCAAACATGCTAGAAATGCTCCAATTGAGCTAATTAGCCTATTGTGAGAATATTACAAACGTCAGACAAAACTGGAAAATGTAATTTTCCAATTTCAACCAACCATGCTAGAAATGCTCCAATTGAGCTAATTAGCTTATTGTGAGAATATTGCAATTGTCTGACAAAAGTGAAAAATGTAAATTTACAATTTCAACCAAACATGCTAGAAATGCTCCAATTGAGCTAATTAGCTTATTGTGAGAATATTGCAATTGTCTGACAAAAGTGAAATATGTAAATTTCCAATTTCAACCAAACATGCTAGAAATGCTCCAATTGAGCTAATTAGCTTATTGTGAGAATATTACAAACGTATGACAAAAGTGAAAAATGAAAATTTCCAATTTCAACCAAACATGCTAGAAATGGTCAAATTGCGCAAATAAGCCTACTGTAAGAATTTTACAAACGTCTGACAAAACTGAAAAATGTAAATTTCCAATTTCAACCAAACATGCTAGAAATGCTCCAATTGAGCTAATTAGCTTAATGAGAGAATATTGCAATTGTCTGACAAAAGTGAAAAATTTAAATTTACAATTTCAACCAAACATGCTAGAAATGCTCCAATTGAGCTAATTAGCTTATTGTGAGAATATTGCAATTGTCTGACAAAATTGAAATATGTAAATTTCCAATTTCAACCAAACATGCTAGAAATGCTCCAATTGAGCTAATTAGCTTATTGTGAGGATATTGCAATTGTCTGACAAAAGTGAAAAATTTGAATTTACAATTTCAACCAAACATGCTAGAAATGCTCCAATTGAGCTAATTAGCTTATTGTGAGAATATTACAAACATCTGACAAACATGATAAATGTAAATTTCCAATTTCAACCAAACATGCTAGAAATGCTCTAATTGAGCTAATTAGCTTATTGAGAGAATATTGCAATTGTCTGACAAAAGTGAAAAATGTAAATTTCCAATTTCAACCAAACATGCTAGAAATGCTCCAATTGAGCTAATTAGCTTATTGTGAGAATATTGCAATTGTCTGACAAAAGTGAAAAATGTAAATTTCCAATTTCAACCAAACATGCTAGAAATGCTCCAATTGAGCTAATTAGCTTATTGTGAAAATATTACAAACGTCTGACAAACATGATAAGTATAAAATTCCAATTTCAACCAAACATGCTAGATATGCTCTAATTGAGCTAATTAGCTTATTGTGAGAATATTACAAACATCTGACAAAACTGAAAAATGTAAATTTCCAATTTCAACCAAACATGCTAGAAATGCTCAAATTGTGCAAATAAGCCTACTGTAGGAATTTTACAAACGTCTGACAAAACTGAAAAATGTAAATTTCCAATTTCAACCAAACATGCTAGAAATGCTCCAATTGAGCTAATTAGCTTATTGTGAGAATATTACAAACGTCTGACGAAACTGAAAAATGTAAATTTCCAATTTCAACCAAACATGCTAGAAATGCTCCAATTGAGCTAATTAGCTTATTGTGAGAATATTGCAATTGTCTGACAATAGTGAAAAATGTAAATTTCCAATTTCAACCAAACATGCTAGAAATGCTCCAATTGAGCTAATTAGCTTATTGTGAGAATATTACAAACGTCTGACAAAACTGAAAAAAGTAATTTTCCAATTTCAACCAAACATGCTAGAAATGCTCCAATTGAGCTAATTAGCTTATCGTGAGAATATTACAAACGTCTGACAAAACTGAAAAATGTAAATTTCTAATTTCAACCAAACATGCTAGAAATGCTCCAATTGAGCTAATTAGCTTATTGTGAGAATATTAAAAACGTCTGACAAAACTGAAAAATGTAATTTTCCAATTTCAACCAAACATGCTAGAAATGCTCCAATTGAGCTAATTAGCTTATTGTGAGAATATTACAAACGTCTGACAAAACTGAAAAATGTAAATTTCTAATTTCAACCAAACATGCTAGAAATGCTCCAATTGAGCTAATTAGCTTATTGTGAGAATATTGCAATTGTCTGACAAAAGTGAAAAATGTAAATTTCCAATTTTAACCAAACATGCTAGAAATGCTCCAATTGAGCTAATTAGCTTATTGTGAGAATATTACAAACGTCTGACAACACTGAAAAATGTAAATTTCCAATTTCAACCAAACATGCTAGAAATGCTCCAATTGAGCTAATTAGCTTATTGTGAGAATATTGCAATTGTCTGACAAAAGTGAAAAATGTAAATTTCCAATTTCAACCAAACATGCTAGAAATGCTCCAATTGAGCTAATTAGCTTATTGTGAGAATATTACAAACGTCTGACAAACATGATAAATGTAAATTTCCAATTTCAACTAAACATGCTAGAAATGCTCTAATTGAGCTAATTAGCTTATTGAGAGAATATTGCAATTGTCTGACAAAAGTGAAAAATGTAAATTTCCAATTTCAACCAAACATGCTAGAAATGCTCCAATTGAGCTAATTAGCTTATTGTGAGAATATTACAAACGTCTGACAAAACTGAAAAATGTAAATTTCCAATTTCAACCAAACATGCTAGAAATGCTCCAATTGAGCTAATTAGCTTATTGAGAGAATATTGCAATTGTCTGACAAAAGTGAAAAATGTAAATTTCCAATTTCAACCAAACATGCTAGAAATGCTCCAATTGAGCTAATTAGCTTATTGTGAGAATATTACAAACGTCTGACAACACTGAAAAATGTAAATTTCCAATTTCAACCAAACATGCTAGAAATGCTCCAATTGAGCTAATTAGCCTATTGTGAGAATATTACAAACGTCAGACAAAACTGGAAAATGTAATTTTCCAATTTCAACCAACCATGCTAGAAATGCTCCAATTGAGCTAATTAGCTTATTGTGAGAATATTGCAATTGTCTGACAAAAGTGAAAAATGTAAATTTACAATTTCAACCAAACATGCTAGAAATGCTCCAATTGAGCTAATTAGCTTATTGTGAGAATATTGCAATTGTCTGACAAAAGTGAAATATGTAAATTTCCAATTTCAACCAAACATGCTAGAAATGCTCCAATTGAGCTAATTAGCTTATTGTGAGAATATTACAAACGTATGACAAAAGTGAAAAATGAAAATTTCCAATTTCAACCAAACATGCTAGAAATGGTCAAATTGCGCAAATAAGCCTACTGTAAGAATTTTACAAACGTCTGACAAAACTGAAAAATGTAAATTTCCAATTTCAACCAAACATGCTAGAAATGCTCCAATTGAGCTAATTAGCTTATTGAGAGAATATTGCAATTGTCTGACAAAAGTGAAAAATTTAAATTTACAATTTCAACCAAACATGCTAGAAATGCTCCAATTGAGCTAATTAGCTTATTGTGAGAATATTGCAATTGTCTGACAAAATTGAAATATGTAAATTTCCAATTTCAACCAAACATGCTAGAAATGCTCCAATTGAGCTAATTAGCTTATTGTGAGGATATTGCAATTGTCTGACAAAAGTGAAAAATTTGAATTTACAATTTCAACCAAACATGCTAGAAATGCTCCAATTGAGCTAATTAGCTTATTGTGAGAATATTACAAACATCTGACAAACATGATAAATGTAAATTTCCAATTTCAACCAAACATGCTAGAAATGCTCTAATTGAGCTAATTAGCTTATTGAGAGAATATTGCAATTGTCTGACAAAAGTGAAAAATGTAAATTTCCAATTTCAACCAAACATGCTAGAAATGCTCCAATTGAGCTAATTAGCTTATTGTGAGAATATTGCAATTGTCTGACAAAAGTGAAAAATGTAAATTTCCAATTTCAACCAAACATGCTAGAAATGCTCCAATTGAGCTAATTAGCTTATTGTGAAAATATTACAAACGTCTGACAAACATGATAAGTATAAAATTCCAATTTCAACCAAACATGCTAGATATGCTCTAATTGAGCTAATTAGCTTATTGTGAGAATATTACAAACATCTGACAAAACTGAAAAATGTAAATTTCCAATTTCAACCAAACATGCTAGAAATGCTCAAATTGCGCAAATAAGCCTACTGTAGGAATTTTACAAACGTCTGACAATAGTGAAAAATGTAAATTTCCAATTTCAACCAAACATGCTAGAAATGCTCCAATTGAGCTAAATAGCTTATTGTGAGAATATTACAAACGTCTGACAAAACTGAAAAATGTAATTTTCCAATTTCAACCAAACATGCTAGAAATGCTCCAATTGAGCTAATTAGCTTATTGTGAGAATATTGCAATTGTCTGACAAAAGTGAAAAATGTAAATTTCCAATTTTAACCAAACATGCTAGAAATGCTCCAATTGAGCTAATTAGCTTATTGTGAGAATATTACAAACGTCTGACAACACTGAAAAATGTAAATTTCCAATTTCAACCAAACATGCTAGAAATGCTCCAATTGAGCTAATTAGCTTATTGTGAGAATATTGCAATTGTCTGACAAAAGTGAAAAATGTAAATTTCCAATTTCAACCAAACATGCTAGAAATGCTCCAATTGAGCTAATTAGCTTATTGTGAGAATATTACAAACGTCTGGCAAAAGTGAAAAATGTAAGTTTCCAATTTCAACCAAACATGCCAGAAATGCTCCAATTGAGCTAATTAGCTTATTGTGAGAATATTACAAACGTCTGACAAACCTGATAAATGTAAATTTCCAATTTCAACTAAACATGCTAGAAATGCTCTAATTGAGCTAATTAGCTTATTGAGAGAATATTGCAATTGTCTGACAAAAGTGAAAAATGTAAATTTCCCATTTCAACCAAACATGCTAGAAATGCTCCAATTGAGCTAATTAGCTTATTGTGAGAATATTGCAATTGTCTGACAAAAGTGAAAAATGTAAATTTCCAATTTCAACCAAACATGCTAGAAATGCTCCAATTGAGCTAATTAGCTTATTGTGAGAATATTGCAATTGTCTGACAAAACTGAAAAATGTAAATTTCCAATTTCAACCAAACATGCTAGAAATGCTCAAATTGCGCAAATAAGCCTACTGTAGGAATTTTACAAACGTCTGACAATAGTGAAAAATGTAAATTTCCAATTTCAACCAAACATGCTAGAAATGCTCCAATTGAGCTAAATAGCTTATTGTGAGAATATTACAAACGTCTGACAAAACTGAAAAATGTAATTTCCAATTTCAACCAAACATGCTAGAAATGCTCCAATTGAGCTAATTAGCTTATTGTGAGAATATTGCAATTGTCTGACAAAAGTGAAAAATGTAAATTTCCAATTTTAACCAAACATGCTAGAAATGCTCCAATTGAGCTAATTAGCTTATTGTGAGAATATTACAAACGTCTGACAACACTGAAAAATGTAAATTTCCAATTTCAACCAAACATGCTAGAAATGCTCCAATTGAGCTAATTAGCTTATTGTGAGAATATTGCAATTGTCTGACAAAAGTGAAAAATGTAAATTTCCAATTTCAACCAAACATGCTAGAAATGCTCCAATTGAGCTAATTAGCTTATTGTGAGGATATTGCAATTGTCTGACAAAAGTGAAAAATTTAAATTTACAATTTCAACCAAACATGCTAGAAATGCTCCAATTGAGCTAATCAGCTTATTGTGAGAATATTGCAATTGTCTGACAAAAGTGAAATATGTAAGTTTCCAATTTCAACCAAACATGCTAGAAATGCTCCAATTGAGCTAATTAGCTTATTGTGAGGATATTGCAATTGTCTGACAAAAGTGAAAAATTTGAATTTACAATTTCAACCAAACATGCTAGAAATGCTCCAATTGAGCTAATTAGCTTATTGTGAGAATATTACAAACGTCTGACAAACCTGATAAATGTAAATTTCCAATTTCAACTAAACATGCTAGAAATGCTCTAATTGAGCTAATTAGCTTATTGAGAGAATATTGCAATTGTCTGACAAAAGTGAAAAATGTAAATTTCCCATTTCAACCAAACATGCTAGAAATGCTCCAATTGAGCTAATTAGCTTATTGTGAGAATATTGCAATTGTCTGACAAAAGTGAAAAATGTAAATTTCCAATTTCAACCAAACATGCTAGAAATGCTCCAATTGAGCTAATTAGCTTATTGTGAGAATATTGCAATTGTCTGACAAAAGTGAAAAATGTAATTTTCCAATTTCAACCAAACATGCTAGAAATGCTCCAATTGAGCTAATTAGCTTATTGTGAGAATATTACAAACGTATGACAAAAGTGAAAAATGAAAATTTCCAATTTCAACCAAACATGCTAGAAATGGTTAATTGCGCAAATAAGCCTACTGTAAGAATTTTACAAACGTCTTACAAAACTGAAAAATGTAAATTTCCAATTTCAACCAAACATGCTAGAAATGCTCCAATTGAGCTAATTAGCTTATTGAGAGAATATTGCAATTGTCTGACAAAAGTGAAAAATCTAAATTTCCAATTTCAACCAAACATGCTAGAAATGCTCCAATTGAGCTAATTAGCTTATTGTGAGAATATTACAAACGTCTGACAACACTGAAAAATGTAAATTTCAAATTTCAACCAAACATGCTAGAAATGCTCATATTGAGCTAATTAGCTTATTGTGAGAATATTACAAACGTCTGACAAAACTGGAAAATGTAATTTTCCAATTTCAACCAAACATGCTAGAAATGCTCCAATTGAGCTAATTAGCTTATTGTGAGAATATTGCAATTGTCTGACAAAAGTGAAAAATGTAAATTTCCAATTTCAACCAAACATGCTAGAAATGCTCCAATTGAGCTAATTAGCTTATTGTGAGGATATTGCAATTGTCTGACAAAAGTGAAAAATTTAAATTTACAATTTCAACCAAACATGCTAGAAATGCTCCAATTGAGCTAATCAGCTTATTGTGAGAATATTGCAATTGTCTGACAAAAGTGAAATATGTAAGTTTCCAATTTCAACCAAACATGCTAGAAATGCTCCAATTGAGCTAATTAGCTTATTGTGAGGATATTGCAATTGTCTGACAAAAGTGAAAAATTTGAATTTACAATTTCAACCAAACATGCTAGAAATGCTCCAATTGAGCTAATTAGCTTATTGTGAGAATATTACAAACGTCTGACAAACATAATAAATGTAAATTTCCAAGTTCAACCAAACATGCTAGAAATGCTCTAATTGAGCTAATTAGCTTATTGAGAGAATATTGCAATTGTCTGACAAAAGTGAAAAATGTAAATTTCCAATTTCAACCAAACATGCTAGAAATGCTCCAATTGAGCTAATTAGCTTATTGTGAGAATATTGCAATTGTCTGACAAAAGTGAAAAATGTAAATTTCCAATTTCAACCAAACATGCTAGAAATGCTCCAATTGAGCTAATTAGCTTATTGTGAGAATATTACAAACGTCTGACAAACATGATAAGTATAAATTTCCAATTTCAACCAAACATGCTAGATATGCTCTGATTGAGCTAATTAGCTTATTGTGAGAATATTACAAACATCTGACAAAACTGAAAAATGTGATTTCCAATTTCAACCAAACATGCTAGAAATGCTCAAATTGCGCAACTAAGCCTACTGTAGGAATTTTACAAACGTCTGACAAAACTGAAAAATGTAAATTTCCAATTTCAACCAAACATGCTAGAAATGCTCCAATTGAGCTAATTAGCTTATTGTGAGAATATTACAAACGTCTGACAAAACTGAAAAATGTAAATTTCTAATTTCAACCAAACATGCTAGAAATGCTCCAATTGAGCTAATTAGCTTATTGTGAGAATATTGCAATTGTCTGACAAAAGTGAAAAATGTAAATTTCCAATTTTAACCAAACATGCTAGAAATGCTCCAATTGAGCTAATTAGCTTATTGTGAGAATATTACAAACGTCTGACAACACTGAAAAATGTAAATTTCCAATTTCAACCAAACATGCTAGAAATGCTCTAATTGAGCTAATTAGCTTATTGTGAGAATATTGCAATTGTCTGACAAAAGTGAAAAATGTAAATTTCCAATTTGAACCAAACATGCTAGAAATGCTCCAATTGAGCTAATTAGCTTATTGTGAGAATATTACAAACGTCTGACAAAAGTGAAAAGTGAAAATTTCCAATTTCAACCAAACATGCTAGAAATGGTCAAACTGCGCAAATAAGCCTACTGTAAGAATTTTACAAACGTCTGACAAAACTGAAAAATGTAAATTTCCAATTTCAACCAAACATGCTAGAAATGCTCCAATTGAGCTAATTAGCTTATTGTGAGAATATTACAAACGTCTGACAAAACTGAAAAATGTAAATTTCCAATTTCAACCAAACATGCTAGAAATGCTCCAATTGAGCTAATTAGCTTATTGAGAGAATATTGCAATTGTCTGACAAAAGTGAAAAATGTAAATTTCCAATTTCAACCAAACATGCTAGAAATGCTCCAATTGAGCTAATTAGCTTATTGTGAGAATATTACAAACGTCTGACAACACTGAAAAATGTAAATTTCCAATTTCAACCAAACATGCTAGAAATGCTCCAATTGAGCTAATTAGCTTATTGTGAGAATATTACAAACGTCAGACAAAACTGGAAAATGTAATTTTCCAATTTCAACCAAACATGCTAGAAATGCTCCAATTGAGCTAATTAGCTTACTGTGAGAATATTGCAATTGTCTGACAAAAGTGAAAAATGTAAATTTCCAATTTCAACCAAACATGCTAGAAATGCTCCAATTGAGCTAATTAGCTTATTGTGAGGATATTGCAATTGTCTGACAAAAGTGAAAAATTTAAATTTACAATTTCAACCAAACATGCTAGAAATGCTCCAATTGAGCTAATTAGCTTATTGTGAGAATATTACAAACGTATGACAAAAGTGAAAAATGAAAATTTCCAATTTCAACCAAACATGCTAGAAATGGTCAAATTGCGCAAATAAGCCTACTGTAAGAATTTTACAAACGTCTGACAAAACTGAAAAATGTAAATTTCCAATTTCAACCAAACATGCTAGAAATGCTCCAATTGAGCTAATTAGCTTATTGAGAAAATATTGCAATTGTCTGACAAAAGTGAAAAATTTAAATTTACAATTTCAACCAAACATGCTAGAAATGCTCCAATTGAGCTAATTAGCTTATTGTGAGAATATTGCAATTGTCTGACAAAAGTGAAATATGTAAATTTCCAATTTCAACCAAACATGCTAGAAATGCTCCAATTGAGCTAATTAGCTTATTGTGAGGATATTGCAATTGTCTGACAAAAGTGAAAAATTTGAATTTACAATTTCAACCAAACATGCTAGAAATGCTCCAATTGAGCTAATTAGCTTATTGTGAGAATATTACAAACATCTGACAAACATGATAAATGTAAATTTCCAATTTCAACCAAACATGCTAGAAATGCTCTAATTGAGCTAACTAGCTTATTGAGAGAATATTGCAATTGTCTGACAAAAGTGAAAAATGTAAATTTCCAATTTCAACCAAACATGCTAGAAATGCTCCAATTGAGCTAATTAGCTTATTGTGAGAATATTGCAATTGTCTGACAAAAGTGAAAAATGTAAATTTCCAATTTCAACCAAACATGCTAGAAATGCTCCAATTGAGCTAATTAGCTTATTGTGAAAATATTACAAACGTCTGACAAAAGTGAAAAATGTAAATTTCCTATTTCAACCAAACATGCTAGAAATGCTCAAATTGCGCAAATAAGCCTACTGTAGGAATTTTACAAACGTCTGACAAAACTGAAAAATGTAAATTTCCAATTTCAACCAAACATGCTAGAAATGCTCCAATTGAGCTAATTAGCTTATTGTGAGAATATTACAAACGTCTGACGAAACTGAAAAATGTAAATTTCCAATTTCAACCAAACATGCTAGAAATGCTCCAATTGAGCTAATTAGCTTATTGTGAGAATATTGCAATTGTCTGACAATAGTGAAAAATGTAAATTTCCAATTTCAACCAAACATGCTAGAAATGCTCCAATTGAGCTAATTAGCTTATTGTGAAAATATTACAAACGTCTGACAAACATGATAAGTATAAATTTCCAATTTCAACCAAACATGCTAGATATGCTCTAATTGAGCTAATTAGCTTATTGTGAGAATATTACAAACATCTGACAAAACTGAAAAATGTAAATTTCCAATTTCAACCAAACATGCTAGAAATGCTCAAATTGCGCAAATAAGCTTACTGTAGGAATTTTACAAACGTCTGACAAAACTGAAAAATGTAAATTTCCAATTTCAACCAAACATGCTAGAAATGCTCCAATTGAGCTAATTAGCTTATTGTGAGAATATTACAAACGTCTGACGAAACTGAAAAATGTAAATTTCCAATTTCAACCAAACATGCTAGAAATGCTCCAATTGAGCTAATTAGCTTATTGTGAGAATATTGCAATTGTCTGACAATAGTGAAAAATGTAAATTTCCAATTTCAACCAAACATGCTAGAAATGCTCCAATTGAGCTAAATAGCTTATTGTGAGAATATTACAAACGTCTGACAAAACTGAAAAATGTAATTTTCCAATTTCAACCAAACATGCTAGAAATGCTCCAATTGAGCTAATTAGCTTATTGTGAGAATAATGCAATTGTCTGACAAAAGTGAAAAATGTAAATTTCCAATTTTAACCAAACATGCTAGAAATGCTCCAATTGAGCTAATTAGCTTATTGTGAGAATATTACAAACGTCTGACAACACTGAAAAATGTAAATTTCCAATTTCAACCAAACATGCTAGAAATGCTCCAATTGAGCTAATTAGCTTATTGTGAGAATATTGCAATTGTCTGACAAAAGTGAAAAATGTAAATTTCCAATTTCAACCAAACATGCTAGAAATGCTCCAATTGAGCTAATTAGCTTATTGTGAGAATATTACAAACGTCTGACAAAAGTGAAAAATGTAAATTTCCAATTTCAACCAAACATGCCAGAAATGCTCCAATTGAGCTAATTAGCTTATTGTGAGAATATTACAAACGTCTGACAAACCTGATAAATGTAAATTTCCAATTTCAACTAAACATGCTAGAAATGCTCTAATTGAGCTAATTAGCTTATTGAGAGAATATTGCAATTGTCTGACAAAAGTGAAAAATGTAAATTTCCCATTTCAACCAAACATGCTAGAAATGCTCCAATTGAGCTAATTAGCTTATTGTGAGAATATTGCAATTGTCTGACAAAAGTGAAAAATGTAAATTTCCAATTTCAACCAAACATGCTAGAAATGCTCCAATTGAGCTAATTAGCTTATTGTGAGAATATTGCAATTGTCTGACAAAAGTGAAAAATGTAATTTTCCAATTTCAACCAAACATGCTAGAAATGGTTAATTGCGCAAATAAGCCTACTGTAAGAATTTTACAAACGTCTTACAAAACTGAAAAATGTAAATTTCCAATTTCAACCAAACATGCTAGAAATGCTCCAATTGAGCTAATTAGCTTATTGTGAGAATATTGCAATTGTCTGACAAAAGTGAAAAATGTAAATTTCCAATTTCAACCAAACATGCTAGAAATGCTCCAATTGAGCTAATTAGCTTATTGTGAGGATATTGCAATTGTCTGACAAAAGTGAAAAATTTAAATTTACAATTTCAACCAAACATGCTAGAAATGCTCCAATTGAGCTAATTAGCTTATTGTGAGAATATTGCAATTGTCTGACAAAAGTGAAATATGTAAGTTTCCAATTTCAACCAAACATGCTAGAAATGCTCCAATTGAGCTAATTAGCGTATTGTGAGGATATTGCAATTGTATGACAAAAGTGAAAAATTTGAATTTACAATTTCAACCAAACATGCTAGAAATGCTCCAATTGAGCTAATTAGCTTATTGTGAGAATATTACAAACGTCTGACAAACATAATAAATGTAAATTTCCAATTTCAACCAAACATGCTAGAAATGCTCTAATTGAGCTAATTAGCTTATTGAGAGAATATTGCAATTGTCTGACAAAAGTGAAAAATGTAAATTTCCAATTTCAACCAAACATGCTAGAAATTCTCCAATTGAGCTAATCAGCTTATTGTGAGAATATTGCAATTGTCTGACAAAAGTGAAAAATGTAAATTTCCAATTTCAACCAAACATGCTAGAAATGCTCCAATTGAGCTAATTAGCTTATTGTGAGAATATTGCAATTGTCTGACAAAAGTGAAAAATGTAAATTTCCAATTTCAACCAAACATGCTAGAAATGCTCCAATTGAGCTAATTAGCTTATTGTGAGGATATTGCAATTGTCTGACAAAAGTGAAAAATTTAAATTTCCAATTTCAACCAAACATGCTAGAAATGCTCCAATTGAGCTAATTAGCTTATTGTGAGAATATTACAAACGTCTGACAAACATGATAAGTATAAATTTCCAATTTCAACCAAACATGCTAGATATGCTCTGATTGAGCTAATTAGCTTATTGTGAGAATATTACAAACATCTGACAAAACTGAAAAATGTGAATTTCCAATTTCAACCAAACATGCTAGAAATGCTCAAATTGCGCAAATAAGCCTACTGTAGGAATTTTACAAACGTCTGACAAAACTGAAAAATGTAAATTTCCAATTTCAACCAAACATGCTAGAAATGCTCCAATTGAGCTAACTAGCTTATTGTGAGAATATTACAAACGTCTGACAAAACTGAAAAATGTAAATTTCTAATTTCAACCAAACATGCTAGAAATGCTCCAATTGAGCTAATTAGCTTATTGTGAGAATATTGCAATTGTCTGACAAAAGTGAAAAATGTAAATTTCCAATTTTAACCAAACATGCTAGAAATGCTCCAATTGAGCTAATTAGCTTATTGTGAGAATATTACAAACGTCTGACAACACTGAAAAATGTAAATTTCCAATTTCAACCATACATGCTAGAAATGCTCCAATTGAGCTAATTAGCTTATTGTGAGAATATTGCAATTGTCTGACAAAAGTGAAAAATGTAAATTTCCAATTTGAACCAAACATGCTAGAAATGCTCCAATTGAGCTAATTAGCTTATTGTGAGAATATTACAAACGTCTGACAAAAGTGAAAAGTGAAAATTTCCAATTTCAACCAAACATGCTAGAAATGGTCAAACTGCGCAAATAAGCCTACTGTAAGAATTTTACAAACATCTGACAAAACTGAAAAATGTAAATTTCCAATTTCAACCAAACATGCTAGAAATGCTCCAATTGAGCTAATTAGCTTATTGTGAGAATATTACAAACGTCTGACAAAACTGAAAAATGTAAATTTCCAATTTCAACCAAACATGCTAAAAATGCTCCAATTGAGCTAATTAGCTTATTGAGAGAATATTGCAATTGTCTGACAAAAGTGAAAAATGTAAATTTCCAATTTCAACCAAACATGCTAGAAATGCTCCAATTGAGCTAATTAGCTTATTGTGAGAATATTACAAACGTCTGACAACACTGAAAAATGTAAATTTCCAATTTCAACCAAACATGCTAGAAATGCTCCAATTGAGCTAATTAGCTTATTGTGAGAATATTACAAACGTCAGACAAAACTGGAAAATGTAATTTTCCAATTTCAACCAAACATGCTAGAAATGCTCCAATTGAGCTAATTAGCTTATTGTGAGAATATTGCAATTGTCTGACAAAAGTGAAAAATGTAAATTTACAATTTCAACCAAACATGCTAGAAATGCTCCAATTGAGCTAATTAGCTTATTGTGAGAATATTGCAATTGTCTGACAAAAGTGAAATATGTAAATTTCCAATTTCAACCAAACATGCTAGAAATGCTCCAATTGAGCTAATTAGCTTATTGTGAGAATATTACAAACGTATGACAAAAGTGAAAAATGAAAATTTCCAATTTCAACCAAACATGCTAGAAATGGTCAAATTGCGCAAATAAGCCTACTGTAAGAATTTTACAAACGTCTGACAAAACTGAAAAATGTAAATTTCCAATTTCAACCAAACATGCTAGAAATGCTCCAATTGAGCAAATTAGCTTATTGAGAGAATATTGCAATTGTCTGACAAAAGTGAAAAATTTAAATTTACAATTTCAACCAAACATGCTAGAAATGCTCCAATTGAGCTAATTAGCTTATTGTGAGAATATTGCAATTGTCTGACAAAATTGAAATATGTAAATTTCCAATTTCAACCAAACATGCTAGAAATGCTCCAATTGAGCTAATTAGCTTATTGTGAGGATATTGCAATTGTCTGACAAAAGTGAAAAATTTGAATTTACAATATCAACCAAACATGCTAGAAATGCTCCAATTGAGCTAATTAGCTTATTGTGAGAATATTACAAACATCTGACAAACATGATAAATGTAAATTTCCAATTTCAACCAAACATGCTAGAAATGCTCTAATTGAGCTAATTAGCTTATTGAGAGAATATTGCAATTGTCTGACAAAAGTGAAAAATGTAAATTTCCAATTTCAACCAAACATGCTAGAAATGCTCCAATTGAGCTAATTAGCTTATTGTGAGAATATTGCAATTGTCTGACAAAAGTGAAAAATGTAAATTTCCAATTTCAACCAAACATGCTAGAAATGCTCCAATTGAGCTAATTAGCTTATTGTCAAAATATTACAAACGTCTGACAAACATGATAAGTATAAAATTCCAATTTCAACCAAACATGCTAGATATGCTCTAATTGAGCTAATTAGCTTATTGTGAGAATATTACAAACATCTGACAAAACTGAAAAATGTAAATTTCCAATTTCAACCAAACATGCTAGAAATGCTCAAATTGCGCAAATAAGCCTACTGTAGGAATTTTACAAACGTCTGACAAAACTGAAAAATGTAAATTTCCAATTTCAACCAAACATGCTAGAAATGCTCCAATTGAGCTAATTAGCTTATTGTGAGAATATTACAAACGTCTGACGAAACTGAAAAATGTAAATTTCCAATTTCAACCAAACATGCTAGAAATGCTCCAATTGAGCTAATTAGCTTATTGTGAGAATATTGCAATTGTCTGACAATATTGAAAAATGTAAATTTCCAATTTCAACCAAACATGCTAGAAATGCTCCAATTGAGCTAATTAGCTTATTGTGAGAATATTACAAACGTCTGACAAAACTGAAAAATGTAATTTTCCAATTTCAACCAAACATGCTAGAAATGCTCCAATTGAGCTAATTAGCTTATTGTGAGAATATTACAAACGTCTGACAAAACTGAAAAATGTAAATTTCTAATTTCAACCAAACATGCTAGAAATGCTCCAATTGAGCTAATTAGCTTATTGTGAGAATATTAAAAACGTCTGACAAAACTGAAAAATGTAATTTTCCAATTTCAACCAAACATGCTAGAAATGCTCCAATTGAGCTAATTAGCTTATTGTGAGAATATTACAAACGTCTGACAAAACTGAAAAATGTAAATTTCTAATTTCAACCAAACATGCTAGAAATGCTCCAATTGAGCTAATTAGCTTATTGTGAGAATATTGCAATTGTCTGACAAAAGTGAAAAATGTAAATTTCCAATTTTAACCAAACATGCTAGAAATGCTCCAATTGAGCTAATTAGCTTATTGTGAGAATATTACAAACGTCTGACAACACTGAAAAATGTAAATTTCCAATTTCAACCAATCATGCTAGAAATGCTCCAATTGAGCTAATTAGCTTATTGTGAGAATATTGCAATTGTCTGACAAAAGTGAAAAATGTAAATTTCCAATTTCAACCAAACATGCTAGAAATGCTCCAATTCAGCTAATTAGCTTATTGTGAGAATATTACAAACGTCTGACAAACATGATAAATGTAAATTTCCAATTTCAACTAAACATGCTAGAAATGCTCTAATTGAGCTAATTAGCTTATTGAGAGAATATTGCAATTGTCTGACAAAAGTGAAAAATGTAAATTTCCAATTTCAACCAAACATGCTAGAAATGCTCCAATTGAGCTAATTAGCTTATTGTGAGAATATTGCAATTGTCTGACAAAAGTGAAAAATGTAAATTTCCAATTTCAACCAAACATGCTAGAAATGCTCCAATTGAGCTAATTAGCTTATTGTGAGAATATTGCAATTGTCTGACAAAAGTGAAAAATGTAATTTTCCAATTTCAACCAAACATGCTAGAAATGCTCCAATTGAGCTAATTAGCTTATTGTGAGAATATTACAAACGTATGACAAAAGTGAAAAATGAAAATTTCCAATTTCAACCAAACATGCTAGAAATGGTTAATTGCGCAAATAAGCCTACTGTAAGAATTTTACAAACGTCTTACAAAACTGAAAAATGTAAATTTCCAATTTCAACCAAACATGCTAGAAATGCTCCAATTGAGCTAATTAGCTTATTGTCAGAATATTACAAACGTCTGACAAAACTGAAAAATGTAAATTTCCAATTTCAACCAAACATGCTAGAAATGCTCCAATTGAGCTAATTAGCTTATTGTGAAAATATTACAAACGTCTGACAAACATGATAAGTATAAATTTCCAATTTCAACCAAACATGCTAGAAATGCTCTAATTGAGCTAATTAGCTTATTGAGAGAATATTGCAATTGTCTGACAAAAGTGAAAATTGTAAATTTCCAATTTCAACCAAACATGCTAGAAATGCTCCAATTGAGCTAATTAGCTTATTGTGAGAATATTGCAATTGTCTGACAAAAGTGAAAAATGTAAATTTCCAATTTCAACCAAACATGCTAGAAATGCTCCAATTGAGCTAATTAGCTTATTGTGAAAATATTACAAACGTCTGACAAACATGATAAGTATAAATTTCCAATTTCAACCAAACATGCTAGATATGCTCTAATTGAGCTAATTAGCTTACTGTGAGAATATTACAAACATCTGACAAAACTGAAAAATGTAAATTTCCAATTTCAACCAAACATGCTAGAAATGCTCAAATTGCGCAAAAAAGCTTACTGTAGGAATTTTACAAACGTCTGACAAAACTGAAAAATGTAAATTTCCAATTTCAACCAAACATGCTAGAAATGCTCCAATTGAGCTAATTAGCTTATTGTGAGAATATTGCAATTGTCTGACAAAAGTGAAAAATGTAAATTTCCAATTTCAACCAAACATGCTAGAAATGCTCCAATTGAGCTAATTAGCTTATTGTGAGGATATTGCAATTGTCTGACAAAAGTGAAAAATTTAAATTTCCAATTTTAACCAAACATTCTAGAAATGCTCCAATTGAGCTAATTAGCTTATTGTGAGAATATTACAAACGTCTGACAACACTGAAAAATGTAAATTTCCAATTTCAACCAAACATGCTAGAAATGCTCCAATTGAGCTAATTAGCTTATTGTGAGAATATTGCAATTGTCTGACAAAAGTGGAAAATGTAAATTTCCAAATTCAACCAAACATGCTAGAAATGCTCCAATTGAGCTAATTAGCTTATTGTGAGAATATTACAAACGTCTGACAAAAGTGAAAAATGTAAATTTCCAATTTCAACCAAACATGCCAGAAATGCTCCAATTGAGCTAATTAGCTTATTGTGAGAATATTACAAACGTCTGACAAACCTGATAAATGTAAATTTCCAATTTCAACTAAACATGCTAGAAATGCTCTAATTGAGCTAATTAGCTTATTGAGAGAATATTGCAATTGTCTGACAAAAGTGAAAAATGTAAATTTCCCATTTCAACCAAACATGCTAGAAATGCTCCAATTGAGCTAATTAGCTTATTGTGAGAATATTGCAATTGTCTGACAAAAGTGAAAAATGTGAATTTCCAAATTCAACCAAACATGCTAGAAATGCTCCAATTGAGCTAATTAGCTTATTGTGAGAATATTGCAATTGTCTGACAAAAGTGAAAAATGTAATTTTCCAATTTCAACCAAACATGCTAGAAATGCTCCAATTGAGCTAATTAGCTTATTGTGAGAATATTACAAACGTATGACAAAAGTGAAAAATGAAAATTTCCAATTTCAACCAAACATGCTAGAAATGGTTAATTGCGCAAATAAGCCTACTGTAAGAATTTTACAAACGTCTTACAAAACTGAAAAATGTAAATTTCCAATTTCAACCAAACATGCTAGAAATGCTCCAATTGAGCTAATTAGCTTATTGAGAGAATATTGCAATTGTCTGACAAAAGTGAAAAATGTAAATTTCCAATTTCAACCAAACATGCTAGAAATGCTCTAATTGAGCTAATTAGCTTATTGAGAGAATATTGCAATTGTCTGACAAAAGTGAAAAATGTAAATTTCCAATTTCAACCAAACATGCTAGAAATGCTCCAATTGAGCTAATTAGCTTATTGAGAGAATATTGCAATTGTCTGACAAACATGATAAATGTAAATTTCCAATTTCAACCAAACATGCTAGAAATGCTCTAATTGAGCTAATTAGCTTATTGAGAGAATATTGCAATTGTCTGACAAAAGTGAAAAATGTAAATTTCCAATTTCAACCAAACATGCTAGAAATGCTCCAATTGAGCTAATTAGCTTATTGTGAGAATATTGCAATTGTCTGACAAAAGTGAAAAATGTAAATTTCCAATTTCAACCAAACATGCTAGAAATGCTCCAATTGAGCTAATTAGCTTATTGTGAAAATATTACAAACGTCTGACAAACATGATAAGTATAAAATTCCAATTTCAACCAAACATGCTAGATATGCTCTAATTGAGCTAATTAGCTTATTGTGAGAATATTACAAACATCTGACAAAACTGAAAAATGTAAATTTCCAATTTCAACCAAACATGCTAGAAATGCTCAAATTGCGCAAATAAGCCTACTGTAGGAATTTTACAAACGTCTGACAAAACTGAAAAATGTAAATTTCCAACTTCAACCAAACATGCTAGAAATGCTCCAATTGAGCTAATTAGCTTATTGTGAGAATATTACAAACGTCTGACGAAACTGAAAAATGTAAATTTCCAATTTCAACCAAACATGCTAGAAATGCTCCAATTGAGCTAATTAGCTTATTGTGAGAATATTGCAATTGTCTGACAATAGTGAAAAATGTAAATTTCCAATTTCAACCAAACATGCTAGAAATGCTCCAATTGAGCTAATTAGCTTATTGTGAGAATATTACAAACGTCTGACAAAACTGAAAAATGTAATTTTCCAATTTCAACCAAACATGCTAGAAATGCTCCAATTGAGCTAATTAGCTTATTGTGAGAATATTACAAACGTCTGACAAAACTGAAAAATGTAAATTTCTAATTTCAACCAAACATGCTAGAAATGCTCCAATTGAGCTAATTAGCTTATTGTGAGAATATTAAAAACGTCTGACAAAAATGAAAAATGTAATTTTCCAATTTCAACCAAACATGCTAGAAATGCTCCAATTGAGATAATTAGCTTATTGTGAGAATATTACAAACGTCTGACAAAACTGAAAAATGTAAATTTCTAATTTCAACCAAACATGCTAGAAATGCTCCAATTGAGCTAATTAGCTTATTGTGAGAATATTGCAATTGTCTGACAAAAGTGAAAAATGTAAATTTCCAATTTTAACCAAACATGCTAGAAATGCTCCAATTGAGCTAATTAGCTTATTGTGAGAATATTACAAACGTCTGAAAACACTGAAAAATGTAAATTTCCAATTTCAACCAAACATGCTAGAAATGCTCCAATTGAGCTAATTAGCTTATTGTGAGAATATTGCAATTGTCTGACAAAAGTGAAAAATGTAAATTTCCAATTTCAACCAAACATGCTAGAAATGCTCCAATTGAGCTAATTAGCTTATTGTGAGAATATTACAAACGTCTGACAAACATGATAAATGTAAATTTCCAATTTCAACTAAACATGCTAGAAATGCTCTAATTGAGCTAATTAGCTTATTGAGAGAATATTGCAATTGTCTGACAAAAGTAAAAAATGTAAATTTCCAATTTCAACCAAACATGCTAGAAATGCTCCAATTGAGCTAATTAGCTTATTGTGAGAATATTGCAATTGTCTGACAAAAGTGAAAAATGTAAATTTCCAATTTCAACCAAACATGCTAGAAATGCTCCAATTGAGCTAATTAGCTTATTGTGAGAAAATTGCAATTGTCTGACAAAAGTGAAAAATAAAATTTTCCAATTTCAACCAAACATGCTAGAAATGCTCCAATTGAGCTAATTAGCTTATTGTGAGAATATTACAAACGTATGACAAAAGTGAAAAATGAAAATTTCCAATTTCAACCAAACATGCTAGAAATGGTTAATTGCGCAAATAAGCCTACTGTAAGAATTTTACAAACGTCTTACAAAACTGAAAAATGTAAATTTCCAATTTCAACCAAACATGCTAGAAATGCTCCAATTGAGCTAATTAGCTTATTGTCAGAATATTACAAACGTCTGACAAAACTGAAAAATGTAAATTTCCAATTTCAACCAAACATGCTAGAAATGCTCCAATTGAGCTAATTAGCTTATTGAGAGAATATTGCAATTGTCTGACAAAAGTGAAAAATGTAAATTTCCAATTTCAACCAAACATGCTAGAAATGCTCCAATTGAGCTAATTAGCTTATTGTGAGAATATTACAAACGTCTGACAACACTGAAAAATGTAAATTTCCAATTTCAACCAAACATGCTAGAAATGCTCCAATTGAGCTAATTAGCTTATTGTGAGAATATTACAAACGTCTGACAAAACTGGAAAATGTAATTTTCCAATTTCAACCAAACATGCTAGAAATGCTCCAATTGAGCTAATTAGCTTATTGTGAGAATATTGCAATTGTCTGACAAAAGTGAAAAATGTAAATTTCCAATTTCAACCAAACATGCTAGAAATGCTCCAATTGAGCTAATTAGCTTATTGTGAGGATATTGCAATTGTCTGACAAAAGTGAAAAATTTAAATTTACAATTTCAACCAAACATGCTAGAAATGCTCCAATTGAGCTAATTAGCTTATTGTGAGAATATTGCAATTGTCTGACAAAAGTGAAATATGTAAGTTTCCAATTTCAACCAAACATGCTAGAAATGCTCCAATTGAGCTAATTAGCTCATTGTGAGGATATTGCAATTGTCTGACAAAAGTGAAAAATTTGAATTTACAATTTCAACCAAACATGCTAGAAATGCTCCAATTGAGCTAATTAGCTTATTGTGAGAATATTACAAACGTCTGACAAACATGATAAATGTAAATTTCCAATTTCAACCAAACATGCTAGAAATGCTCTAATTGAGCTAATTAGCTTATTGAGAGAATATTGCAATTGTCTGACAAAAGTGAAAAATGTAAATTTCCAATTTCAACCAAACATGCTAGAAATGCTCCAATTGAGCTAATTAGCTTATTGTGAGAATATTGCAATTGTCTGACAAAAGTGAAAAATGTAAATTTCCAATTTCAACCAAACATGCTAGAAATGCTCCAATTGAGCTAATTAGCTTATTGTGAGAATATTACAAACGTCTGACAAAACTGAAAAATGTAAATTTCTAATTTCAACCAAACATGCTAGAAATGCTCCAATTGAGCTAATTAGCTTATTGTGAGAATATTGCAATTGTCTGACAAAAGTGAAAAATGTAAATTTCCAATTTTAACCAAACATGCTAGAAATGATCCAATTGAGCTAATTAGCTTATTGTGAGAATATTACAAACGTCTGACAACACTGAAAAATGTAAATTTCCAATTTCAACCAAACATGCTAGAAATGCTCCAATTGAGCTAATTAGCTTATTGTGAGAATATTGCAATTGTCTGACAAAAGTGAAAAATGTAAATTTCCAATTTGAACCAAACATGCTAGAAATGCTCCAATTGAGCTAATTAGCTTATTGTGAGAATATTACAAACGTCTGACAAAAGTGAAAAATGTAAATTTCCAATTTCAACCAAACATGCTAGAAATTCTCCAATTGAGCTAATTAGCTTATTGTGAGAATATTACAAACGTCTGACAAACATGATAAATGTAAATTTCCAATTTCAACTAAACATGCTAGAAATGCTCTAATTGAGCTAATTAGCTTATTGAGAGAATATTGCAATTGTCTGACAAAAGTGAAAAATGTAAATTTCCAATTTCAACCAAACATGCTAGAAATGCTCCAATTGAGCTAATTAGCTTATTGTGAGAATATTGCAATTGTCTGACAAAAAAGAAAAATGTAAATTTCCAATTTCAACCAAACATGCTAGAAATGCTCCAATTGAGCTAATTAGCTTATTGTGAGAATATTGCAATTGTCTGACAAAACTGAAAAATGTAAATTTCCAATTTCAACCAAACATGCTAGAAATGCTCCAATTGAGCTAATTAGCTTATTGTGAGAATATTACAAACGTATGACAAAAGTGAAAAATGAAAATTTCCAATTTCAACCAAACATGCTAGAAATGCTCCAATTGAGCTAATTAGCTTATTGTGAGAATATTACAAACGTCTGACAAAACTGAAAAATGTAAATTTCCAATTTCAACCAAACATGCTAGAAATGCTCCAATTGAGCTAATTAGCTTATTGTGAGAATATTGCAATTGCCTGACAAAAGTGAAAAATAAAAATTTCCAATTTCAACCAAACATGCTAGAAATGCTCCAATTGAGCTAATTAGCATATTGTGAGAATATTACAAACGTCTGACAAAAGTGAAAAATGTAAATTTCCAATTTCAACCAAACATGCTAGAAATGCTCCAATTGAGCTAATTAGCTTATTGTGAGAATATTACAAACGTCTGACAACACTGAAAAATGTAAATTTCCAATTTCAACCAAACATGCTAGAAATGCTCCAATTGAGCTAATTAGCTTATTGTGAGAATATTGCAATTGTCTGACAAAAGTGAAAAATGTAAATTTCCAATTTCAACCAAACATGCTAGAAATGCTCCAATTGAGCTAATTAGCTTATTGTGAGAATATTGCAATTGTCTGACAAAAGTGAAAAATGTAAATTTCCAATTTCAACCAAACATGCTAGAAATGCTCCAATTGAGCTAATTAGCTTATTGTGAGAATATTACAAACGTATGACAAAAGTGAAAAATGAAAATTTCCAATTTCAACCAAACATGCTAGAAATGGTCAAATTGCGCAAATAAGCCTACTGTAAGAATTTTACAAACGTCTGACAAAACTGAAAAATGTAAATTTCCAATTTCAACCAAACATGCTAGAAATGCTCCAATTGAGCTAATTAGCTTATTGTGAGAATATTACAAACGTCTGACAAACATGATAAATATAAATTTCCAATTTCAACCAAACATGCTAGAAATGCTCTAATTGAGCTAATAAGCTTATTGTGAGAATATTACAAACATCTGACAAAACTGAAAAATGTAAATTTCCAATTTCAACCAAAAATGCTAGAAATGCTCAAATTGCGCAAATAAGCCTACTGTAGGAATTTTACAAACGTCTGACAAAACTGAAAAATGTAAATTTCCAATTTCAACCAAACATGCTAGAAATGCTCCAATTGAGCTAATTAGCTTATTGTGAGAATATTACAAACGTCTGACAAAACTGAAAAATGTAAAATTCCAATTTCAACCAAACATGCTAGAAATGCTCCAATTGAGCTAATTAGCTTATTGTGAGAATATTGCAATTGTCTGACAATAGTGAAAAATGTGAATTTCCAATTTCAACCAAACATGCTAGAAATGCTCCAATTGAGCTAATTAGCTTATTGTGAGAATATTAAAAACGTCTGACAAAACTGAAAAATGTAATTTTCCAATTTCAACCAAACATGCTAGAAATGCTCCAATTGAGCTAATTAGCTTATTGTGAGAATATTGCAATTGTCTGACAAAAGTGAAAAATGTAATTTTCCAATTTCAACCAAACATGCTAGAAATGCTCCAATTGAGCTAATTAGCTTATTGTGAGAATATTACAAACGTATGACAAAAGTGAAAAATGAAAATTTCCAATTTCAACCAAACATGCTAGAAATGGTTAATTGCGCAAATAAGCCTACTGTAAGAATTTTACAAACGTCTTACAAAACTGAAAAATGTAAGTTTCCAATTTCAACCAAACATGCTAGAAATGCTCCAATTGAGCTAATTAGCTTATTGTCAGAATATTACAAACGCCTGACAAAACTGAAAAATGTAAATTTCCAATTTCAACCAAACATGCTAGAAATGCTCCAATTGAGCTAATTAGCTTATTGAGAGAATATTGCAATTGTCTGACAAAAGTGAAAAATGTAAATTTCCAATTTCAACCAAACATGCTAGAAATGCTCCAATTGAGCTAATTAGCTTATTGTGAGAATATTACAAACGTCTGACAACACTGAAAAATGTAAATTTCCAATTTCAACCAAACATGCTAGAAATGCTCCAATTGAGCTAATTAGCTTATTGTGAGAATATTACAAACGTCTGACAAAACTGGAAAATGTAATTTTCCAATTTCAACCAAACATGCTAGAAATGCTCCAATTGAGCTAATTAGCTTATTGTGAGAATATTGCAATTGTCTGACAAAAGTGAAAAATGTAAATTTCCAATTTCAACCAAACATGCTAGAAATGCTCCAATTGAGCTAATTAGCTTATTGTGAGGATATTGCAATTGTCTGACAAAAGTGAAAAATTTAAATTTACAATTTCAACCAAACACGCTAGAAATGCTCCAATTGAGCTAATTAGCTTATTGTGAGAATATTGCAATTGTCTGACAAAAGTGAAATATGTAAGTTTCCAATTTCAACCAAACATGCTAGAAATGCTCCAATTGAGCTAATTAGCTTATTGTGAGGATATTGCAATTGTCTGACAAAAGTGAAAAATTTGAATTTACAATTTCAACCAAACATGCTAGAAATGCTCCAATTGAGCTAATTAGCTTATTGAGAGAATATTGCAATCGTCTGACAAAAGTTAAAAATGTAAATTTCCAATTTCAACCAAACATGCTAGAAATGCTCCAATTGAGCTAATTAGCTTATTGTGAGAATATTGCAATTGTCTGACAAAAGTGAAAAATGTAAATTTCCAATTTCAACCAAACATGCTAGAAATGCTCCAATTGAGCTAATTAGCTTATTGTGAGAATATTACAAACGTCTGACAAACATGATAAGTATAAATTTCCAATTTCAACCAAACATGCTAGATATGCTCTGATTGAGCTAATTAGCTTATTGAGAGAATATTACAAACATCTGACAAAACTGAAAAATGTAAATTTCCAATTTCAACCAAACATGCTAGAAATGCTCAAATTGCGCAAATAAGCCTACTGTAGGAATTTTACAAACGTCTGAGAAAACTGAAAAATGTAAATTTCCAATTTCAACCAAACATGCTAGAAATGCTCCAATTGAGCTAATTAGCTTATTGTGAGAATATTACAAACATCTGACAAAACTGAAAAATGTAAATTTCCAATTTCAACCAAACATGCTAGAAATGCTCCAATTGCGCAAATAAGCCTACTGTAGGAATTTTACAAACATCTGACAAAACTGAAAAATGTAAATTTCTAATTTCAACCAAACATGCTAGAAATGCTCCAATTGAGCTAATTAGCTTATTGTGAGAATATTGCAATTGTCTGACAAAAGTGAAAAATGTAAATTTCCAATTTTAACCAAACATGTTAGAAATGCTCCAATTGAGCTAATTAGCTCATTGTGAGAATATTACGAACGTCTGACAACACTGAAAAATGTAAATTTCCAATTTCAACCAAACATGCTAGAAATGCTCCAATTGAGCTAATTAGCTTATTGTGAGAATATTGCAATTGTCTGACAAAAGTGAAAAATGTAAATTTCCAATTTGAACCAAACATGCTAGAAATGCTCCAATTGAGCTAATTAGCTTATTGTGAGAATATTACAAACGTCTGACAAAAGTGAAAAATGTAAATTTCCAATTTCAACCAAACATGCTAGAAATTCTCCAATTGAGCTAATTAGCTTATTGTGAGAATATTACAAACGTCTGACAAACATGATAAATGTAAATTTCCAATTTCAACTAATGCTAGAAATGCTCTAATTGAGCTAATTAGCTTATTGAGAGAATATTGCAATTGTCTGACAAAAGTGAAAAATGTAAATTTCCAATTTCAACCAAACATGCTAGAAATGCTCCAATTGAGCTAATTAGCTTATTGTGAGAATATTGCAATTGTCTGACAAAAAAGAAAAATGTAAATTTCCAATTTCAACCAAACATGCTAGAAATGCTCCAATTGAGCTAATTAGCTTATTGTGAGAATATTGCAATTGTCTGACAAAAGTGAAAAATGTAAATTTCCAATTTCAACCAAACATGCTAGAAATGCTCCAATTGAGCTAATTAGCTTATTGTGAGAATATTACAAACGTATGACAAAAGTGAAAAATGAAAATTTCCAATTTCAACCAAACATGCTAGAAATGCTCCAATTGAGCTAATTAGCTTATTGTGAGAATATTACAAACGTCTGACAAAACTGAAAAATGTAAATTTCCAATTTCAACCAAACATGCTAGAAATGCTCCAATTGAGCTAATTAGCTTATTGTGAGAATATTGCAATTGCCTGACAAAAGTGAAAAATAAAAATTTCCAATTTCAACCAAACATGCTAGAAATGCTCCAATTGAGCTAATTAGCATATTGTGAGAATATTACAAACGTCTGACAAAAGTGAAAAATGTAAATTTCCAATTTCAACCAAACATGCTAGAAATGCTCCAATTGAGCTAATTAGCTTATTGTGAGAATATTACAAACGTCTGACAACACTGAAAAATGTAAATTTCCAATTTCAACCAAACATGCTAGAAATGCTCCAATTGAGCTAATTAGCTTATTGTGAGAATATTGCAATTGTCTGACAAAAGTGAAAAATGTAAATTTCCAATTTCAACCAAACATGCTAGAAATGCTCCAATTGAGCTAATTAGCTTATTGTGAGAATATTGCAATTGTCTGACAAAAGTGAAAAATGTAAATTTCCAATTTCAACCAAACATGCTAGAAATGCTCCAATTGAGCTAATTAGCTTATTGTGAGAATATTACAAACGTATGACAAAAGTGAAAAATGAAAATTTCCAATTTCAACCAAACATGCTAGAAATGGTCAAATTGCGCAAATAAGCCTACTGTAAGAATTTTACAAACGTCTGACAAAACTGAAAAATGTAAATTTCCAATTTCAACCAAACATGCTAGAAATGCTCCAATTGAGCTAATTAGCTTATTGTGAGAATATTACAAACGTCTGACAAACATGATAAATATAAATTTCCAATTTCAACCAAACATGCTAGAAATGCTCTAATTGAGCTAATAAGCTTATTGTGAGAATATTTCAAACATCTGACAAAAGTGAAAATTGTAAATTTCCAATTTCAACCAAACATGCTAGAAATGCTCAAATTGCGCAAATAAGCCTACTGTAGGAATTTTACAAACGTCTGACAAAACTGAAAAATGTAAATTTCCAATTTCAACCAAACATGCTAGAAATGCTCCAATTGAGCTAATTAGCTTATTGAGAGAATATTACAAACGTCTGACAAAACTGAAAAATGTAAATTTCCAATTTCAACCAAACATGCTAGAAATGCTCCAATTGAGCTAATTAGCTTATTGTGAGAATATTACAAACGTCTGACAAAAGTGAAAAATGTAAATTCCCAATTTCAACCAAACATGCTAGAAATTCTCCAATTGAGCTAATTAGCTTATTGTGAGAATATTACAAACGTCTGACAAACATGATAAATGTAAATTTCCAATTTCAACTAAACATGCTAGAAATGCTCTAATTGAGCTAATTAGCTTATTGTGAGAATATTACAAACGTCTGACAAAACTGGAAAATGTAATTTTCCAATTTCAACCAAACATGCTAGAAATGCTCCAATTGAGCTAATTAGCTTATTGTGAGAATATTGTATGTGTCTGACAAAAGTGAAAAATGTAAATTTCCAATTTCAACCAAACATGCTAGAAATGCTCCAATTGAGCTAATTAGCTTATTGTGAGGATATTGCAATTGTCTGACAAAAGTGAAAAATTTAAATTTACAATTTCAACCAAACACGCTAGAAATGCTCCAATTGAGCTAATTAGCTTATTGTGAGAATATTGCAATTGTCTGACAAAAGTGAAATATGTAAGTTTCCAATTTCAACCAAACATGCTAGAAATGCTCCAATTGAGCTAATTAGCTTATTGTGAAGATATTGCAATTGTCTGACAAAAGTGAAAAATTTGAATTTACAATTTCAACCAAACATGCTAGAAATGCTCCAATTGAGCTAATTAGCTTATTGTGAGAATATTACAAACGTCTGACAAACATGATAAATGTAAATTTCCAATTTCAACCAAACATGCTAGAAATGCTCTAATTGAGCTAATTAGCTTATTGAGAGAATATTGCAATCGTCTGACAAAAGTGAAAAATGTAAATTTCCAATTTCAACCAAACATGCTAGAAATGCTCCAATTGAGCTAATTAGCTTATTGTGAGAATATTGCAATTGTCTGACAAAAGTGAAAAATGTAAATTTCCAATTTCAACCAAACATGCTAGAAATGCTCCAATTGAGCTAATTAGCTTATTGTGAGAATATTACAAACGTCTGACAAACATGATAAGTATAAATTTCCAATTTCAACCAAACATGCTAGATATGCTCTGATTGAGCTAATTAGCTTATTGAGAGAATATTACAAACATCTGACAAAACTGAAAAATGTAAATTTCCAATTTCAACCAAACATGCTAGAAATGCTCAAATTGCGCAAATAAGCCTACTGTAGGAATTTTACAAACGTCTGAGAAAACTGAAAAATGTAAATTTCCAATTTCAACCAAACATGCTAGAAATGCTCCAATTGAGCTAATTAGCTTATTGTGAGAATATTACAAACATCTGACAAAACTGAAAAATGTAAATTTCCAATTTCAACCAAACATGCTAGAAATGCTCCAATTGCGCAAATAAGCCTACTGTAGGAATTTTACAAACATCTGACAAAACTGAAAAATGTAAATTTCTAATTTCAACCAAACATGCTAGAAATGCTCCAATTGAGCTAATTAGCTTATTGTGAGAATATTGCAATTGTCTGACAAAAGTGAAAAATGTAAATTTCCAATTTGAACCAAACATGCTAGAAATGCTCCAATTGAGCTAATTAGCTTATTGTGAGAATATTGCAATTGTCTGACAAAAGTGAAAAATGTAAATTTCCAATTTGAACCAAACATGCTAGAAATGCTCCAATTGAGCTAATTAGCTTATTGTGAGAATATTGCAATTGTCTGACAAAAGTGAAAAATGTAAATTTCCAATTTGAACCAAACATGCTAGAAATGCTCCAATTGAGCTAATTAGCTTATTGTGAGAATATTACAAACGTCTGACAAAAGTGAAAAATGTAAATTTCCAATTTCAACCAAACATGCTAGAAATTCTCCAATTGAGCTAATTAGCTTATTGTGAGAATATTACAAACGTCTGACAAACATGATAAATGTAAATTTCCAATTTCAACTAATGCTAGAAATGCTCTAATTGAGCTAATTAGCTTATTGAGAGAATATTGCAATTGTCTGACAAAAGTGAAAAATGTAAATTTCCAATTTCAACCAAACATGCTAGAAATGCTCCAATTGAGCTAATTAGCTTATTGTGAGAATATTGCAATTGTCTGACAAAAAAGAAAAATGTAAATTTCCAATTTCAACCAAACATGCTAGAAATGCTCCAATTGAGCTAATTAGCTTATTGTGAGAATATTGCAATTGTCTGACAAAAGTGAAAAATGTAAATTTCCAATTTCAACCAAACATGCTAGAAATGCTCCAATTGAGCTAATTAGCTTATTGTGAGAATATTACAAACGTATGACAAAAGTGAAAAATGAAAATTTCCAATTTCAACCAAACATGCTAGAAATGCTCCAATTGAGCTAATTAGCTTATTGTGAGAATATTACAAACGTCTGACAAAACTGAAAAATGTAAATTTCCAATTTCAACCAAACATGCTAGAAATGCTCCAATTGAGCTAATTAGCTTATTGTGAGAATATTGCAATTGCCTGACAAAAGTGAAAAATAAAAATTTCCAATTTCAACCAAACATGCTAGAAATGCTCCAATTGAGCTAATTAGCATATTGTGAGAATATTACAAACGTCTGACAAAAGTGAAAAATGTAAATTTCCAATTTCAACCAAACATGCTAGAAATGCTCCAATTGAGCTAATTAGCTTATTGTGAGAATATTACAAACGTCTGACAACACTGAAAAATGTAAATTTCCAATTTCAACCAAACATGCTAGAAATGCTCCAATTGAGCTAATTAGCTTATTGTGAGAATATTGCAATTGTCTGACAAAAGTGAAAAATGTAAATTTCCAATTTCAACCAAACATGCTAGAAATGCTCCAATTGAGCTAATTAGCTTATTGTGAGAATATTGCAATTGTCTGACAAAAGTGAAAAATGTAAATTTCCAATTTCAACCAAACATGCTAGAAATGCTCCAATTGAGCTAATTAGCTTATTGTGAGAATATTACAAACGTATGACAAAAGTGAAAAATGAAAATTTCCAATTTCAACCAAACATGCTAGAAATGGTCAAATTGCGCAAATAAGCCTACTGTAAGAATTTTACAAACGTCTGACAAAACTGAAAAATGTAAATTTCCAATTTCAACCAAACATGCTAGAAATGCTCCAATTGAGCTAATTAGCTTATTGTGAGAATATTACAAACGTCTGACAAACATGATAAATATAAATTTCCAATTTCAACCAAACATGCTAGAAATGCTCTAATTGAGCTAATAAGCTTATTGTGAGAATATTTCAAACATCTGACAAAAGTGAAAATTGTAAATTTCCAATTTCAACCAAACATGCTAGAAATGCTCAAATTGCGCAAATAAGCCTACTGTAGGAATTTTACAAACGTCTGACAAAACTGAAAAATGTAAATTTCCAATTTCAACCAAACATGCTAGAAATGCTCCAATTGAGCTAATTAGCTTATTGTGAGAATATTACAAACGTCTGACAAAACTGAAAAATGTAAATTTCCAATTTCAACCAAACATGCTAGAAATGCTCCAATTGAGCTAATTAGCTTATTGTGAGAATATTACAAACGTCTGACAAAAGTGAAAAATGTAAATTCCCAATTTCAACCAAACAAGCTAGAAATTCTCCAATTGAGCTAATTAGCTTATTGTGAGAATATTACAAACGTCTGACAAACATGATAAATGTAAATTTCCAATTTCAACTAAACATGTTAGAAATGCTCTAATTGAGCTAATTAGCTTATTCAGAGAATATTGCAATTGTCTGACAAAAGTGAAAAATGTAAATTTCCAATTTCAACCAAACATGCTAGAAATGCTCCAATTGAGCTAATTAGCTTATTGTGAGAATATTGCAATTGTCTGACAAAAGTGAAAAATGTAAATTTCCAATTTCAACCAAACATGCTAGAAATGCTCCAATTGAGCTAATTAGCTTATTGTGAGAATATTACAAACGTATGACAAAAGTGAAAAATGAAAATTTCCAATTTCAACCAAACATGCTAGAAATGCTCCAATTGAGCTAATTAGCTTATTGTGAGAATATTACAAACGTCTGACAAAACTGAAAAATGTAAATTTCCAATTTCAACCAAACATGCTAGAAATGCTCCAATTGAGCTAATTAGCTTATTGTGAGAATATTGCAATTGCCTGACAAAAGTGAAAAATAAAAATTTCCAATTTCAACCAAACATGCTAGAAATGCTCCAATTGAGCTAATTAGCATATTGTGAGAATATTACAAACGTCTGACAAAAGTGAAAAATGTAAATTTCCAATTTCAACCAAAGATGCTAGAAATGCTCCAATTGAGCTAATTAGCTTATTGTGAGAATATTACAAACGTCTGACAACACTGAAAAATGTAAATTTCCAATTTCAACCAAACATGCTAGAAATGCTCCAATTGAGCTAATTAGCTTATTGTGAGAATATTGCAATTGTCTGAAAAAAGTGAAAAATGTAAATTTCCAATTTCAACCAAACATGCTAGAAATGCTCCAATTGAGCTAATTAGCTTATTGTGAGAATATTACAAACGTATGACAAAAGTGAAAAATGAAAATTTCCAATTTCAACCAAACATGCTAGAAATGGTCAAATTGCGCAAATAAGCCTACTGTAAGAATTTTACAAACGTCTGACAAAATTGAAAAATGTAAATTTCCAATTTCAACCAAACATGCTAGAAATGCTCCAATTGAGCTAATTAGCTTATTGTGAGAATATTACAAACGTCTGACAAACATGATAAATATAAATTTCCAATTTCAACCAAACATGCTAGAAATGCTCTAATTGAGCTAATAAGCTTATTGTGAGAATATTTCAAACATCTGACAAAACTGAAAAATGTAAATTTCCAATTTCAACCAAACATGCTAGAAATGCTCAAATTGCGCAAACAAGCCTACTGTAGGAATTTTACAAACGTCTGACAAAACTGAAAAATGTAAATTTCCAATTTCAACCAAACATGCTAGAAATGCTCCAATTGAGCTAATTAGCTTATTGTGAGAATATTACAAACGTCTGACAAAACTGAAAAATGTAAATTTCCAATTTCAACCAAACATGCTAGAAATGCTCCAATTGAGCTAATTAGCTTATTGTGAGAATATTGCAATTGTCTGACAATAGTGAAAAATGTGAATTTCCAATTTCAACCAAACATGCTAGAAATGCTCCAATTGAGCTAATTAGCTTATTGTGAGAATATTAAAAACGTCTGACAAAACTGAAAAATGTAATTTTCCAATTTCAACCAAACATGCTAGAAATGCTCCAATTGAGCTAATTAGCTTATTGTGAGAATATTACAAACGTCTGACAAAACTGAAAAATGTAAATTTCCAATTTCAACCAAACATGCTAGAAATGCTCCAATTGAGCTAATTAGCTTATTGTGAGAATATTGCAATTGTCTGACAAAAGTGAAAAATGTAAATTTCCAATTTTAACCAAACATGCTAGAAATGCTCCAATTGAGCTAATTAGCTTATTGTGAGAATATTACAAACGTCTGACAACACTGAAAAATGTAAATTTCCAATTTCAACCAAACATGCTAAAAATGCTCCAATTGAGCTAATTAGCTTATTGTGAGAATATTGCAATTGTCTGACAAAAGTGAAAAATGTAAATTTCCAATTTCAACCAAACATGCTAGAAATGCTCCAATTGAGCTAATTAGCTTATTGTGAGAATATTACAAACGTATGACAAAAGTGAAAAATGAAAATTTCCAATTTCAACCAAACATGCTAGAAATGGTCAAATTGCGCAAATAAGCCTACTGTAAGAATTTTACAAACGTCTGACAAAACTGAAAAATGTAAATTTCCAATTTCAACCAAACATGCTAGAAATGCTCCAATTGAGCTAATTAGCTTATTGTGAGAATATTACAAACGTCTGACAAACATGATAAATATAAATTTCCAATTTCAACCAAACATGCTAGAAATTCTCCAATTGAGCTAATTAGCTTATTGTGAGAATATTACAAACGTCTGACAAACATGATAAATGTAAATTTCCAATTTCAACTAAACATGCTAGAAATGCTCTAATTGAGCTAATTAGCTTATTGAGAGAATATTGCAATTGTCTGACAAAAGTGAAAAATGTAAATTTCCAATTTCAACCAAACATGCTAGAAATGCTCCAATTGAGCTAATTAGCTTATTGTGAGAATATTGCAATTGTCTGACAAAAAAGAAAAATGTAAATTTCCAATTTCAACCAAACATGCTAGAAATGCTCCAATTGAGCTAATTAGCTTATTGTGAGAATATTACAAACGTATGACAAAAGTGAAAAATGAAAATTTCCAATTTCAACCAAACATGCTAGAAATGCTCCAATTGAGCTAATTAGCTTATTGTGAGAATATTACAAACGTCTGACAAAACTGAAAAATGTAAATTTCCAATTTCAACCAAACATGCTAGAAATGCTCCAATTGAGCTAATTAGCTTATTGTGAGAATATTGCAATTGCCTGACAAAAGTGAAAAATAAAAATTTCCAATTTCAACCAAACATGCTAGAAATGCTCCAATTGAGCTAATTAGCTTATTGTGAGAATATTACAAACGTATGACAAAAGTGAAAAATGAAAATTTCCAATTTCAACCAAACATGCTAGAAATGCTCCAATTGAGCTAATTAGCTTATTGTGAGAATATTACAAACGTCTGACAAAACTGAAAAATGTAAATTTCCAATTTCAACCAAACATGCTAGAAATGCTCCAATTGAGCTAATTAGCTTATTGTGAGAATATTGCAATTGCCTGACAAAAGTGAAAAATAAAAATTTCCAATTTCAACCAAACATGCTAGAAATGCTCCAATTGAGCTAATTAGCATATTGTGAGAATATTACAAACGTCTGACAAAAGTGAAAAATGTAAATTTCCAATTTCAACCAAACATGCTAGAAATGCTCCAATTGAGCTAATTAGCTTATTGTGAGAATATTGCAATTGTCGGACAAAAGTGAAAAATGTAAATTTCCAATTTCAACCAAACATGCTAGAAATGCTCCAATTGAGCTAATTAGCTTATTGTGAGAATATTGCAATTGTCTGACAAAAGTGAAAAATGTAAATTTCCAATTTCAACCAAACATGCTAGAAATGCTCCAATTGAGCTAATTAGCTTATTGTGAGAATATTACAAACGTATGACAAAAGTGAAAAATGAAAATTTCCAATTTCAACCAAACATGCTAGAAATGGTCAAATTGCGCAAATAAGCCTACTGTAAGAATTTTACAAACGTCTGACAAAATTGAAAAATGTAAATTTCCAATTTCAACCAAACATGCTAGAAATGCTCCAATTGAGCTAATTAGCTTATTGTGAGAATATTACAAACGTCTGACAAACATGATAAATATAAATTTCCAATTTCAACCAAACATGCTAGAAATGCTCTAATTGAGCTAATAAGCTTATTGTGAGAATATTTCAAACATCTGACAAAACTGAAAAATGTAAATTTCCAATTTCAACCAAACATGCTAGAAATGCTCAAATTGCGCAAATAAGCCTACTGTAGGAATTTTACAAACGTCTGACAAAACTGAAAAATGTAAATTTCCAATTTCAACCAAACATGCTAGAAATGCTCCAATTGAGCTAATTAGCTTATTGTGAGAATATTACAAACGTCTGACAAAACTGAAAAATGTAAATTTCCAATTTCAACCAAACATGCTAGAAATGCTCCAATTGAGCTAATTAGCTTATTGTGAGAATATTGCAATTGTCTGACAATAGTGAAAAATGTGAATTTCCAATTTCAACCAAACATGCTAGAAATGCTCCAATTGAGCTAATTAGCTTATTGTGAGAATATTAAAAACGTCTGACAAAACTGAAAAATGTAATTTTCCAATTTCAACCAAACATGCTAGAAATGCTCCAATTGAGCTAATTAGCTTATTGTGAGAATATTACAAACGTCTGACAAAACTGAAAAATGTAAATTTCCAATTTCAACCAAACATGCTAGAAATGCTCCAATTGAGCTAATTAGCTTATTGTGAGAATATTGCAATTGTCTGACAAAAGTGAAAAATGTAAATTTCCAATTTTAACCAAACATGCTAGAAATGCTCCAATTGAGCTAATTAGCTTATTGTGAGAATATTACAAACGTCTGACAACACTGAAAAATGTAAATTTCCAATTTCAACCAAACATGCTAGAAATGCTCCAATTGAGCTAATTAGCTTATTGTGAGAATATTGCAATTGTCTGACAAAAGTGAAAAATGTAAATTTCCAATTTGAACCAAACATGCTAGAAATGCTCCAATTGAGCTAATTAGCTTATTGTGAGAATATTACAAACGTCTGACAAAAGTGAAAAATGTAAATTTCCAATTTCAACCAAACATGCTAGAAATGCTCCAATTGAGCTAATTAGCTAATTGTGAGAATATTACAAACGTCTGACAAACATGATAAATGTAAATTTCCAATTTCAACCAAACATGCTAGAAATGCTCTAATTGAGCTAATTAGGTTATTGAGAGAATATTGCAATTGTCTGACAAAAGTGAAATATGTAAATTTCCAATTTCAACCAAACATGCTAGAAATGCTCCAATTGAGCTAATTAGCTTATTGTGAGAATATTACAAACGTCTGACAAAACTGGAAAATGTAATTTTCCAATTTCAACCAAACATGCTAGAAATGCTCCAATTGAGCTAATTAGCTTATTGTGAGAATATTGCAATTGTCTGACAAAAGTGAAATATGTAAATTTCCAATTTCAACCAAACATGCTAGAAATGCTCCAATTGAGCTAATTAGCTTATTGTGAGGATATTGCAGTTGTCTGACAAAAGTGAAAAATTTGAATTTACAATTTCAACCAAACATGCTAGAAATGCTCCAATTGAGCTAATTAGCTTATTGTGAGAATATTACAAACGTCTGACAAACATGATAAATGTAAATTTCCAATTTCAACCAAACATGCTAGAAATGCTCTAATTGAGCTAATTAGCTTATTGTGAGAATATTGCAATTGTCTGACAAAAGTGAAAAATGTAAATTTCCAATTTCAACCAAACATGCTAGAAATGCTCCAATTGAGCTAATTAGCTTATTGTGAGAATATTGCAATTGTCTGACAAAAGTGAAAAATGTAAATTTCCAATTTCAACCAAACATGCTAGAAATGCTCCAATTGAGCTAATTAGCTTATTGTGAGAATATTACAAAAGTCTGACAAACATGATAAGTATAAATTTCCAATTTCAACCAAACATGCTAGATATGCTCTGATTGAGCTAATTAGCTTATTGTGAGAATATTACAAACATCGGACAAAACTGAAAAATGTAAATTTCCAATTTCAACCAAACATGCTAGAAATGCTCAAATTGTGCAAATAAGCTACTGTAGGAATTTTACAAACGTCTGACAAAACTGAAAAATGTAAAATTCCAATTTCAACCAAACATGCTAGAAATGCTCCAATTGAGCTAATTAGCTTATTGTGAGAATATTGCAATTGTCTGACAAAAGTGAAAAATGTAAATTTCCAATTTGAACCAAACATGCTAGAAATGCTCCAATTGAGCTAATTAGCTTATTGTGAGAATATTACAAACATCTGACAAAAGTGAAAAATGTAAATTTCCAATTTCAACCAAACATGCTAGAAATGCTCCAATTGAGCTAATCAGCTTATTGTGAGAATATTACAAACGTCTGACAAACATGATAAATGTAAATTTCCAATTTCAACTAAACATGCTAGAAATGCTCTAATTGAGCTAATTAGCTTATTGAGAGAATATTGCAATTGTCTGACAAAAGTGAAAAATGTAAATTTCCAATTTCAACCAAACATGCTAGAAATGCTCCAATTGAGCTAATTAGCTTATTGTGAGAATATTGCAATTGTCTGACAAAAAAGAAAAATGTAAATTTCCAATTTCAACCAAACATGCTAGAAATGCTTCAATTGAGCTAATTAGCTTATTGTGAGAATATTGCAATTGTCTGACAAAAGTGAAAAATGTAAATTTCCAATTTCAACCAAACATGCTAGAAATGCTCAAATTGCGCAAATAAGCCTACTGTAGGAATTTTACAAACGTCTGACAAAACTGAAAAATGTAAATTTCCAATTTCAACCAAACATGCTAGAAATGCTCCAATTGAGCTAATTAGCTTATTGTGAGAATATTACAAACGTCTGACAAAACTGAAAAGTGTAAATTTCCAATTTCAACCAAACATGCTGAAAATGCTCCAATTGAGCTAATTAGCTTATTGTGAGAATATTGCAATTGTCTGACAATAGTGAAAAATGTAAATTTCCAATTTCAACCAAACATGCTAGAAATGCTCCAATTGAGCTAATTAGCTTATTGTGAGATTATTAAAAACTTCACACAAAACTGAAAAATGTAAATTTCTAATTTCAACCAAACATGCTAGAAATGCTCCAATTGAGCTAATTAGCTTATTGTGAGGATATTGCAATTGTCTGACAAAAGTGAAAAATTTGAATTTACAATTTCAACCAAACATGCTAGAAATGCTCCAATTGAGCTAATTAGCTTATTGTGAGAATATTACAAACGTCTGACAAACATGATAAATGTAAATTTCCAATTTCAACCAAACATGCTAGAAATGCTCTAATTGAGCTAATTAGCTTATTGTGAGAATATTGCAATTGTCTGACAAAAGTGAAAAATGTAAATTTCCAATTTCAACCAAACATGCTAGAAATGCTCCAATTGAGCTAATTAGCTTATTGTGAGAATATTGCAATTGTCTGACAAAAGTGAAAAATGTAAATTTCCAATTTCAACCAAACATGCTAGAAATGCTCCAATTGAGCTAATTAGCTTATTGTGAGAATATTACAAAAGTCTGACAAACATGATAAGTATAAATTTCCAATTTCAACCAAACATGCTAGATATGCTCTGATTGAGCTAATTAGCTTATTGTGAGAATATTACAAACATCGGACAAAACTGAAAAATGTAAATTTCCAATTTCAACCAAACATGCTAGAAATGCTCCAATTGAGCTAATTAGCTTATTGTGAGAATATTGCAATTGTCTGACAAAAGTGAAAAATGTAAATTTCCAATTTCAACCAAACACGCTAGAAATGCTCCAATTGAGCTAATTAGCTTATTGTGAGAATATTACAAACGTATGACAAAAGTGAAAAATGAAAATTTCCAATTTCAACCAAACATGCTAGAAATGGCCAAATTGTGCAAATAAGCCTACTGTAAGAATTTTACAAACGTCTGACAAAACTGAAAAATGTAAATTTCCAATTTCAACCAAACATGCTAGAAATGCTCCAATTGAGCTAATTAGCTTATTGTGAGAATATTACAAACGTCTGACAAACATGATAAATATAAATTTCCAATTTCAACCAAACATGCTAGAAATGCTCTAATTGAGCTAATAAGCTTATTGTGAGAATATTTCAAACATCTGACAAAAGTGAAAATTGTAAATTTCCAATTTCAACCAAACATGCTAGAAATGCTCAAATTGCGCAAACAAGCCTACTGTAGGAATTTTACAAACGTCTGACAAAACTGAAAAATGTAAATTTCCAATTTCAACCAAACATGCTAGAAATGCTCCAATTGAGCTAATTAGCTTATTGTGAGAATATTACAAACGTCTGACAAAACTGAAAAATGTAAATTTCCAATTTCAACCAAACATGCTAGAAATGCTCCAATTGAGCTAATTAGCTTATTGTGAGAATATTACAAACGTCTGACAAAAGTGAAAAATGTAAATTCCCAATTTCAACCAAACATGCTAGAAATTCTCCAATTGAGCTAATTAGCTTATTGTGAGAATATTACAAACGTCTGACAAACATGATAAATGTAAATTTCCAATTTCAACTAAACATGCTAGAAATGCTCTAATTGAGCTAATTAGCTTATTCAGAGAATATTGCAATTGTCTGACAAAAGTGAAAAATGTAAATTTCCAATTTCAACCAAACATGCTAGAAATGCTCCAATTGAGCTAATTAGCTTATTGTGAGAATATTGCAATTGTCTGACAAAAGTGAAAAATGTAAATTTCCAATTTCAACCATACATGCTAGAAATGCTCCAATTGAGCTAATTAGCTTATTGTGAGAATATTACAAACGTATGACAAAAGTGAAAAATGAAAATTTCCAATTTCAACCAAACATGCTAGAAATGCTCCAATTGAGCTAATTAGCTTATTGTGAGAATATTACAAACGTCTGACAAAACTGAAAAATGTAAATTTCCAATTTCAACCAAACATGCTAGAAATGCTCCAATTGAGCTAATTAGCTTATTGTGAGAATATTGCACTTGCCTGACAAAAGTGAAAAATAAAAATTTCCAATTTCAACCAAACATGCTAGAAATGCTCCAATTGAGCTAATTAGCATATTGTGAGAATATTACAAACGTCTGACAAAAGTGAAAAATGTAAATTTCCAATTTCAACCAAAGATGCTAGGAATGCTCCAATTGAGCTAATTAGCTTATTGTGAGAATATTACAAACGTCTGACAACACTGAAAAATGTAAATTTCCAATTCAACCAAACATGCTAGAAATGCTCCAATTGAGCTAATTAGCTTATTGTGAGAATATTGCAATTGTCTGACAAAAGTGAAAAATGTAAATTTCCAATTTCAACCAAACATGCTAGAAATGCTCCAATTGAGCTAATTAGCTTATTGTGAGAATATTGCAATTGTCTGACAAAAGTGAAAAATGTAAATTTCCAATTTCAACCAAACATGCTAGAAATGCTCCAATTGAGCTAATTAGCTTATTGTGAGAATATTACAAACGTATGACAAAAGTGAAAAATGAAAATTTCCAATTTCAACCAAACATGCTAGAAATGGTCAAATTGCGCAAATAAGCCTACTGTAAGAATTTTACAAACGTCTGACAAAATTGAAAAATGTAAATTTCCAATTTCAACCAAACATGCTAGAAATGCTCCAATTGAGCTAATTAGCTTATTGTGAGAATATTACAAACGTCTGACAAACATGATAAATATAAATTTCCAATTTCAACCAAACATGCTAGAAATGCTCTAATTGAGCTAATAAGCTTATTGTGAGAATATTTCAAACATCTGACAAAACTGAAAAATGTAAATTTCCAATTTCAACCAAACATGCTAGAAATGCTCAAATTGCGCAAACAAGCCTACTGTAGGAATTTTACAAACGTCTGACAAAACTGAAAAATGTAAATTTCCAATTTCAACCAAACATGCTAGAAATGCTCCAATTGAGCTAATTAGCTTATTGTGAGAATATTACAAACGTCTGACAAAACTGAAAAATGTAAATTTCCAATTTCAACCAAACATGCTAGAAATGCTCCAATTGAGCTAATTAGCTTATTGTGAGAATATTGCAATTGTCTGACAATAGTGAAAAATGTGAATTTCCAATTTCAACCAAACATGCTAGAAATGCTCCAATTGAGCTAATTAGCTTATTGTGAGAATATTAAAAACGTCTGACAAAACTGAAAAATGTAATTTTCCAATTTCAACCAAACATGCTAGAAATGCTCCAATTGAGCTAATTAGCTTATTGTGAGAATATTACAAACGTCTGACAAAACTGAAAAATGTAAATTTCCAATTTCAACCAAACATGCTAGAAATGCTCCAATTGAGCTAATTAGCTTATTGTGAGAATATTGCAATTGTCTGACAAAAGTGAAAAATGTAAATTTCCAATTTTAACCAAACATGCTAGAAATGCTCCAATTGAGCTAATTAGCTTATTGTGAGAATATTACAAACGTCTGACAACACTGAAAAATGTAAATTTCCAATTTCAACCAAACATGCTAAAAATGCTCCAATTGAGCTAATTAGCTTATTGTGAGAATATTGCAATTGTCTGACAAAAGTGAAAAATGTAAATTTCCAATTTCAACCAAACATGCTAGAAATGCTCCAATTGAGCTAATTAGCTTATTGTGAGAATATTACAAACGTATGACAAAAGTGAAAAATGAAAATTTCCAATTTCAACCAAACATGCTAGAAATGGTCAAATTGCGCAAATAAGCCTACTGTAAGAATTTTACAAACGTCTGACAAAACTGAAAAATGTAAATTTCCAATTTCAACCAAACATGCTAGAAATGCTCCAATTGAGCTAATTAGCTTATTGTGAGAATATTACAAACGTCTGACAAACATGATAAATATAAATTTCCAATTTCAACTAAACATGCTAGAAATTCTCCAATTGAGCTAATTAGCTTATTGTGAGAATATTACAAACGTCTGACAAACATGATAAATGTAAATTTCCAATTTCAACTAAACATGCTAGAAATGCTCTAATTGAGCTAATTAGCTTATTGAGAGAATATTGCAATTGTCTGACAAAAGTGAAAAATGTAAATTTCCAATTTCAACCATACATGCTAGAAATGCTCCAATTGAGCTAATTAGCTTATTGTGAGAATATTGCAATTGTCTGACAAAAAAGAAAAATGTAAATTTCCAATTTCAACCAAACATGCTAGAAATGCTCCAATTGAGCTAATTAGCTTATTGTGAGAATATTACAAACGTATGACAAAAGTGAAAAATGAAAATTTCCAATTTCAACCAAACATGCTAGAAATGCTCCAATTGAGCTAATTAGCTTATTGTGAGAATATTACAAACGTCTGACAAAACTGAAAAATGTAAATTTCCAATTTCAACCAAACATGCTAGAAATGCTCCAATTGAGCTAATTAGCTTATTGTGAGAATATTGCAATTGCCTGACAAAAGTGAAAAATAAAAATTTCCAATTTCAACCAAACATGCTAGAAATGCTCCAATTGAGCTAATTAGCTTATTGTGAGAATATTACAAACGTATGACAAAAGTGAAAAATGTAAATTTCCAATTTCAACCAAACATGCTAGAAATGCTCCAATTGAGCTAATTAGCTTATTGTGAGAATATTGCAATTGTCTGACAAAAGTGAAAAATGTAAATTTCCAATTTCAACCAAACATGCTAGAAATGCTCCAATTGAGCTAATTAGCTTATTGTGAGAATATTACAAACGTATGACAAAAGTGAAAAATGAAAATTTCCAATTTCAACCAAACATGCTAGAAATGGTCAAATTGCGCAAATAAGCCTACTGTAAGAATTTTACAAACGTCTGACAAAATTGAAAAATGTAAATTTCCAATTTCAACCAAACATGCTAGAAATGCTCCAATTGAGCTAATTAGCTTATTGTGAGAATATTGCAATTGTCTGACAAAAGTGAAAAATGTAAATTTCCAATTTCAACCAAACATGCTAGAAATGCTCCAATTGAGCTAATTAGCTTATTGTGAGAATATTACAAACGTATGACAAAAGTGAAAAATGAAAATTTCCAATTTCAACCAAACATGCTAGAAATGGTCAAATTGCGCAAATAAGCCTACTGTAAGAATTTTACAAACGTCTGACAAAATTGAAAAATGTAAATTTCCAATTTCAACCAAACATGCTAGAAATGCTCCAATTGAGCTAATTAGCTTATTGTGAGAATATTAAAAACGTCTGACAAAACTGAAAAATGTAATTTTCCAATTTCAACCAAACATGCTAGAAATGCTCCAATTGAGCTAATTAGCTTATTGTGAGAATATTACAAACGTCTGACAAAACTGAAAAATGTAAATTTCCAATTTCAACCAAACATGCTAGAAATGCTCCAATTGAGCTAATTAGCTTATTGTGAGAATATTGCAATTGTCTGACAAAAGTGAAAAATGTAAATTTCCAATTTTAACCAAACATGCTAGAAATGCTCCAATTGAGCTAATTAGCTTATTGTGAGAATATTACAAACGTCTGACAACACTGAAAAATGTAAATTTCCAATTTCAACCAAACATGCTAAAAATGCTCCAATTGAGCTAATTAGCTTATTGTGAGAATATTGCAATTGTCTGACAAAAGTGAAAAATGTAAATTTCCAATTTCAACCAAACATGCTAGAAATGCTCCAATTGAGCTAATTAGCTTATTGTGAGAATATTACAAACGTATGACAAAAGTGAAAAATGAAAATTTCCAATTTCAACCAAACATGCTAGAAATGGTCAAATTGCGCAAATAAGCCTACTGTAAGAATTTTACAAACGTCTGACAAAACTGAAAAATGTAAATTTCCAATTTCAACCAAACATGCTAGAAATGCTCCAATTGAGCTAATTAGCTTATTGTGAGAATATTACAAACGTCTGACAAACATGATAAATATAAATTTCCAATTTCAACCAAACATGCTAGAAATTCTCCAATTGAGCTAATTAGCTTATTGTGAGAATATTACAAACGTCTGACAAACATGATAAATGTAAATTTCCAATTTCAACTAAACATGCTAGAAATGCTCTAATTGAGCTAATTAGCTTATTGAGAGAATATTGCAATTGTCTGACAAAAGTGAAAAATGTAAATTTCCAATTTCAACCAAACATGCTAGAAATGCTCCAATTGAGCTAATTAGCTTATTGTGAGAATATTGCAATTGTCTGACAAAAAAGAAAAATGTAAATTTCCAATTTCAACCAAACATGCTAGAAATGCTCCAATTGAGCTAATTAGCTTATTGTGAGAATATTACAAACGTATGACAAAAGTGAAAAATGAAAATTTCCAATTTCAACCAAACATGCTAGAAATGCTCCAATTGAGCTAATTAGCTTATTGTGAGAATATTACAAACGTCTGACAAAACTGAAAAATGTAAATTTCCAATTTCAACCAAACATGCTAGAAATGCTCCAATTGAGCTAATTAGCTTATTGTGAGAATATTGCAATTGCCTGACAAAAGTGAAAAATAAAAATTTCCAATTTCAACCAAACATGCTAGAAATGCTCCAATTGAGCTAATTAGCTTATTGTGAGAATATTACAAACGTATGACAAAAGTGAAAAATGAAAATTTCCAATTTCAACCAAACATGCTAGAAATGCTCCAATTGAGCTAATTAGCTTATTGTGAGAATATTACAAACGTCTGACAAAACTGAAAAATGTAAATTTCCAATTTCAACCAAACATGCTAGAAATGCTCCAATTGAGCTAATTAGCTTATTGTGAGAATATTGCAATTGCCTGACAAAAGTGAAAAATAAAAATTTCCAATTTCAACCAAACATGCTAGAAATGCTCCAATTGAGCTAATTAGCATATTGTGAGAATATTACAAACGTCTGACAAAAGTGAAAAATGTAAATTTCCAATTTCAACCAAACATGCTAGAAATGCTCCAATTGAGCTAATTAGCTTATTGTGAGAATATTGCAATTGTCGGACAAAAGTGAAAAATTTAAATTTCCAATTTCAACCAAACATGCTAGAAATGCTCCAATTGAGCTAATTAGCTTATTGTGAGAATATTGCAATTGTCTGACAAAAGTGAAAAATGTAAATTTCCAATTTCAACCAAACATGCTAGAAATGCTCCAATTGAGCTAATTAGCTTATTGTGAGAATATTACAAACGTATGACAAAAGTGAAAAATGAAAATTTCCAATTTCAACCAAACATGCTAGAAATGGTCAAATTGCGCAAATAAGCCTACTGTAAGAATTTTACAAACGTCTGACAAAATTGAAAAATGTAAATTTCCAATTTCAACCAAACATGCTAGAAATGCTCCAATTGAGCTAATTAGCTTATTGTGAGAATATTACAAACGTCTGACAAACATGATAAATATAAATTTCCAATTTCAACCAAACATGCTAGAAATGCTCTAATTGAGCTAATAAGCTTATTGTGAGAATATTTCAAACATCTGACAAAACTGAAAAATGTAAATTTCCAATTTCAACCAAACATGCTAGAAATGCTCAAATTGCGCAAATAAGCCTACTGTAGGAATTTTACAAACGTCTGACAAAACTGAAAAATGTAAATTTCCAATTTCAACCAAACATGCTAGAAATGCTCCAATTGAGCTAATTAGCTTATTGTGAGAATATTACAAACGTCTGACAAAACTGAAAAATGTAAATTTCCAATTTCAACCAAACATGCTAGAAATGCTCCAATTGAGCTAATTAGCTTATTGTGAGAATATTGCAATTGTCTGACAATAGTGAAAAATGTGAATTTCCAATTTCAACCAAACATGCTAGAAATGCTCCAATTGAGCTAATTAGCTTATTGTGAGAATATTAAAAACGTCTGACAAAACTGAAAAATGTAATTTTCCAATTTCAACCAAACATGCTAGAAATGCTCCAATTGAGCTAATTAGCTTATTGTGAGAATATTACAAACGTCTGACAAAACTGAAAAATGTAAATTTCCAATTTCAACCAAACATGCTAGAAATGCTCCAATTGAGCTAATTAGCTTATTGTGAGAATATTGCAATTGTCTGACAAAAGTGAAAAATGTAAATTTCCAATTTTAACCAAACATGCTAGAAATGCTCCAATTGAGCTAATTAGCTTATTGTGAGAATATTACAAACGTCTGACAACACTGAAAAATGTAAATTTCCAATTTCAACCAAACATGCTAGAAATGCTCCAATTGAGCTAATTAGCTTATTGTGAGAATATTGCAATTGTCTGACAAAAGTGAAAAATGTAAATTTCCAATTTGAACCAAACATGCTAGAAATGCTCCAATTGAGCTAATTAGCTTATTGTGAGAATATTACAAACGTCTGACAAAAGTGAAAAATGTAAATTTCCAATTTCAACCAAACATGCTAGAAATGCTCCAATTGAGCTAATTAGCTAATTGTGAGAATATTACAAACGTCTGACAAACATGATAAATGTAAATTTCCAATTTCAACCAAACATGCTAGAAATGCTCTAATTGAGCTAATTAGGTTATTGAGAGAATATTGCAATTGTCTGACAAAAGTGAAATATGTAAATTTCCAATTTCAACCAAACATGCTAGAAATGCTCCAATTGAGCTAATTAGCTTATTGTGAGAATATTACAAACGTCTGACAAAACTGGAAAATGTAATTTTCCAATTTCAACCAAACATGCTAGAAATGCTCCAATTGAGCTAATTAGCTTATTGTGAGAATATTGCAATTGTCTGACAAAAGTGAAATATGTAAATTTCCAATTTCAACCAAACATGCTAGAAATGCTCCAATTGAGCTAATTAGCTTATTGTGAGGATATTGCAGTTGTCTGACAAAAGTGAAAAATTTGAATTTACAATTTCAACCAAACATGCTAGAAATGCTCCAATTGAGCTAATTAGCTTATTGTGAGAATATTACAAACGTCTGACAAACATGATAAATGTAAATTTCCAATTTCAACCAAACATGCTAGAAATGCTCTAATTGAGCTAATTAGCTTATTGTGAGAATATTGCAATTGTCTGACAAAAGTGAAAAATGTAAATTTCCAATTTCAACCAAACATGCTAGAAATGCTCCAATTGAGCTAATTAGCTTATTGTGAGAATATTGCAATTGTCTGACAAAAGTGAAAAATGTAAATTTCCAATTTCAACCAAACATGCTAGAAATGCTCCAATTGAGCTAATTAGCTTATTGTGAGAATATTACAAAAGTCTGACAAACATGATAAGTATAAATTTCCAATTTCAACCAAACATGCTAGATATGCTCTGATTGAGCTAATTAGCTTATTGTGAGAATATTACAAACATCGGACAAAACTGAAAAATGTAAATTTCCAATTTCAACCAAACATGCTAGAAATGCTCAAATTGTGCAAATAAGCTACTGTAGGAATTTTACAAACGTCTGACAAAACTGAAAAATGTAAAATTCCAATTTCAACCAAACATGCTAGAAATGCTCCAATTGAGCTAATTAGCTTATTGTGAGAATATTGCAATTGTCTGACAAAAGTGAAAAATGTAAATTTCCAATTTGAACCAAACATGCTAGAAATGCTCCAATTGAGCTAATTAGCTTATTGTGAGAATATTACAAACATCTGACAAAAGTGAAAAATGTAAATTTCCAATTTCAACCAAACATGCTAGAAATGCTCCAATTGAGCTAATCAGCTTATTGTGAGAATATTACAAACGTCTGACAAACATGATAAATGTAAATTTCCAATTTCAACTAAACATGCTAGAAATGCTCTAATTGAGCTAATTAGCTTATTGAGAGAATATTGCAATTGTCTGACAAAAGTGAAAAATGTAAATTTCCAATTTCAACCAAACATGCTAGAAATGCTCCAATTGAGCTAATTAGCTTATTGTGAGAATATTGCAATTGTCTGACAAAAAAGAAAAATGTAAATTTCCAATTTCAACCAAACATGCTAGAAATGCTTCAATTGAGCTAATTAGCTTATTGTGAGAATATTGCAATTGTCTGACAAAAGTGAAAAATGTAAATTTCCAATTTCAACCAAACATGCTAGAAATGCTCAAATTGCGCAAATAAGCCTACTGTAGGAATTTTACAAACGTCTGACAAAACTGAAAAATGTAAATTTCCAATTTCAACCAAACATGCTAGAAATGCTCCAATTGAGCTAATTAGCTTATTGTGAGAATATTACAAACGTCTGACAAAACTGAAAAGTGTAAATTTCCAATTTCAACCAAACATGCTGAAAATGCTCCAATTGAGCTAATTAGCTTATTGTGAGAATATTGCAATTGTCTGACAATAGTGAAAAATGTAAATTTCCAATTTCAACCAAACATGCTAGAAATGCTCCAATTGAGCTAATTAGCTTATTGTGAGATTATTAAAAACTTCACACAAAACTGAAAAATGTAAATTTCTAATTTCAACCAAACATGCTAGAAATGCTCCAATTGAGCTAATTAGCTTATTGTGAGGATATTGCAATTGTCTGACAAAAGTGAAAAATTTGAATTTACAATTTCAACCAAACATGCTAGAAATGCTCCAATTGAGCTAATTAGCTTATTGTGAGAATATTACAAACGTCTGACAAACATGATAAATGTAAATTTCCAATTTCAACCAAACATGCTAGAAATGCTCTAATTGAGCTAATTAGCTTATTGTGAGAATATTGCAATTGTCTGACAAAAGTGAAAAATGTAAATTTCCAATTTCAACCAAACATGCTAGAAATGCTCCAATTGAGCTAATTAGCTTATTGTGAGAATATTGCAATTGTCTGACAAAAGTGAAAAATGTAAATTTCCAATTTCAACCAAACATGCTAGAAATGCTCCAATTGAGCTAATTAGCTTATTGTGAGAATATTACAAAAGTCTGACAAACATGATAAGTATAAATTTCCAATTTCAACCAAACATGCTAGATATGCTCTGATTGAGCTAATTAGCTTATTGTGAGAATATTACAAACATCGGACAAAACTGAAAAATGTAAATTTCCAATTTCAACCAAACATGCTAGAAATGCTCCAATTGAGCTAATTAGCTTATTGTGAGAATATTGCAATTGTCTGACAAAAGTGAAAAATGTAAATTTCCAATTTCAACCAAACATGCTAGAAATGCTCCAATTGAGCTAATTAGCTTATTGTGAGAATATTACAAACGTATGACAAAAGTGAAAAATGAAAATTTCCAATTTCAACCAAACATGCTAGAAATGGCCAAATTGCGCAAATAAGCCTACTGTAAGAATTTTACAAACGTCTGACAAAACTGAAAAATGTAAATTTCCAATTTCAACCAAACATGCTAGAAATGCTCCAATTGAGCTAATTAGCTTATTGTGAGAATATTACAAACGTCTGACAAACATGATAAATATAAATTTCCAATTTCAACCAAACATGCTAGAAATGCTCTAATTGAGCTAATAAGCTTATTGTGAGAATATTGCAATTGTCTGACAAAAGTGAAAATTGTAAATTTCCAATTTCAACCAAACATGCTAGAAATGCTCAAATTGCGCAAATAAGCCTACTGTAGGAATTTTACAAACGTCTGACAAAACTGAAAAATGTAAATTTCCAATTTCAACCAAACATGCTAGAAATGCTCCAATTGAGCTAATTAGCTTATTGTGAGAATATTACAAACGTCTGACAAAACTGAAAAATGTAAATTTCCAATTTCAACCAAACATGCTAGAAATGCTCCAATTGAGCTAATTAGCTTATTGTGAGAATATTACAAACGTCTGACAAAAGTGAAAAATGTAAATTCCCAATTTCAACCAAACATGCTAGAAATTCTCCAATTGAGCTAATTAGCTTATTGTGAGAATATTACAAACGTCTGACAAACATGATAAATGTAAATTTCCAATTTCAACTAAACATGCTAGAAATGCTCTAATTGAGCTAATTAGCTTATTCAGAGAATATTGCAATTGTCTGACAAAAGTGAAAAATGTAAATTTCCAATTTCAACCAAACATGCTAGAAATGCTCCAATTGAGCTAATTAGCTTATTGTGAGAATATTGCAATTGTCTGACAAAAGTGAAAAATGTAAATTTCCAATTTCAACCATACATGCTAGAAATGCTCCAATTGAGCTAATTAGCTTATTGTGAGAATATTACAAACGTATGACAAAAGTGAAAAATGAAAATTTCCAATTTCAACCAAACATGCTAGAAATGCTCCAATTGAGCTAATTAGCTTATTGTGAGAATATTACAAACGTCTGACAAAACTGAAAAATGTAAATTTCCAATTTCAACCAAACATGCTAGAAATGCTCCAATTGAGCTAATTAGCTTATTGTGAGGATATTGCAATTGCCTGACAAAAGTGAAAAATAAAAATTTCCAATTTCAACCAAACATGCTAGAAATGCTCCAATTGAGCTAATTAGCATATTGTGAGAATATTACAAACGTCTGACAAAAGTGAAAAATGTAAATTTCCAATTTCAACCAAAGATGCTAGGAATGCTCCAATTGAGCTAATTAGCTTATTGTGAGAATATTACAAACGTCTGACAACACTGAAAAATGTAAATTTCCAATTCAACCAAACATGCTAGAAATGCTCCAATTGAGCTAATTAGCTTATTGTGAGAATATTGCAATTGTCTGACAAAAGTGAAAAATGTAAATTTCCAATTTCAACCAAACATGCTAGAAATGCTCCAATTGAGCTAATTAGCTTATTGTGAGAATATTGCAATTGTCTGACAAAAGTGAAAAATGTAAATTTCCAATTTCAACCAAACATGCTAGAAATGCTCCAATTGAGCTAATTAGCTTATTGTGAGAATATTACAAACGTATGACAAAAGTGAAAAATGAAAATTTCCAATTTCAACCAAACATGCTAGAAATGGTCAATTTGCGCAAATAAGCCTACTGTAAGAATTTTACAAACGTCTGACAAAATTGAAAAATGTAAATTTCCAATTTCAACCAAACATGCTAGAAATGCTCCAATTGAGCTAATTAGCTTATTGTGAGAATATTACAAACGTCTGACAAACATGATAAATATAAATTTCCAATTTCAACCAAACATGCTAGAAATGCTCTAATTGAGCTAATAAGCTTATTGTGAGAATATTTCAAACATCTGACAAAACTGAAAAATGTAAATTTCCAATTTCAACCAAACATGCTAGAAATGCTCAAATTGCGCAAACAAGCCTACTGTAGGAATTTTACAAACGTCTGACAAAACTGAAAAATGTAAATTTCCAATTTCAACCAAACATGCTAGAAATGCTCCAATTGAGCTAATTAGCTTATTGTGAGAATATTACAAACGTCTGACAAAACTGAAAAATGTAAATTTCCAATTTCAACCAAACATGCTAGAAATGCTCCAATTGAGCTAATTAGCTTATTGTGAGAATATTGCAATTGTCTGACAATAGTGAAAAATGTGAATTTCCAATTTCAACCAAACATGCTAGAAATGCTCCAATTGAGCTAATTAGCTTATTGTGAGAATATTAAAAACGTCTGACAAAACTGAAAAATGTAATTTTCCAATTTCAACCAAACATGCTAGAAATGCTCCAATTGAGCTAATTAGCTTATTGTGAGAATATTACAAATGTCTGACAAAACTGAAAAATGTAAATTTCCAATTTCAACCAAACATGCTAGAAATGCTCCAATTGAGCTAATTAGCTTATTGTGAGAATATTGCAATTGTCTGACAAAAGTGAAAAATGTAAATTTCCAATTTTAACCAAACATGCTAGAAATGCTCCAATTGAGCTAATTAGCTTATTGTGAGAATATTACAAACGTCTGACAACACTGAAAAATGTAAATTTCCAATTTCAACCAAACATGCTAAAAATGCTCCAATTGAGCTAATTAGCTTATTGTGAGAATATTGCAATTGTCTGACAAAAGTGAAAAAGGTAAATTTCCAATTTCAACCAAACATGCTAGAAATGCTCCAATTGAGCTAATTAGCTTATTGTGAGAATATTACAAACGTATGACAAAAGTGAAAAATGAAAATTTCCAATTTCAACCAAACATGCTAGAAATGGTCAAATTGCGCAAATAAGCCTACTGTAAGAATTTTACAAACGTCTGACAAAACTGAAAAATGTAAATTTCCAATTTCAACCAAACATGCTAGAAATGCTCCAATTGAGCTAATTAGCTTATTGTGAGAATATTACAAACGTCTGACAAACATGATAAATATAAATTTCCAATTTCAACCAAACATGCTAGAAATTCTCCAATTGAGCTAATTAGCTTATTGTGAGAATATTACAAACGTCTGACAAACATGATAAATGTAAATTTCCAATTTCAACTAAACATGCTAGAAATGCTCTAATTGAGCTAATTAGCTTATTGAGAGAATATTGCAATTGTCGGACAAAAGTGAAAAATGAAAATTTCCAATTTCAACCAAACATGCTAGAAATGCTCCAATTGAGCTAATTAGCTTATTGTGAGAATATTACAAACGTCTGACAAAACTGAAAAATGTAAATTTCCAATTTCAACCAAACATGCTAGAAATGCTCCAATTGAGCTAATTAGCTTATTGTGAGAATATTGCAATTGCCTGACAAAAGTGAAAAATAAAAATTTCCAATTTCAACCAAACATGCTAGAAATGCTCCAATTGAGCTAATTAGCTTATTGTGAGAATATTACAAACGTATGACAAAAGTGTAAAATGAAAATTTCCAATTTCAACCAAACATGCTAGAAATGCTCCAATTGAGCTAATTAGCTTATTGTGAGAATATTACAAACGTCTGACAAAACTGAAAAATGTAAATTTCCAATTTCAACCAAACATGCTAGAAATGCTCCAATTGAGCTAATTAGCTTATTGTGAGAATATTACAAACGTCTGACAAAACTGAAAAATGTAAATTTCCAATTTCAACCAAACATGCTAGAAATGCTCCAATTGAGCTAATTAGCTTATTGTGAGAATATTGCAATTGCCTGACAAAAGTGAAAAATGTAAATTTCCAATTTCAACCTAACATGCTAGAAATGCTCCAATTGAGCTAATTAGCTTATTGTGAGAATATTGCAATTGTCTGACAAAAGTGAAAAATGTAAATTTCCAATTTCAACCAAACATGCTAGAAATGCTCCAATTGAGCTAATTAGCTTATTGTGAGAATATTGCAATTGTCTGACAAAAGTGAAAAATGTAAATTTCCAATTTCAACCAAACATGCTAGAAATGCTCCAATTGAGCTAATTAGCTTATTGTGAGAATATTACAAACGTATGACAAAAGTGAAAAATGAAAATTTCCAATTTCAACCAAACATGCTAGAAATGGTCAAATTGCGCAAATAAGCCTACTGTAAGAATTTTACAAACGTCTGACAAAATTGAAAAATGTAAATTTCCAATTTCAACCAAACATGCTAGAAATGCTCCAATTGAGCTAATTAGCAGATTGTGAGAATATTACAAACGTCTGACAAACATGATAAATATAAATTTCCAATTTCAACTAAACATGCTAGAAATGCTCTAATTGAGCTAATCAGCTTATTGTGAGAATATTTCAAACATCTGACAAAACTGAAAAATGTAAATTTCCAATTTCAACCAAACATGCTAGAAATGCTCAAATTGCGCAAATAAGCCTACTGTAGGAATTTTACAAACGTCTGACAAAACCGAAAAATGTAAATTTCCAATTTCAACCAAACATGCTAGAAATGCTCCAATTGAGCTAATTAGCTTATTGTGAGAATATTACAAACGTCTGACAAAACTGAAAAATGTAAATTTCCAATTTCAACCAAACATGCTAGAAATGCTCCAATTGAGCTAATTAGCTTATTGTGAGAATATTGCAATTGTCTGACAATAGTGAAAAATGTGAATTTCCAATTTCAACCAAACATGCTAGAAATGCTCCAATTGAGCTAATTAGCTTATTGTGAGAATATTAAAAACGTCTGACAAAACTGAAAAATGTAATTTTCCAATTTCAACCAAACATGCTAGAAATGCTCCAATTGAGCTAATTAGCTTATTGTGAGAATATTACAAACGTCTGACAAAACTGAAAAATGTAAATTTCCAATTTCAACCAAACATGCTAGAAATGCTCCAATTGAGCTAATTAGCTTATTGTGAGAATATTGCAATTGTCTGACAAAAGTGAAAAATGTAAATTTCCAATTTTAACCAAACATGCTAGAAATGCTCCAATTGAGCTAATTAGCTTATTGTGAGAATATTACAAACGTCTGACAACACTGAAAAATGTAAATTTCCAATTTCAACCAAACATGCTAGAAATGCTCCAATTGAGCTAATTAGCTTATTGTGAGAATATTGCAATTGTCTGACAAAAGTGAAAAATGTAAATTTCCAATTTGAACCAAATATGCTAGAAATGCTCCAATTGAGCTAATTAGCTTATTGTGAGAATATTGCAAACGTCTGACAAAAGTGAAATATGTAAATTTCCAATTTCAACCAAACATGCTAGAAATGCTCCAATTGAGCTAATTAGCTAATTGTGAGAATATTACAAACGTTTGACAAACATGATAAATGTAAATTTCCAATTTCAACCAAACATGCTAGAAATGCTCTAATTGAGCTAATTAGGTTATTGAGAGAATATTGCAATTGTCTGACAAAAGTGAAATATGTAAATTTCCAATTTCAACCAAACATGCTAGAAATGCTCCAATTGAGCTAATTAGCTTATTGTGAGAATATTACAAACGTCTGACAAAACTGGAAAATGTAATTTTCCAATTTCAACCAAACATGCTAGAAATGCTCCAATTGAGCTAATTAGCTTATTGTGAGAATATTGCAATTGTCTGACAAAAGTGAAATATGTAAATTTCCAATTTCAACCAAACATGCTAGAAATGCTCCAATTGAGCTAATTAGCTTATTGTGAGGATATTGCAGTTGTCTGACAAAAGTGAAAAATTTGAATTTACAATTTCAACCAAACATGCTAGAAATGCTCCAATTGAGCTAATTAGCTTATTGTGAGAATATTACAAACGTCTGACAAACATGATAAATGTAAATTTCCAATTTCAACCAAACATGCTAGAAATGCTCTAATTGAGCTAATTAGCTTATTGTGAGAATATTGCAATTGTCTGACAAAAGTGAAAAATGTAAATTTCCAATTTCAACCAAACATGCTAGAAATGCTCCAATTGAGCTAATTAGCTTATTGTGAGAATATTGCAATTGTCTGACAAAAGTGAAAAATGTAAATTTCCAATTTCAACCAAACATGCTAGAAATGCTCCAATTGAGCTAATTAGCTTATTGTGAGAATATTACAAACATCTGACAAAAGTGAAAAATGTAAATTTCCAATTTCAACCAAACATGCTAGAAATGCTCCAATTGAGCTAATCAGCTTATTGTGAGAATATTACAAACGTCTGACAAACATGATAAATGTAAATTTCCAATTTCAACCAAACATGCTAGAAATGCTTCAATTGAGCTAATTAGCTTATTGTGAGAATATTGCAATTGTCTGACAAAAGTGAAAAATGTAAATTTCCAATTTCAACCAAACATGCTAGAAATGCTCAAATTGCGCAAATAAGCCTACTGTAGGAATTTTACAAACGTCTGACAAAACTGAAAAATGTAAATTTCCAATTTCAACCAAACATGCTAGAAATGCTCCAATTGAGCTAATTAGCTTATTGTGAGAATATTACAAACGTCTGACAAAACTGAAAAGTGTAAATTTCCAATTTCAACCAAACATGCTGAAAATGCTCCAATTGAGCTAATTAGCTTATTGTGAGAATATTGCAATTGTCTGACAGTAGTGAAAAATGTAAATTTCCAATTTCAACCAAACATGCTAGAAATGCTCCAATTGAGCTAATTAGCTTATTGTGAGATTATTAAAAACTTCACACAAAACTGAAAAATGTAAATTTCTAATTTCAACCAAACATGCTAGAAATGCTCCAATTGAGCTAATTAGCTTATTGTGAGGATATTGCAATTGTCTGACAAAAGTGAAAAATTTGAATTTACAATTTCAACCAAACATGCTAGAAATGCTCCAATTGAGCTAATTAGCTTATTGTGAGAATATTACAAACGTCTGACAAACATGATAAATGTAAATTTCCAATTTCAACCAAACATGCTAGAAATGCTCTAATTGAGCTAATTAGCTTATTGTGAGAATATTGCAATTGTCTGACAAAAGTGAAAAATGTAAATTTCCAATTTCAACCAAACATGCTAGAAATGCTCCAATTGAGCTAATTAGCTTATTGTGAGAATATTGCAATTGTCTGACAAAAGTGAAAAATGTAAATTTCCAATTTCAACCAAACATGCTAGAAATGCTCCAATTGAGCTAATTAGCTTATTGTGAGAATATTACAAAAGTCTGACAAACATGATAAGTATAAATTTCCAATTTCAACCAAACATGCTAGATATGCTCTGATTGAGCTAATTAGCTTATTGTGAGAATATTACAAACATCGGACAAAACTGAAAAATGTAAATTTCCAATTTCAACCAAACATGCTAGAAATGCTCAAATTGTGCAAATAAGCTACTGTAGGAATTTTACAAACGTCTGACAAAACTGAAAAATGTAAAATTCCAATTTCAACCAAACATGCTAGAAATGCTCCAATTGAGCTAATTAGCTTATTGTGAGAATATTGCAATTGTCTGACAAAAGTGAAAAATGTAAATTTCCAATTTGAACCAAACATGCTAGAAATGCTCCAATTGAGCTAATTAGCTTATTGTGAGAATATTACAAACATCTGACAAAAGTGAAAAATGTAAATTTCCAATTTCAACCAAACATGCTAGAAATGCTCCAATTGAGCTAATCAGCTTATTGTGAGAATATTACAAACGTCTGACAAACATGATAAATGTAAATTTCCAATTTCAACTAAACATGCTAGAAATGCTCTAATTGAGCTAATTAGCTTATTGAGAGAATATTGCAATTGTCTGACAAAAGTGAAAAATGTAAATTTCCAATTTCAACCAAACATGCTAGAAATGCTTCAATTGAGCTAATTAGCTTATTGTGAGAATATTGCAATTGTCTGACAAAAGTGAAAAATGTAAATTTCCAATTTCAACCAAACATGCTAGAAATGCTCAAATTGCGCAAATAAGCCTACTGTAGGAATTTTACAAACGTCTGACAAAACTGAAAAATGTAAATTTCCAATTTCAACCAAACATGCTAGAAATGCTCCAATTGAGCTAATTAGCTTATTGTGAGAATATTACAAACGTCTGACAAAACTGAAAAGTGTAAATTTCCAATTTCAACCAAACATGCTGAAAATGCTCCAATTGAGCTAATTAGCTTATTGTGAGAATATTGCAATTGTCTGACAAAAAAGAAAAATGTAAATTTCCAATTTCAACCAAACATGCTAGAAATGCTTCAATTGAGCTAATTAGCTTATTGTGAGAATATTGCAATTGTCTGACAAAAGTGAAAAATGTAAATTTCCAATTTCAACCAAACATGCTAGAAATGCTCAAATTGCGCAAATAAGCCTACTGTAGGAATTTTACAAACGTCTGACAAAACTGAAAAATGTAAATTTCCAATTTCAACCAAACATGCTAGAAATGCTCCAATTGAGCTAATTAGCTTATTGAGAGAATATTGCAATTGTCTGACAAAAGTGAAAAATGTAAATTTCCAATTTCAACCAAACATGCTAGAAATGCTCCAATTGAGCTAATTAGCTTATTGTGAGAATATTACAAACGTCTGACAACACTGAAAAATGTAAATTTCCAATTTCAACCAAACATGCTAGAAATGCTTCAATTGAGCTAATTAGCTTATTGTGAGAATATTACAAACGTCTGACAAAACTGGAAAATGTAATTTTCCAATTTCAACCAAACATGCTAGAAATGCTCCAATTGAGCTAATTAGCTTATTGTGAGAATATTACAAACATCTGACAAAATTGAAAAATGTAAATTTCCAATTTCAACCAAACATGCTAGAAATGCTCCAATTGAGCTAATTAGCTTATTGTGAGAATATTGCAATTGTCTGACAAAAGTGAAAAATGTAAATTTCCAATTTCAACCAAACATGCTAGAAATGCTCAAATTGCGCAAATAAGCTACTGTAGGAATTTTACAAACTTCTGACAAAACTCAAAAATGTAAAATTCCAATTTCAACCAAACATGCTAGAAATGCTCCAATTGAGCTAATTAGCTTATTGTGAGAATATTACAAACGTCTGACAAAACTGAAAAATGTAAATTTCCAATTTCAACCAAACATGCTAAAAATGCTCCAATTGAGCTAATTAGCTTATTGTGAGAATATTGCAATTGTCTGACAATAGTGAAAAATGTAAATTTCCAATTTCAACCAAACATGCTAGAAATGCTCCAATTGAGCTAATTAGCTTATTGTGAGAATATTGCAATTGTCTGACAAAAGTGAAAAATGTAAATTTCCAATTTTAACCAAACATGCTAGAAATGCTCCAATTGAGCTAATTAGCTTATTGTGAGAATATTACAAACGTCTGACAACACTGAAAAAAGTAAATTTCCAATTTCAACCAAACATGCTAGAAATGCTCCAATTGAGCTAATTAGCTTATTGTGAGAATATTGCAATTGTCTGACAAAAGTGAAAAATGTAAATTTCCAATTTGAACCAAACATGCTAGAAATGCTCCAATTGAGCTAATTAGCTTATTGTGAGAATATTACAAACATCTGACAAAAGTGAAAAATGTAAATTTCCAATTTCAACCAAACATGCTAGAAATGCTCCAATTGAGCTAATTAGCTTATTGTGAGAATATTACAAACGTCTGACAAACATGATAAATGTAAATTTCCAATTTCAACTAAACATGCTAGAAATGCTCTAATTGAGCTAATTAGCTTATTGAGAGAATATTGCAATTGTCTGACAAAAGTGAAAAATGTAAATTTCCAATTTCAACCAAACATGCTAGAAATGCTCCAATTGAGCTAATTAGCTTATTGTGAGAATATTGCAATTGTCTGACAAAAAAGAAAAATGTAAATTTCCAATTTCAACCAAACATGCTAGAAATGCTTCAATTGAGCTAATTAGCTTATTGTGAGAATATTGCAATTGTCTGACAAAAGTGAAAAATGTAAATTTCCAATTTCAACCAAACATGCTAGAAATGCTCAAATTGCGCAAATAAGCCTACTGTAGGAATTTTACAAACGTCTGACAAAACTGAAAAATGTAAATTTCCAATTTCAACCAAACATGCTAGAAATGCTCCAATTGAGCTAATTAGCTTATTGTGAGAATATTACAAACGTCTGACAAAACTGAAAAATGTAAATTTCCAATTTCAACCAAACATGCTAAAAATGCTCCAATTGAGCTAATTAGCTTATTGTGAGAATATTGCAATTGTCTGACAAAAGTGAAAAATGTAAATTTCCAATTTCAACCAAACATGCTAGAAATGCTCCAATTGAGCTAATTAGCTTATTGTGAGAATATTACAAACGTCTGACAAAACTGAAAAATGTAAATTTCCAATTTCAACCAAACATGCTAGAAATGCTCCAATTGAGCTAATTAGCTTATTGAGAGAATATTGCAATTGTCTGACAAAAGTGAAAAATGTAAATTTCCAATTTCAACCAAACATGCTAGAAATGCTCAAATTGCGCAAATAAGCCTACTGTAGGAATTTTACAAACGTCTGACAAAACTGAAAAATGTAAATTTCCAATTTCAACCAAACATGCTAGAAATGCTCCAATTGAGCTAATTAGCTTATTGTGAGAATATTACAAACGTCTGACAAAACTGAAAAGTGTAAATTTCCAATTTCAACCAAACATGCTGAAAATGCTCCAATTGAGCTAATTAGCTTATTGTGAGAATATTGCAATTGTCTGACAAAAAAGAAAAATGTAAATTTCCAATTTCAACCAAACATGCTAGAAATGCTTCAATTGAGCTAATTAGCTTATTGTGAGAATATTGCAATTGTCTGACAAAAGTGAAAAATGTAAATTTCCAATTTCAACCAAACATGCTAGAAATGCTCAAATTGCGCAAATAAGCCTACTGTAGGAATTTTACAAACGTCTGACAAAACTGAAAAATGTAAATTTCCAATTTCAACCAAACATGCTAGAAATGCTCCAATTGAGCTAATTAGCTTATTGAGAGAATATTGCAATTGTCTGACAAAAGTGAAAAATGTAAATTTCCAATTTCAACCAAACATGCTAGAAATGCTCCAATTGAGCTAATTAGCTTATTGTGAGAATATTACAAACGTCTGACAACACTGAAAAATGTAAATTTCCAATTTCAACCAAACATGCTAGAAATGCTTCAATTGAGCTAATTAGCTTATTGTGAGAATATTACAAACGTCTGACAAAACTGGAAAATTTAATTTTCCAATTTCAACCAAACATGCTAGAAATGCTCCAATTGAGCTAATTAGCTTATTGTGAGAATATTACAAACATCTGACAAAATTGAAAAATGTAAATTTCCAATTTCAACCAAACATGCTAGAAATGCTCCAATTGAGCTAATTAGCTTATTGTGAGAATATTGCAATTGTCTGACAAAAGTGAAAAATGTAAATTTCCAATTTCAACCAAACATGCTAGAAATGCTCAAATTGCGCAAATAAGCTACTGTAGGAATTTTACAAACTTCTGACAAAACTGAAAAATGTAAAATTCCAATTTCAACCAAACATGCTAGAAATGCTCCAATTGAGCTAATTAGCTTATTGTGAGAATATTACAAACGTCTGACAAAACTGAAAAATGTAAATTTCCAATTTCAACCAAACATGCTAAAAATGCTCCAATTGAGCTAATTAGCTTATTGTGAGAATATTGCAATTGTCTGACAATAGTGAAAAATGTAAATTTCCAATTTCAACCAAACATGCTAGAAATGCTCCAATTGAGCTAATTAGCTTATTGTGAGAATATTAAAAACGTCTGACAAAACTGAAAAATGTAATTTTCCAATTTCAACCAAACATGCTAGAAATGCTCCAATTGAGCTAATTAGCTTATTGTGAGAATATTACAAACGTCTGACAAAACTGAAAAATGTAAATTTCTAATTTCAACCAAACATGCTAGAAATGCTCCAATTGAGCTAATTAGCTTATTGTGAGAATATTGCAATTGTCTGACAAAAGTGAAAAATGTAAATTTCCAATTTTAACCAAACATGCTAGAAATGCTCCAATTGAGCTAATTAGCTTATTGTGAGAATATTACAAACGTCTGACAACACTGAAAAAAGTAAATTTCCAATTTCAACCAAACATGCTAGAAATGCTCCAATTGAGCTAATTAGCTTATTGTGAGAATATTGCAATTGTCTGACAAAAGTGAAAAATGTAAATTTCCAATTTGAACCAAACATGCTAGAAATGCTCCAATTGAGCTAATTAGCTTATTGTGAGAATATTACAAACATCTGACAAAAGTGAAAAATGTAAATTTCCAATTTCAACCAAACATGCTAGAAATGCTCCAATTGAGCTAATTAGCTTATTGTGAGAATATTACAAACGTCTGACAAACATGATAAATGTAAATTTCCAATTTCAACTAAACATGCTAGAAATGCTCTAATTGAGCTAATTAGCTTATTGAGAGAATATTGCAATTGTCTGACAAAAGTGAAAAATGTAAATTTCCAATTTCAACCAAACATGCTAGAAATGCTCCAATTGAGCTAATTAGCTTATTGTGAGAATATTGCAATTGTCTGACAAAAAAGAAAAATGTAAATTTCCAATTTCAACCAAACATGCTAGAAATGCTTCAATTGAGCTAATTAGCTTATTGTGAGAATATTGCAATTGTCTGACAAAAGTGAAAAATGTAAATTTCCAATTTCAACCAAACATGCTAGAAATGCTCAAATTGCGCAAATAAGCCTACTGTAGGAATTTTACAAACGTCTGACAAAACTGAAAAATGTAAATTTCCAATTTCAACCAAACATGCTAGAAATGCTCCAATTGAGCTAATTAGCTTATTGTGAGAATATTACAAACGTCTGACAAAACTGAAAAATGTAAATTTCCAATTTCAACCAAACATGCTAAAAATGCTCCAATTGAGCTAATTAGCTTATTGTGAGAATATTGCAATTGTCTGACAATAGTGAAAAATGTAAATTTCCAATTTCAACCAAACATGCTAGAAATGCTCCAATTGAGCTAATTAGCTTATTGTGAGATTATTAAAAACGTCACACAAAACTGAAAAATGTAAATTTCCAATTTCAACCAAACATGCTAGAAATGCTCCAATTGAGCTAATTAGCTTATTGTGAGAATATTACAAACGTCTGACAAAACTGAAAAATGTAAATTTCTAATTTCAACCAAACATGCTAGAAATGCTCCAATTGAGCTAATTAGCTTATTGTGAGAATATTACAAACGTCTGACAACACTGAAAAATGTAAATTTCCAATTTCAACCAAACATGCTAGAAATGCTCCAATTGAGCTAATTAGCTTATTGTGAGAATATTGCAATTGTCTGACAAAAGTGAAAAATGTAAATTTCCAATTTGAACCAAACATGCTAGAAATGCTCCAATTGAGCTAATTAGCTTATTGTGAGAATATTACAAACGTCTGACAAAAGTGAAAAATGTAAATTTCCAATTTCAACCAAACATGCTAGAAATGCTCCAATTGAGCTAATTAGCTTATTGTGAGAATATTGCAATTGTCTGACAAAAGTGAAAAATGTAAATTTCCAATTTCAACCAAACATGCTAGAAATGCTCCAATTGAGCTAATTAGCTTATTGTGAGAATATTACAAACGTATGACAAAAGTGAAAAATGAAAATTTCCAATTTCAACCAAACATGCTAGAAATGGTCAAATTGCGCAAATAAGCCTACTGTAAGAATTTTACAAACGTCTGACAAAACTGAAAAATGTAAATTTTCAACTTCAACCAAACATGCTAGAAATGCTCCAATTGAGCTAATTAGCTTATTGTGAGAATATTACAAACGTCTGACAAAACTGAAAAATGTAAATTTCCAATTTCAACCAAACATGCTAGAAATGCTCCAATTGAGCTAATTAGCTTATTGAGAGAATATTGCAATTGTCTGACAAAAGTGAAAAATGTAAATTTCCAATTTCAACCAAACATGCTAGAAATGCTCCAATTGAGCTAATTAGCTTATTGTGAGAATATTACAAACGTCTGACAACACTGAAAAATGTAAATTTCCAATTTCAACCAAACATGCTAGAAATGCTTCAATTGAGCTAATTAGCTTATTGTGAGAATATTACAAACGTCTGACAAAACTGGAAAATGTAATTTTCCAATTTCAACCAAACATGCTAGAAATGCTCCAATTGAGCTAATTAGCTTATTGTGAGAATATTACAAACATCTGACAAAATTGAAAAATGTAAATTTCCAATTTCAACCAAACATGCTAGAAATGCTCCAATTGAGCTAATTAGCTTATTGTGAGAATATTGCAATTGTCTGACAAAAGTGAAAAATGTAAATTTCCAATTTCAACCAAACATGCTAGAAATGCTCCAATTGAGCTAATTAGCTTATTGTGAGAATATTGCAATTGTCTGACAAAAGAGAAAAATGTAAATTTCCAATTTCAACCAAACATGCTAGAAATGCTCCAATTGAGCTAATTAGCTTATTGTGAGAATATTGCAATTGTCTGACAAAAGTGAAAAATGTAAATTTCCAATTTCAACCAAACATGCTAGAAATGCTCCAATTGAGCTAATTAGCTTATTGTGAGAATATTACAAACGTCTGACAAAACTGGAAAATGTAATTTTCCAATTTCAACCAAACATGCTAGAAATGCTCCAATTGAGCTAATTAGCTTATTGTGAGAATATTGCAATTGTCTGACAAAAGTGAAATATGTAAATTTCCAATTTCAACCAAACATGCTAGAAATGCTCCAATTGAGCTAATTAGCTTATTGTGAGGATATTGCAATTGTCTGACAAAAGTGAAAAATTTGAATTTACAATTTCAACCAAACATGCTAGAAATGCTCCAATTGAGCTAATTAGCTTATTGTGAGAACATTACAAACGTCTGACAAACATGATAAATGTAAATTTCCAATTTCAACCAAACATGCTAGAAATGCTCTAATTGAGCTAATTAGCTTATTGAGAGAATATTGCAATTGTCTGACAAAAGTGAAAAATGTAAATTTCCAATTTCAACCAAACATGCTAGAAATGCTCCAATTGAGCTAATTAGCTTATTGTGAGAATATTGCAATTGTCTGACAAAAATGAAAAATGTAAATTTCCAATTTCAACCAAACATGCTAGAAATGCTCCAATTGAGCTAATTAGCTTATTGTGAGAATATTACAAAAGTCTCTAACATGATAAGTATAAATTTCCAATTTCAACCAAACATGCTAGATATGCTCTGATTGAGCTAATTAACTTATTGTGAGAATATTACAAACATCAGACAAAACTGAAAAATGTAAATTTCCAATTTCAACCAAACATGCTAGAAATGCTCAAATTGCGCAAATAAGCCTACTGTAGGAATTTTACAAACGTCTGACAAAACTGAAAAATGTAAATTTCCAATTTCAACCAAACATGCTAGAAATGCTCCAATTGAGCTAATTAGCTTATTGTGAGAATATTACAAACGTCTGACAAAACTGAAAAATGTAAATTTCCAATTTCAACCAAACATGCTAAAAATGCTCCAATTGAGCTAATTAGCTTATTGTGAGAATATTGCAATTGTCTGACAATAGTGAAAAATGTAAATTTCCAATTTCAACCAAACATGCTAGAAATGCTCCAATTGAGCTAATTAGCTTATTGTGAGAATATTAAAAACGTCTGACAAAACTGAAAAATGTAATTTTCCAATTTCAACCAAACATGCTAGAAATGCTCCAATTGAGCTAATTAGCTTATTGTGAGAATATTACAAACGTCTGACAAAACTGAAAAATGTAAATTTCTAATTTCAACCAAACATGCTAGAAATGCTCCAATTGAGCTAATTAGCTTATTGTGAGAATATTGCAATTGTCTGACAAAAGTGAAAAATGTAAATTTCCAATTTTAACCAAACATGCTAGAAATGCTCCAATTGAGCTAATTAGCTTATTGTGAGAATATTACAAACGTCTGACAACACTGAAAAATGTAAATTTCCAATTTCAACCAAACATGCTAGAAATGCTCCAATTGAGCTAATTAGCTTATTGTGAGAATATTACAAACGTCTGACAAACATGATAATTGTAAATTTCCAATTTCAACTAAACATGCTAGAAATGCTCCAATTGAGCTAATTAGCTTATTGAGAGAATATTGCAATTGTCTGACAAAAGTGAAAAATGTAAATTTCCAATTTCAACCAAACATGCTAGAAATGCTCCAATTGAGCTAATTAGCTTATTGTGAGAATATTGCAATTGTCTGACAAAAAAGAAAAATGTAAATTTCCAATTTCAACCAAACATGCTAGAAATGCTCCAATTGAGCTAATTAGCTTATTGTGAGAATATTGCAATTGTCTGACAAAAGTGAAAAATGTAAATTTCCAATTTCAACCAAACATGCTAGAAATGCTCAAATTGCGCAAATAAGCCTACTGTAGGAATTTTACAAAAGTCTGACAAAACTGAAAAATGTAAATTTCCAATTTCAACCAAACATGCTAGAAATGCTCCAATTGAGCTAATTAGCTTATTGTGAGAATATTACAAACGTCTGACAAAACTGAAAAATGTAAATTTCCAATTTCAACCAAACATGCTAAAAATGCTCCAATTGAGCTAATTAGCTTATTGTGAGAATATTGCAATTGTCTGACAATAGTGAAAAATGTAAATTTCCAATTTCAACCAAACATGCTAGAAATGCTCCAATTGAGCTAATTAGCTTATTGTGAGATTATTAAAATCGTCTGACAAAACTGAAAAATGTAATTTTCCAATTTCAACCAAACATGCTAGAAATGCTCAAATTGAGCTAATTAGCTTATTGTGAGAATATTACAAACGTCTGACAAAACTGAAAAATGTAAATTTCTAATTTTAACCAAACATGCTAGAAATGCTCCAATTGAGCTAATTAGCTTATTGTGAGAATATTGCAATTGTCTGACAAAAGTGAAAAATGTAAATTTCCAATTTTAACCAAACATGCTAGAAATGCTCCAATTGAGCTAATTAGCTTATTGTGAGAATATTACAAACGTCTGACAACACTGAAAAATGTAAATTTCCAATTTCAACCAAACATGCTAGAAATGCTCCAATTGAGCTAATTAGCTTATTGTGAGAATATTGCAATTGTCTGACAAAAGTGAAAAATGTAAATTTCCAATTTGAACCAAACATGCTAGAAATGCTCTAATTGAGCTAATTAGCTTATTGAGAGAATATTGCAATTGTCTGACAAAAGTGAAAAATGTAAATTTCCAATTTCAACCAAACATGCTAGAAATGCTCCAAATGAGCTAATTAGCTTATTGTGAGAATATTGCAATTGTCTGACAAAAGTGAAAAATGTAAATTTCCAATTTCAACCAAACATGCTAGAAATGCTCCAATTGAGCTAATTAGCTTATTGTGAGAATATTACAAAAGTCTGACAAACATGATGAGTATAAATTTCCAATTTCAACCAAACATGCTAGATATGCTCTAATTGAGCTAATTAGCTTATTGTGAGAATATTACAAACATCTGACAAAACTGAAAAATGTAAATTTCCAATTTCAACCAAACATGCTAGAAATGCTCAAATTGCGCAAATAAGCCTACTGTAGGAATTTTACAAACGTCTGACAAAACTGAAAAATGTAAATTTCCAATTTCAACCAAACATGCTAGAAATGCTCCAATTGAGCTAATTAGCTTATTGTGAGAATATTACGAACGTCTGACAAAACTGAAAAATGTAAATTTCCAATTTCAACCAAACATGCTAAAAATGCTCCAATTGAGCTAATTAGCTTATTGTGAGAATATTGCAATTGTCTGACAATAGTGAAAAATGTAAATTTCCAATTTCAACTAAACATGCTAGAAATGCTCCAATTGAGCTAATTAGCTTATTGTGAGAATATTAAAAACGTCTGACAAAACTGAAAAATGTAATTTTCCAATTTCAACCAAACATGCTAGAAATGCTCCAATTGAGCTAATTAGCTTATTGTGAGAATATTGCAATTGTCTGACAAAAGTGAAAAATGTAAATTTCCAATTTTAACCAAACATGCTAGAAATGCTCCAATTGAGCTAATTAGCTTATTGTGAGAATATTACAAACGTCTGACAACACTGAAAAATGTAAATTTCCAATTTCAACCAAACATGCTAGAAATGCTCCAATTGAGCTAATTAGCTTATTGTGAGAATATTACAAACGTCTGACAAACATGATAAATGTAAATTTCCAATTTCAACTAAACGTGCTAGAAATTCTCTAATTGAGCTAATTAGCTTATTGAGAGAATATTGCAATTGTCTGACAAAAGTGAAAAATGTAAATTTCCAATTTCAACCAAACATGCTAGAAATGCTCCAATTGAGCTAATTAGCTTATTGTGAGAATATTGCAATTGTCTGACAAAAAAGAAAAATGTAAATTTCCAATTTCAACCAAACATGCTAGAAATGCTCCAATTGAGCTAAATAGCTTATTGTGAGAATATTGCAATTGTCTGACAAAAGTGAAAATGTAAATTTCCAATTTCAACCAAACATGCTAGAAATGCTCAAATTGCGCAAATAAGCCTACTGTAGGAATTTTACAAACGTCTGACAAAACTGAAAAATGTAAATTTCCAATTTCAACCAAACATGCTAGAAATGCTCCAATTGAGCTAATTAGCTTATTGTGAGAATATTACAAACGTCTGACAAAACTGAAAAATGTAAATTTCCAATTTCAACCAAACATGCTAAAAATGCTCCAATTGAGCTAATTAGCTTATTGTGAGAATATTGCAATTGTCTGACAATAGTGAAAAATGTAAATTTCCAATTTCAACCAAACATGCTAGAAATGCTCCAATTGAGCTAATTAGCTTATTGTGAGATTATTAAAATCGTCTGACAAAACTGAAAAATGTAATTTTCCAATTTCAACCAAACATGCTAGAAATGCTCCAATTGAGCTAATTAGCTTATTGTGAGAATATTACAAACGTCTGACAAAACTGAAAAATGTAAATTTCCAATTTCAACCAAACATGCTAGAAATGCTCCAATTGAGCTAATTAGCTTATTGTGAGAATATTACAAACGTCTGACAAAACTGAAAAATGTAAATTTCCAATTTCAACCAAACATGCTAAAAATGCTCCAATTGAGCTAATTAGCTTATTGTGAGAATATTGCAATTGTCTGACAAAAGTGAAAAATGTAAATTTCCAATTTTAACCAAACATGCTAGAAATGCTCCAATTGAGCTAATTAGCTTATTGTGAGAATATTACAAACGTCTGACAACACTGAAAAATGTAAATTTCCAATTTCAACCAAACATGCTAGAAATGCTCCAATTGAGCTAATTAGCTTATTGTGAGAATATTGCAATTGTCTGACAAAAGTGAAAAATGTAAATTTCCAATTTGAACCAAACATGCTAGAAATGCTCCAATTGAGCTAATTAGCTTATTGTGAGAATATTACAAACGTCTGACAAAAGTGAAAAATTTAAATTTCCAATTTCAACCAAACATGCTAGAAATGCTCCAATTGAGCTAATTAGCTTATTGTGAGAATATTACAAACGTCTGACAAACATGATAAATGTAAATTTCCAATTTCAACTAAACATGCTAGAAATGCTCTAATTGAGCTAATTAGCTTATTGAGAGAATATTGCAATTGTCTGACAAAAGTGAAAAATGTAAATTTCCAATTTCAACCAAACATGCTAGAAATGCTCCAATTGAGCTAATTAGCTTATTGTGAGAATATTGCAATTGTCTGACAAAAAAGAAAAATGTAAATTTCCAATTTCAACCAAACATGCTAGAAATGCTCCAATTGAGCTAATTAGCTTATTGTGAGAATATTGCAATTGTCTGACAAAAGTGAAAAATGTAAATTTCCAATTTCAACCAAACATGCTAGAAATGCTCCAATTGAGCTAATTAGCTTATTGTGAGAATATTACAAACGTATGACAAAAGTGAAAAATGAAAATTTCCAATTTCAACCAAACATGCTAGAAATGGTCAAATTGCGCAAATAAGCCTACTGTAAGAATTTTACAAACGTCTGACAAAACTGAAAAATGTAAATTTTCAATTTCAACCAAACATGCTAGAAATGCTCCAATTGAGCTAATTAGCTTATTGTGAGAATATTACAAACGTCTGACAAAACTGAAAAATGTAAATTTCCAATTTCAACCAAACATGCTAGAAATGCTCCAATTGAGCTAATTAGTTTATTGAGAGAATATTGCAATTGTCTGACAAAAGTGAAAAATGTAAATTTGCAATTTCAACCAAACATGCTAGAAATGCTCCAATTGAGCTAATTAGCTTATTGTGAGAATATTACAAACGTCTGACAACACTGAAAAATGTAAATTTCCAATTTCAACCAAACATGCTAGAAATGCTTCAATTGAGCTAATTAGCTTATTGTGAGAATATTACAAACGTCTGACAAAACTGAAAAATGTAAATTTCCAATTTCAACCAAACATGCTAAAAATGCTCCAATTGAGCTAATTAGCTTATTGTGAGAATATTGCAATTGTCTGACAATAGTGAAAAATGTAAATTTCCAATTTCAACCAAACATGCTAGAAATGCTCCAATTGAGCTAATTAGCTTATTGTGAGATTATTAAAATCGTCTGACAAAACTGAAAAATGTAATTTTCCAATTTCAACCAAACATGCTAGAAATGCTCCAATTGAGCTAATTAGCTTATTGTGAGAATATTACAAACGTCTGACAAAACTGAAAAATGTAAATTTCTAATTTTAACCAAACATGCTAGAAATGCTCCAATTGAGCTAATTAGCTTATTGTGAGAATATTGCAATTGTCTGACAAAAGTGAAAAATGTAAATTTCCAATTTTAACCAAACATGCTAGAAATGCTCCAATTGAGCTAATTAGCTTATTGTGAGAATATTACAAACGTCTGACAACACTGAAAAATGTAAATTTCCAATTTCAACCAAACATGCTAGAAATGCTCCAATTGAGCTAATTAGCTTATTGTGAGAATATTGCAATTGTCTGACAAAAGTGAAAAATGTAAATTTCCAATTTCAACCAAACATGCTAGAAATGCTCCAATTGAGCTAATTAGCTTATTGTGAGAATATTACAAACGTCTGACAAAAGTGAAAAATGTAAATTTCCAATTTGAACCAAACATGCTAGAAATGCTCCAATTGAGCTAATTAGCTTATTGTGAGAATATTGCAATTGTCTGACAAAAGTGAAAAATGTAAATTTCCAATTTGAACCAAACATGCTAGAAATGCTCAAATTGCGCAAATAAGCCTACTGTAGGAATTTTACAAACGTCTGACAAAACTGAAAAATGTAAATTTCCAATTTCAACCAAACATGCTAGAAATGCTCCAATTGAGCTAATTAGCTTATTGTGAGAATATTACAAACGTCTGACAAAACTGAAAAATGTAAATTTCCAATTTCAACCAAACATGCTAAAAATGCTCCAATTGAGCTAATTAGCTTATTGTGAGAATATTGCAATTGTCTGACAATAGTGAAAAATGTAAATTTCCAATTTCAACCAAACATGCTAGAAATGCTCCAATTGAGCTAATTAGCTTATTGTGAGAATATTAAAAACGTCTGACAAAACTGAAAAATGTAATTTTCCAATTTCAACCAAACATGCTAGAAATGCTCCAATTGAGCTAATTAGCTTATTGTGAGAATATTGCAATTGTCTGACAAAAGTGAAAAATGTAAATTTCCAATTTTAACCAAACATGCTAGAAATGCTCCAATTGAGCTAATTAGCTTATTGTGAGAATATTACAAACGTCTGACAACACTGAAAAATGTAAATTTCCAATTTCAACCAAACATGCTAGAAATGCTCCAATTGAGCTAATTAGCTTATTGTGAGAATATTACAAACGTCTGACAAACATGATAAATGTAAATTTCCAATTTCAACTAAACATGCTAGAAATTCTCTAATTGAGCTAATTAGCTTATTGAGAGAATATTGCAATTGTCTGACAAAAGTGAAAAATGTAAATTTCCAATTTCAACCAAACATGCTAGAAATGCTCCAATTGAGCTAATTAGCTTATTGTGAGAATATTGCAATTGTCTGACAAAAAAGAAAAATGTAAATTTCCAATTTCAACCAAACATGCTAGAAATGCTCCAATTGAGCTAAATAGCTTATTGTGAGAATATTGCAATTGTCTGACAAAAGTGAAAAATGTAAATTTCCAATTTCAACCAAACATGCTAGAAATGCTCAAATTGCGCAAATAAGCCTACTGTAGGAATTTTACAAACGTCTGACAAAACTGAAAAATGTAAATTTCCAATTTCAACCAAACATGCTAAAAATGCTCCAATTGAGCTAATTAGCTTATTGTGAGAATATTGCAATTGTCTGACAATAGTGAAAAATGTAAATTTCCAATTTCAACCAAACATGCTAGAAATGCTCCAATTGAGCTAATTAGCTTATTGTGAGATTATTAAAATCGTCTGACAAAACTGAAAAATGTAATTTTCCAATTTCAACCAAACATGCTAGAAATGCTCCAATTGAGCTAATTAGCTTATTGTGAGAATATTACAAACGTCTGACAAAACTGAAAAATGTAAATTTCTAATTTTAACCAAACATGCTAGAAATGCTCCAATTGAGCTAATTAGCTTATTGTGAGAATATTGCAATTGTCTGACAAAAGTGAAAAATGTAAATTTCCAATTTTAACCAAACATGCTAGAAATGCTCCAATTGAGCTAATTAGCTTATTGTGAGAATATTACAAACGTCTGACAACACTGAAAAATGTAAATTTCCAATTTCAACCAAACATGCTAGAAATGCTCCAATTGAGCTAATTAGCTTATTGTGAGAATATTGCAATTGTCTGACAATAGTGAAAAATGTAAATTTCCAATTTCAACCAAACATGCTAGAAATGCTCCAATTGAGCTAATTAGCTTATTGTGAGATTATTAAAATCGTCTGACAAAACTGAAAAATGTAATTTTCCAATTTCAACCAAACATGCTAGAAATGCTCCAATTGAGCTAATTAGCTTATTGTGAGAATATTACAAACGTCTGACAAAACTGAAAAATGTAAATTTCTAATTTTAACAAAACATGCTAGAAATGCTCCAATTGAGCTAATTAGCTTATTGTGAGAATATTGCAATTGTCTGACAAAAGTGAAAAATGTAAATTTCCAATTTTAACCAAACATGCTAGAAATGCTCCAATTGAGCTAATTAGCTTATTGTGAGAATATTACAAACGTCTGACAACACTGAAAAATGTAAATTTCCAATTTCAACCAAACATGCTAGAAATGCTCCAATTGAGCTAATTAGCTTATTGTGAGAATATTGCAATTGTCTGACAAAAGTGAAAAATGTAAATTTCCAATTTGAACCAAACATGCTAGAAATGCTCCAATTGAGCTAATTAGCTTATTGTGAGAATATTACAAACGTCTGACAAAAGTGAAAAATGTAAATTTCCAATTTCAACCAAACATGCTAGAAATGCTCCAATTGAGCTAATTAGCTTATTGTGAGAATATTACAAACGTCTGACAAACATGATAAATGTAAATTTCCAATTTCAACCAAACATGCTAGAAATGCTCCAATTGAGCTAATTAGCTTATTGTGAGAATATTACAAACGTATGACAAAAGTGAAAAATGAAAATTTCCAATTTCAACCAAACATGCTAGAAATGGTCAAATTGCGCAAATAAGCCTACTGTAAGAATTTTACAAACGTCTGACAAAACTGAAAAATGTAAATTTTCAATTTCAACCAAACATGCTAGAAATGCTCCAATTGAGCTAATTAGCTTATTGTGAGAATATTACAAACGTCTGACAAAACTGAAAAATGTAAATTTCCAATTTCAACCAAACATGCTAGAAATGCTCCAATTGAGCTAATTAGTTTATTGAGAGAATATTGCAATTGTCTGACAAAAGTGAAAAATGTAAATTTGCAATTTCAACCAAACATGCTAGAAATGCTCCAATTGAGCTAATTAGCTTATTGTGAGAATATTACAAACGTCTGACAACACTGAAAAATGTAAATTTCCAATTTCAACCAAACATGCTAGAAATGCTTCAATTGAGCTAATTAGCTTATTGTGAGAATATTACAAACGTCTGACAAAACTGGAAAATGTAATTTTCCAATTTCAACCAAACATGCTAGAAATGCTCCAATTGAGCTAATTAGCTTATTGTGAGAATATTGCAATTGTCTGACAAAAGTGAAAAATGTAAATTTCCAATTTCAACCAAACATGCTAGAAATGCTCCAATTGAGCTAATTAGCTTATTGTGAGGATATTGCAATTGTCTGACAAAAGTGAAAAATTTAAATTTACAATTTCAACCAAACATGCTAGAAATGCTCCAATTGAGCTAATTAGCTTATTGTGAGAATATTGCAATTGTCTGACAAAAGTGAAAAATGTAAATTTCCAATTTCAACCAAACATGCTAGAAATGCTCCAATTGAGCTAATTAGCTTATTGTGAGGATATTGCAATTGTCTGACAAAAGTGAAAAATGTAAATTTCCAATTTCAACCAAACATGCTAGAAATGCTCCAATTGAGCTAATTAGCTTATTGTGAGGATATTGCAATTGTCTGACAAAAGTGAAAAATTTGAATTTACAATTTCAACCAAACATGCTAGAAATGCTCCAATTGAGCTAATTAGCTTATTGTGAGAATATTGCAATTGTCTGACAAAAGTGAAAAATGTAAATTTCCAATTTTAACCAAACATGCTAGAAATGCTCCAATTGAGCTAATTAGCTTATTGTGAGAATATTACAAACGTCTGACAACACTGAAAAATGTAAATTTCCAATTTCAACCAAACATGCTAGAAATGCTCCAATTGAGCTAATTAGCTTATTGTGAGAATATTGCAATTGTCTGACAAAAGTGAAAAATGTAAATTTCCAATTTGAACCAAACATGCTAGAAATGCTCCAATTGAGCTAATTAGCTTATTGTGAGAATATTACAAACGTCTGACAAAAGTGAAAAATGTAAATTTCCAATTTCAACCAAACATGCTAGAAATGCTCCAATTGAGCTAATTAGCTTATTGTGAGAATATTACAAACGTCTGACAAACATGATAAATGTAAATTTCCAATTTCAACTAAACATGCTAGAAATGCTCTAATTGAGCTAATTAGCTTATTGAGAGAATATTGCAATTGTCTGACAAAAGTGAAAAATGTAAATTTCCAATTTCAACCAAACATGCTAGAAATGCTCCAATTGAGCTAATTAGCTTATTGTGAGAATATTGCAATTGTCTGACAAAAAAGAAAAATGTAAATTTCCAATTTCAACCAAACATGCTAGAAATGCTCCAATTGAGCTAATTAGCTTATTGTGAGAATATTGCAATTGTCTGACAAAAGTGAAAAATGTAAATTTCCAATTTCAACCAAACATGCTAGAAATGCTCCAATTGAGCTAATTAGCTTATTGTGAGAATATTACAAACGTATGACAAAAGTGAAAAATGAAAATTTCCAATTTCAACCAAACATGCTAGAAATGGTCAAATTGCGCAAATAAGCCTACTGTAAGAATTTTACAAACGTCTGACAAAACTGAAAAATGTAAATTTTCAATTTCAACCAAACATGCTAGAAATGCTCCAATTGAGCTAATTAGCTTATTGTGAGAATATTACAAACGTCTGACAAAACTGAAAAATGTAAATTTCCAATTTCAACCAAACATGCTAGAAATGCTCCAATTGAGCTAATTAGTTTATTGAGAGAATATTGCAATTGTCTGACAAAAGTGAAAAATGTAAATTTGCAATTTCAACCAAACATGCTAGAAATGCTCCAATTGAGCTAATTAGCTTATTGTGAGAATATTACAAACGTCTGACAACACTGAAAAATGTAAATTTCCAATTTCAACCAAACATGCTAGAAATGCTTCAATTGAGCTAATTAGCTTATTGTGAGAATATTACAAACGTCTGACAAAACTGGAAAATGTAATTTTCCAATTTCAACCAAACATGCTAGAAATGCTCCAATTGAGCTAATTAGCTTATTGTGAGAATATTGCAATTGTCTGACAAAAGTGAAAAATGTAAATTTCCAATTTCAACCAAACATGCTAGAAATGCTCCAATTGAGCTAATTAGCTTATTGTGAGGATATTGCAATTGTCTGACAAAAGTGAAAAATTTAAATTTACAATTTCAACCAAACATGCTAGAAATGCTCCAATTGAGCTAATTAGCTTATTGTGAGAATATTGCAATTGTCTGACAAAAGTGAAAAATGTAAATTTCCAATTTCAACCAAACATGCTAGAAATGCTCCAATTGAGCTAATTAGCTTATTGTGAGGATATTGCAATTGTCTGACAAAAGTGAAAAATCTAAATTTCCAATTTCAACCAAACATGCTAGAAATGCTCCAATTGAGCTAATTAGCTTATTGTGAGGATATTGCAATTGTCTGACAAAAGTGAAAAATTTGAATTTACAATTTCAACCAAACATGCTAGAAATGCTCCAATTGAGCTAATTAGCATATTGTGAGAATATTGCAATTGTCTGACAAAAGTGAAAAATGTAAATTTCCAAATTCAACCAAACATGCTAGAAATGCTCCAATTGAGCTAATTAGCTTATTGTGAGAATATTACAAACGTCTGACAAAACTGAAAAATGTAAATTTCCAATTTCAACCAAACATGCTAGAAATGCTCCAATTGAGCTAATTAGCTTATTGTGAGAATATTACAAACGTCTGACAAAACTGAAAAATGTAAATTTCCAATTTCAACCAAACATGCTAGAAATGCTCCAATTGAGCTAATTAGCTTATTGTGAGAATATTGCAGTTGCCTGACAAAAGTGAAAAATAAAAATTTCCAATTTCAACCAAACATGCTAGAAATGCTCCAATTGAGCTAATTAGCATATTGTGAGAATATTACAAACGTCTGACAAAACTGAAAAATGTAAATTTCCAATTTCAACCAAACATGCTAGAAATGCTCCAATTGAGCTAATTAGCTTATTGTGAGAATATTACAAACGTCTGACAACACTGAAAGATGTAAATTTCCAATTTCAACCAAACATGCTAGAAATGCTCCAATTGAGCTAATTAGCTTATTGTGAGAATATTGCAATTGTCTGACAAAAGTGAAAAATGTAAATTTCCAATTTCAACCAAACATGCTAGAAATGCTTCAATTGAGCTAATTAGCTTATTGTGAGAATATTACAAACGTATGACAAAAGTGAAAAATGAAAATTTCCAATTTCAACCAAACATGCTAGAAATGGTCAAAATGCGCAAATAAGCCTACTGTAAGAATTTTACAAACGTCTGACAAAACTGAAAAATGTAAATTTCCATTTTCAACCAAACATGCTAGAAATGCTCCAATTGAGCTAATTAGCTTATTGTGAGAATATTACAAACGTCTGACAAACATGATAAATATAAATTTCCAATTTCAACCAAACATGCTAGAAATGCTCCAATTGAGCTAATTAGCTTATTGTGAGAATATTACAAACGTCTGACAAAACTGAAAAATGTAAATTTTCAATTTCAACCAAACATGCTAGAAATGCTCCAATTGAGCTAATTAGCTTATTGTGAGAATATTACAAACGTCTGACAAAACTGAAAAATGTAAATTTCCAATTTCAACCAAACATGCTAGAAATGCTCCAATTGAGCTAATTAGTTTACTGAGAGAATATTGCAATTGTCTGACAAAAGTGAAAAATGTAAATTTGCAATTTCAACCAAACATGCTAGAAATGCTCCAATTGAGCTAATTAGCTTATTGTGAGAATATTACAAACGTCTGACAACACTGAAAAATGTAAATTTCCAATTTCAACCAAACATGCTAGAAATGCTTCAATTGAGCTAATTAGCTTATTGTGAGAATATTACAAACGTCTGACAAAACTGGAAAATGTAATTTTCCAATTTCAACCAAACATGCTAGAAATGCTCCAATTGAGCTAATTAGCTTATTGTGAGAATATTGCAATTGTCTGACAAAAGTGAAAAATGTAAATTTCCAATTTCAACCAAACATGCTAGAAATGCTCCAATTGAGCTAATTAGCTTATTGTGAGGATATTGCAATTGTCTGACAAAAGTGAAAAATTTAAATTTACAATTTCAACCAAACATGCTAGAAATGCTCCAATTGAGCTAATTAGCTTATTGTGAGAATATTGCAATTGTCTGACAAAAGTGAAAAATGTAAATTTCCAATTTCAACCAAACATGCTAGAAATGCTCCAATTGAGCTAATTAGCTTATTGTGAGGATATTGCAATTGTCTGACAAAAGTGAAAAATGTAAATTTCCAATTTCAACCAAACATGCTAGAAATGCTCCAATTGAGCTAATTAGCTTATTGTGAGGATATTGCAATTGTCTGACAAAAGTGAAAAATTTGAATTTACAATTTCAACCAAACATGCTAGAAATGCTCCAATTGAGCTAATTAGCATATTGTGAGAATATTGCAATTGTCTGACAAAAGTGAAAAATGTAAATTTCCAAATTCAACCAAACATGCTAGAAATGCTCCAATTGAGCTAATTAGCTTATTGTGAGAATATTACAAACGTCTGACAAAACTGAAAAATGTAAATTTCCAATTTCAACCAAACATGCTAGAAATGCTCCAATTGAGCTAATTAGCTTATTGTGAGAATATTACAAACGTCTGACAAAACTGAAAAATGTAAATTTCCAATTTCAACCAAACATGCTAGAAATGCTCCAATTGAGCTAATTAGCTTATTGTGAGAATATTGCAGTTGCCTGACAAAAGTGAAAAATGTAAATTTCCAATTTCAACCAAACATGCTAGAAATGCTCCAATTGAGCTAATTAGCATATTGTGAGAATATTACAAACGTCTGACAAAACTGAAAAATGTAAATTTCCAATTTCAACCAAACATGCTAGAAATGCTCCAATTGAGCTAATTAGCTTATTGTGAGAATATTACAAACGTCTGACAACACTGAAAGATGTAAATTTCCAATTTCAACCAAACATGCTAGAAATGCTCCAATTGAGCTAATTAGCTTATTGTGAGAATATTGCAATTGTCTGACAAAAGTGAAAAATGTAAATTTCCAATTTCAACCAAACATGCTAGAAATGCTCCAATTGAGCTAATTAGCTTATTGTGAGAATATTACAAACGTATGACAAAAGTGAAAAATGAAAATTTCCAATTTCAACCAAACATGCTAGAAATGGTCAAAATGCGCAAATAAGCCTACTGTAAGAATTTTACAAACGTCTGACAAAACTGAAAAATGTAAATTTCCATTTTCAACCAAACATGCTAGAAATGCTCCAATTGAGCTAATTAGCTTATTGTGAGAATATTACAAACGTCTGACAAACATGATAAATATAAATTTCCAATTTCAACCAAACATGCTAGAAATGCTCCAATTGAGCTAATTAGCTTATTGTGAGAATATTACAAACGTCTGACAAAACTGAAAAATGTAAATTTCCAATTTCAACCAAACATGCTAGAAATGCTCCAATTGAGCTAATTAGCTTATTGTGAGAATATTGCAATTGTCTGACAAAAGTGAAAAATGTAAATTTCCAATTTCAACCAAACATGCTAGAAATGCTCCAATTGAGCTAATTAGCTTATTGTGAGGATATTGCAATTGTCTGACAAAAGTGAAAAATTTAAATTTACAATTTCAACCAAACATGCTAGAAATGCTCCAATTGAGCTAATTAGCTTATTGTGAGAATATTGCAATTGTCTGACAAAAGTGAAAAATGTAAACTTCCAATTTCAACCAAACATGCTAGAAATGCTCCAATTGAGCTAATTAGCTTATTGTGAGAATATTGCAATTGTCTGACAAAAGTGAAAAATGTAAATTTCCAAATTCAACCAAACATGCTAGAAATGCTCCAATTGAGCTAATTAGCTTATTGTGAGAATATTACAAACGTCTGACAAAACTGAAAATGTAAATTTCCAATTTCAACCAAACATGCTAGAAATGCTCCAATTGAGCTAATTAGCTTATTGTGAGAATATTACAAACGTCTGACAAAACTGAAAAATGTAAATTTCCAATTTCAACCAAACATGCTAGAAATGCTCCAATTGAGCTAATTAGCTTATTGTGAGAATATTGCAATTGCCTGACAAAAGTGAAAAATAAAAATTTCCAATTTCAACCAAACATGCTAGAAATGGTCAAATTGCGCAAATAAGCCTACTGTAAGAATTTTACAAACGTCTGACAAACATGATAAATATAAATTTCCAATTTCAACCAAACATGCTAGAAATGCTCTAATTGAGCTAATAAGCTTATTGTGAGAATATTACAAACATCTGACAAAACTGAAAAATGTAAATTTGCAATTTCAACCAAACATGCTAGAAATGCTTCAATTGAGCTAATTAACTTATTGTGAGAATATTACAAACGTCTGACAAAACTGGAAAATGTAATTTTCCAATTTCAACCAAACATGCTAGAAATGCTCCAATTGAGCTAATTAGCTTATTGTGAGAATATTGCAATTGTCTGACAAAAGTGAAAAATGTAAATTTCCAATTTCAACCAAACATGCTAGAAATGCTTCAATTGAGCTAATTAGCTTATTGTGAGGATATTGCAATTGTCTGACAAAAGTGAAAAATTTAAATTTACAATTTCAACCAAACATGCTAGAAATGCTCCAATTGAGCTAATTAGCTTACTGTGAGAATATTGCAATTGTCTGACAAAAGTGAAAAATGTAAATTTCCGATTTCAACCAAACATGCTAGAAATGCTCCAATTGAGCCAATTAGCTTATTGTGAGGATATTGCAATTGTCTGACAAAAGTGAAAAATGTAAATTTCCAATTTCAACCAAACATGCTAGAAATGCTCCAATTGAGCTAATTAGCTTATTGTGAGGATATTGCAATTGTCTGACAAAAGTGAAAAATTTGAATTTACAATTTCAACCAAACATGCTAGAAATGCTCCAATTGAGCTAATTAGCATATTGTGAGAATATTGCAATTGTCTGACAAAAGTGAAAAATGTAAATTTCCAAATTCAACCAAACATGCTAGAAATGCTCCAATTGAGCTAATTAGCTTATTGTGAGAATATTACAAACGTCTGACAAAACTGAAAAATGTAAATTTCCAATTTCAACCAAACATGCTAGAAATGCTCCAATTGAGCTAATTAGCTTATTGTGAGAATATTACAAACGTCTGACAAAACTGAAAAATGTAAATTTCCAATTTCAACCAAACATGCTAGAAATGCTCCAATTGAGCTAATTAGCTTATTGTGAGAATATTGCAGTTGCCTGACAAAAGTGAAAAATAAAAATTTCCAATTTCAACCAAACATGCTAGAAATGCTCCAATTGAGCTAATTAGCATATTGTGAGAATATTACAAACGTCTGACAAAAGTGAAAAATGTAAATTTCCAATTTCAACCAAACATGCTAGAAATGCTCCAATTGAGCTAATTAGCTTATTGTGAGAATATTACAAACGTCTGACAACACTGAAAAATGTAAATTTCCAATTTCAACCAAACATGCTAGAAATGCTCCAATTGAGCTAATTAGCTTATTGTGAGAATATTGCAATTGTCTGACAAAAGTGAAAAATGTAAATTTCCAATTTCAACCAAACATGCTAGAAATGCTCCAATTGAGCTAATTAGCTTATTGTGAGAATATTGCAATTGTCTGACAAAAGTGAAAAATGTAAATTTCCAATTTCAACCAAACATGCTAGAAATGCTCCAATTGAGCTAATTAGCTTATTGTGAGAATATTACAAACGTATGACAAAAGTGAAAAATGAAAATTTCCAATTTCAACCAAACATGCTAGAAATGGTCAAATTGCGCAAATAAGCCTACTGTAAGAATTTTACAAACGTCTGACAAAACTGAAAAATGTAAATTTCCAATTTCAACCAAACATGCTAGAAATGCTCCAATTGAACTAATTAGCTTATTGTGAGAATATTACAAACGTCTGACAAACATGATAAATATAAATTTCCAATTTCAACCAAACATGCTAGAAATGCTCCAATTGAGCTAATTAGCTTATTGTGAGAATATTACAAACGTCTGACAAAACTGAAAAATGTAAATTTCCAATTTCAACCAAACATGCTAGAAATGCTCCAATTGAGCTAATTAGCTTATTGTGAGAATATTGCAATTGTCTGACAAACATGATAAATATAAATTTCCAATTTCAACCAAACATGCTAGAAATGCTCCAATTGAACTAATTAGCTTATTGTGAGAATATTACAAACGTCTGACAAACATGATAAATATAAATTTCCAATTTCAACCAAACATGCTAGAAATGCTCCAATTGAGCTAATTAGCTTATTGTGAGAATATTACAAACGTCTGACAAAAGTGAAAAATGTAAATTTCCAATTTCAACCAAACATGCTAGAAATGCTTCAATTGAGCTAATTAGCTTATTGTGAGGATATTGCAATTGTCTGACAAAAGTGAAAAATTTAAATTTACAATTTCAACCAAACATGCTAGAAATGCTCCAATTGAGCTAATTAGCTTACTGTGAGAATATTGCAATTGTCTGACAAAAGTGAAAAATGTAAATTTCCAATTTCAACCAAACATGCTAGAAATGCTCCAATTGAGCCAATTAGCTTATTGTGAGGATATTGCAATTGTCTGACAAAAGTGAAAAATGTAAATTTCCAATTTCAACCAAACATGCTAGAAATGCTCCAATTGAGCTAATTAGCATATTGTGAGAATATTGCAATTGTCTGACAAAAGTGAAAAATGTAAATTTCCAAATTCAACCAAACATGCTAGAAATGCTCCAATTGAGCTAATTAGCTTATTGTGAGAATATTACAAACGTCTGACAAAACTGAAAAATGTAAATTTCCAATTTCAACCAAACATGCTAGAAATGCTCCAATTGAGCTAATTAGCTTATTGTGAGAATATTACAAACGTCTGACAAAACTGAAAAATGTAAATTTCCAGTTTCAACCAAACATGCTAGAAATGCTCCAATTGAGCTAATTAGCTTATTGTGAGAATATTGCAGTTGCCTGACAAAAGTGAAAAATAAAAATTTCCAATTTCAACCAAACATGCTAGAAATGCTCCAATTGAGCTAATTAGCATATTGTGAGAATATTACAAACGTCTGACAAAAGTGAAAAATGTAAATTTCCAATTTCAACCAAACATGCTAGAAATGCTCCAATTGAGCTAATTAGCTTATTGTGAGAATATTACAAACGTCTGACAACACTGAAAAATGTAAATTTCCAATTTCAACCAAACATGCTAGAAATGCTCCAATTGAGCTAATTAGCTTATTGTGAGAATATTGCAATTGTCTGACAAAAGTGAAAAATGTAAATTTCCAATTTCAACCAAACATGCTAGAAATGCTCCAATTGAGCTAATTAGCTTATTGTGAGAATATTGCAATTGTCTGACAAAAGTGAAAAATGTAAATTTCCAATTTCAACCAAACATGCTAGAAATGCTCCAATTGAGCTAATTAGCTTATTGTGAGAATATTACAAACGTATGACAAAAGTGAAAAATGAAAATTTCCAATTTCAACCAAACATGCTAGAAATGGTCAAATTGCGCAAATAAGCCTACTGTAAGAATTTTACAAACGTCTGACAAAACTGAAAAATGTAAATTTCCAATTTCAACCAAACATGCTAGAAATGCTCCAATTGAGCTAATTAGCTTATTGTGAGAATATTACAAACGTCTGACAAACATGATAAATATAAATTTCCAATTTCAACCAAACATGCTAGAAATGCTCCAATTGAGCTAATTAGCTTATTGTGAGAACATTACAAACGTCTGACAAAACTGAAAAATGTAAATTTCCAATTTCAACCAAACATGCTAGAAATGCTCCAATTGAGCTAATTAGCTTATTGTGAGAATATTGCAATTGTCTGACAAAAGTGAAAAATGTAAATTTCCAATTTCAACCAAACATGCTAGAAATGCTCCAATTGAGCTAATTAGCTTATTGTGAGGATATTGCAATTGTCTGACAAAAGTGAAAAATTTAAATTTACAATTTCAACCAAACATGCTAGAAATGCTCCAATTGAGCTAATTAGCTTATTGTGAGAATATTGCAATTGTCTGACAAAAGTGAAAAATGTAAACTTCCAATTTCAACCAAACATGCTAGAAATGCTCCAATTGAGCTAATTAGCTTATTGTGAGAATATTGCAATTGTCTGACAAAAGTGAAAAATGTAAATTTCCAAATTCAACCAAACATGCTAGAAATGCTCCAATTGAGCTAATTAGCTTATTGTGAGAATATTACAAACGTCTGACAAAACTGAAAATGTAAATTTCCAGTTTCAACCAAACATGCTAGAAATGCTCCAATTGAGCTAATTAGCTTATTGTGAGAATATTACAAACGTCTGACAAAACTGAAAAATGTAAATTTCCAATTTCAACCAAACATGCTAGAAATGCTCTAATTGAGCTAATAAGCTTATTGTGAGAATATTACAAACATCTGACAAAACTGAAAAATGTAAATTTGCAATTTCAACCAAACATGCTAGAAATGCTTCAATTGAGCTAATTAACTTATTGTGAGAATATTACAAACGTCTGACAAAACTGGAAAATGTAATTTTCCAATTTCAACCAAACATGCTAGAAATGCTCCAATTGAGCTAATTAGCTTATTGTGAGAATATTGCAATTGTCTGACAAAAGTGAAAAATGTAAATTTCCAATTTCAACCAAACATGCTAGAAATGCTTCAATTGAGCTAATTAGCTTATTGTGAGGATATTGCAATTGTCTGACAAAAGTGAAAAATTTAAATTTACAATCTCAACCAAACATGCTAGAAATGCTCCAATTGAGCTAATTAGCTTACTGTGAGAATATTGCAATTGTCTGACAAAAGTGAAAAATGTAAATTTCCAATTTCAACCAAACATGCTAGAAATGCTCCAATTGAGCCAATTAGCTTATTGTGAGGATATTGCAATTGTCTGACAAAAGTGAAAAATGTAAATTTCCAATTTCAACCAAACATGCTAGAAATGCTCCAATTGAGCTAATTAGCTTATTGTGAGGATATTGCAATTGTCTGACAAAAGTGAAAAATGTAAATTTCCAAATTCAACCAAACATGCTAGAAATGCTCCAATTGAGCTAATTAGCTTATTGTGAGAATATTACAAACGTCTGACAAAACTGAAAATGTAAATTTCCAGTTTCAACCAAACATGCTAGAAATGCTCCAATTGAGCTAATTAGCTTATTGTGAGAATATTACAAACGTCTGACAAAACTGAAAAATGTAAATTTCCAATTTCAACCAAACATGCTAGAAATGCTCTAATTGAGCTAATAAGCTTATTGTGAGAATATTACAAACATCTGACAAAACTGAAAAATGTAAATTTGCAATTTCAACCAAACATGCTAGAAATGCTTCAATTGAGCTAATTAACTTATTGTGAGAATATTACAAACGTCTGACAAAACTGGAAAATGTAATTTTCCAATTTCAACCAAACATGCTAGAAATGCTCCAATTGAGCTAATTAGCTTATTGTGAGAATATTGCAATTGTCTGACAAAAGTGAAAAATGTAAATTTCCAATTTCAACCAAACATGCTAGAAATGCTTCAATTGAGCTAATTAGCTTATTGTGAGGATATTGCAATTGTCTGACAAAAGTGAAAAATTTAAATTTACAATCTCAACCAAACATGCTAGAAATGCTCCAATTGAGCTAATTAGCTTACTGTGAGAATATTGCAATTGTCTGACAAAAGTGAAAAATGTAAATTTCCAATTTCAACCAAACATGCTAGAAATGCTCCAATTGAGCCAATTAGCTTATTGTGAGGATATTGCAATTGTCTGACAAAAGTGAAAAATGTAAATTTCCAATTTCAACCAAACATGCTAGAAATGCTCCAATTGAGCTAATTAGCTTATTGTGAGGATATTGCAATTGTCTGACAAAAGTGAAAAATTTGAATTTACAATTTCAACCAAACATGCTAGAAATGCTCCAATTGAGCTAATTAGCATATTGTGAGAATATTGCAATTGTCTGACAAAAGTGAAAAATGTAAATTTCCAAATTCAACCAAACATGCTAGAAATGCTCCAATTGAGCTAATTAGCTTATTGTGAGAATATTACAAACGTCTGACAAAACTGAAAAATGTAAATTTCCAATTTCAACCAAACATGCTAGAAATGCTCCAATTGAGCTAATTAGCTTATTGTGAGAATATTACAAACGTCTGACAAAACTGAAAAATGTAAATTTCCAGTTTCAACCAAATATGCTAGAAATGCTCCAATTGAGCTAATTAGCTTATTGTGAGAATATTGCAGTTGCCTGACAAAAGTGAAAAATAAAAATTTCCAATTTCAACCAAACATGCTAGAAATGCTCCAATTGAGCTAATTAGCATATTGTGAGAATATTACAAACGTCTGACAAAAGTGAAAAATGTAAATTTCCAATTTCAACCAAACATGCTAGAAATGCTCCAATTGAGCTAATTAGCTTATTGTGAGAATATTACAAACGTCTGACAACACTGAAAAATGTAAATTTCCAATTTCAACCAAACATGCTAGAAATGCTCCAATTGAGCTAATTAGCTTATTGTGAGAATATTGCAATTGTCTGACAAAAGTGAAAAATGTAAATTTCCAATTTCAACCAAACATGCTAGAAATGCTCCAATTGAGCTAATTAGCTTATTGTGAGAATATTGCAATTGTCTGACAAAAGTGAAAAATGTAAATTTCCAATTTCAACCAAACATGCTAGAAATGCTCCAATTGAGCTAATTAGCTTATTGTGAGAATATTACAAACGTATGACAAAAGTGAAAAATGAAAATTTCCAATTTCAACCAAACATGCTAGAAATGGTCAAATTGCGCAAATAAGCCTACTGTAAGAATTTTACAAACGTCTGACAAAACTGAAAAATGTAAATTTCCAATTTCAACCAAACATGCTAGAAATGCTCCAATTGAACTAATTAGCTTATTGTGAGAATATTACAAACGTCTGACAAACATGATAAATATAAATTTCCAATTTCAACCAAACATGCTAGAAATGCTCCAATTGAGCTAATTAGCTTATTGTGAGAATATTACAAACGTCTGACAAAACTGAAAAATGTAAATTTCCAATTTCAACCAAACATGCTAGAAATGCTCCAATTGAGCTAATTAGCTTATTGTGAGAATATTGCAATTGTCTGACAAAAGTGAAAAATGTAAATTTCCAATTTCAACCAAACATGCTAGAAATGCTTCAATTGAGCTAATTAGCTTATTGTGAGGATATTGCAATTGTCTGACAAAAGTGAAAATTTTAAATTTACAATTTCAACCAAACATGCTAGAAATGCTCCAATTGAGCTAATTAGCTTACTGTGAGAATATTGCAATTGTCTGACAAAAGTGAAAAATGTAAATTTCCAATTTCAACCAAACATGCTAGAAATGCTCCAATTGAGCCAATTAGCTTATTGTGAGGATATTGCAATTGTCTGACAAAAGTGAAAAATGTAAATTTCCAATTTCAACCAAACATGCTAGAAATGCTCCAATTGAGCTAATTAGCATATTGTGAGAATATTGCAATTGTCTGACAAAAGTGAAAAATGTAAATTTCCAAATTCAACCAAACATGCTAGAAATGCTCCAATTGAGCTAATTAGCTTATTGTGAGAATATTACAAACGTCTGACAAAACTGAAAAATGTAAATTTCCAATTTCAACCAAACATGCTAGAAATGCTCCAATTGAGCTAATTAGCTTATTGTGAGAATATTACAAACGTCTGACAAAACTGAAAAATGTAAATTTCCAGTTTCAACCAAACATGCTAGAAATGCTCCAATTGAGCTAATTAGCTTATTGTGAGAATATTGCAGTTGCCTGACAAAAGTGAAAAATAAAAATTTCCAATTTCAACCAAACATGCTAGAAATGCTCCAATTGAGCTAATTAGCATATTGTGAGAATATTACAAACGTCTGACAAAAGTGAAAAATGTAAATTTCCAATTTCAACCAAACATGCTAGAAATGCTCCAATTGAGCTAATTAGCTTATTGTGAGAATATTACAAACGTCTGACAACACTGAAAAATGTAAATTTCCAATTTCAACCAAACATGCTAGAAATGCTCCAATTGAGCTAATTAGCTTATTGTGAGAATATTGCAATTGTCTGACAAAAGTGAAAAATGTAAATTTCCAATTTCAACCAAACATGCTAGAAATGCTCCAATTGAGCTAATTAGCTTATTGTGAGAATATTGCAATTGTCTGACAAAAGTGAAAAATGTAAATTTCCAATTTCAACCAAACATGCTAGAAATGCTCCAATTGAGCTAATTAGCTTATTGTGAGAATATTACAAACGTATGACAAAAGTGAAAAATGAAAATTTCCAATTTCAACCAAACATGCTAGAAATGGTCAAATTGCGCAAATAAGCCTACTGTAAGAATTTTACAAACGTCTGACAAAACTGAAAAATGTAAATTTCCAATTTCAACCAAACATGCTAGAAATGCTCCAATTGAGCTAATTAGCTTATTGTGAGAATATTACAAACGTCTGACAAACATGATAAATATAAATTTCCAATTTCAACCAAACATGCTAGAAATGCTCCAATTGAGCTAATTAGCTTATTGTGAGAACATTACAAACGTCTGACAAAACTGAAAAATGTAAATTTCCAATTTCAACCAAACATGCTAGAAATGCTCCAATTGAGCTAATTAGCTTATTGTGAGAATATTGCAATTGTCTGACAAAAGTGAAAAATGTAAATTTCCAATTTCAACCAAACATGCTAGAAATGCTCCAATTGAGCTAATTAGCTTATTGTGAGGATATTGCAATTGTCTGACAAAAGTGAAAAATTTAAATTTACAATTTCAACCAAACATGCTAGAAATGCTCCAATTGAGCTAATTAGCTTATTGTGAGAATATTGCAATTGTCTGACAAAAGTGAAAAATGTAAACTTCCAATTTCAACCAAACATGCTAGAAATGCTCCAATTGAGCTAATTAGCTTATTGTGAGAATATTGCAATTGTCTGACAAAAGTGAAAAATGTAAATTTCCAAATTCAACCAAACATGCTAGAAATGCTCCAATTGAGCTAATTAGCTTATTGTGAGAATATTACAAACGTCTGACAAAACTGAAAATGTAAATTTCCAGTTTCAACCAAACATGCTAGAAATGCTCCAATTGAGCTAATTAGCTTATTGTGAGAATATTACAAACGTCTGACAAAACTGAAAAATGTAAATTTCCAATTTCAACCAAACATGCTAGAAATGCTCCAATTGAGCTAATTAGCTTATTGTGAGGATATTGCAATTGTCTGACAAAAGTGAAAAATTTAAATTTACAATTTCAACCAAACATGCTAGAAATGCTTCAATTGAGCTAATTAGCTTATTGTGAGAATATTACAAACGTCTGACAAAACTGGAAAATGTAATTTTCCAATTTCAACCAAACATGCTAGAAATGCTCCAATTGAGCTAATTAGCTTATTGTGAGAATATTGCAATTGTCTGACAAAAGTGAAAAATGTAAATTTCCAATTTCAACCAAACATGCTAGAAATGCTCCAATTGAGCTAATTAGCTTATTGTGAGGATATTGCAATTGTCTGACAAAAGTGAAAAATTTAAATTTACAATTTCAACCAAACATGCTAGAAATGCTCCAATTGAGCTAATTAGCTTATTGTGAGAATATTGCAATTGTCTGACAAAAGTGAAAAATGTAAATTTCCAATTTCAACCAAACATGCTAGAAATGCTCCAATTGAGCTAATTAGCTTATTGTGAGGATATTGCAATTGTCTGACAAAAGTGAAAAATGTAAATTTCCAATTTCAACCAAACATGCTAGAAATGCTCCAATTGAGCTAATTAGCTTATTATGAGGATATTGCAATTGTCTGACAAAAGTGAAAAATTTGAATTTACAATTTCAACCAAACATGCTAGAAATGCTCCAATTGAGCTAATTAGCATATTGTGAGAATATTGCAATTGTCTGACAAAAGTGAAAAATGTATATTTCCAAATTCAACCAAACATGCTAGAAATGCTCCAATTGAGCTAATTAGCTTATTGTGAGAATATTACAAACGTCTGACAAAACTGAAAAATGTAAATTTCCAATTTCAACCAAACATGCTAGAAATGCTCCAATTGAGCTAATTAGCTTATTGTGAGAATATTACAAACGTCTGACAAAACTGAAAAATGTAAATTTCCAATTTCAACCAAACATGCTAGAAATGCTCCAATTGAGCTAATTAGCTTATTGTGAGAATATTGCAGTTGCCTGACAAAAGTGAAAAATAAAAATTTCCAATTTCAACCAAACATGCTAGAAATGCTCCAATTGAGCTAATTAGCATATTGTGAGAATATTACAAACGTCTGACAAAACTGAAAAATGTAAATTTCCAATTTCAACCAAACATGCTAGAAATGCTCCAATTGAGCTAATTAGCTTATTGTGAGAATATTACAAACGTCTGACAACACTGAAAGATGTAAATTTCCAATTTCAACCAAACATGCTAGAAATGCTCCAATTGAGCTAATTAGCTTATTGTGAGAATATTGCAATTGTCTGACAAAAGTGAAAAATGTAAATTTCCAATTTCAACCAAACATGCTAGAAATGCTCCAATTGAGCTAATTAGCTTATTGTGAGAATATTACAAACGTATGACAAAAGTGAAAAATGAAAATTTCCAATTTCAACCAAACATGCTAGAAATGGTCAAAATGCGCAAATAAGCCTACTGTAAGAATTTTACAAACGTCTGACAAAACTGAAAAATGTAAATTTCCAATTTCAACCAAACATGCTAGAAATGCTCCAATTGAGCTAATTAGCTTATTGTGAGAATATTACAAACGTCTGACAAACATGATAAATATAAATTTCCAATTTCAACCAAACATGCTAGAAATGCTCCAATTGAGCTAATTAGCTTATTGTGAGAATATTACAAACGTCTGACAAAACTGAAAAATGTAAATTTCCATTTTCAACCAAACATGCTAGAAATGCTCCAATTGAGCTAATTAGCTTATTGTGAGAATATTGCAATTGTCTGACAAAAGTGAAAAATGTAAATTTCCAATTTCAACCAAACATGCTAGAAATGCTCCAATTGAGCTAATTAGCTTATTGTGAGGATATTGCAATTGTCTGACAAAAGTGAAAAATTTAAATTTACAATTTCAACCAAACATGCTAGAAATGCTCCAATTGAGCTAATTAGCTTATTGTGAGAATATTGCAATTGTCTGACAAAAGTGAAAAATGTAAACTTCCAATTTCAACCAAACATGCTAGAAATGCTCCAATTGAGCTAATTAGCTTATTGTGAGAATATTGCAATTGTCTGACAAAAGTGAAAAATGTAAATTTCCAAATTCAACCAAACATGCTAGAAATGCTCCAATTGAGCTAATTAGCTTATTGTGAGAATATTACAAACGTCTGACAAAACTGAAAATGTAAATTTCTAATTTCAACCAAACATGCTAGAAATGCTCCAATTGAGCTAATTAGCTTATTGTGAGAATATTACAAACGTCTGACAAAACTGAAAAATGTAAATTTCCAATTTCAACCAAACATGCTAGAAATGCTCCAATTGAGCTAATTAGCTTATTGTGAGAATATTGCAATTGCCTGACAAAAGTGAAAAATAAAAATTTCCAATTTCAACCAAACATGCTAGAAATGCTCCAATTGAGCTAATTAGCATATTGTGAGAATATTACAAACGTCTGACAAAAGTGAAAAATGTAAATTTCCAATTTCAACCAAACATGCTAGAAATGCTCCAATTGAGCTAATTAGCTTATTGTGAGAATATTGCAATTGTCTGACAAAAGTGAAAAATGTAAATTTCCAATTTCAACCAAACATGCTAGAAATGCTTCAATTGAGCTAATTAGCTTATTGTGAGGATATTGCAATTGTCTGACAAAAGTGAAAAATTTAAATTTACAATTTCAACCAAACATGCTAGAAATGCTCCAATTGAGCTAATTAGCTTATTGTGAGAATATTGCAATTGTCTGACAAAAGTGAAAAATGTAAATTTCCAATTTCAACCAAACATGCTAGAAATGCTCCAATTGAGCCAATTAGCTTATTGTGAGGATATTGCAATTGTCTGACAAAAGTGAAAAATGTAAATTTCCAATTTCAACCAAACATGCTAGAAATGCTCCAATTGAGCTAATTAGCTTATTGTGAGGATATTGCAATTGTCTGACAAAAGTGAAAAATTTGAATTTACAATTTCAACCAAACATGCTAGAAATGCTCCAATTGAGCTAATTAGCATATTGTGAGAATATTGCAATTGTCTGACAAAAGTGAAAAATGTAAATTTCCAAATTCAACCAAACATGCTAGAAATGCTCCAATTGAGCTAATTAGCTTATTGTGAGAATATTACAAACGTCTGACAAAACTGAAAAATGTAAATTTCCAATTTCAACCAAACATGCTAGAAATGCTCCAATTGAGCTAATTAGCTTATTGTGAGAATATTACAAACGTCTGACAAAACTGAAAAATGTAAATTTCCAGTTTCAACCAAACATGCTAGAAATGCTCCAATTGAGCTAATTAGCTTATTGTGAGAATATTGCAGTTGCCTGACAAAAGTGAAAAATAAAAATTTCCAATTTCAACCAAACATGCTAGAAATGCTCCAATTGAGCTAATTAGCATATTGTGAGAATATTACAAACGTCTGACAAAAGTGAAAAATGTAAATTTCCAATTTCAACCAAACATGCTAGAAATGCTCCAATTGAGCTAATTAGCTTATTGTGAGAATATTACAAACGTCTGACAACACTGAAAAATGTAAATTTCCAATTTCAACCAAACATGCTAGAAATGCTCCAATTGAGCTAATTAGCTTATTGTGAGAATATTGCAATTGTCTGACAAAAGTGAAAAATGTAAATTTCCAATTTCAACCAAACATGCTAGAAATGCTCCAATTGAGCTAATTAGCTTATTGTGAGAATATTGCAATTGTCTGACAAAAGTGAAAAATGTAAATTTCCAATTTCAACCAAACATGCTAGAAATGCTCCAATTGAGCTAATTAGCTTATTGTGAGGATATTGCAATTGTCTGACAAAAGTGAAAAATTTAAATTTACAATTTCAACCAAACATGCTAGAAATGCTCCAATTGAGCTAATTAGCTTATTGTGAGAATATTGCAATTGTCTGACAAAAGTGAAAAATGTAAACTTCCAATTTCAACCAAACATGCTAGAAATGCTCCAATTGAGCTAATTAGCTTATTGTGAGAATATTGCAATTGTCTGACAAAAGTGAAAAATGTAAATTTCCAAATTCAACCAAACATGCTAGAAATGCTCCAATTGAGCTAATTAGCTTATTGTGAGAATATTACAAACGTCTGACAAAACTGAAAAATGTAAATTTCCAGTTTCAACCAAACATGCTAGAAATGCTCCAATTGAGCTAATTAGCTTATTGTGAGAATATTGCAGTTGCCTGACAAAAGTGAAAAATAAAAATTTCCAATTTGAACCAAACATGCTAGAAATGCTCCAATTGAGCTAATTAGCATATTGTGAGAATATTACAAACGTCTGACAAAAGTGAAAAATGTAAATTTCCAATTTCAACCAAACATGCTAGAAATGCTCCAATTGAGCTAATTAGCTTATTGTGAGAATATTACAAACGTCTGGCAACACTGAAAAATGTAAATTTCCAATTTCAACCAAACATGCTAGAAATGCTCCAATTGAGCTAATTAGCTTATTGTGAGAATATTGCAATTGTCTGACAAAAGTGAAAAATGTAAATTTCCAATTTCAACCAAACATGCTAGAAATGCTCCAATTGAGCTAATTAGCTTATTGTGAGAATATTGCAATTGTCTGACAAAAGTGAAAAATGTAAATTTCCAATTTCAACCAAACATGCTAGAAATGCTCCAATTGAGCTAATTAGCTTATTGTGAGAATATTACAAACATATGACAAAAGTGAAAAATGTAAATTTCCAATTTCAACCAAACATGCTAGAAATGCTCCAATTGAGCTAATTAGCTTATTGTGAGGATATTGCAATTGTCTGACAAAAGTGAAAAATTTGAATTTACAATTTCAACCAAACATGCTAGAAATGCTCCAATTGAGCTAATTAGCATATTGTGAGAATATTGCAATTGTCTGACAAAAGTGAAAAATGTATATTTCCAAATTCAACCAAACATGCTAGAAATGCTCCAATTGAGCTAATTAGCTTATTGTGAGAATATTACAAACGTCTGACAAAACTGAAAAATGTAAATTTCCAATTTCAACCAAACATGCTAGAAATGCTCCAATTGAGCTAATTAGCTTATTGTGAGAATATTACAAACGTCTGACAAAACTGAAAAATGTAAATTTCCAATTTCAACCAAACATGCTAGAAATGCTCCAATTGAGCTAATTAGCTTATTGTGAGAATATTGCAGTTGCCTGACAAAAGTGAAAAATAAAAATTTCCAATTTCAACCAAACATGCTAGAAATGCTCCAATTGAGCTAATTAGCATATTGTGAGAATATTACAAACGTCTGACAAAACTGAAAAATGTAAATTTCCAATTTCAACCAAACATGCTAGAAATGCTCCAATTGAGCTAATTAGCTTATTGTGAGAATATTACAAACGTCTGACAACACTGAAAGATGTAAATTTCCAATTTCAACCAAACATGCTAGAAATGCTCCAATTGAGCTAATTAGCTTATTGTGAGAATATTGCAATTGTCTGACAAAAGTGAAAAATGTAAATTTCCAATTTCAACCAAACATGCTAGAAATGCTCCAATTGAGCTAATTAGCTTATTGTGAGAATATTACAAACGTATGACAAAAGTGAAAAATGAAAATTTCCAATTTCAACCAAACATGCTAGAAATGGTCAAAATGCGCAAATAAGCCTACTGTAAGAATTTTACAAACGTCTGACAAAACTGAAAAATGTAAATTTCCAATTTCAACCAAACATGCTAGAAATGCTCCAATTGAGCTAATTAGCTTATTGTGAGAATATTACAAACGTCTGACAAAACTGAAAATGTAAATTTCCAATTTCAACCAAACATGCTAGAAATGCTCCAATTGAGCTAATTAGCATATTGTGAGAATATTACAAACGTCTGACAAAACTGAAAAATGTAAATTTCCAATTTCAACCAAACATGCTAGAAATGCTCCAATTGAGCTAATTAGCTTATTGTGAGAATATTACAAACGTCTGACAACACTGAAAGATGTAAATTTCCAATTTCAACCAAACATGCTAGAAATGCTCCAATTGAGCTAATTAGCTTATTGTGAGAATATTGCAATTGTCTGACAAAAGTGAAAAATGTAAATTTCCAATTTCAACCAAACATGCTAGAAATGCTCCAATTGAGCTAATTAGCTTATTGTGAGAATATTACAAACGTATGACAAAAGTGAAAAATGAAAATTTCCAATTTCAACCAAACATGCTAGAAATGGTCAAAATGCGCAAATAAGCCTACTGTAAGAATTTTACAAACGTCTGACAAAACTGAAAAATGTAAATTTCCAATTTCAACCAAACATGCTAGAAATGCTCCAATTGAGCTAATTAGCTTATTGTGAGAATATTACAAACGTCTGACAAACATGATAAATATAAATTTCCAATTTCAACCAAACATGCTAGAAATGCTCCAATTGAGCTAATTAGCTTATTGTGAGAATATTACAAACGTCTGACAAAACTGAAAAATGTAAATTTCCATTTTCAACCAAACATGCTAGAAATGCTCCAATTGAGCTAATTAGCTTATTGTGAGAATATTGCAATTGTCTGACAAAAGTGAAAAATGTAAATTTCCAATTTCAACCAAACATGCTAGAAATGCTCCAATTGAGCTAATTAGCTTATTGTGAGGATATTGCAATTGTCTGACAAAAGTGAAAAATTTAAATTTACAATTTCAACCAAACATGCTAGAAATGCTCCAATTGAGCTAATTAGCTTATTGTGAGAATATTGCAATTGTCTGACAAAAGTGAAAAATGTAAACTTCCAATTTCAACCAAACATGCTAGAAATGCTCCAATTGAGCTAATTAGCTTATTGTGAGAATATTGCAATTGTCTGACAAAAGTGAAAAATGTAAATTTCCAAATTCAACCAAACATGCTAGAAATGCTCCAATTGAGCTAATTAGCTTATTGTGAGAATATTACAAACGTCTGACAAAACTGAAAATGTAAATTTCTAATTTCAACCAAACATGCTAGAAATGCTCCAATTGAGCTAATTAGCTTATTGTGAGAATATTACAAACGTCTGACAAAACTGAAAAATGTAAATTTCCAATTTCAACCAAACATGCTAGAAATGCTCCAATTGAGCTAATTAGCTTATTGTGAGAATATTGCAATTGCCTGACAAAAGTGAAAAATAAAAATTTCCAATTTCAACCAAACATGCTAGAAATGCTCCAATTGAGCTAATTAGCATATTGTGAGAATATTACAAACGTCTGACAAAAGTGAAAAATGTAAATTTCCAATTTCAACCAAACATGCTAGAAATGCTCCAATTGAGCTAATTAGCTTATTGTGAGAATATTGCAATTGTCTGACAAAAGTGAAAAATGTAAATTTCCAATTTCAACCAAACATGCTAGAAATGCTTCAATTGAGCTAATTAGCTTATTGTGAGGATATTGCAATTGTCTGACAAAAGTGAAAAATTTAAATTTACAATTTCAACCAAACATGCTAGAAATGCTCCAATTGAGCTAATTAGCTTATTGTGAGAATATTGCAATTGTCTGACAAAAGTGAAAAATGTAAATTTCCAATTTCAACCAAACATGCTAGAAATGCTCCAATTGAGCCAATTAGCTTATTGTGAGGATATTGCAATTGTCTGACAAAAGTGAAAAATGTAAATTTCCAATTTCAACCAAACATGCTAGAAATGCTCCAATTGAGCTAATTAGCTTATTGTGAGGATATTGCAATTGTCTGACAAAAGTGAAAAATTTGAATTTACAATTTCAACCAAACATGCTAGAAATGCTCCAATTGAGCTAATTAGCATATTGTGAGAATATTGCAATTGTCTGACAAAAGTGAAAAATGTAAATTTCCAAATTCAACCAAACATGCTAGAAATGCTCCAATTGAGCTAATTAGCTTATTGTGAGAATATTACAAACGTCTGACAAAACTGAAAAATGTAAATTTCCAATTTCAACCAAACATGCTAGAAATGCTCCAATTGAGCTAATTAGCTTATTGTGAGAATATTACAAACGTCTGACAAAACTGAAAAATGTAAATTTCCAGTTTCAACCAAACATGCTAGAAATGCTCCAATTGAGCTAATTAGCTTATTGTGAGAATATTGCAGTTGCCTGACAAAAGTGAAAAATAAAAATTTCCAATTTCAACCAAACATGCTAGAAATGCTCCAATTGAGCTAATTAGCATATTGTGAGAATATTACAAACGTCTGACAAAAGTGAAAAATGTAAATTTCCAATTTCAACCAAACATGCTAGAAATGCTCCAATTGAGCTAATTAGCTTATTGTGAGAATATTACAAACGTCTGACAACACTGAAAAATGTAAATTTCCAATTTCAACCAAACATGCTAGAAATGCTCCAATTGAGCTAATTAGCTTATTGTGAGAATATTGCAATTGTCTGACAAAAGTGAAAAATGTAAATTTCCAATTTCAACCAAACATGCTAGAAATGCTCCAATTGAGCTAATTAGCTTATTGTGAGAATATTGCAATTGTCTGACAAAAGTGAAAAATGTAAATTTCCAATTTCAACCAAACATGCTAGAAATGCTCCAATTGAGCTAATTAGCTTATTGTGAGGATATTGCAATTGTCTGACAAAAGTGAAAAATTTAAATTTACAATTTCAACCAAACATGCTAGAAATGCTCCAATTGAGCTAATTAGCTTATTGTGAGAATATTGCAATTGTCTGACAAAAGTGAAAAATTTAAATTTACAATTTCAACCAAACATGCTAGAAATGCTCCAATTGAGCTAATTAGCTTATTGTGAGAATATTACAAACGTCTGACAAAACTGAAAAATGTAAATTTCCAGTTTCAACCAAACATGCTAGAAATGCTCCAATTGAGCTAATTAGCTTATTGTGAGAATATTGCAGTTGCCTGACAAAAGTGAAAAATAAAAATTTCCAATTTGAACCAAACATGCTAGAAATGCTCCAATTGAGCTAATTAGCATATTGTGAGAATATTACAAACGTCTGACAAAAGTGAAAAATGTAAATTTCCAATTTCAACCAAACATGCTAGAAATGCTCCAATTGAGCTAATTAGCTTATTGTGAGAATATTACAAACGTCTGGCAACACTGAAAAATGTAAATTTCCAATTTCAACCAAACATGCTAGAAATGCTCCAATTGAGCTAATTAGCTTATTGTGAGAATATTGCAATTGTCTGACAAAAGTGAAAAATGTAAATTTCCAATTTCAACCAAACATGCTAGAAATGCTCCAATTGAGCTAATTAGCTTATTGTGAGAATATTGCAATTGTCTGACAAAAGTGAAAAATGTAAATTTCCAATTTCAACCAAACATGCTAGAAATGCTCCAATTGAGCTAATTAGCTTATTGTGAGAATATTACAAACATATGACAAAAGTGAAAAATGTAAATTTCCAATTTCAACCAAACATGCTAGAAATGCTCCAATTGAGCTAATTAGCTTATTGTGAGGATATTGCAATTGTCTGACAAAAGTGAAAAATTTGAATTTACAATTTCAACCAAACATGCTAGAAATGCTCCAATTGAGCTAATTAGCATATTGTGAGAATATTGCAATTGTCTGACAAAAGTGAAAAATGTATATTTCCAAATTCAACCAAACATGCTAGAAATGCTCCAATTGAGCTAATTAGCTTATTGTGAGAATATTACAAACGTCTGACAAAACTGAAAAATGTAAATTTCCAATTTCAACCAAACATGCTAGAAATGCTCCAATTGAGCTAATTAGCTTATTGTGAGAATATTACAAACGTCTGACAAAACTGAAAAATGTAAATTTCCAATTTCAACCAAACATGCTAGAAATGCTCCAATTGAGCTAATTAGCTTATTGTGAGAATATTGCAGTTGCCTGACAAAAGTGAAAAATAAAAATTTCCAATTTCAACCAAACATGCTAGAAATGCTCCAATTGAGCTAATTAGCATATTGTGAGAATATTACAAACGTCTGACAAAACTGAAAAATGTAAATTTCCAATTTCAACCAAACATGCTAGAAATGCTCCAATTGAGCTAATTAGCTTATTGTGAGAATATTACAAACGTCTGACAACACTGAAAGATGTAAATTTCCAATTTCAACCAAACATGCTAGAAATGCTCCAATTGAGCTAATTAGCTTATTGTGAGAATATTGCAATTGTCTGACAAAAGTGAAAAATGTAAATTTCCAATTTCAACCAAACATGCTAGAAATGCTCCAATTGAGCTAATTAGCTTATTGTGAGAATATTACAAACGTATGACAAAAGTGAAAAATGAAAATTTCCAATTTCAACCAAACATGCTAGAAATGGTCAAAATGCGCAAATAAGCCTACTGTAAGAATTTTACAAACGTCTGACAAAACTGAAAAATGTAAATTTCCAATTTCAACCAAACATGCTAGAAATGCTCCAATTGAGCTAATTAGCTTATTGTGAGAATATTACAAACGTCTGACAAACATGATAAATATAAATTTCCAATTTCAACCAAACATGCTAGAAATGCTCCAATTGAGCTAATTAGCTTATTGTGAGAATATTACAAACGTCTGACAAAACTGAAAAATGTAAATTTCCAATTTCAACCAAACATGCTAGAAATGCTCCAATTGAGCTAATTAGCTTATTGTGAGAATATTGCAATTGTCTGACAAAAGTGAAAAATGTAAATTTCCAATTTCAACCAAACATGCTAGAAATGCTCCAATTGAGCTAATTAGCTTATTGTGAGGATATTGCAATTGTCTGACAAAAGTGAAAAATTTAAATTTACAATTTCAACCAAACATGCTAGAAATGCTCCAATTGAGCTAATTAGCTTATTGTGAGAATATTGCAATTGTCTGACAAAAGTGAAAAATGTAAACTTCCAATTTCAACCAAACATGCTAGAAATGCTCCAATTGAGCTAATTAGCTTATTGTGAGAATATTGCGATTGTCTGACAAAAGTGAAAAATGTAAATTTCCAAATTCAACCAAACATGCTAGAAATGCTCCAATTGAGCTAATTAGCTTATTGTGAGAATATTACAAACGTCTGACAAAACTGAAAATGTAAATTTCCAATTTCAACCAAACATGCTAGAAATGCTCCAATTGAGCTAATTAGCTTATTGTGAGAATATTACAAACGTCTGACAAAACTGAAAAATGTAAATTTCCAATTTCAACCAAACATGCTAGAAATGCTCCAATTGAGCTAATTAGCTTATTGTGAGAATATTGCAATTGCCTGACAAAAGTGAAAAATAAAAATTTCCAATTTCAACCAAACATGCTAGAAATGCTCCAATTGAGCTAATTAGCATATTGTGAGAATATTACAAACGTCTGACAAAAGTGAAAAATGTAAATTTCCAATTTCAACCAAACATGCTAGAAATGCTCCAATTGAGCTAATTAGCTTATTGTGAGAATATTGCAATTGTCTGACAAAAGTGAAAAATGTAAATTTCCAATTTCAACCAAACATGCTAGAAATGCTTCAATTGAGCTAATTAGCTTATTGTGAGGATATTGCAATTGTCTGACAAAAGTGAAAAATTTAAATTTACAATTTCAACCAAACATGCTAGAAATGCTCCAATTGAGCTAATTAGCTTATTGTGAGAATATTGCAATTGTCTGACAAAAGTGAAAAATGTAAATTTCCAATTTCAACCAAACATGCTAGAAATGCTCCAATTGAGCCAATTAGCTTATTGTGAGGATATTGCAATTGTCTGACAAAAGTGAAAAATGTAAATTTCCAATTTCAACCAAACATGCTAGAAATGCTCCAATTGAGCTAATTAGCTTATTGTGAGGATATTGCAATTGTCTGACAAAAGTGAAAAATTTGAATTTACAATTTCAACCAAACATGCTAGAAATGCTCCAATTGAGCTAATTAGCATATTGTGAGAATATTGCAATTGTCTGACAAAAGTGAAAAATGTAAATTTCCAAATTCAACCAAACATGCTAGAAATGCTCCAATTGAGCTAATTAGCTTATTGTGAGAATATTACAAACGTCTGACAAAACTGAAAAATGTAAATTTCCAATTTCAACCAAACATGCTAGAAATGCTCCAATTGAGCTAATTAGCTTATTGTGAGAATATTACAAACGTCTGACAAAACTGAAAAATGTAAATTTCCAGTTTCAACCAAACATGCTAGAAATGCTCCAATTGAGCTAATTAGCTTATTGTGAGAATATTGCAGTTGCCTGACAAAAGTGAAAAATAAAAATTTCCAATTTCAACCAAACATGCTAGAAATGCTCCAATTGAGCTAATTAGCATATTGTGAGAATATTACAAACGTCTGACAAAAGTGAAAAATGTAAATTTCCAATTTCAACCAAACATGCTAGAAATGCTCCAATTGAGCTAATTAGCTTATTGTGAGAATATTACAAACGTCTGACAACACTGAAAAATGTAAATTTCCAATTTCAACCAAACATGCTAGAAATGCTCCAATTGAGCTAATTAGCTTATTGTGAGAATATTGCAATTGTCTGACAAAAGTGAAAAATGTAAATTTCCAATTTCAACCAAACATGCTAGAAATGCTCCAATTGAGCTAATTAGCTTATTGTGAGAATATTGCAATTGTCTGACAAAAGTGAAAAATGTAAATTTCCAATTTTAACCAAACATGCTAGAAATGCTCCAATTGAGCTAATTAGCTTATTGTGAGAATATTACAAACGTATGACAAAAGTGAAAAATGAAAATTTCCAATTTCAACCAAACATGCTAGAAATGGTCAAATTGCGCAAATAAGCCTACTGTAAGAATTTTACAAACGTCTGACAAAACTGAAAAATGTAAATTTCCAATTTCAACCAAACATGCTAGAAATGCTCCAATTGAGCTAATTAGCTTATTGTGAGAATATTACAAACGTCTGACAAACATGATAAATATAAATTTCCAATTTCAACCAAACATGCTAGAAATGCTCCAATTGAGCTAATTAGCTTATTGTGAGAATATTACAAACGTCTGACAAAACTGAAAAATGTAAATTTCCAATTTCAACCAAACATGCTAGAAATGCTCCAATTGAGCTAATTAGCTTATTGTGAGAATATTGCAATTGTCTGACAAAAGTGAAAAATGTAAATTTCCAATTTCAACCAAACATGCTAGAAATGCTCCAATTGAGCTAATTAGCTTATTGTGAGGATATTGCAATTGTCTGACAAAAGTGAAAAATTTAAATTTACAATTTCAACCAAACATGCTAGAAATGCTCCAATTGAGCTAATTAGCTTATTGTGAGAATATTGCAATTGTCTGACAAAAGTGAAAAATGTAAACTTCCAATTTCAACCAAACATGCTAGAAATGCTCCAATTGAGCTAATTAGCTTATTGTGAGAATATTGCAATTGTCTGACAAAAGTGAAAAATGTAAATTTCCAAATTCAACCAAACATGCTAGAAATGCTCCAATTGAGCTAATTAGCTTATTGTGAGAATATTACAAACGTCTGACAAAACTGAAAAATGTAAATTTCCAGTTTCAACCAAACATGCTAGAAATGCTCCAATTGAGCTAATTAGCTTATTGTGAGAATATTGCAGTTGCCTGACAAAAGTGAAAAATAAAAATTTCCAATTTCAACCAAACATGCTAGAAATGCTCCAATTGAGCTAATTAGCATATTGTGAGAATATTACAAACGTCTGACAAAAGTGAAAAATGTAAATTTCCAATTTCAACCAAACATGCTAGAAATGCTCCAATTGAGCTAATTAGCTTATTGTGAGAATATTACAAACGTCTGACAACACTGAAAAATGTAAATTTCCAATTTCAACCAAACATGCTAGAAATGCTCCAATTGAGCTAATTAGCTTATTGTGAGAATATTGCAATTGTCTGACAAAAGTGAAAAATGTAAGTTTCCAATTTCAACCAAACATGCTAGAAATGCTCCAATTGAGCTAATTAGCTTATTGTGAGAATATTGCAATTGTCTGACAAAAGTGAAAAATGTAAATTTCCAATTTCAACCAAACATGCTAGAAATGCTCCAATTGAGCTAATTAGCTTATTGTGAGAATATTACAAACATATGACAAAAGTGAAAAATGAAAATTTCCAATTTCAACCAAACATGCTAGAAATGGTCAAATTGCGCAAATAAGCCTACTGTAAGAATTTTACAAACGTCTGACAAAACTGAAAAATGTAAATTTCCAATTTCAACCAAACATGCTAGAAATGCTCCAATTGAGCTAATTAGCTTATTGTGAGAATATTACAAACGTCTGACAAACATGATAAATATAAATTTCCAATTTCAACCAAACATGCTAGAAATGCTCCAATTGAGCTAATTAGCTTATTGTGAGAATATTACAAACGTCTGACAAAACTGAAAAATGTAAATTTCCAATTTCAACCAAACATGCTAGAAATGCTCCAATTGAGCTAATTAGCTTATTGTGAGAATATTGCAATTGTTTGACAAAAGTGAAAAATGTAAATTTCCAATTTCAACCAAACATGCTAGAAATGCTCCAATTGAGCTAATTAGCTTATTGTGAGGATATTGCAATTGTCTGACAAAAGTGAAAAATTTAAATTTACAATTTCAACCAAACATGCTAGAAATGCTCCAATTGAGCTAATTAGCTTATTGTGAGAATATTGCAATTGTCTGACAAAAGTGAAAAATGTAAACTTCCAATTTCAACCAAACATGCTAGAAATGCTCCAATTGAGCTAATTAGCTTATTGTGAGAATATTGCAATTGTCTGACAAAAGTGAAAAATGTAAATTTCCAAATTCAACCAAACATGCTAGAAATGCTCCAATTGAGCTAATTAGCTTATTGTGAGAATATTACAAACGTCTGACAAAACTGAAAATGTAAATTTCCAGTTTCAACCAAACATGCTAGAAATGCTCCAATTGAGCTAATTAGCTTATTGTGAGAATATTACAAACGTCTGACAAAACTGAAAAATGTAAATTTCCAATTTCAACCAAACATGCTAGAAATGCTCCAATTGAGCTAATTAGCTTATTGTGAGGATGTTGCAATTGTCTGACAAAAGTGAAAAATTTAAATTTACAATTTCAACCAAACATGCTAGAAATGCTTCAATTGAGCTAATTAGCTTATTGTGAGAATATTACAAACGTCTGACAAAACTGGAAAATGTAATTTTCCAATTTCAACCAAACATGCTAGAAATGCTCCAATTGAGCTAATTAGCTTATTGTGAGAATATTGCAATTGTCTGACAAAAGTGAAAAATGTAAATTTCCAATTTCAACCAAACATGCTAGAAATGCTCCAATTGAGCTAATTAGCTTATTGTGAGGATATTGCAATTGTCTGACAAAAGTGAAAAATTTAAATTTACAATTTCAACCAAACATGCTAGAAATGCTCCAATTGAGCTAATTAGCTTATTGTGAGAATATTGCAATTGTCTGACAAAAGTGAAAAATGTAAATTTCCAATTTCAACCAAACATGCTAGAAATGCTCCAATTGAGCTAATTAGCTTATTGTGAGGATATTGCAATTGTCTGACAAAAGTGAAAAATGTAAATTTCCAATTTCAACCAAACATGCTAGAAATGCTCCAATTGAGCTAATTAGCTTATTGTGAGGATATTGCAATTGTCTGACAAAAGTGAAAAATTTGAATTTACAATTTCAACCAAACATGCTAGAAATGCTCCAATTGAGCTAATTAGCATATTGTGAGAATATTGCAATTGTCTGACAAAAGTGAAAAATTTAAATTTCCAAATTCAACCAAACATGCTAGAAATGCTCCAATTGAGCTAATTAGCTTATTGTGAGAATATTACAAACGTCTGACAACACTGAAAGATGTAAATTTCCAATTTCAACCAAACATGCTAGAAATGCTCCAATTGAGCTAATTAGCTTATTGTGAGAATATTGCAATTGTCTGACAAAAGTGAAAAATGTAAATTTCCAATTTCAACCAAACATGCTAGAAATGCTCCAATTGAGCTAATTAGCTTATTGTGAGAATATTACAAACGTATGACAAAAGTGAAAAATGAAAATTTCCAATTTCAACCAAACATGCTAGAAATGGTCAAAATGCGCAAATAAGCCTACTGTAAAAATTTTACAAACGTCTGACAAAACTGAAAAATGTAAATTTCCAATTTCAACCAAACATGCTAGAAATGCTCCAATTGAGCTAATTAGCTTATTGTGAGAATATTACAAACGTCTGACAAACATGATAAATATAAATTTCCATTTTCAACCAAACATGCTAGAAATGCTCCAATTGAGCTAATTAGCTTATTGTGAGAATATTACAAACGTCTGACAAAACTGAAAAATGTAAATTTCCAATTTCAACCAAACATGCTAGAAATGCTCCAATTGAGCTAATTAGCTTATTGTGAGAATATTGCAATTGTCTGACAAAAGTGAAAAATGTAAATTTCCAATTTCAACCAAACATGCTAGAAATGCTCCAATTGAGCTAATTAGCTTATTGTGAGGATATTGCAATTGTCTGACAAAAGTGAAAAATTTAAATTTACAATTTCAACCAAACATGCTAGAAATGCTCCAATTGAGCTAATTAGCTTATTGTGAGAATATTGCAATTGTCTGACAAAAGTGAAAAATGTAAACTTCCAATTTCAACCAAACATGCTAGAAATGCTCCAATTGAGCTAATTAGCTTATTGTGAGAATATTGCAATTGTCTGACAAAAGTGAAAAATGTAAATTTCCAAATTCAACCAAACATGCTAGAAATGCTCCAATTGAGCTAATTAGCTTATTGTGAGAATATTACAAACGTCTGACAAAACTGAAAATGTAAATTTCCAATTTCAACCAAACATGCTAGAAATGCTCCAATTGAGCTAATTAGCTTATTGTGAGAATATTACAAACGTCTGACAAAACTGAAAAATGTAAATTTCCAATTTCAACCAAACATGCTAGAAATGCTCCAATTGAGCTAATTAGCTTATTGTGAGAATATTGCAATTGCCTGACAAAAGTGAAAAATAAAAATTTCCAATTTCAACCAAACATGCTAGAAATGCTCCAATTGAGCTAATTAGCATATTGTGAGAATATTACAAACGTCTGACAAAAGTGAAAAATGTAAATTTCCAATTTCAACCAAACATGCTAGAAATGCTCCAATTGAGCTAATTAGCTTATTGTGAGAATATTGCAATTGTCTGACAAAAGTGAAAAATGTAAATTTCCAATTTCAACCAAACATGCTAGAAATGCTCCAATTGAGCTAATTAGCTTATTGTGAGAATATTGCAATTGTCTGACAAAAGTGAAAAATGTAAATTTCCAATTTCAACCAAACATGCTAGAAATGCTCCAATTGAGCTAATTAGCTTATTGTGAGAATATTACAAACGTATGACAAAAGTGAAAAATGAAAATTTCCAATTTCAACCAAACATGCTAGAAATGGTCAAATTGCGCAAATAAGCCTACTGTAAGAATTTTACAAACGTCTGACAAACATGATAAATATAAATTTCCAATTTCAACCAAACATGCTAGAAATGCTCTAATTGAGCTAATAAGCTTATTGTGAGAATATTACAAACATCTGACAAAACTGAAAAATGTAAATTTGCAATTTCAACCAAACATGCTAGAAATGCTTCAATTGAGCTAATTAACTTATTGTGAGAATATTACAAACGTCTGACAAAACTGGAAAATGTAATTTTCCAATTTCAACCAAACATGCTAGAAATGCTCCAATTGAGCTAATTAGCTTATTGTGAGAATATTGCAATTGTCTGACAAAAGTGAAAAATGTAAATTTCCAATTTCAACCAAACATGCTAGAAATGCTTCAATTGAGCTAATTAGCTTATTGTGAGGATATTGCAATTGTCTGACAAAAGTGAAAGATTTAAATTTACAATTTCAACCAAACATGCTAGAAATGCTCCAATTGAGCTAATTAGCTTATTGTGAGAATATTACAAACATCTGACAAAACTGAAAAATGTAAATTTCCAATTTCAACCAAACATGCTAGAAATGCTCCAATTGAGCCAATTAGCTTATTGTGAGGATATTGCAATTGTCTGACAAAAGTGAAAAATGTAAATTTCCAATTTCAACCAAACATGCTAGAAATGCTCCAATTGAGCTAATTAGCTTATTGTGAGGATATTGCAATTGTCTGACAAAAGTGAAAAATTTGAATTTACAATTTCAACCAAACATGCTAGAAATGCTCCAATTGAGCTAATTAGCATATTGTGAGAATATTGCAATTGTCTGACAAAAGTGAAAAATGTAAATTTCCAAATTCAACCAAACATGCTAGAAATGCTCCAATTGAGCTAATTAGCTTATTGTGAGAATATTACAAACGTCTGACAAAACTGAAAAATGTAAATTTCCAATTTCAACCAAACATGCTAGAAATGCTCCAATTGAGCTAATTAGCTTATTGTGAGAATATTACAAAGGTCTGACAAAACTGAAAAATGTAAATTTCCAGTTTTAACCAAACATGCTAGAAATGCTCCAATTGAGCTAATTAGCTTATTGTGAGAATATTGCAGTTGCCTGACAAAAGTGAAAAATAAAAATTTCCAATTTCAACCAAACATGCTAGAAATGCTCCAATTGAGCTAATTAGCATATTGTGAGAATATTACAAACGTCTGACAAAAGTGAAAAATGTAAATTTCCAATTTCAACCAAACATGCTAGAAATGCTCCAATTGAGCTAATTAGCTTATTGTGAGAATATTACAAACGTCTGACAACACTGAAAAATGTAAATTTCCAATTTCAACCAAACATGCTAGAAATGCTCCAATTGAGCTAATTAGCTTATTGTGAGAATATTGCAATTGTCTGACAAAAGTGAAAAATGTAAATTTCCAATTTCAACCAAACATGCTAGAAATGCTCCAATTGAGCTAATTAGCTTATTGTGAGAATATTGCAATTGTCTGACAAAAGTGAAAAATGTAAATTTCCAATTTCAACCAAACATGCTAGAAATGCTCCAATTGAGCTAATTAGCTTATTGTGAGAATATTACAAACGTATGACAAAAGTGAAAAATGAAAATTTCCAATTTCAACCAAACATGCTAGAAATGGTCAAATTGCGCAAATAAGCCTACTGTAAGAATTTTACAAACGTCTGACAAAACTGAAAAATGTAAATTTCCAATTTCAACCAAACATGCTAGAAATGCTCCAATTGAGCTAATTAGCTTATTGTGAGAATATTACAAACGTCTGACAAACATGATAAATATAAATTTCCAATTTCAACCAAACATGCTAGAAATGCTCTAATTGAGCTAATAAGCTTATTGTGAGAATATTACAAACATCTGACAAAACTGAAAAATGTAAATTTCCAATTTCAACCAAACATGCTAGAAATGCTCAAATTGCGCAAATAAGCCTACTGTAGGAATTTTACAAACGTCTGACAAAACTGAAAAATGTAAATTTCCAATTTCAACCAAACATGCTAGAAATGCTCCAATTTAGCTAATTAGCTTATTGTGAGAATATTACAAACGTCTGACAAAACTGAAAAATGTAAATTTCCAATTTCAACCAAACATGCTAGAAATGCTCCAATTGAGCTAATTAGCTTATTGTGAGAATATTGCAATTGTCTGACAAAAGTGAAAAATGTAAATTTCCAATTTCAACCAAACATGCTAGAAATGCTCCAATTGAGCTAATTAGCTTATTGTGAGGATATTGCAATTGTCTGACAAAAGTGAAAAATTTAAATTTACAATTTCAACCAAACATGCTAGAAATGCTCCAAATGAGCTAATTAGCTTATTGTGAGAATATTGCAATTGTCTGACAAAAGTGAAAAATGTAAATTTCCAATTTCAACCAAACATGCTAGAAATGCTCAAATTGCGCAAATAAGCCTACTGTAGGAATTTTACAAACGTCTGACAAAACTGAAAAATGTAAATTTCCAATTTCAACCAAACATGCTAGAAATGCTCCAATTGAGCTAATTAGCATATTGTGAGAATATTACAAACGTCTGACAAAAGTGAAAAATGTAAATTTCCAATTTCAACCAAACATGCTAGAAATGCTCCAATTGAGCTAATTAGCTTATTGTGAGAATATTACAAACGTCTGACAACACTGAAAAATGTAAATTTCCAATTTCAACCAAACATGCTAGAAATGCTCCAATTGAGCTAATTAGCTTATTGTGAGAATATTGCAATTGTCTGACAAAAGTGAAAAATGTAAATTTCCAATTTCAACCAAACATGCTAGAAATGCTCCAATTGAGCTAATTAGCTTATTGTGAGAATATTGCAATTGTCTGACAAAAGTGAAAAATGTAAATTTCCAATTTCAACCAAACATGCTAGAAATGCTCCAATTGAGCTAATTAGCTTATTGTGAGAATATTACAAACGTATGACAAAAGTGAAAAATGAAAATTTCCAATTTCAACCAAACATGCTAGAAATGGTCAAATTGCGCAAATGAGCCTACTGTAAGAATTTTACAAACGTCTGACAAAACTGAAAAATGTAAATTTTCAATTTCAACCAAACATGCTAGAAATGCTCCAATTGAGCTAATTAGCTTATTGTGAGAATATTACAAACGTCTGACAAACATGATAAATATAAATTTCCAATTTCAACCAAACATGCTAGAAATGCTCCAATTGAGCTAATTAGCTTATTGTGAGAATATTACAAACGTCTGACAAAACTGAAAAATTTAAATTTCCAATTTCAACCAAACATGCTAGAAATGCTCCAATTGAGCTAATTAGCTTATTGTGAGAATATTGCAATTGTCTGACAAAAGTGAAAAATGTAAATTTCCAATTTCAACCAAACATGCTAGAAATGCTCCAATTGAGCTAATTAGCTTATTGTGAGGATATTGCAATTGTCTGACAAAAGTGAAAAATTTAAATTTACAATTTCAACCAAACATGCTAGAAATGCTCCAATTGAGCTAATTAGCTTATTGTGAGAATATTGCAATTGTCTGACAAAAGTGAAAAATGTAAACTTCCAATTTCAACCAAACATGCTAGAAATGCTCCAATTGAGCTAATTAGCTTATTGTGAGAATATTGCAATTGTCTGACAAAAGTGAAAAATGTAAATTTCCAAATTCAACCAAACATGCTAGAAATGCTCCAATTGAGCTAATTGGCTTATTGTGAGAATATTACAAACGTCTGACAAAACTGAAAAATGTAAATTTCCAGTTTCAACCAAACATGCTAGAAATGCTCCAATTGAGCTAATTGGCTTATTGTGAGAATATTGCAGTTGCCTGACAAAAGTGAAAAATAAAAATTTCCAATTTCAACCAAACATGCTAGAAATGCTCCAATTGAGCTAATTAGCATATTGTGAGAATATTACAAACGTCTGACAAAAGTGAAAAATGTAAATTTCCAATTTCAACCAAACATGCTAGAAATGCTCCAATTGAGCTAATTAGCTTATTGTGAGAATATTACAAACGTCTGACAACACTGAAAAATGTAAATTTCCAATTTCAACCAAACATGCTAGAAATGCTCCAATTGAGCTAATTAGCTTATTGTGAGAGTATTGCAATTGTCTGACAAAAGTGAAAAATGTAAATTTCCAATTTCAACCAAACATGCTAGAAATGCTCCAATTGAGCTAATTAGCTTATTGTGAGAATATTGCAATTGTCTGACAAAAGTGAAAAATGTAAATTTCCAATTTCAACCAAACATGCTAGAAATGCTCCAATTGAGCTAATTAGCTTATTGTGAGAATATTACAAACGTATGACAAAAGTGAAAAATGAAAATTTCCAATTTCAACCAAACATGCTAGAAATGGTCAAATTGCGCAAATAAGCCTACTGTAAGAATTTTACAAACGTCTGACAAAACTGAAAAATGTAAATTTCCAATTTCAACCAAACATGCTAGAAATGCTCCAATTGAGCTAATTAGCTTATTGTGAGAATATTACAAACGTCTGACAAACATGATAAATATAAATTTCCAATTTCAACCAAACATGCTAGAAATGCTCCAATTGAGCTAATTAGCTTATTGTGAGAATATTACAAACGTCTGACAAAAGTGAAAAATGTAAATTTCCAATTTCAACCAAACATGCTAGAAATGCTCCAATTGAGCTAATTAGCTTATTGTGAGAATATTGCAATTGTCTGACAAAAGTGAAAAATGTAAATTTCCAATTTCAACCAAACATGCTAGAAATGCTCCAATTGAGCTAATTAGCTTATTGTGAGGATATTGCAATTGTCTGACAAAAGTGAAAAATTTAAATTTACAATTTCAACCAAACATGCTAGAAATGCTCCAATTGAGCTAATTAGCTTATTGTGAGAATATTGCAATTGTCTGACAAAAGTGAAAAATGTAAACTTCCAATTTCAACCAAACATGCTAGAAATGCTCCAATTGAGCTAATTAGCTTATTGTGAGAATATTGCAATTGTCTGACAAAAGTGAAAAATGTAAATTTCCAAATTCAACCAAACATGCTAGAAATGCTCCAATTGAGCTAATTAGCTTATTGTGAGAATATTACAAACGTCTGACAAAACTGAAAATGTAAATTTCCAGTTTCAACCAAACATGCTAGAAATGCTCCAATTGAGCTAATTAGCTTATTGTGAGAATATTACAAACGTCTGACAAAACTGAAAAATGTAAATTTCCAATTTCAACCAAACATGCTAGAAATGCTCCAATTGAGCTAATTAGCTTATTGTGAGGATATTGCAATTGTCTGACAAAAGTGAAAAATTTAAATTTACAATTTCAACCAAACATGCTAGAAATGCTTCAATTGAGCTAATTAGCTTATTGTGAGAATATTACAAACGTCTGACAAAACTGGAAAATGTAATTTTCCAATTTCAACCAAACATGCTAGAAATGCTCCAATTGAGCTAATTAGCTTATTGTGAGAATATTGCAACTGTCTGACAAAAGTGAAAAATGTAAATTTCCAATTTCAACCAAACATGCTAGAAATGCTCCAATTGAGCTAATTAGCTTATTGTGAGGATATTGCAATTGTCTGACAAAAGTGAAAAATTTAAATTTACAATTTCAACCAAACATGCTAGAAATGCTCCAATTGAGCTAATTAGCTTATTGTGAGAATATTGCAATTGTCTGACAAAAGTGAAAAATGTAAATTTCCAATTTCAACCAAACATGCTAGAAATGCTCCAATTGAGCTAATTAGCTTATTGTGAGGATATTGCAATTGTCTGACAAAAGTGAAAAATGTAAATTTCCAATTTCAACCAAACATGCTAGAAATGCTCCAATTGAGCTAATTAGCTTATTGTGAGGATATTGCAATTGTCTGACAAAAGTGAAAAATTTGAATTTACAATTTCAACCAAACATGCTAGAAATGCTCCAATTGAGCTAATTAGCATATTGTGAGAATATTGCAATTGTCTGACAAAAGTGAAAAATGTAAATTTCCAAATTCAACCAAACATGCTAGAAATGCTCCAATTGAGCTAATTAGCTTATTGTGAGAATATTACAAACGTCTGACAAAACTGAAAAATGTAAATTTCCAATTTCAACCAAACATGCTAGAAATGCTCCAATTGAGCTAATTAGCTTATTGTGAGAATATTACAAACGTCTGACAAAACTGAAAAATGTAAATTTCCAATTTCAACCAAACATGCTAGAAATGCTCCAATTGAGCTAATTAGCTTATTGTGAGAATATTGCAGTTGCCTGACAAAAGTGAAAAATAAAAATTTCCAATTTCAACCAAACATGCTAGAAATGTTCCAATTGAGCTAATTAGCATATTGTGAGAATATTACAAACGTCTGACAAAACTGAAAAATGTAAATTTCCAATTTCAACCAAACATGCTAGAAATGCTCCAATTGAGCTAATTAGCTTATTGTGAGAATATTACAAACGTCTGACAACACTGAAAGATGTAAATTTCCAATTTCAACCAAACATGCTAGAAATGCTCCAATTGAGCTAATTAGCTTATTGTGAGAATATTGCAATTGTCTGACAAAAGTGAAAAATGTAAATTTCCAATTTCAACCAAACATGCTAGAAATGCTCCAATTGAGCTAATTAGCTTATTGTGAGAATATTACAAACGTATGACAAAAGTGAAAAATGAAAATTTCCAATTTCAACCAAACATGCTAGAAATGGTCAAAATGCGCAAATAAGCCTACTGTAAGAATTTTACAAACGTCTGACAAAACTGAAAAATGTAAATTTCCAATTTCAACCAAACATGCTAGAAATGCTCCAATTGAGCTAATTAGCTTATTGTGAGAATATTACAAACGTCTGACAAAACTGAAAAATGTAAATTTCCAATTTCAACCAAACATGCTAGAAATGCTCCAATTGAGCTAATTAGCTTATTGTGAGAATATTGCAATTGTCTGACAAAAGTGAAAAATGTAAATTTCCAATTTCAACCAAACATGCTAGAAATGCTCCAATTGAGCTAATTAGCTTATTGTGAGGATATTGCAATTGTCTGACAAAAGTGAAAAATTTAAATTTACAGTTTCAACCAAACATGCTAGAAATGCTCCAATTGAGCTAATTAGCTTATTGTGAGAATATTACAAACGTATGACAAAAGTGAAAAATGAAAATTTCCAATTTCAACCAAACATGCTAGAAATGGTCAAATTGCGCAAATAAGCCTACTGTAAGAATTTTACAAACGTCTGACAAAACTGAAAAATGTAAATTTCCAATTTCAACCAAACATGCTAGAAATGCTCCAATTGAGCTAATTAGCTTATTGTGAGAATATTACAAACGTCTGACAAACATGATAAATATAAATTTCCAATTTCAACCAAACATGCTAGAAATGCTCCAATTGAGCTAATTAGCTTATTGTGAGAATATTGCAATTGTCTGACAAAAGTGAAAAATGTAAATTTCCAAATTCAACCAAACATGCTAGAAATGCTCCAATTGAGCTAATTAGCTTATTGTGAGAATATTACAAACGTCTGACAAAAGTGAAAAATGTAAATTTCCAATTTCAACCAAACATGCTAGAAATGCTCCAATTGAGCTAATTAGCTTATTGTGAGAATATTACAAACGTCTGACAACACTGAAAAATGTAAATTTCCAATTTCAACCAAACATGCTAGAAATGCTCCAATTGAGCTAATTAGCTTATTGTGAGAGTATTGCAATTGTCTGACAAAAGTGAAAAATGTAAATTTCCAATTTCAACCAAACATGCTAGAAATGCTCCAATTGAGCTAATTAGCTTATTGTGAGAATATTGCAATTGTCTGACAAAAGTGAAAAATGTAAATTTCCAATTTCAACCAAACATGCTAGAAATGCTCCAATTGAGCTAATTAGCTTATTGTGAGAATATTACAAACGTATGACAAAAGTGAAAAATGAAAATTTCCAATTTCAACCAAACATGCTAGAAATGGTCAAATTGCGCAAATAAGCCTACTGTAAGAATTTTACAAACGTCTGACAAAACTGAAAAATGTAAATTTCCAATTTCAACCAAACATGCTAGAAATGCTCCAATTGAGCTAATTAGCTTATTGTGAGAATATTACAAACGTCTGACAAACATGATAAATATAAATTTCCAATTTCAACCAAACATGCTAGAAATGCTCCAATTGAGCTAATTAGCTTATTGTGAGAATATTACAAACGTCTGACAAAAGTGAAAAATGTAAATTTCCAATTTCAACCAAACATGCTAGAAATGCTCCAATTGAGCTAATTAGCTTATTGTGAGAATATTGCAATTGTCTGACAAAAGTGAAAAATGTAAATTTCCAATTTCAACCAAACATGCTAGAAATGCTCCAATTGAGCTAATTAGCTTATTGTGAGGATATTGCAATTGTCTGACAAAAGTGAAAAATTTAAATTTACAATTTCAACCAAACATGCTAGAAATGCTCCAATTGAGCTAATTAGCTTATTGTGAGAATATTGCAATTGTCTGACAAAAGTGAAAAATGTAAACTTCCAATTTCAACCAAACATGCTAGAAATGCTCCAATTGAGCTAATTAGCTTATTGTGAGAATATTGCAATTGTTTGACAAAAGTGAAAAATGTAAATTTCCAAATTCAACCAAACATGCTAGAAATGCTCCAATTGAGCTAATTAGCTTATTGTAAGAATATTACAAACGTCTGACAAAACTGAAAATGTAAATTTCCAGTTTCAACCAAACATGCTAGAAATGCTCCAATTGAGCTAATTAGCTTATTGTGAGAATATTACAAACGTCTGACAAAACTGAAAAATGTAAATTTCCAATTTCAACCAAACATGCTAGAAATGCTCCAATTGAGCTAATTAGCTTATTGTGAGGATATTGCAATTGTCTGACAAAAGTGAAAAATTTAAATTTACAATTTCAACCAAACATGCTAGAAATGCTTCAATTGAGCTAATTAGCTTATTGTGAGAATATTACAAACGTCTGACAAAAATGGAAAATGTAATTTTCCAATTTCAACCAAACATGCTAGAAATGGTCAAATTGCGCAAATAAGCCTACTGTAAGAATTTTACAAACGTCTGACAAAACTGAAAAATGTAAATTTCCAATTTCAACCAAACATGCTAGAAATGCTCCAATTGAGCTAATTAGCTTATTGTGAGAATATTACAAACGTCTGACAAACATGATAAATATAAATTTCCAATTTCAACCAAACATGCTAGAAATGCTCCAATTGAGCTAATTAGCTTATTGTGAGAATATTACAAACGTCTGACAAAAGTGAAAAATGTAAATTTCCAATTTCAACCAAACATGCTAGAAATGCTCCAATTGAGCTAATTAGCTTATTGTGAGAATATTGCAATTGTCTGACAAAAGTGAAAAATGTAAATTTCCAATTTCAACCAAACATGCTAGAAATGCTCCAATTGAGCTAATTAGCTTATTGTGAGGATATTGCAATTGTCTGACAAAAGTGAAAAATTTAAATTTACAATTTCAACCAAACATGCTAGAAATGCTCCAATTGAGCTAATTAGCTTATTGTGAGAATATTGCAATTGTCTGACAAAAGTGAAAAATGTAAACTTCCAATTTCAACCAAACATGCTAGAAATGCTCCAATTGAGCTAATTAGCTTATTGTGAGAATATTGCAATTGTTTGACAAAAGTGAAAAATGTAAATTTCCAAATTCAACCAAACATGCTAGAAATGCTCCAATTGAGCTAATTAGCTTATTGTAAGAATATTACAAACGTCTGACAAAACTGAAAATGTAAATTTCCAGTTTCAACCAAACATGCTAGAAATGCTCCAATTGAGCTAATTAGCTTATTGTGAGAATATTACAAACGTCTGACAAAACTGAAAAATGTAAATTTCCAATTTCAACCAAACATGCTAGAAATGCTCCAATTGAGCTAATTAGCTTATTGTGAGGATATTGCAATTGTCTGACAAAAGTGAAAAATTTAAATTTACAATTTCAACCAAACATGCTAGAAATGCTTCAATTGAGCTAATTAGCTTATTGTGAGAATATTACAAACGTCTGACAAAAATGGAAAATGTAATTTTCCAATTTCAACCAAACATGCTAGAAATGCTCCAATTGAGCTAATTAGCTTATTGTGAGAATATTGCAATTGTCTGACAAAAGTGAAAAATGTAAATTTCCAATTTCAACCAAACATGCTAGAAATGCTCCAATTGAGCTAATTAGCTTATTGTGAGGATATTGCAATTGTCTGACAAAAGTGAAAAATTTAAATTTACAATTTCAACCAAACATGCTAGAAATGCTCCAATTGAGCTAATTAGCTTATTGTGAGAATATTGCAATTGTCTGACAAAAGTGAAAAATGTAAATTTCCAATTTCAACCAAACATGCTAGAAATGCTCCAATTGAGCTAATTAGCTTATTGTGAGGATATTGCAATTGTCTGACAAAAGTGAAAAATGTAAATTTCCAATTTCAACCAAACATGCTAGAAATGCTCCAATTGAGCTAATTAGCTTATTGTGAGGATATTGCAATTGTCTGACAAAAGTGAAAAATTTGAATTTACAATTTCAACCAAACATGCTAGAAATGCTCCAATTGAGCTAATTAGCATATTGTGAGAATATTGCAATTGTCTGACAAAAGTGAAAAATGTAAATTTCCAAATTCAACCAAACATGCTAGAAATGCTCCAATTGAGCTAATTAGCTTATTGTGAGAATATTACAAACGTCTGACAAAACTGAAAAATGTAAATTTCCAATTTCAACCAAACATGCTAGAAATGCTCCAATTGAGCTAATTAGCTTATTGTGAGAATATTACAAACGTCTGACAAAACTGAAAAATGTAAATTTCCAATTTCAACCAAACATGCTAGAAATGCTCCAATTGAGCTAATTAGCTTATTGTGAGAATATTGCAGTTGCCTGACAAAAGTGAAAAATAAAAATTTCCAATTTCAACCAAACATGCTAGAAATGCTCCAATTGAGCTAATTAGCATATTGTGAGAATATTACAAACGTCTGACAAAACTGAAAAATGTAAATTTCCAATTTCAACCAAACATGCTAGAAATGCTCCAATTGAGCTAATTAGCTTATTGTGAGAATATTACAAACGTCTGACAACACTGAAAGATGTAAATTTCCAATTTCAACCAAACATGCTAGAAATGCTCCAATTGAGCTAATTAGCTTATTGTGAGAATATTGCAATTGTCTGACAAAAGTGAAAAATGTAAATTTCCAATTTCAACCAAACATGCTAGAAATGCTCCAATTGAGCTAATTAGCTTATTGTGAGAATATTACAAACGTATGACAAAAGTGAAAAATGAAAATTTCCAATTTCAACCAAACATGCTAGAAATGGTCAAAATGCGCAAATAAGCCTACTGTAAGAATTTTACAAACGTCTGACAAAACTGAAAAATGTAAATTTCCAATTTCAACCAAACATGCTAGAAATGCTCCAATTGAGCTAATTAGCTTATTGTGAGAATATTACAAACGTCTGACAAACATGATAAATATAAATTTCCAATTTCAACCAAACATGCTAGAAATGCTCCAATTGAGCTAATTAGCTTATTGTGAGAATATTACAAACGTCTGACAAAACTGAAAAATGTAAATTTCCAATTTCAACCAAACATGCTAGAAATGCTCCAATTGAGCTAATTAGCTTATTGTGAGAATATTGCAATTGTCTGACAAAAGTGAAAAATGTAAATTTCCAATTTCAACCAAACATGCTAGAAATGCTCCAATTGAGCTAATTAGCTTATTGTGAGGATATTGCAATTGTCTGACAAAAGTGAAAAATTTAAATTTACAATTTCAACCAAACATGCTAGAAATGCTCCAATTGAGCTAATTAGCTTATTGTGAGAATATTGCAATTGTCTGACAAAACTGAAAAATGTAAACTTCCAATTTCAACCAAACATGCTAGAAATGCTCCAATTGAGCTAATTAGCTTATTGTGAGAATATTGCAATTGTCTGACAAAAGTGAAAAATGTAAATTTCCAAATTCAACCAAACATGCTAGAAATGCTCCAATTGAGCTAATTAGCTTATTGTGAGAATATTACAAACGTCTGACAAAACTGAAAATGTAAATTTCCAATTTCAACCAAACATGCTAGAAATGCTCCAATTGAGCTAATTAGCTTATTGTGAGAATATTACAAACGTCTGACAAAACTGAAAATGTAAATTTCCAATTTCAACCAAACATGCTAGAAATGCTCCAATTGAGCTAATTAGCTTATTGTGAGAATATTACAAACGTCTGACAAAACTGAAAAATGTAAATTTTCAATTTTAACCAAACATGTTAGAAATGCTCCAATTGAGCTAATTAGCTTATTGTGAGAATATTACAAACATCTGACAACACTGAAAAATGTAAATTTCCAATTTCAACCAAACATGCTAGAAATGCTCCAATTGAGCTAATTAGCTTATTGTGAGGATATTGCAATTGTCTGACAAAAGTGAAAAATTTAAATTTACAATTTCAACCAAACATGCTAGAAATGCTCCAATTGAGCTAATTAGCTTATTGTGAGAATATTGCAATTGTCTGACAAAAGTGAAAAATGTAAACTTCCAATTTCAACCAAACATGCTAGAAATGCTCCAATTGAGCTAATTAGCTTATTGTGAGAATATTGCAATTGTCTGACAAAAGTGAAAAATGTAAATTTCCAAATTCAACCAAACATGCTAGAAATGCTCCAATTGAGCTAATTAGCTTATTGTGAGAATATTACAAACGTCTGACAAAACTGAAAATGTAAATTTCCAATTTCAACCAAACATGCTAGAAATGCTCCAATTGAGCTAATTAGCTTATTGTGAGAATATTACAAACGTCTGACAAAACTGAAAAATGTAAATTTCCAATTTCAACCAAACATGCTAGAAATGCTCCAATTGAGCTAATTAGCTTATTGTGAGAATATTGCAATTGCCTGACAAAAGTGAAAAATAAAAATTTCCAATTTCAACCAAACATGCTAGAAATGCTCCAATTGAGCTAATTAGCATATTGTGAGAATATTACAAACGTCTGACAAAAGTGAAAAATGTAAATTTCCAATTTCAACCAAACATGCTAGAAATGCTCCAATTGAGCTAATTAGCTTATTGTGAGAATATTGCAATTGTCTGACAAAAGTGAAAAATGTAAATTTCCAATTTCAACCAAACATGCTAGAAATGCTCCAATTGAGCTAATTAGCTTATTGTGAGAATATTGCAATTGTCTGACAAAAGTGAAAAATGTAAATTTCCAATTTCAACCAAACATGCTAGAAATGCTCCAATTGAGCTAATTAGCTTATTGTGAGAATATTACAAACGTATGACAAAAGTGAAAAATGAAAATTTCCAATTTCAACCAAACATGCTAGAAATGGTCAAATTGCGCAAATAAGCCTACTGTAAGAATTTTACAAACGTCTGACAAACATGATAAATATAAATTTCCAATTTCAACCAAACATGCTAGAAATGCTCTAATTGAGCTAATAAGCTTATTGTGAGAATATTACAAACATCTGACAAAACTGAAAAATGTAAATTTGCAATTTCAACCAAACATGCTAGAAATGCTTCAATTGAGCTAATTAACTTATTGTGAGAATATTACAAACGTCTGACAAAACTGGAAAATGTAATTTTCCAATTTCAACCAAACATGCTAGAAATGCTCCAATTGAGCTAATTAGCTTATTGTGAGAATATTGCAATTGTCTGACAAAAGTGAAAAATGTAAATTTCCAATTTCAACCAAACATGCTAGAAATGCTTCAATTGAGCTAATTAGCTTATTGTGAGGATATTGCAATTGTCTGACAAAAGTGAAAAATTTAAATTTACAATTTCAACCAAACATGCTAGAAATGCTCCAATTGAGCTAATTAGCTTATTGTGAGAATATTGCAATTGTCTGACAAAAGTGAAAAATGTAAATTTCCAATTTCAACCAAACATGCTAGAAATGCTCCAATTGAGCCAATTAGCTTATTGTGAGGATATTGCAATTGTCTGACAAAAGTGAAAAATGTAAATTTCCAATTTCAACCAAACATGCTAGAAATGCTCCAATTGAGCTAATTAGCTTATTGTGAGGATATTGCAATTGTCTGACAAAAGTGAAAAATTTGAATTTACAATTTCAACCAAACATGCTAGAAATGCTCCAATTGAGCTAATTAGCATATTGTGAGAATATTGCAATTGTCTGACAAAAGTGAAAAATGTAAATTTCCAAATTCAACCAAACATGCTAGAAATGCTCCAATTGAGCTAATTAGCTTATTGTGAGAATATTACAAACGTCTGACAAAACTGAAAAATGTAAATTTCCAATTTCAACCAAACATGCTAGAAATGCTCCAATTGAGCTAATTAGCTTATTGTGTGAATATTACAAACGTCTGACAAAACTGAAAAATGTAAATTTCCAGTTTCAACCAAACATGCTAGAAATGCTCCAATTGAGCTAATTAGCTTATTGTGAGAATATTGCAGTTGCCTGACAAAAGTGAAAAATAAAAATTTCCAATTTCAACCAAACATGCTAGAAATGCTCCAATTGAGCTAATTAGCATATTGTGAGAATATTACAAACGTCTGACAAAAGTGAAAAATGTAAATTTCCAATTTCAACCAAACATGCTAGAAATGCTCCAATTGAGCTAATTAGCTTATTGTGAGAATATTGCAATTGTCTGACAAAAGTGAAAAATGTAAAGTTCCAATTTCAACCAAACATGCTAGAAATGCTCCAATTGAGCTAATTAGCTTATTGTGAGAATATTGCAATTGTCTGACAAAAGTGAAAAATGTAAATTTCCAATTTCAACCAAACATGCTAGAAATGCTCCAATTGAGCTAATTAGCTTATTGTGAGAATATTACAAACGTATGACAAAAGTGAAAAATGAAAATTTCCAATTTCAACCAAACATGCTAGAAATGGTCAAATTGCGCAAATAAGCCTACTGTAAGAATTTTACAAACGTCTGACAAAACTGAAAAATGTAAATTTCCAATTTCAACCAAACATGCTAGAAATGCTCCAATTGAGCTAATTAGCTTATTGTGAGAATATTACAAACGTCTGACAAACATGATAAATATAAATTTCCAATTTCAACCAAACATGCTAGAAATGCTCTAATTGAGCTAATAAGCTTATTGTGAGAATATTACAAACATCTGACAAAACTGAAAAATGTAAATTTCCAATTTCAACCAAACATGCTAGAAATGCTCAAATTGCGCAAATAAGCCTACTGTAGGAATTTTACAAACGTCTGACAAAACTGAAAAATGTAAATTTCCAATTTCAACCAAACATGCTAGAAATGCTCCAATTGAGCTAATTAGCTTATTGTGAGAATATTACAAACGTCTGACAAAACTGAAAAATGTAAATTTCCAATTTCAACCAAACATGCTAGAAATGCTCCAATTGAGCTAATTAGCTTATTGTGAGAATATTGCAATTGTCTGACAAAAGTGAAAAATGTAAATTTCCAATTTCAACCAAACATGCTAGAAATGCTCCAATTGAGCTAATTAGCTTATTGTGAGGATATTGCAATTGTCTGACAAAAGTGAAAAATTTAAATTTACAATTTCAACCAAACATGCTAGAAATGCTCCAAATGAGCTAATTAGCTTATTGTGAGAATATTGCAATTGTCTGACAAAAGTGAAAAATGTAAATTTCCAATTTCAACCAAACATGCTAGAAATGCTCAAATTGCGCAAATAAGCCTACTGTAGGAATTTTACAAACGTCTGACAAAACTGAAAAATGTAAATTTCCAATTTCAACCAAACATGCTAGAAATGCTCCAATTGAGCTAATTAGCTTATTGTGAGAATATTACAACTGTCTGACAAAACTGAAAAATGTAAATTTCCAATTTCAACCAAACATGCTAAAAATGCTCCAATTGAGCTAATGAGCTTATTGTGAGAATATTGCAATTGTCTGACAATAGTGAAAAATGTAAATTTCCAATTTCAACCAAACATGCTAGAAATGCTCCAATTGAGCTAATTAGCTTATTGTGAGATTATTAAAATCGTCTGACAACACTGAAAAATGTAATTTTCCAATTTCAACCAAACATGCTAGAAATGCTCCAATTGAGCTAATTAGCTTATTGTGAGAATATTACAAACGTCTGACAAAACTGAAAAATGTAAATTTCTAATTTTAACCAAACATGCTAGAAATGCTCCAATTGAGCTAATTAGCTTATTGTGAGAATATTGCAATTGTCTGACAAAAGTGAAAAATGTAAATTTCCAATTTTAACCAAACATGCTAGAAATGCTCCAATTGAGCTAATTAGCTTATTGTGAGAATATTACAAACGTCTGACAACACTGAAAAATGTAAATTTCCAATTTCAACCAAACATGCTAGAAATGCTCCAATTGAGCTAATTAGCTTATTGTGAGAATATTGCAATTGTCTGACAAAAGTGAAAAATGTAAATTTCCAATTTGAACCAAACATGCTAGAAATGCTCCAATTGAGCTAATTAGCTTATTGTGAGAATATTACAAACGTCTGACAAAAGTGAAAAATGTAAATTTCCAATTTCAACCAAACATGCTAGAAATGCTCCAATTGAGCTAATTAGCTTATTGTGAGAATATTACAAACGTCTGACAAACATGATAAATGTAAATTTCCAATTTCAACTAAACATGCTAGAAATGCTCTAATTGAGCTAATTAGCTTATTGAGAGAATATTGCAATTGTCTGACAAAAGTGAAAAATGTAAATTTCCAATTTCAACCAAACATGCTAGAAATGCTCCAATTGAGCTAATTAGCTTATTGTGAGAATATTGCAATTGTCTGACAAAAAAGAAAAATGTAAATTTCCAATTTCAACCAAACATGCTAGAAATGCTCCAATTGAGCTAATTAGCTTATTGTGAGAATATTGCAATTGTCTGACAAAAGTGAAAAATGTAAATTTCCAATTTCAACCAAACATGCTAGAAATGCTCCAATTGAGCTAATTAGCTTATTGAGAGAATATTGCAATTGTCTGACAAAAGTGAAAAATGTAAATTTCCAATTTCAACCAAACATGCTAGAAATGCTCCAATTGAGCTAATTAGCTTATTGTGAGAATATTACAAACGTCTGACAAAACTGAAAAATGTAAATTTCCAATTTCAACCAAACATGCTAGAAATGCTCCAATTGAGCTAATTAGCTTATTGAGAGAATATTGCAATTGTCTGACAAAAGTGAAAAATGTAAATTTCCAATTTGAACCAAACATGCTAGAAATGCTCCAATTGAGCTAATTAGCTTATTGTGAGAATATTACAAACGTCTGACAACACTGAAAAATGTAAATTTCCAATTTCAACCAAACATGCTAGAAATGCTTCAATTGAGCTAATTAGCTTATTGTGAGAATATTACAAACGTCTGACAAAACTGGAAAATGTAATTTTCCAATTTCAACCAAACATGCTAGAAATGCTCCAATTGAGCTAATTAGCTTATTGTGAGGATATTGCAATTGTCTGACAAAAGTGAAAAATTTAAATTTACAATTTCAACCAAACATGCTAGAAATGCTCCAATTGAGCTAATTAGCTTATTGTGAGGATATTGCAATTGTCTGACAAAAGTGAAAAATTTAAATTTACAATTTCAACCAAACATGCTAGAAATGCTCCAATTGAGCTAATTAGCTTATTGTGAGAATATTGCAATTGTCTGACAAAAGTGAAAAATGTAAATTTCCAATTTCAACCAAACATGCTAGAAATGCTCCAATTGAGCTAATTAGCTTATTGTGAGGATATTGCAATTGTCTGACAAAAGTGAAAAATTTGAATTTACAATTTCAACCAAACATGCTAGAAATGCTCAAATTGAGCTAATTAGCATATTGTGAGAATATTGCAATTGTCTGACAAAAGTGAAAAATGTAAATTTCCAAATTCAACCAAAAATGCTAGAAATGCTCCAATTGAGCTAATTAGCTTATTGTGAGAATATTACAAACGTCTGACAAAACTGAAAAATGTAAATTTCCAATTTCAACCAAACATGCTAGAAATGCTCCAATTGAGCTAATTAGCTTATTGTGAGAATATTACAACTGTCTGACAAAACTGAAAAATGTAAATTTCCAATTTCAACCAAACATGCTAAAAATGCTCCAATTGAGCTAATGAGCTTATTGTGAGAATATTGCAATTGTCTGACAATAGTGAAAAATGTAAATTTCCAATTTCAACCAAACATGCTAGAAATGCTCCAATTGAGCTAATTAGCTTATTGTGAGATTATTAAAATCGTCTGACAAAACTGAAAAATGTAATTTTCCAATTTCAACCAAACATGCTAGAAATGCTCCAATTGAGCTAATTAGCTTATTGTGAGAATATTACAAACGTCTGACAAAACTGAAAAATGTAAATTTCTAATTTTAACCAAACATGCTAGAAATGCTCCAATTGAGCTAATTAGCTTATTGTGAGAATATTGCAATTGTCTGACAAAAGTGAAAAATGTAAATTTCCAATTTTAACCAAACATGCTAGAAATGCTCCAATTGAGCTCATTAGCTTATTGTGAGAATATTACAAACGTCTGACATCACTGAAAAATGTAAATTTCCAATTTCAACCAAACATGCTAGAAATGCTCCAATTGAGCTAATTAACTTATTGTGAGAATATTGCAATTGTCTGACAAAAGTGAAAAATGTAAATTTCCAATTTGAACCAAACATGCTAGAAATGCTCCAATTGAGCTAATTAGCTTATTGTGAGAATATTACAAACGTCTGACAAAAGCGAAAAATGTAAATTTCCAATTTCAACCAAACATGCTAGAAATGCTCCAATTGAGCTAATTAGCTTATTGTGAGAATATTACAAACGTCTGACAAACATGATAAATGTAAATTTCCAATTTCAACTAAACATGCTAGAAATGCTCTAATTGAGCTAATTAGCTTATTGAGAGAATATTGCAATTGTCTGACAAAAGTGAAAAATGTAAATTTCCAATTTCAACCAAACATGCTAGAAATGCTCCAATTGAGCTAATTAGCTTATTGTGAGAATATTGCAATTGTCTGACAAAAAAGAAAAATGTAAATTTCCAATTTCAACCAAACATGCTAGAAATGCTCCAATTGAGTTAATTAGCTTATTGTGAGAATATTGCAATTGTCTGACAAAAGTGAAAAATGTAAATTTCCAATTTCAACCAAACATGCTAGAAATGCTCCAATTGAGCTAATTAGCTTATTGAGAGAATATTGCAATTGTCTGACAAAAGTGAAAAATGTAAATTTCCAATTTCAACTAAACATGCTAGAAATGCTCCAATTGAGCTAATTAGCTTATTGTGAGAATATTACAAACGTCTGACAAAACTGAAAAATGTAAATTTCCAATTTCAACCAAACATGCTAGAAATGCTCCAATTGAGCTAATTAGCTTATTGAGAGAATATTGCAATTGTCTGACAAAAGTGAAAAATGTAAATTTCCAATTTGAACCAAACATGCTAGAAATGCTCCAATTGAGCTAATTAGCTTATTGTGAGAATATTACAAACGTCTGACAACACTGAAAAATGTAAATTTCCAATTTCAACCAAACATGCTAGAAATGCTTCAATTGAGCTAATTAGCTTATTGTGAGAATATTACAAACGTCTGACAAAACTGGAAAATGTAATTTTCCAATTTCAACCAAACATGCTAGAAATGCTCCAATTGAGCTAATTAGCTTATTGTGAGGATATTGCAATTGTCTGACAAAAGTGAAAAATTTAAATTTACAATTTCAACCAAACATGCTAGAAATGCTCCAATTGAGCTAATTAGCTTATTGTGAGGATATTGCAATTGTCTGACAAAAGTGAAAAATTTAAATTTACAATTTCAACCAAACATGCTAGAAATGCTCCAATTGAGCTAATTAGCTTATTGTGAGAATATTGCAATTGTCTGACAAAAGTGAAAAATGTAAATTTCCAATTTCAACCAAACATGCTAGAAATGCTCCAATTGAGCTAATTAGCTTATTGTGAGGATATTGCAATTGTCTGACAAAAGTGAAAAATTTGAATTTACAATTTCAACCAAACATGCTAGAAATGCTCAAATTGAGCTAATTAGCATATTGTGAGAATATTGCAATTGTCTGACAAAAGTGAAAAATGTAAATTTCCAAATTCAACCAAAAATGCTAGAAATGCTCCAATTGAGCTAATTAGCTTATTGTGAGAATATTACAAACGTCTGACAAAACTGAAAAATGTAAATTTCCAATTTCAACCAAACATGCTAGAAATGCTCCAATTGAGCTAATTAGCTTATTGTGAGAATATTACAAACGTCTGACAAAACTGAAAAATGTAAATTTCCAATTTCAACCAAACATGCTAGAAATGCTCCAATTGAGCTAATTAGCTTATTGTGAGAATATTGCAATTGCCTGACAAAAGTGAAAAACAAAAATTTCCATTTTCAACCAAACATGCTAGAAATGCTCCAATTGAGCTAATTAGCATATTGTGAGAATATTACAAACGTCTGACAAAAGTGAAAAATGTAAATTTCCAATTTCAACCAAACATGCTAGAAATGCTCCAATTGAGCTAATTAGCTTATTGTGAGAATATTACAAACGTCTGACAACACTGAAAAATGTAAATTTCCAATTTCAACCAAACATGCTAGAAATGCTCCAATTGAGCTAATTAGCTTATTGTGAGAATATTGCAATTGTCTGACAAAAGTGAAAAATGTAAATTTCCAATTTCAACCAAACATGTTAGAAATGCTCCAATTGAGCTAATTAGCTTATTGTGAGAATATTGCAATTGTCTGACAAAAGTGAAAAATGTAAATTTCCAATTTCAACCAAACATGCTAGAAATGCTCCAATTGAGCTAATTAGCTTATTGTGAGAATATTACAAACGTATGACAAAAGTGAAAAATGAAAATTTCCAATTTCAACCAAACATGCTAGAAATGGTCAAATTGCGCAAATAAGCCTACTGTAAGAATTTTACAAACGTCTGACAAAACTGAAAAATGTAAATTTCCAATTTCAACCAAACATGCTAGAAATGCTCCAATTGAGCTAATTAGCTTATTGTGAGAATATTACAAACGTCTGACAAGCATGATAAATATAAATTTCCAATTTCAACCAAACATGCTAGAAATGCTCTAATTGAGCTAATAAGCTTATTGTGAGAATATTACAAACATCTGACAAAACTGAAAAATGTAAATTTCCAATTTCAACCAAACATGCTAGAAATGCTCAAATTGCGCAAATAAGCCTACTGTAGGAATTTTACAAACGTCTGACAAAACTGAAAAATGTAAATTTCCAATTTCAACCAAACATGCTAGAAATGCTCCAATTGAGCTAATTAGCTTATTGTGAGAATATTGCAATTGTCTGACAAAAGTGAAAAATGTAAATTTCCAATTTCAACCAAACATGCTAGAAATGCTCCAATTGAGCTAATTAGCTTATTGTGAGGATATTGCAATTGTCTGACAAAAGTGAAAAATTTAAATTTACAATTTCAACCAAACATGCTAGAAATGCTCCAAATGAGCTAATTAGCTTATTGTGAGAATATTGCAATTGTCTGACAAAAGTGAAAAATGTAAATTTCCAATTTCAACCAAACATGCTAGAAATGCTCCAATTGAGCTAATTAGCTTATTGTGAGGATATTGCAATTGTCTGACAAAAGTGAAAAATTTGAATTTACAATTTCAACCAAACATGCTAGAAATGCTCCAATTGAGCTAATTAGCATATTGTGAAAATATTGCAATTGTCTGACAAAAGTGAAAAATGTAAATTTCCAAATTCAACCAAACTTGCTAGAAATGCTCCAATTGAGCTAATTAGCTTATTGTGAGAATATTACAAACGTCTGACAAAACTGAAAAATGTAAATTTCCAATTTCAACCAAACATGGTCGAAATGCTCCAATTGAGCTAATTAGCTTATTGTGAGAATATTACAAACGTATGACAAAAGTGAAAAATGAAAATTTCCAATTTCAACCAAACATGCTAGAAATGCTCTAATTGAGCTAATTAGCTTTTTGTGAGAATATTGCAATTGCCTGACAAAAGTGAAAAATAAAAATTTCCAATTTCAACCAAACATGCTAGAAATGCTCTAATTGAGCTAATTAGCATATTGTGAGAATATTACAAACGTATGACAAAAGTGAAAAATGTAAATTTCCAATTTCAACCAAACATGCTAGAAATGCTCTAATTGAGCTAATTAGCTTATTGTGAGAATATTACAAACATCTGACAAAACTGAAAAATGTAAATTTCCAATTTCAACCAAACATGCTAGAAATGCTCAAATTGCGCAAATAAGCCTACTGTAGGAATTTTACAAACGTCTGACAAAACTGAAAAATGTAAATTTCCAATTTCAACCAAACATGCTAGAAATGCTCCAATTGAGCTAATTAGCTTATTGTGAGAATATTGCATTTGTCTGACAAAAGTGAAAAATTTAAATTTCCAATTTCAACCAAACATGCTAGAAATGCTCCAATTGAGCTAATTAGCATATTGTGAGAATATTACAAACGTCTGACAAAAGTGAAAAATGTAAATTTCCAATTTCAACCAAACATGCTAGAAATGCTCCAATTGAGCTAATTAGCTTATTGTGAGAATATTACAAACGTCTGACAACACTGAAAAATGTAAATTTCCAATTTCAACCAAACATGCTAGAAATGCTCCAATTGAGCTAATTAGCTTATTGTGAGAATATTGCAATTGTCTGACAAAAGTGAAAAATGTAAATTTCCAATTTCAACCAAACATGCTAGAAATGCTCCAATTGAGCTAATTAGCTTATTGTGAGAATATTACAAACGTCTGACAAAAGTGAAAAATGTAAATTTCCAATTTCAACCAAACATGCTAGAAATGCTCCAATTGAGCTAATTAGCATATTGTGAGAATATTACAAACGTATGACAAAAGTGAAAAATGTAAATTTCCAATTTCAACCAAACATGCTAGAAATGCTCTAATTGAGCTAATTAGCTTATTGTGAGAATATTACAAACGTCTGACAACACTGAAAAATGTAAATTTCCAATTTCAACCAAACATGCTAGAAATGCTCCAATTGAGCTAATTAGCTTATTGTGAGAATATTGCAATTGTCTGACAAAAGTGAAAAATGTAAATTTCCAATTTTAACCAAACATGCTAGAAATGCTCCAATTGAGCTAATTAGCTTATTGTGAGAATATTGCATTTGTCTGACAAAAGTGAAAAATTTAAATTTCCAATTTCAACACAAAACATACCAACAGCTAGAAATGCTCCAATTGAGCTAATTAGCATATTGTGAGAATATTACAAACGTCTGACAAAAGTGAAAAATGTAAATTTCCAATTTCAACCAAACATGCTAGAAATGCTCCAATTGAGCTAATTAGCTTATTGTGAGAATATTACAAACGTCTGACAACACTGAAAAATGTAAATTTCCAATTTCAACCAAACATGCTAGAAATGCTCCAATTGAGCTAATTAGCTTATTGTGAGAATATTGCAATTGTCTGACAAAAGTGAAAAATGTAAATTTCCAATTTCAACCAAACATGTTAGAAATGCTCCAATTGCGCAAATAAGCCTACTGTAGGAATTTTACAAACGTCTGACAAAACTGAAAAATGTAAATTTCCAATTTCAACCAAACATGCTAGAAATGCTCCAATTGAGCTAATTAGCTTATTGTGAGAATATTACAACTGTCTGACAAAACTGAAAAATGTAAATTTCCAATTTCAACCAAACATGCTAAAAATGCTCCAATTGAGCTAATTAGCTTATTGTGAGAATATTGCAATTGTCTGACAATAGTGAAAAATGTAAATTTCCAATTTCAACCAAACATGCTAGAAATGTTCCAATTGAGCTAATTAGCTTATTGTGAGATTATTAAAATCGTCTGACAAAACTGAAAAATGTAATTTTAACCAAACATGCTAGAAATGCTCCAATTGAGCTAATTAGCTTATTGTGAGAATATTACAAACGTCTGACAAAACTGAAAAATGTAAATTTCTAATTTTAACCAAACATGCTAGAAATGCTCCAATTGAGCTAATTAGCTTATTGTGAGAATATTGCAATTGTCTGACAAAAGTGAAAAATGTAAATTTCCAATTTATAACCAAACATGCTAGAAATGCTCCAATTGAGCTAATTAGCTTATTGTGAGAATATTACAAACGTCTGACAACACTGAAAAATGTAAATTTCCAATTTCAACCAAACATGCTAGAAATGCTCCAATTGAGCTAATTAGCTTATTGTGAGAATATTGCAATTGTCTGACAAAAGTGAAAAATGTAAATTTCCAAATTCAACCAAACATGCTAGAAATGCTCCAATTGAGCTAATTAGCTTATTGTGAGAATATTACAAACGTCTGACAAAAGTGAAAAATGTAAATTTCCAATTTCAACCAAACATGCTAGAAATGCTCCAATTGAGCTAATTAGCTTATTGTGAGAATATTACAAACGTCTGACAAACATGATAAATGTAAATTTCCAATTTCAACTAAACATGCTAGAAATGCTCTAATTGAGCTAATTAGCTTATTGAGAGAATATTGCAATTGTCTGACAAAAGTGAAAAATGTAAATTTCCAATTTCAACCAAACATGCTAGAAATGCTCCAATTGAGCTAATTAGCTTATTGTGAGAATATTGCAATTGTCTGACAAAAGTGAAAAATGTAAATTTCCAATTTCAACCAAACATGCTAGAAATGCTCCAATTGAGCTAATTAGCTTATTGTGAGAATATTGCAATTGTCTGACAAAAGTGAAAAATGTAAATTTCCAATTTCAACCAAACATGCTAGAAATGCTCCAATTGAGCTAATTAGCTTATTGAGAGAATATTGCAATTGTCTGACAAAAGTGAAAAATGTAAATTTCCAATTTCAACCAAACATGCTAGAAATGCTCCAATTGAGCTAATTGGCTTATTGTGAGAATATTACAAACGTCTGACAAAACTGAAAAATGTAAATTTCCAATTTCAACCAAACATGCTAGAAATGCTCCAATTGAGCTAATTAGCTTATTGTGAGAATATTGCAATTGTCTGACAAAAGTGAAAAATGTAAATTTCCAATTTCAACCAAACATGCTAGAAATGCTCCAATTGAGCTAATTAGCTTATTGTGAGAATATTACAAACGTCTGACAACACTGAAAAATGTAAATTTCCAATTTCAACCAAACATGCTAGAAATGCTCCAATTGAGCTAATTAGCTTATTGTGAGGATATTGCAATTGTCTGACAAAAGTGAAAAATTTAAATTTACAATTTCAACCAAACATGCTAGAAATGCTCCAATTGAGCTAATTAGCTTATTGTGAGGATATTGCAATTGTCTGACAAAAGTGAAAAATTTAAATTTACAATTTCAACCAAACATGCTAGAAATGCTCCAATTGAGCTAATTAGCTTATTGTGAGAATATTGCAATTGTCTGACAAAAGTGAAAAATGTAAATTTCCAATTTCAACCAAACATGCTAGAAATGCTCCAATTGAGCTAATTAGCTTATTGTGAGGATATTGCAATTGTCTGACAAAAGTGAAAAATTTGAATTTACAATTTCAACCAAACATGCTAGAAATGCTCAAATTGAGCTAATTAGCATATTGTGAGAATATTGCAATTGTCTGACAAAAGTGAAAAATGTAAATTTCCAAATTCAACCAAAAATGCTAGAAATGCTCCAATTGAGCTAATTAGCTTATTGTGAGAATATTACAAACGTCTGACAAAACTGAAAAATGTAAATTTCCAATTTCAACCAAACATGCTAGAAATGCTCCAATTGAGCTAATTAGCTTATTGTGAGAATATTACAAACGTCTGACAAAACTGAAAAATGTAAATTTCCAATTTCAACCAAACATGCTAGAAATGCTCCAATTGAGCTAATTAGCTTATTGTGAGAATATTGCAATATCCTGACAAAAGTGAAAAACAAAAATTTCCATTTTCAACCAAACATGCTAGAAATGCTCCAATTGAGCTAATTAGCATATTGTGAGAATATTACAAACGTCTGACAAAAGTGAAAAATGTAAATTTCCAATTTCAACCAAACATGCTAGAAATGCTCCAATTGAGCTAATTAGCTTATTGTGAGAATATTACAAACGTCTGACAACACTGAAAAATGTAAATTTCCAATTTCAACCAAACATGCTAGAAATGCTCCAATTGAGCTAATTAGCTTATTGTGAGAATATTGCAATTGTCTGACAAAAGTGAAAAATGTAAATTTCCAATTTCAACCAAACATGTTAGAAATGCTCCAATTGAGCTAATTAGCTTATTGTGAGAATATTGCAATTGTCTGACAAAAGTGAAAAATGTAAATTTCCAATTTCAACCAAACATGCTAGAAATGCTCCAATTGAGCTTATTAGCTTATTGTGAGAATATTACAAACGTATGACAAAAGTGAAAAATGAAAATTTCCAATTTCAACCAAACATGCTAGAAATGGTCAAATTGCGCAAATAAGCCTACTGTAAGAATTTTACAAACGTCTGACAAAACTGAAAAATGTAAATTTCCAATTTCAACCAAACATGTTAGAAATGCTCCAATTGAGCTAATTAGCTTATTGTGAGAATATTGCATTTGTCTGACAAAAGTGAAAAATTTAAATTTCCAATTTCAACCAAACATGCTAGAAATGCTCCAATTGAGCTAATTAGCATATTGTGAGAATATTACAAACGTCTGACAAAAGTGAAAAATGTAAATTTCCAATTTCAACCAAACATGCTAGAAATGCTCCAATTGAGCTAATTAGCTTATTGTGAGAATATTACAAACGTCTGACAACACTGAAAAATGTAAATTTCCAATTTCAACCAAACATGCTAGAAATGCTCCAATTGAGCTAATTAGCTTATTGTGAGAATATTGCAATTGTCTGACAAAAGTGAAAAATGTAAATTTCCAATTTCAACCAAACATGCTAGAAATGCTCCAATTGAGCTAATTAGCTTATTGTGAGAATATTACAAACGTCTGACAAAAGTGAAAAATGTAAATTTCCAATTTCAACCAAACATGCTAGAAATGCTCCAATTGAGCTAATTAGCATATTGTGAGAATATTACAAACGTATGACAAAAGTGAAAAATGTAAATTTCCAATTTCAACCAAACATGCTAGAAATGCTCTAATTGAGCTAATTAGCTTATTGTGAGAATATTACAAACGTCTGACAACACTGAAAAATGTAAATTTCCAATTTCAACCAAACATGCTAGAAATGCTCCAATTGAGCTAATTAGCTTATTGTGAGAATATTGCAATTGTCTGACAAAAGTGAAAAATGTAAATTTCCAATTTTAACCAAACATGCTAGAAATGCTCCAATTGAGCTAATTAGCTTATTGTGAGAATATTGCATTTGTCTGACAAAAGTGAAAAATTTAAATTTCCAATTTCAACCAAACATGCTAGAAATGCTCCAATTGAGCTAATTAGCATATTGTGAGAATATTACAAACGTCTGACAAAAGTGAAAAATGTAAATTTCCAATTTCAACCAAACATGCTAGAAATGCTCCAATTGAGCTAATTAGCTTATTGTGAGAATATTACAAACGTCTGACAACACTGAAAAATGTAAATTTCCAATTTCAACCAAACATGCTAGAAATGCTCCAATTGAGCTAATTAGCTTATTGTGAGAATATTGCAATTGTCTGACAAAAGTGAAAAATGTAAATTTCCAATTTCAACCAAACATGTTAGAAATGCTCCAATTGCGCAAATAAGCCTACTGTAGGAATTTTACAAACGTCTGACAAAACTGAAAAATGTAAATTTCCGATTTCAACCAAACATGCTAGAAATGCTCCAATTGAGCTAATTAGCTTATTGTGAGAATATTACAACTGTCTGACAAAACTGAAAAATGTAAATTTCCAATTTCAACCAAACATGCTAAAAATGCTCCAATTGAGCTAATTAGCTTATTGTGAGAATATTGCAATTGTCTGACAATAGTGAAAAATGTAAATTTCCAATTTCAACCAAACATGCTAGAAATGCTCCAATTGAGCTAATTAGCTTATTGTGAGATTATTAAAATCGTCTGACAAAACTGAAAAATGTAATTTTCCAATTTCAACCAAACATGCTAGAAATGCTCCAATTGAGCTAATTAGCTTATTGTGAGAATATTACAAACGTCTGACAAAACTGAAAAATGTAAATTTCTAATTTTAACCAAACATGCTAGAAATGCTCCAATTGAGCTAATTAGCTTATTGTGAGAATATTGCAATTGTCTGACAAAAGTGAAAAATGTAAATTTCCAATTTTAACCAAACATGCTAGAAATGCTCCAATTGAGCTAATTAGCTTATTGTGAGAATATTACAAACGTCTGACAACACTGAAAAATGTAAATTTCCAATTTCAACCAAACATGCTAGAAATGCTCCAATTGAGCTAATTAGCTTATTGTGAGAATATTGCAATTGTCTGACAAAAGTGAAAAATGTAAATTTCCAATTTGAACCAAACATGCTAGAAATGCTCCAATTGAGCTAATTAGCTTATTGTGAGAATATTACAAACGTCTGACAAAAGTGAAAAATGTAAATTTCCAATTTCAACCAAACATGCTAGAAATGCTCCAATTGAGCTAATTAGCTTATTGTGAGAATATTACAAACGTCTGACAAACATGATAAATGTAAATTTCCAATTTCAACTAAACATGCTAGAAATGCTCTAATTGAGCTAATTAGCTTATTGAGAGAATATTGCAATTGTCTGACAAAAGTGAAAAATGTAAATTTCCAATTTCAACCAAACATGCTAGAAATGCTCCAATTGAGCTAATTAGCTTATTGTGAGAATATTGCAATTGTCTGACAAAAAAGAAAAATGTAAATTTCCAATTTCAACCAAACATGCTAGAAATGCTCCAATTGAGCTAATTAGCTTATTGTGAGAATATTGCAATTGTCTGACAAAAGTGAAAAATGTAAATTTCCAATTTCAACCAAACATGCTAGAAATGCTCCAATTGAGCTAATTAGCTTATTGAGAGAATATTGCAATTGTCTGACAAAAGTGAAAAATGTAAATTTCCAATTTCAACCAAACATGCTAGAAATGCTCCAATTGAGCTAATTGGCTTATTGTGAGAATATTACAAACGTCTGACAAAACTGAAAAATGTAAATTTCCAATTTCAACCAAACATGCTAGAAATGCTCCAATTGAGCTAATTAGCTTATTGAGAGAATATTGCAATTGTCTGACAAAAGTGAAAAATGTAAATTTCCAATTTCAACCAAACATGCTAGAAATGCTCCAATTGAGCTAATTAGCTTATTGTGAGAATATTACAAACGTCTGACAACACTGAAAAATGTAAATTTCCAATTTCAACCAAACATGCTAGAAATGCTTCAATTGAGCTAATTAGCTTATTGTGAGAATATTACAAACGTCTGACAAAACTGGAAAATGTAATTTTCCAATTTCAACCAAACATGCTAGAAATGCTCCAATTGAGCTAATTAGCTTATTGTGAGGATATTGCAATTGTCTGACAAAAGTGAAAAATTTAAATTTACAATTTCAACCAAACATGCTAGAAATGCTCCAATTGAGCTAATTAGCTTATTGTGAGGATATTGCAATTGTCTGACAAAAGTGAAAAATTTAAATTTACAATTTCAACCAAACATGCTAGAAATGCTCCAATTGAGCTAATTAGCTTATTGTGAGAATATTGCAATTGTCTGACAAAAGTGAAAAATGTAAATTTCCAATTTCAACCAAACATGCTAGAAATGCTCCAATTGAGCTAATTAGCTTATTGTGAGGATATTGCAATTGTCTGACAAAAGTGAAAAATTTGAATTTACAATTTCAACCAAACATGCTAGAAATGCTCAAATTGAGCTAATTAGCATATTGTGAGAATATTGCAATTGTCTGACAAAAGTGAAAAATGTAAATTTCCAAATTCAACCAAAAATGCTAGAAATGCTCCAATTGAGCTAATTAGCTTATTGTGAGAATATTACAAACGTCTGACAAAACTGAAAAATGTAAATTTCCAATTTCAACCAAACATGCTAGAAATGCTCCAATTGAGCTAATTAGCTTATTGTGAGAATATTACAAACGTCTGACAAAACTGAAAAATGTAAATTTCCAATTTCAACCAAACATGCTAGAAATGCTCCAATTGAGCTAATTAGCTTATTGTGAGAATATTGCAATATCCTGACAAAAGTGAAAAACAAAAATTTCCATTTTCAACCAAACATGCTAGAAATGCTCCAATTGAGCTAATTAGCATATTGTGAGAATATTACAAACGTCTGACAAAAGTGAAAAATGTAAATTTCCAATTTCAACCAAACATGCTAGAAATGCTCCAATTGAGCTAATTAGCTTATTGTGAGAATATTACAAACGTCTGACAACACTGAAAAATGTAAATTTCCAATTTCAACCAAACATGCTAGAAATGCTCCAATTGAGCTAATTAGCTTATTGTGAGAATATTGCAATTGTCTGACAAAAGTGAAAAATGTAAATTTCCAATTTCAACCAAACATGTTAGAAATGCTCCAATTGAGCTAATTAGCTTATTGTGAGAATATTGCAATTGTCTGACAAAAGTGAAAAATGTAAATTTCCAATTTCAACCAAACATGCTAGAAATGCTCCAATTGAGCTAATTAGCTTATTGTGAGAATATTACAAACGTATGACAAAAGTGAAAAATGAAAATTTCCAATTTCAACCAAACATGCTAGAAATGGTCAAATTGCGCAAATAAGCCTACTGTAGGAATTTTACAAACGTCTGACAAAACTGAAAAATGTAAATTTCCAATTTCAACCAAACATGCTAGAAATGCTCCAATTGAGCTAATTAGCTTATTGTGAGAATATTACAAACGTCTGACAAAACTGAAAAATGTAAATTTCCAATTTCAACCAAACATGCTAGAAATGCTCCAATTGAGCTAATTAGCTTATTGTGAGAATATTGCAATTGTCTGACAAAAGTGAAAAATGTAAATTTCCAATTTCAACCAAACATGCTAGAAATGCTCCAATTGAGCTAATTAGCTTATTGTGAGGATATTGCAATTGTCTGACAAAAGTGAAAAATTTAAATTTACAATTTCAACCAAACATGCTAGAAATGCTCCAATTGAGCTAATTAGCTTATTGTGAGAATATTGCAATTGTCTGACAAAAGTGAAAAATGTAAATTTCCAATTTCAACCAAACATGCTAGAAATGCTCCAATTGAGCTAATTAGCTTATTGTGAGGATATTGCAATTGTCTGACAAAAGTGAAAAATTTGAATTTACAATTTCAACCAAACATGCTAGAAATGCTCCAATTGAGCTAATTAGCATATTGTGAAAATATTGCAATTGTCTGACAAAAGTGAAAAATGTAAATTTCCAAATTCAACCAAACATGCTAGAAATGCTCCAATTGAGCTAATTAGCTTATTGTGAGAATATTACAAACGTCTGACAAAACTGAAAAATGTAAATTTCCAATTTCAACCAAACATGGTCGAAATGCTCCAATTGAGCTAATTAGCTTATTGTGAGAATATTACAAACGTATGACAAAAGTGAAAAATGAAAATTTCCAATTTCAACCAAACATGCTAGAAATGCTCCAATTGAGCTAATTAGCTTATTGTGAGAATATTGCAATTGCCTGACAAAAGTGAAAAATAAAAATTTCCAATTTCAACCAAACATGCTAGAAATGCTCCAATTGAGCTAATTAGCATATTGTGAGAATATTACAAACGTATGACAAAAGTGAAAAATGTAAATTTCCAATTTCAACCAAACATGCTAGAAATGCTCCAATTGAGCTAATTAGCTTATTGTGAGAATATTACAAACGTCTGACAACACTGAAAAATGTAAATTTCCAATTTCAACCAAACATGCTAGAAATGCTCCAATTGAGCTAATTAGCTTATTGTGAGAATATTGCAATTGTCTGACAAAAGTGAAAAATTTAAATTTCCAATTTCAACCAAACATGCTAGAAATGCTCCAATTGAGCTAATTAGCTTATTGTGAGAATATTGCATTTGTCTGACAAAAGTGAAAAATTTAAATTTCGAATTTCAACCAAACATGCTAGAAATGCTCCAATTGAGCTAATTAGCATATTGTGAGAATATTACAAACGTCTGACAAAAGTGAAAAATGTAAATTTCCAATTTCAACCAAACATGCTAGAAATGCTCCAATTGAGCTAATTAGCTTATTGTGAGAATATTACAAACGTCTGACAACACTGAAAAATGTAAATTTCCAATTGCAACCAAACATGCTAGAAATGCTCCAATTGAGCTAATTAGCTTATTGTGAGAATATTGCAATTGTCTGACAAAAGTGAAAAATGTAAATTTCCAATTTCAACCAAACATGTTAGAAATGCTCCAATTGAGCTAATTAGCTTATTGTGAGAATATTGCAATTGTCTGACAAAAGTGAAAAATGTAAATTTCCAATTTCAACCAAACATGCTAGAAATGCTCCAATTGAGCTAATTAGCTTATTGTGAGAATATTACAAACGTATGACAAAAGTGAAAAATGAAAATTTCCAATTTCAACCAAACATGCTAGAAATGGTCAAATTGCGCAAATAAGCCTACTGTAAGAATTTTACAAACGTCTGACAAAACTGAAAAATGTAAATTTCCAATTTCAACCAAACATGCTAGAAATGCTCCAATTGAGCTAATTAGCTTATTGTGAGAATATTACAAACGTCTGACAAACATGATAAATATAAATTTCCAATTTCAACCAAACATGCTAGAAATGCTCTAATTGAGCTAATAAGCTTATTGTGAGAATATTACAAACATCTGACAAAACTGAAAAATGTAAATTTCCAATTTCAACCAAACATGCTAGAAATGCTCAAATTGCGCAAATAAGCCTACTGTAGGAATTTTACAAACGTCTGACAAAACTGAAAAATGTAAATTTCCAATTTCAACCAAACATGCTAGAAATGCTCCAGTTGAGCTAATTAGCTCATTGTGAGAATATTACAAACGTCTGACAAAACTGAAAAATGTAAATTTCCAATTTCAACCAAACATGCTAGAAATGCTCCAATTGAGCTAATTAGCTTATTGTGAGAATATTGCAATTGTCTGACAAAAGTGAAAAATGTAAATTTCCAATTTCAACCAAACATGCTAGAAATGCTCCAATTGAGCTAATTAGCTTATTGTGAGGATATTGCAATTGTCTGACAAAAGTGAAAAATTTAAATTTACAATTTCAACCAAACATGCTAGAAATGCTCCAATTGAGCTAATTAGCTTATTGTGAGAATATTGCAATTGTCTGACAAAAGTGAAAAATGTAAATTTCCAATTTCAACCAAACATGCTAGAAATGCTCCAATTGAGCTAATTAGCTTATTGTGAGGATATTGCAATTGTCTGACAAAAGTGAAAAAATTGAATTTACAATTTCAACCAAACATGCTAGAACTGCTCCAATTGAGCTAATTAGCATATTGTGAAAATATTGCAATTGTCTGACAAAAGTGAAAAATGTAAATTTCCAAATTCAACCAAACATGCTAGAAATGCTCCAATTGAGCTAATTAGCTTATTGTGAGAATATTACAAACGTCTGACAAAACTGAAAAATGTAAATTTCCAATTTCAACCAAACATGCTAGAAATGCTCCAATTGAGCTAATTAGCTTATTGTGAGAATATTACAAACGTCTGACAAAACTGAAAAATGTAAATTTCCAATTTCAACCAAACATGCTAGAAATGCTCCAATTGAGCTAATTAGCTTATTGTGAGAATATTGCAATTGCCTGACAAAAGTGAAAAATAAAAATTTCCAATTTCAACCAAACATGCTAGAAATGCTCCAATTGAGCTAATTAGCATATTGTGAGAATATTAAAAACGTATGACAAAAGTGAAAAATGTAAATTTCCAATTTCAACCAAACATGCTAGAAATGCTCCAATTGAGCTAATTAGCATATTGTGAGAATATTACAAACGTCTGACAAAACTGAAAAATGTAAATTTCCAATTTCAACCAAACATGGTCGAAATGCTCCAATTGAGCTAATTAGCTTATTGTGAGAATATTACAAACGTATGACAAAAGTGAAAAATGAAAATTTCCAATTTCAACCAAACATGCTAGAAATGCTCCAATTGAGCTAATTAGCTTATTGTGAGAATATTGCAATTGCCTGACAAAAGTGAAAAATAAAAATTTCCAATTTCAACCAAACATGCTAGAAATGCTCCAATTGAGCTAATTAGCATATTGTGAGAATATTACAAACGTATGACAAAAGTGAAAAATGTAAATTTCCAATTTCAACCAAACATGCTAGAAATGCTCCAATTGAGCTAATTAGCTTATTGTGAGAATATTACAAACGTCTGACAACACTGAAAAATGTAAATTTCCAATTTCAACCAAACATGCTAGAAATGCTCCAATTGAGCTAATTAGCTTATTGTGAGAATATTGCAATTGTCTGACAAAAGTGAAAAATTTAAATTTCCAATTTCAACCAAACATGCTAGAAATGCTCCAATTGAGCTAATTAGCTTATTGTGAGAATATTGCATTTGTCTGACAAAAGTGAAAAATTTAAATTTCCAATTTCAACCAAACATGCTAGAAATGCTCCAATTGAGCTAATTAGCATATTGTGAGAATATTACAAACGTCTGACAAAAGTGAAAAATGTAAATTTCCAATTTCAACCAAACATGCTAGAAATGCTCCAATTGAGCTAATTAGCTTATTGTGAGAATATTACAAACGTCTGACAACACTGAAAAATGTAAATTTCCGATTTCAACCAAACATGCTAGAAATGCTCCAATTGAGCTAATTAGCTTATTGTGAGAATATTGCAATTGTCTGACAAAAGTGAAAAATGTAAATTTCCAATTTCAACCAAACATGTTAGAAATGCTTCAATTGAGCTAATTAGCTTATTGTGAGAATATTGCAATTGTCTGACAAAAGTGAAAAATGTAAATTTCCAATTTCAACCAAACATGCTAGAAATGCTCCAATTGAGCTAATTAGCTTATTGTGAGAATATTACAAACGTATGACAAAAGTGAAAAATGAAAATTTCCAATTTCAACCAAACATGCTAGAAATGGTCAAATTGCGCAAATAAGCCTACTGTAAGAATTTTACAAACGTCTGACAAAACTGAAAAATGTAAATTTCCAATTTCAACCAAACATGCTAGAAATGCTCCAATTGAGCTAATTAGCTTATTGTGAGAATATTACAAACGTCTGACAAACATGATAAATATAAATTTCCAATTTCAACCAAACATGCTAGAAATGCTCTAATTGAGCTAATAAGCTTATTGTGAGAATATTACAAACATCTGACAAAACTGAAAAATGTAAATTTCCAATTTCAACCAAACATGCTAGAAATGCTCAAATTGCGCAAATAAGCCTACTGTAGGAATTTTACAAACGTCTGACAAAACTGAAAAATGTAAATTTCCAATTTCAACCAAACATGCTAGAAATGCTCCAATTGAGCTAATTAGCTTATTGTGAGAATATTACAAACGTCTGACAAAACTGAAAAATGTAAATTTCCAATTTCAACCAAACATGCTAGAAATGCTCCAATTGAGCTAATTAGCTTATTGTGAGAATATTGCAATTGTCTGACAAAAGTGAAAAATGTAAATTTCCAATTTCAACCAAACATGCTAGAAATGCTCCAATTGAGCTAATTAGCTTATTGTGAGGATATTGCAATTGTCTGACAAAAGTGAAAAATTTAAATTTACAATTTCAACCAAACATGCTAGAAATGCTCCAATTGAGCTAATTAGCTTATTGTGAGAATATTGCAATTGTCTGACAAAAGTGAAAAATGTAAATTTCCAATTTCAACCAAACATGCTAGAAATGCTCCAATTGAGCTAATTAGCTTATTGTGAGGATATTGCAATTGTCTGACAAAAGTGAAAAATTTGAATTTACAATTTCAACCAAACATGCTAGAAATGCTCCAATTGAGCTAATTAGCATATTGTGAAAATATTGCAATTGTCTGACAAAAGTGAAAAATGTAAATTTCCAAATTCAACCAAACATGCTAGAAATGCTCCAATTGAGCTAATTAGCTTATTGTGAGAATATTACAAACGTCTGACAAAACTGAAAAATGTAAATTTCCAATTTCAACCAAACATGCTAGAAATGCTCCAATTGAGCTAATTAGCTTATTGTGAGAATATTACAAACGTCTGACAAAACTGAAAAATGTAAATTTCCAATTTCAACCAAACATGCTAGAAATGCTCCAATTGAGCTAATTAGCTTATTGTGAGAATATTGCAATTGCCTGACAAAAGTGAAAAATAAAAATTTCCAATTTCAACCAAACATGCTAGAAATGCTCCAATTGAGCTAATTAGCATATTGTGAGAATATTACAAACATATGACAAAAGTGAAAAATGTAAATTTCCAATTTCAACCAAACATGCTAGAAATGCTCCAATTGAGCTAATTAGCTTATTGTGAGAATATTACAAACGTCTGACAACACTGAAAAATGTAAATTTCCAATTTCAACCAAACATGCTAGAAATGCTCCAATTGAGCTAATTAGCTTATTGTGAGAATATTGCAATTGTCTGACAAAAGTGAAAAATTTAAATTTCCAATTTCAACCAAACATGCTAGAAATGCTCCAATTGAGCTAATTAGCTTATTGTGAGAATATTACAAACGTATGACAAAAGTGAAAAATGAAAATTTCCAATTTCAACCAAACATGCTAGAAATGGTCAAATTGCGCAAATAAGCCTACTGTAAGAATTTTACAAACGTCTGACAAAACTGAAAAATGTAAATTTCCAATTTCAACCAAACATGCTAGAAATGCTCCAATTGAGCTAATTAGCTTATTGTGAGAATATTGCAATTGCCTGACAAAAGTGAAAAATAAAAATTTCCAATTTCAACCAAACATGCTAGAAATGCTCCAATTGAGCTAATTAGCATATTGTGAGAATATTACAAACGTCTGACAAAAGTGAAAAATGTAAATTTCCAATTTCAACCAAACATGCTAGAAATGCTCCAATTGAGCTAATTAGCTTATTGTGAGAATATTACAAACGTCTGACAACACTGAAAAATGTAAATTTCCAATTTCAACCAAACATGCTAGAAATGCTCCAATTGAGCTAATTAGCTTATTGTGAGAATATTGCAATTGTCTGACAAAAGTGAAAAATGTAAATTTCCAATTTCAACCAAACATGCTAGAAATGCTCCAATTGAGCTAATTAGCTTATTGTGAGAATATTGCAATTGTCTGACAAAAGTGAAAAATGTAAATTTCCAATTTCAACCAAACATGTTAGAAATGCTCCAATTGAGCTAATTAGCTTATTGTGAGAATATTGCAATTGTCTGACAAAAGTGAAAAATGTAAATTTCCAATTTCAACCAAACATGCTAGAAATGCTCCAATTGAGCTAATTAGCTTATTGTGAGAATATTACAAACGTCTGACAAACATGATAAATATAAATTTCCAATTTCAACCAAACATGCTAGAAATGCTCTAATTGAGCTAATAAGCTTATTGTGAGAATATTACAAACATCTGACAAAACTGAAAAATGTAAATTTCCAATTTCAACCAAACATGCTAGAAATGCTCAAATTGCGCAAATAAGCCTACTGTAGGAATTTTACAAACGTCTGAGAAAACTGAAAAATGTAAATTTCCAATTTCAACCAAACATGCTAGAAATGCTCCAATTGAGCTAATTAGCTTATTGTGAGAATATTACAAACGTCTGACAAAACTGAAAAATGTAAATTTCCAATTTCAACCAAACATGCTAGAAATGCTCCAATTGAGCTAATTAGCTTATTGTGAGAATATTGCAATTGTCTGACAAAAGTGAAAAATGTAAATTTCCAATTTCAACCAAACATGCTAGAAATGCTCCAATTGAGCTAATTAGCTTATTGTGAGGATATTGCAATTGTCTGACAAAAGTGAAAAATTTAAATTTACAATTTCAACCAAACATGCTAGAAATGCTCCAATTGAGCTAATTAGCTTATTGTGAGAATATTGCAATTGTCTGACAAAAGTGAAAAATGTAAATTTCCAATTTCAACCAAACATGCTAGAAATGCTCCAATTGAGCTAATTAGCTTATTGTGAGGATATTGCAATTGTCTGACAAAAGTGAAAAATTTGAATTTACAATTTCAACCAAACATGCTAGAAATGCTCCAATTGAGCTAATTAGCATATTGTGAAAATATTGCAATTGTCTGACAAAAGTGAAAAATGTAAATTTCCAAATTCAACCAAACATGCTAGAAATGCTCCAATTGAGCTAATTAGCTTATTGTGAGAATATTACAAACGTCTGACAAAACTGAAAGATGTAAATTTCCAATTTCAACCAAACATGCTAGAAATGCTCCAATTGAGCTAATTAGCTTATTGTGAGAATATTACAAACGTCTGACAAAACTGAAAAATGTAAATTTCCAATTTCAACCAAACATGCTAGAAATGCTCCAACTGAGCTAATTAGCTTATTGTGAGAATATTGCAATTGCCTGACAAAAGTGAAAAATAAAAATTTCCAATTTCAACCAAACATGCTAGAAATGCTCCAATTGAGCTAATTAGCATATTGTGAGAATATTACAAACGTATGACAAAAGTGAAAAATGTAAATTTCCAATTTCAACCAAACATGCTAGAAATGCTCCAATTGAGCTAATTAGCTTATTGTGAGAATATTACAAACGTCTGACAACACTGAAAAATGTAAATTTCCAATTTCAACCAAACATGCTAGAAATGCTCCAATTGAGCTAATTAGCTTATTGTGAGAATATTGCAATTGTCTGACAAAAGTGAAAAATGTAAATTTCCAATTTCAACCAAACATGCTAGAAATGCTCCAATTGAGCTAATTAGCTTATTGTGAGAATATTGCAATTGTCTGACAAAAGTGAAAAATTTAAATTTCCAATTTCAACCAAACATGCTAGAAATGCTCCAATTGAGCTAATTAGCTTATTGTGAGAATATTACAAACGTATGACAAAAGTGAAAAATGAAAATTTCCGATTTCAACCAAACATGCTAGAAATGGTCAAATTGCGCAAATAAGCCTACTGTAAGAATTTTACAAACGTCTGACAAAACTGAAAAATGTAAATTTCCAATTTCAACCAAACATGCTAGAAATGCTCCAATTGAGCTAATTAGCTTATTGTGAGAATATTGCAATTGCCTGACAAAAGTGAAAAATAAAAATTTCCAATTTCAACCAAACATGCTAGAAATGCTCCAATTGAGCTAATTAGCATATTGTGAGAATATTACAAACGTCTGACAAAAGTGAAAAATGTAAATTTCCAATTTCAACCAAACATGCTAGAAATGCTCCAATTGAGCTAATTAGCTTATTGTGAGAATATTACAAACGTCTGACAACACTGAAAAATGTAAATTTCCAATTTCAACCAAACATGCTAGAAATGCTCCAATTGAGCTAATTAGCTTATTGTGAGAATATTGCAATTGTCTGACAAAAGTGAAAAATGTAAATTTCCAATTTCAACCAAACATGCTAGAAATGCTCCAATTGAGCTAATTAGCTTATTGTGAGAATATTGCAATTGTCTGACAAAAGTGAAAAATTTAAATTTCCAATTTCAACGAAACATGCTAGAAATGCTCCAATTGAGCTAATTAGCTTATTGTGAGAATATTACAAACGTATGACAAAAGTGAAAAATGAAAATTTCCAATTTCAACCAAACATGCTAGAAATGGTCAAATTGCGGAAATAAGCCTACTGTAAGAATTTTACAAACGTCTGACAAAAGTGAAAAATGTAAATTTCCAATTTCAACCAAACATGCTAGAAATGCTCCAATTGAGCTAATTAGCTTATTGAGAGAATATTACAAACGTCTGACAAACATGATAAATATAAATTTCCAATTTCAACCAAACATGTTAGAAATGCTCTAATTGAGCTAATAAGCTTATTGTGAGAATATTACAAACATCTGACAAAACTGAAAAATGTAAATTTCCAATTTCAACCAAACATGCTAGAAATGCTCAAATTGCGCAAATAAGCCTACTGTAGGAATTTTACAAACGTCTGACAAAACTGAAAAATGTAAATTTCCAATTTCAACCAAACATGCTAGAAATGCTCCAATTGAGCTAATTAGCTTATTGTGAGAATATTACAAACGTCTGACAAAACTGAAAAATGTAAATTTCCAATTTCAACCAAACATGCTAGAAATGCTCCAATTGAGCTAATTAGCTTATTGTGAGAATATTGCAATTGTCTGACAATAGTGAAAAATGTGAATTTCCAATTTCAACCAAACATGCTAGAAATGCTCCAATTGAGCTAATTAGCTTATTGTGAGAATATTGCAATTGCCTGACAAAAGTGAAAAATAAAAATTTCCAATTTCAACCAAACATGCTAGAAATGCTCCAATTGAGCTAATTAGCATATTGTGAGAATATTACAAACATATGACAAAAGTGAAAAATGTAAATTTCCAATTTCAACCAAACATGCTAGAAATGCTCCAATTGAGCTAATTAGCTTATTGTGAGAATATTACAAACGTCTGACAACACTGAAAAATGTAAATTTCCAATTTCAACCAAACATGCTAGAAATGCTCCAATTGAGCTAATTAGCATATTGTGAAAATATTGCAATTGTCTGACAAAAGTGAAAAATGTAAATTTCCAAATTCAACCAAACATGCTAGAAATTCTCCAATTGAGCTAATTAGCTTATTGTGAGAATATTACAAACGTCTGACAAAACTGAAAAATGTAAATTTCCAATTTCAACCAAACATGCTAGAAATGCTCCAATTGAGCTAATTAGCTTATTGTGAGAATATTACAAACGTCTGACAACACTGAAAAATGTAAATTTCCAATTTCAACCAAACATGCTAGAAATGCTCCAATTGAGCTAATTAGCTTATTGTGAGAATATTGCAATTGTCTGACAAAAGTGAAAAATTTAAATTTCCAATTTCAACCAAACATGCTAGAAATGCTCCAATTGAGCTAATTAGCTTATTGTGAGAATATTACAAACGTATGACAAAAGTGAAAAATGAAAATTTCCAATTTCAACCAAACATGCTAGAAATGGTCAAATTGCGCAAATAAGCCTACTGTAAGAATTTTACAAACGTCTGACAAAACTGAAAAATGTAAATTTCCAATTTCAACCAAACATGCTAGAAATGCTCCAATTGAGCTAATTAGCTTATTGTGAGAATATTGCAATTGCCTGACAAAAGTGAAAAATAAAAATTTCCAATTTCAACCAAACATGCTAGAAATGCTCCAATTGAGCTAATTAGCATATTGTGAGAATATTACAAACGTCTGACAAAAGTGAAAAATGTAAATTTCCAATTTCAACCAAACATGCTAGAAATGCTCCAATTGAGCTAATTAGCTTATTGTGAGAATATTACAAACGTCTGACAACACTGAAAAATGTAAATTTCCAATTTCAACCAAACATGCTAGAAATGCTCCAATTGAGCTAATTAGCTTATTGTGAGAATATTGCAATTGTCTGACAAAAGTGAAAAATGTAAATTTCCAATTTCAACCAAACATGCTAGAAATGCTCCAATTGAGCTAATTAGCTTATTGTGAGAATATTGCAATTGTCTGACAAAAGTGAAAAATGTAAATTTCCAATTTCAACCAAACATGTTAGAAATGCTCCAATTGAGCTAATTAGCTTATTGTGAGAATATTGCAATTGTCTGACAAAAGTGAAAAATGTAAATTTCCAATTTCAACCAAACATGCTAGAAATGCTCCAATTGAGCTAATTAGCTTATTGTGAGAATATTACAAACGTCTGACAAACATGATAAATATAAATTTCCAATTTCAACCAAACATGCTAGAAATGCTCTAATTGAGCTAATAAGCTTATTGTGAGAATATTACAAACATCTGACAAAACTGAAAAATGTAAATTTCCAATTTCAACCAAACATGCTAGAAATGCTCAAATTGCGCAAATAAGCCTACTGTAGGAATTTTACAACTGTTTGACAAAACTGAAAAATGTAAATTTCCAATTTCAACCAAACATGCTAGAAATGCTCCAATTGAGCTAATTAGCTTATTGTGAGAATATTACAAACGTCTGACAAAACTGAAAAATGTAAATTTCCAATTTCAACCAAACATGCTAGAAATGCTCCAATTGAGCTAATTAGCTTATTGTGAGAATATTGCAATTGTCTGACAAAAGTGAAAAATGTAAATTTCCAATTTCAACCAAACATGCTAGAAATGCTCCAATTGAGCTAATTAGCTTATTGTGAGGATATTGCAATTGTCTGACAAAAGTGAAAAATTTAAATTTACAATTTCAACCAAACATGCTAGAAATGCTCCAATTGAGCTAATTAGCTTATTGTGAGAATATTGCAATTGTCTGACAAAAGTGAAAAATGTAAATTTCCAATTTCAACCAAACATGCTAGAAATGCTCCAATTGAGCTAATTAGCTTATTGTGAGGATATTGCAATTGTCTGACAAAAGTGAAAAATTTGAATTTACAATTTCAACCAAACATGCTAGAAATGCTCCAATTGAGCTAATTAGCATATTGTGAAAATATTGCAATTGTCTGACAAAAGTGAAAAATGTAAATTTCCAATTTCAACCAAACATGCTAGAAATGCTCCAATTGAGCTAATTAGCTTATTGTGAGAATATTACAAACGTCTGACAACACTGAAAAATGTAAATTTCCAATTTCAACCAAACATGCTAGAAATGCTTCAATTGAGCTAATTAGCTTATTGTGAGAATATTACAAACGTCTGACAAAACTGGAAAATGTAATTTTCCAATTTTAACCAAACATGCTAGAAATGCTCCAATTGAGCTAATTAGCTTATTGTGAGAATATTGCAATTGTCTGACAAAAGTGAAAAATGTAAATTTCCAATTTCAACCAAACATGCTAGAAATGCTCCAATTGAGCTAATTAGCATATTGTGAGAATATTACAAACGTATGACAAAAGTGAAAAATGTAAATTTCCAATTTCAACCAAACATGCTAGAAATGCTCCAATTGAGCTAATTAGCTTATTGTGAGAATATTACAAACGTCTGACAACACTGAAAAATGTAAATTTCCAATTTCAACCAAACATGCTAGAAATGCTCCAATTGAGCTAATTAGCTTATTGTGAGAATATTGCAATTGTCTGACAAAAGTGAAAAATGTAAATTTCCAATTTCAACCAAACATGCTAGAAATGCTCCAATTGAGCTAATTAGCTTATTGTGAGAATATTGCAATTGTCTGACAAAAGTGAAAAATTTAAATTTCCAATTTCAACCAAACATGCTAGAAATGCTCCAATTGAGCTAATTAGCTTATTGTGAGAATATTACAAACGTATGACAAAAGTGAAAAATGAAAATTTCCGATTTCAACCAAACATGCTAGAAATGGTCAAATTGCGCAAATAAGCCTACTGTAAGAATTTTACAAACGTCTGACAAAACTGAAAAATGTAAATTTCCAATTTCAACCAAACATGCTAGAAATGCTCCAATTGAGCTAATTAGCTTATTGTGAGAATATTGCAATTGCCTGACAAAAGTGAAAAATAAAAATTTCCAATTTCAACCAAACATGCTAGAAATGCTCCAATTGAGCTAATTAGCATATTGTGAGAATATTACAAACGTCTGACAAAAGTGAAAAATGTAAATTTCCAATTTCAACCAAACATGCTAGAAATGCTCCAATTGAGCTAATTAGCTTATTGTGAGAATATTACAAACGTCTGACAACACTGAAAAATGTAAATTTCCAATTTCAACCAAACATGCTAGAAATGCTCCAATTGAGCTAATTAGCTTATTGTGAGAATATTGCAATTGTCTGACAAAAGTGAAAAATTTAAATTTCCAATTTCAACGAAACATGCTAGAAATGCTCCAATTGAGCTAATTAGCTTATTGTGAGAATATTACAAACGTATGACAAAAGTGAAAAATGAAAATTTCCAATTTCAACCAAACATGCTAGAAATGGTCAAATTGCGCAAATAAGCCTACTGTAAGAATTTTACAAACGTCTGACAAAAGTGAAAAATGTAAATTTCCAATTTCAACCAAACATGCTAGAAATGCTCCAATTGAGCTAATTAGCTTATTGAGAGAATATTACAAACGTCTGACAAACATGATAAATATAAATTTCCAATTTCAACCAAACATGTTAGAAATGCTCTAATTGAGCTAATAAGCTTATTGTGAGAATATTGCAATTGTCTGACAATAGTGAAAAATGTGAATTTCCAATTTCAACCAAACATGCTAGAAATGCTCCAATTGAGCTAATTAGCATATTGTGAGAATATTACAAACGTCTGACAAAAGTGAAAAATGTAAATTTCCAATTTCAACCAAACATGCTAGAAATGCTCCAATTGAGCTAATTAGCTTATTGTGAGAATATTGCAATTGTCTGACAAAAGTGAAAAATGTAAATTTCCAATTTTAACCAAACATGCTAGAAATGCTCCAATTGAGCTAATTAGCTTATTGTGAGAATATTACAAACGTCTGACAACACTGAAAAATGTAAATTTCCAATTTCAACCAAACATGCTAGAAATGCTCCAATTGAGCTAATTAGCTTATTGTGAGAATATTGCAATTGTCTGACAAAAGTGAAAAATGTAAATTTCCAATTTGAACCAAACATGCTAGAAATGCTCCAATTGAGCTAATTAGCTTATTGTGAGAATATTACAAACGTCTGACAAAAGTGAAAAATGTAAATTTCCAATTTCAACCAAACATGCTAGAAATGCTCCAACTGAGCTAATTAGCTTATTGTGAGAATATTGCAATTGCCTGACAAAAGTGAAAAATAAAAATTTCCAATTTCAACCAAACATGCTAGAAATGCTCCAATTGAGCTAATTAGCATATTGTGAGAATATTACAAACGTATGACAAAAGTGAAAAATGTAAATTTCCAATTTCAACCAAACATGCTAGAAATGCTCCAATTGAGCTAATTAGCTTATTGTGAGAATATTACAAACGTCTGACAACACTGAAAAATGTAAATTTCCAATTTCAACCAAACATGCTAGAAATGCTCCAATTGAGCTAATTAGCTTATTGTGAGAATATTGCAATTGTCTGACAAAAGTGAAAAATGTAAATTTCCAATTTCAACCAAACATGCTAGAAATGCTCCAATTGAGCTAATTAGCTTATTGTGAGAATATTGCAATTGTCTGACAAAAGTGAAAAATTTAAATTTCCAATTTCAACCAAACATGCTAGAAATGCTCCAATTGAGCTAATTAGCTTATTGTGAGAATATTACAAACGTATGACAAAAGTGAAAAATGAAAATTTCCGATTTCAACCAAACATGCTAGAAATGGTCAAATTGCGCAAATAAGCCTACTGTAAGAATTTTACAAACGTCTGACAAAACTGAAAAATGTAAATTTCCAATTTCAACCAAACATGCTAGAAATGCTCCAATTGAGCTAATTAGCTTATTGTGAGAATATTGCAATTGCCTGACAAAAGTGAAAAATAAAAATTTCCAATTTCAACCAAACATGCTAGAAATGCTCCAATTGAGCTAATTAGCATATTGTGAGAATATTACAAACGTCTGACAAAAGTGAAAAATGTAAATTTCCAATTTCAACCAAACATGCTAGAAATGCTCCAATTGAGCTAATTAGCTTATTGTGAGAATATTACAAACGTCTGACAACACTGAAAAATGTAAATTTCCAATTTCAACCAAACATGCTAGAAATGCTCCAATTGAGCTAATTAGCTTATTGTGAGAATATTGCAATTGTCTGACAAAAGTGAAAAATGTAAATTTCCAATTTCAACCAAACATGCTAGAAATGCTCCAATTGAGCTAATTAGCTTATTGTGAGAATATTGCAATTGTCTGACAAAAGTGAAAAATTTAAATTTCCAATTTCAACCAAACATGCTAGAAATGCTCCAATTGAGCTAATTAGCTTATTGTGAGAATATTACAAACGTATGACAAAAGTGAAAAATGAAAATTTCCAATTTCAACCAAACATGCTAGAAATGGTCAAATTGCGCAAATAAGCCTACTGTAAGAATTTTACAAACGTCTGACAAAAGTGAAAAATGTAAATTTCCAATTTCAACCAAACATGCTAGAAATGCTCCAATTGAGCTAATTAGCTTATTGAGAGAATATTACAAACGTCTGACAAACATGATAAATATAAATTTCCAATTTCAACCAAACATGTTAGAAATGCTCTAATTGAGCTAATAAGCTTATTGTGAGAATATTACAAACATCTGACAAAACTGAAAAATGTAAATTTCCAATTTCAACCAAACATGCTAGAAATGCTCAAATTGCGCAAATAAGCCTACTGTAGGAATTTTACAAACGTCTGACAAAACTGAAAAATGTAAATTTCCAATTTCAACCAAACATGCTAGAAATGCTCCAATTGAGCTAATTAGCTTATTGTGAGAATATTACAAACGTCTGACAAAACTGAAAAATGTAAATTTCCAATTTCAACCAAACATGCTAGAAATGCTCCAATTGAGCTAATTAGCTTATTGTGAGAATATTGCAATTGTCTGACAATAGTGAAAAATGTGAATTTCCAATTTCAACCAAACATGCTAGAAATGCTCCAATTGAGCTAATTAGCTTATTGTGAGAATATTAAAAACGTCTGACAAAACTGAAAAATGTAATTTTCCAATTTCAACCAAACATGCTAGAAATGCTCCAATTGAGCTAATTAGCTTATTGTGAGAATATTACAAACGTCTGACAAAACTGAAAAATGTAAATTTCCAATTTAAACCAAACATGCTAGAAATGCTCCAATTGAGCTAATTAGCTTATTGTGAGAATATTGCAATTGTCTGACAAAAGTGAAAAATGTAAATTTCCAATTTTAACCAAACATGCTAGAAATGCTCCAATTGAGCTAATTAGCTTATTGTGAGAATATTACAAACGTCTGACACCACTGAAAAATGTAAATTTCCAATTTGAACCAAACATGCTAGAAATGCTCCAATTGAGCTAATTAGCTTATTGTGAGAATATTACAAACGTCTGACAAAAGTGAAAAATGTAAATTTCCAATTTCAACCAAACATGCTAGAAATGCTCCAATTGAGCTAATTAGCTTATTGTGAGAATATTACAAACGTCTGACAAACATGATAAATGTAAATTTCCAATTTCAACCAAACATGCTAGAAATGCTCTAATTGAGCTAATTAGCTTATTGAGAGAATATCGCAATTGTCTGACAAAAGTGAAAAATGTAAATTTCCAATTTCAACCAAACATGCTAGAAATGCTCCAATTGAGCTAATTAGCTTATTGTGAGAATATTGCAATTGTCTGACAAAAGAGAAAAATGTAAATTTCCAATTTCAACCAAACATGCTAGAAATGCTCCAATTGAGCTAATTAGCTTATTGTGAGAATATTGCAACTGTCTGACAAAAGTGAAAAATGTAAACTTCCAATTTCAACCAAACATGCTAGAAATGCTCCAATTGAGCTAATTAGCTTATTGTGAGAATATTGCAATTGTCTGACAAAAGTGAAAAATGTAAATTTCCAATTTCAACCAAACATGCTAGAAATGCTCCAATTGAGCTAATTAGCTTATTGTGAGAATATTGCAATTGTCTGACAAAAGTGAAAAATGTAAACTTCCAATTTCAACCAAACATGCTAGAAATGCTCCAATTGAGCTAATTAGCTTATTGTGAGAATATTACAAACGTCTGACAAAAGTGAAAAATGAAAATTTCCAATTTCAACCAAACATGCTAGAAATGGTCAAATTGCGCAAATAAGCCTACTGTAAGAATTTTACAAACGTCTGACAAAACTGAAAAATGTAAATTTTCAATTTCAACCAAACATGCTAGAAATGCTCCAATTGAGCTAATTAGCTTATTGAGAGAATATTGCAATTGTCTGACAAAAGTGAAAAATGTAAATTTCCAATTTCAACCAAACATGCTAGAAATGCTCCAATTGAGCTAATTAGCTTATTGAGAGAATATTGCAATTGTCTGACAAAAGTGAAAAATGTAAATTTCCAATTTCAACCAAACATGCTAGAAATGCTCCAATTGAGCTAATTAGCTTATTGTGAGAATATTACAAACGTCTGACAACACTGAAAAATGTAAATTTCCAATTTCAACCAAACATGCTAGAAATGCTTCAATTGAGCTAATTAGCTTATTGTGAGAATATTACAAACGTCTGACAAAACTGGAAAATGTAATTTTCCAATTTCAACCAAACATGCTAGAAATGCTCCAATTGAGCTAATTAGCTTATTGTGAGAATATTGCAATTGTCTGACAAAAGTGAGAAATGTAAATTTCCAATTTCAACCAAACATGCTAGAAATGCTCCAATTGAGCTAATTAGCTTATTGTGAGGATATTGCAATTGTCTGACAAAAGTGAAAAATTTAATTTTACAATTTCAACCAAACATGCTAGAAATGCTCCAATTGAGCTAATTAGCTTATTGTGAGAATATTGCAATTGTCTGACAAAAGTGAAAAATGTAAATTTCCAATTTCAACCAAACATGCTAGAAATGCTCCAATTGAGCTAATTAGCTTATTGTGAGGATATTGCAATTGTCTGACAAAAGTGAAAAATTTGAATTTACAATTTCAACCAAACATGCTAGAAATGCTCCAATTGAGCTAATTAGCATATTGTGAAAATATTGCAATTGTCTGACAAAAGTGAAAAATGTAAATTTCCAAATTTAACCAAACATGCTAGAAATGCTCCAATTGAGCTAATTAGCTTATTGTGAGAATATTACAAACGTCTGACAAAACTGAAAAATGTAAATTTCCAATTTCAACCAAACATGCTAGAAATGCTCCAATTGAGCTAATTAGCTTATTGTGAGAATATTACAAACGTCTGACAAAACTGGAAAATGTAATTTTCCAATTTCAACCAAACATGCTAGAAATGCTCCAATTGAGCTAATTAGCTTATTGTGAGAATATTGCAATTGTCTGACAAAAGTGAAAAATGTAAATTTCCAATTTCAACCAAACATGCTAGAAATGCTCCAATTGAGCTAATTAGCTTATTGTGAGGATATTGCAATTGTCTGACAAAAGTGAAAAATTTAAATTTACAATTTCAACCAAACATGCTAGAAATGCTCTAATTGAGCTAATTAGCTTATTGTGAGAATATCGCAATTGTCTGACAAAAGTGAAAAATGTAAATTTCCAATTTCAACCAAACATGCTAGAAATGCTCCAATTGAGCTAATTAGCTTATTGTGGGGATATTGCAATTGTCTGACAAAAGTGAAAAATTTGAATTTACAATTTCAACCAAACATGCTAGAAATGCTCCAATTGAGCTAATTAGCATATTGTGAGAATATTGCAATTGTCTGACAAAAGTGAAAAATGTAAATTTCCAAATTCAACCAAACATGCTAGAAATGCTCCAATTGAGCTAATTAGCTTATTGTGAGAATATTACAAACGTCTGACAAAACTGAAAAATGTAAATTTCCAATTTCAACCAAACATGCTAGAAATGCTCCAATTGAGCTAATTAGCTTATTGTGAGAATATTGCAATTGCCTGACAAAAGTGAAAAATAAAAATTTCCAATTTCAACCAAACATGCTAGAAATGCTCCAATTGAGCTAATTAGCTTATTGTGAGAATATTACAAATGTCTGACAAACATGATAAATGTAAATTTCCAATTTCAACCAAACATGCTAGAAATGCTCTAATTGAGCTAATTAGCTTATTGAGAGAATATCGCAATTGTCTGACAAAAGTGAAAAATGTAAATTTCCAATTTCAACCAAACATGCTAGAAATGCTCCAATTGAGCTAATTAGCTTATTGTGAGAATATTGCAATTGTCTGACAAAAGAGAAAAATGTAAATTTCCAATTTCAACCAAACATGCTAGAAATGCTCCAATTGAGCTAATTAGCTTATTGTGAGAATATTGCAACTGTCTGACAAAAGTGAAAAATGTAAACTTCCAATTTCAACCAAACATGCTAGAAATGCTCCAATTGAGCTAATTAGCTTATTGTGAGAATATTGCAATTGTCTGACAAAAGTGAAAAATGTAAATTTCCAATTTCAACCAAACATGCTAGAAATGCTCCAATTGAGCTAATTAGCTTATTGTGAGAATATTGCAATTGTCTGACAAAAGTGAAAAATGTAAACTTCCAATTTCAACCAAACATGCTAGAAATGCTCCAATTGAGCTAATTAGCTTATTGTGAGAATATTACAAACGTCTGACAAAAGTGAAAAATGAAAATTTCCAATTTCAACCAAACATGCTAGAAATGGTCAAATTGCGCAAATAAGCCTACTGTAAGAATTTTACAAACGTCTGACAAAACTGAAAAATGTAAATTTTCAATTTCAACCAAACATGCTAGAAATGCTCCAATTGAGCTAATTAGCTTATTGAGAGAATATTGCAATTGTCTGACAAACGTGAAAAATGTAAATTTCCAATTTCAACCAAACATGCTAGAAATGCTCCAATTGAGCTAATTAGCTTATTGAGAGAATATTGCAATTGTCTGACAAAAGTGAAAAATGTAAATTTCCAATTTCAACCAAACATGCTAGAAATGCTCCAATTGAGCTAATTAGCTTATTGTGAGAATATTACAAACGTCTGACAACACTGAAAAATGTAAATTTCCAATTTCAACCAAACATGCTAGAAATGCTTCAATTGAGCTAATTAGCTTATTGTGAGAATATTACAAACGTCTGACAAAACTGGAAAATGTAATTTTCCAATTTCAACCAAACATGCTAGAAATGCTCCAATTGAGCTAATTAGCTTATTGTGAGAATATTGCAATTGTCTGACAAAAGTGAAAAATGTAAATTTCCAATTTTAACCAAACATGCTAGAAATGCTCCAATTGAGCTAATTAGCTTATTGTGAGGATATTGCAATTGTCTGACAAAAGTGAAAAATTTAATTTTACAATTTCAACCAAACATGCTAGAAATGCTCCAATTGAGCTAATTAGCTTATTGTGAGAATATTGCAATTGTCTGACAAAAGTGAAAAATGTAAATTTCCAATTTCAACCAAACATGCTAGAAATGCTCCAATTGAGCTAATTAGCTTATTGTGAGGATATTGCAATTGTCTGACAAAAGTGAAAAATTTGAATTTACAATTTCAACCAAACATGCTAGAAATGCTCCAATTGAGCTAATTAGCATATTGTGAAAATATTGCAATTGTCTGACAAAAGTGAAAAATGTAAATTTCCAAATTTAACCAAACATGCTAGAAATGCTCCAATTGAGCTAATTAGCTTATTGTGAGAATATTACAAACGTCTGACAAAACTGAAAAATGTAAATTTCCAATTTCAACCAAACATGCTAGAAATGCTCCAATTGAGCTAATTAGCTTATTGTGAGAATATTACAAACGTCTGACAAAACTGATAAATGTAATTTTCCAATTTCAACCAAACATGCTAGAAATGCTCCAATTGAGCTAATTAGCTTATTGTGAGAATATTGCAATTGTCTGACAAAAGTGAAAAATGTAAATTTCCAATTTCAACCAAACATGCTAGAAATGCTCCAATTGAGCTAATTAGCTTATTGTGAGGATATTGCAATTGTCTGACAAAAGTGAAAAATTTAAATTTACAATTTCAACCAAACATGCTAGAAATGCTCCAATTGAGCTAATTAGCTTATTGTGAGAATATCGCAATTGTCTGACAAAAGTGAAAAATGTAAATTTCCAATTTCAACCAAACATGCTAGAAATGCTCCAATTGAGCTAATTAGCTTATTGTGGGGATATTGCAATTGTCTGACAAAAGTGAAAAATTTGAATTTACAATTTCAACCAAACATGCTAGAAATGCTCCAATTGAGCTAATTAGCATATTGTGAGAATATTGCAATTGTCTGACAAAAGTGAAAAATGTAAATTTCCAAATTCAACCAAACATGCTAGAAATGCTCCAATTGAGCTAATTAGCTTATTGTGAGAATATTACAAACGTCTGACAAAACTGAAAAATGTAAATTTCCAATTTCAACCAAACATGCTAGAAATGCTCCAATTGAGCTAATTAGCTTATTGTGAGAATATTGCAATTGCCTGACAAAAGTGAAAAATAAAAATTTCCAATTTCAACCAAACATGCTAGAAATGCTCCAATTGAGCTAATTAGCATATTGTGAGAATATTACAAACGTCTGACAAAAGTGAAAAATGTAAATTTCCAATTTCAACCAAACATGCTAGAAATGCTCCAATTGAGCTAATTAGCTTATTGTGAGAATATTACAAACGTCTGACAACACAGAAAAATGTAAATTTCCAATTTCAACCAAACATGCTAGAAATGCTCCAATTGAGCTAATTAGCTTATTGTGAGAATATTGCAATTGTCTGACAAAAGTGAAAAATGTAAATTTCCAATTTCAACCAAACATGCTAGAAATGCTCCAATTGAGCTAATTAGCTTATTGTGAGAATATTGCAATTGTCTGACAAAAGTGAAAAATGTAAATTTCCAATTTCAACCAAACATGCTAGAAATGCTCCAATTGAGCTAATTAGCTTATTGTGAGAATATTACAAACGTATGACAAAAGTGAAAAATGAAAATTTCCAATTTCAACCAAACATGCTAGAAATGGTCAAATTGCGCAAATAAGCCTACTGTAAGAATTTTACAAACGTCTGACAAAACTGAAAAATGTAAATTTCCAATTTCAACCAAACATGCTAGAAATGCTCCAATTGAGCTAATTAGCTTATTGTGAGAATATTACAAACGTCTGACAAACATGATAAATATAAATTTCCAATTTCAACCAAACATGCTAGAAATGGTCAAATTGCGCAAATAAGCCTACTGTAAGAATTTTACAAACGTCTGACAAAACTGAAAAATGTAAATTTCCAATTTCAACCAAACATGCTAGAAATGCTCTAATTGAGCTAATTAGCATATTGTGAGAATATTACAAACGTCTGACAAAAGTGAAAAATGTAAATTTCCAATTTCAACCAAACATGCTAGAAATGCTCTAATTGAGCTAATTAGCTTATTGAGAGAATATCGCAATTGTCTGACAAAAGTGAAAAATGTAAATTTCCAATTTCAACCAAACATGCTAGAAATGCTCCAATTGAGCTAATTAGCTTATTGTGAGAATATTGCAATTGTCTGACAAAAGAGAAAAATGTAAATTTCCAATTTCAACCAAACATGCTAGAAATGCTCCAATTGAGCTAATTAGCTTATTGTGAGAATATTGCAATTGTCTGACAAAAGTGAAAAATGTAAACTTCCAATTTCAACCAAACATGCTAGAAATGCTCCAATTGAGCTAATTAGCTTATTGTGAGAATATTGCAATTGTGTGACAAAAGTGAAAAATGTAAATTTCCAATTTCAACCAAACATGCTAGAAATGCTCCAATTGAGCTAATTAGCTTATTGTGAGAATATTGCAATTGTCTGACAAAAGTGAAAAATGTAAACTTCCAATTTCAACCAAACATGCTAGAAATGCTCCAATTGAGCTAATTAGCTTATTGTGAGAATATTACAAACGTATGACAAAAGTGAAAAATGAAAATTTCCAATTTCAACCAAACATGCTAGAAATGGTCAAATTGCGCAAATAAGCCTACTGTAAGAATTTTACAAACGTCTGACAAAACTGAAAAATGTAAATTTTCAATTTCAACCAAACATGCTAGAAATGCTCCAATTGAGCTAATTAGCTTATTGAGAGAATATTGCAATTGTCTGACAAAAGTGAAAAATGTAAATTTCCAATTTCAACCAAACATGCTAGAAATGCTCCAATTGAGCTAATTGGCTTATTGAGAGAATATTGCAATTGTCTGACAAAAGTGAAAAATGTAAATTTCCAATTTCAACCAAACATGCTAGAAATGCTCCAATTGAGCTAATTAGCTTATTGTGAGAATATTACAAACGTCTGACAAAACTGGAAAATGTAATTTTCCAATTTCAACCAAACATGCTAGAAATGCTCCAATTGAGCTAATTAGCTTATTGTGAGAATATTGCAATTGTCTGACAAAAGTGAAAAATGTAAATTTCCAATTTCAACCAAACATGCTAGAAATGCTCCAATTGAGCTAATTAGCTTATTGTGAGGATATTGCAATTGTCTGACAAAAGTGAAAAATTTAATTTTACAATTTCAACCAAACATGCTAGAAATGCTCCAATTGAGCTAATTAGCTTATTGTGAGAATATTGCAATTGTCTGACAAAAGTGAAAAATGTAAATTTCCAATTTCAACCAAACATGCTAGAAATGCTCCAATTGAGCTAATTAGCTTATTGTGAGGATATTGCAATTGTCTGACAAAAGTGAAAAATTTGAATTTACAATTTCAACCAAACATGCTAGAAATGCTCCAATTGAGCTAATTAGCATATTGTGAAAATATTGCAATTGTCTGACAAAAGTGAAAAATGTAAAATTCCAAATTTAACCAAACATGCTAGATATGCTCCAATTGAGCTAATTAGCTTATTGTGAGAATATTACAAACGTCTGACAAAACTGGAAAATGTAATTTTCCAATTTCAACCAAACATGCTAGAAATGCTCCAATTGAGCTAATTAGCTTATTGTGAGAATATTGCAATTGTCTGACAAAAGTGAAAAATGTAAATTTCCAATTTCAACCAAACATGCTAGAAATGCTCCAATTGAGCTAATTAGCTTATTGTGAGGATATTGCAATTGTCTGACAAAAGTGAAAAATTTAAATTTACAATTTCAACCAAACATGCTAGAAATGCTCCAATTGAGCTAATTAGCTTATTGTGAGAATATTGCAATTGTCTGACAAAAGTGAAAAATGTAAATTTCCAATTTCAACCAAACATGCTAGAAATGCTCCAATTGAGCTAATTAGCTTATTGTGAGGATATTGCAATTGTCTGACAAAAGTGAAAAATTTGAATTTACAATTTCAACCAAACATGCTAGAAATGCTCCAATTGAGCTAATTAGCTTATTGTGAGAATATTACAAACGTCTGACAAAACTGAAAAATGTAAATTTCCAATTTCAACCAAACATGCTAGAAATGCTCCAATTGAGCTAATTAGCTTATTGTGAGAATATTGCAATTGCCTGACAAAAGTGAAAAATAAAAATTTCCAATTTCAACCAAACATGCTAGAAATGCTCCAATTGAGCTAATTAGCATATTGTGAGAATATTACAAACGTCTGACAAAAGTGAAAAATGTAAATTTCCAATTTCAACCAAACATGCTAGAAATGCTCCAATTGAGCTAATTAGCTTATTGTGAGAATATTACAAACGTCTGACAACACAGAAAAATGTAAATTTCCAATTTCAACCAAACATGCTAGAAATGCTCCAATTGAGCTAATTAGCTTATTGTGAGAATATTGCAATTGTCTGACAAAAGTGAAAAATGTAAATTTCCAATTTCAACCAAACATGCTAGAAATGCTCCAATTGAGCTAATTAGCTTATTGTGAGAATATTGCAATTGTCTGACAAAAGTGAAAAATGTAAATTTCCAATTTCAACCAAACATGCTAGAAATGCTCCAATTGAGCTAATTAGCTTATTGTGAGAATATTACAAACGTATGACAAAAGTGAAAAATGAAAATTTCCAATTTCAACCAAACATGCTAGAAATGGTCAAATTGCGCAAATAAGCCTACTGTAAGAATTTTACAAACGTCTGACAAAACTGAAAAATGTAAATTTCCAATTTCAACCAAACATGCTAGAAATGCTCCAATTGAGCTAATTAGCTTATTGTGAGAATATTACAAACGTCTGACAAACATGATAAATATAAATTTCCAATTTCAACCAAACATGCTAGAAATGGTCAAATTGCGCAAATAAGCCTACTGTAAGAATTTTACAAACGTCTGACAAAACTGAAAAATGTAAATTTCCAATTTCAACCAAACATGCTAGAAATGCTCTAATTGAGCTAATTAGCATATTGTGAGAATATTACAAACGTCTGACAAAAGTGAAAAATGTAAATTTCCAATTTCAACCAAACATGCTAGAAATGCTCTAATTGAGCTAATTAGCTTATTGAGAGAATATCGCAATTGTCTGACAAAAGTGAAAAATGTAAATTTCCAATTTCAACCAAACATGCTAGAAATGCTCCAATTGAGCTAATTAGCTTATTGTGAGAATATTGCAATTGTCTGACAAAAGAGAAAAATGTAAATTTCCAATTTCAACCAAACATGCTAGAAATGCTCCAATTGAGCTAATTAGCTTATTGTGAGAATATTGCAATTGTCTGACAAAAGTGAAAAATGTAAACTTCCAATTTCAACCAAACATGCTAGAAATGCTCCAATTGAGCTAATTAGCTTATTGTGAGAATATTGCAATTGTGTGACAAAAGTGAAAAATGTAAATTTCCAATTTCAACCAAACATGCTAGAAATGCTCCAATTGAGCTAATTAGCTTATTGTGAGAATATTGCAATTGTCTGACAAAAGTGAAAAATGTAAACTTCCAATTTCAACCAAACATGCTAGAAATGCTCCAATTGAGCTAATTAGCTTATTGTGAGAATATTACAAACGTATGACAAAAGTGAAAAATGAAAATTTCCAATTTCAACCAAACATGCTAGAAATGGTCAAATTGCGCAAATAAGCCTACTGTAAGAATTTTACAAACGTCTGACAAAACTGAAAAATGTAAATTTTCAATTTCAACCAAACATGCTAGAAATGCTCCAATTGAGCTAATTAGCTTATTGAGAGAATATTGCAATTGTCTGACAAAAGTGAAAAATGTAAATTTCCAATTTCAACCAAACATGCTAGAAATGCTCCAATTGAGCTAATTGGCTTATTGAGAGAATATTGCAATTGTCTGACAAAAGTGAAAAATGTAAATTTCCAATTTCAACCAAACATGCTAGAAATGCTCCAATTGAGCTAATTAGCTTATTGTGAGAATATTACAAACGTCTGACAAAACTGGAAAATGTAATTTTCCAATTTCAACCAAACATGCTAGAAATGCTCCAATTGAGCTAATTAGCTTATTGTGAGAATATTGCAATTGTCTGACAAAAGTGAAAAATGTAAATTTCCAATTTCAACCAAACATGCTAGAAATGCTCCAATTGAGCTAATTAGCTTATTGTGAGGATATTGCAATTGTCTGACAAAAGTGAAAAATTTAATTTTACAATTTCAACCAAACATGCTAGAAATGCTCCAATTGAGCTAATTAGCTTATTGTGAGAATATTGCAATTGTCTGACAAAAGTGAAAAATGTAAATTTCCAATTTCAACCAAACATGCTAGAAATGCTCCAATTGAGCTAATTAGCTTATTGTGAGGATATTGCAATTGTCTGACAAAAGTGAAAAATTTGAATTTACAATTTCAACCAAACATGCTAGAAATGCTCCAATTGAGCTAATTAGCATATTGTGAAAATATTGCAATTGTCTGACAAAAGTGAAAAATGTAAATTTCCAAATTTAACCAAACATGCTAGATATGCTCCAATTGAGCTAATTAGCTTATTGTGAGAATATTACAAACGTCTGACAAAACTGGAAAATGTAATTTTCCAATTTCAACCAAACATGCTAGAAATGCTCCAATTGAGCTAATTAGCTTATTGTGAGAATATTGCAATTGTCTGACAAAAGTGAAAAATGTAAATTTCCAATTTCAACCAAACATGCTAGAAATGCTCCAATTGAGCTAATTAGCTTATTGTGAGGATATTGCAATTGTCTGACAAAAGTGAAAAATTTAAATTTACAATTTCAACCAAACATGCTAGAAATGCTCCAATTGAGCTAATTAGCTTATTGTGAGAATATTGCAATTGTCTGACAAAAGTGAAAAATGTAAATTTCCAATTTCAACCAAACATGCTAGAAATGCTCCAATTGAGCTAATTAGCTTATTGTGAGGATATTGCAATTGTCTGACAAAAGTGAAAAATTTGAATTTACAATTTCAACCAAACATGCTAGAAATGCTCCAATTGAGCTAGTTAGCATATTGTGAGAATATTGCAATTGTCTGACAAAAGTGAAAAATGTAAATTTCCAAATTCAACCAAACATGCTAGAAATGCTCCAATTGAGCTAATTAGCTTATTGTGAGAATATTACAAACGTCTGACAAAACTGAAAAATGTAAATTTCCAATTTCAACCAAACATGCTAGAAATGCTCCAATTGAGCTAATTAGCTTATTGTTAGAATATTACAAACGTCTGACAAAACTGAAAAATGTAAATTTCCAATTTCAACCAAACATGCTAGAAATGCTCCAATTGAGCTAATTAGCTTATTGTGAGAATATTGCAATTGCCTGACAAAAGTGAAAAATAAAAATTTCCAATTTCAACCAAACATGCTAGAAATGCTCCAAATGAGCTAATTAGCATATTGTGAGAATATTACAAACGTCTGACAAAAGTGAAAAATGTAAATTTCCAATTTCAACCAAACATGCTAGAAATGCTCCAATTGAGCTAATTAGCTTATTGTGAGAATATTACAAACGTCTGACAACACTGAAAAATGTAAATTTCCAATTTCAACCAAACATGCTAGAAATGCTCCAATTGAGCTAATTAGCTTATTGTGAGAATATTACAAACGTCTGACAAACATGATAAATATAAATTTCCAATTTCAACCAAACATGCTAGAAATGCTCTAATTGAGCTAATAAGCTTATTGTGAGAATATTACAAACATCTGACAAAACTGAAAAATGTAAATTTCCAATTTCAACCAAACATGCTAGAAATGCTCAAATTGCGCAAATAAGCCTACTGTAGGAATTTTACAAACGTCTGACAAAACTGAAAAATGTAAATTTCCAATTTCAACCAAAAATGCTAGAAATGCTCCAATTGAGCTAATTAGCTTATTGTGAGAATATTACAAACGTCTGACAAAACTGAAAAATGTAAATTTCCAATTTCAACCAAACATGCTAGAAATGCTCCAATTGAGCTAATTAGCTTATTGTGAGAATATTGCAATTGTCTGACAAAAGTGAAAAATGTAAATTTCCAATTTCAACCAAACATGCTAGAAATGCTCCAATTGAGCTAATTAGCTTATTGTGAGGATATTGCAATTGTCTGACAAAAGTGAAAAATTTAAATTTACAATTTCAACCAAACATGCTAGAAATGCTCCAATTGAGCTAATTAGCTTATTGTGAGAATATTGCAATTGTCTGACAAAAGTGAAAAATGTAAATTTCCAATTTCAACCAAACATGCTAGAAATGCTCCAATTGAGCTAATTAGCTTATTGTGAGGATATTGCAATTGTCTGACAAAAGTGAAAAATTTGAATTTACAATTTCAACCAAACATGCTAGAAATGCTCCAATTGAGCTAATTAGCATATTGTGAAAATATTGCAATTGTCTGACAAAAGTGAAAAATGTAAATTTCCAAATTCAACCAAACATGCTAGAAATGCTCCAATTGAGCTAATTAGCTTATTGTGAGAATATTACAAACGTCTGACAAAACTGAAAAATGTAAATTTCCAATTTCAACCAAACATGCTAGAAATGCTCCAATTGAGCTAATTAGCTTATTGTGAGAATATTACAAACGTCTGACAAAAGTGAAAAATGTAAATTTCCAATTTCAACCAAACATGCTAGAAATGCTCCAATTGAGCTAATTAGCTTATTGTGAGAATATTGCAATTGCCTGACAATAGTGAAAAATAAAAATTTCCAATTTCAACCAAACATGCTAGAAATGCTCCAATTGAGCTAATTAGCATATTGTGAGAATATTACAAACGTCTGACAAAAGTGAAAAATGTAAATTTCCAATTTCAACCAAACATGCTAGAAATGCTCCAATTGAGCTAATTAGCTTATTGTGAGAATATTACAAACGTCTGACAACACTGAAAAATGTAAATTTCCAATTTCAACCAAACATGCTAGAAATGCTCCAATTGAGCTAATTAGCTTATTGTGAGAATATTGCAATTGTCTGACAAAAGTGAAAAATGTAAATTTCCAATTTCAACCAAACATGCTAGAAATGCTCCAATTGAGCTAATTAGCTTATTTTGAGAATATTACAAACGTCTGACAACACTGAAAAATGTAAATTTCCAATTTCAACCAAACATGCTAGAAATGCTCCAATTGAGCTAATTAGCTTATTGTGAGAATATTGCAATTGTCTGACAAAAGTGAAAAATGTAAATTTCCAATTTCAACCAAACATGCTAGAAATGCTCCAATTGAGCTAATTAGCTTATTGTGAGGATATTGCAATTGTCTGACAAAAGTGAAAAATTTAAATTTCCAATTTCAACCAAACATGCTAGAAATGCTCCAATTGAGCTAATTAGCTTATTGTGAGAATATTGCAATTGTCTGACAAAAGTGAAAAATGTAAATTTCCAATTTCAACCAAACATGCTAGAAATGCTCCAATTGAGCTAATTAGCTTATTGTGAGGATATTGCAATTGTCTGACAAAAGTGAAAAATTTGAATTTACAATTTCAACCAAACATGCTAGAAATGCTCCAATTGAGCTAATTAGCATATTGTGAAAATATTGCAATTGTCTGACAAAAGTGAAAAATGTAAATTTCCAAATTCAACCAAACATGCTAGAAATGCTCCAATTGAGCTAATTAGCTTATTGTGAGAATATTACAAACGTCTGACAAAACTGAAAAATGTAAATTTCCAATTTCAACCAAACATGCTAGAAATGCTCCAATTGAGCTAATTAGCTTATTGTGAGAATATTACAAACGTCTGACAAAAGTGAAAAATGTAAATTTCCAATTTCAACCAAACATGCTAGAAATGCTCCAATTGAGCTAATTAGCTTATTGTGAGAATATTGCAATTGCCTGACAGAAGTGAAAAATAAAAATTTCCAATTTCAACCAAACATGCTAGAAATGCTCCAATTGAGCTAATTAGCATATTGTGAGAATATTACAAACGTCTGACAAAAGTGAAAAATGTAAATTTCCAATTTCAACCAAACATGCTAGAAATGCTCCAATTGAGCTAATTAGCTTATTGTGAGAATATTACAAACGTCTGACAACACTGAAAAATGTAAATTTCCAATTTCAACCAAACATGCTAGAAATGCTCCAATTGAGCTAATTAGCTTATTGTGAGAATATTGCAATTGTCTGACAAAAGTGAAAAATGTAAATTTCCAATTTCAACCAAACATGCTAGAAATGCTCCAATTGAGCTAATTAGCTTATTGTGAGAATATTACAAACGTCTGACAACACTGAAAAATGTAAATTTCCAATTTCAACCAAACATGCTAGAAATGCTCCAATTGAGCTAATTAGCTTATTGTGAGAATATTGCAATTGTCTGACAAAAGTGAAAAATGTAAATTTCCAATTTCAACCAAACATGCTAGAAATGCTCCAATTGAGCTAATTAGCTTATTGTGAGGATATTGCAATTGTCTGACAAAAGTGAAAAATTTAAATTTACAATTTCAACCAAACATGCTAGAAATGCTCCAATTGAGCTAATTAGCTTATTGTGAGAATATTGCAATTGTCTGACAAAAGTGAAAAATGTAAATTTCCAATTTCAACCAAACATGCTAGAAATGCTCCAATTGAGCTAAGTAGCTTATTGTGAGGATATTGCAATTGTCTGACAAAAGTGAAAAATTTGAATTTACAATTTCAACCAAACATGCTAGAAATGCTCCAATTGAGCTAGTTAGCATATTGTGAGAATATTGCAATTGTCTGACAAAAGTGAAAAATGTAAATTTCCAAATTCAACCAAACATGCTAGAAATGCTCCAATTGAGCTAATTAGCTTATTGTGAGAATATTACAAACGTCTGACAAAACTGAAAAATGTAAATTTCCAATTTCAACCAAACATGCTAGAAATGCTCCAATTGAGCTAATTAGCTTATTGTTAGAATATTACAAACGTCTGACAAAACTGAAAAATGTAAATTTCCAATTTCAACCAAACATGCTAGAAATGCTCCAATTGAGCTAATTAGCTTATTGTGAGAATATTGCAATTGCCTGACAAAAGTGAAAAATAAAAATTTCCAATTTCAACCAAACATGCTAGAAATGCTCCAATTGAGCTAATTAGCATATTGTGAGAATATTACAAACGTCTGACAAAAGTGAAAAATGTAAATTTCCAATTTCAACCAAACATGCTAGAAATGCTCCAATTGAGCTAATTAGCTTATTGTGAGAATATTACAAACGTCTGACAACACTGAAAAATGTAAATTTCCAATTTCAACCAAACATGCTAGAAATGCTCCAATTGAGCTAATTAGCTTATTGTGAGAATATTGCAATTGTCTGACAAAAGTGAAAAATGTAAATTTCCAATTTCAACCAAACATGCTAGAAATGCTCCAATTGAGCTAATTAGCTTATTGTGAGAATATTGCAATTGTCTGACAAAAGTAAAAAATGTAAATTTCCAATTTCAACCAAACATGCTAGAAATGCTCCAATTGAGCTAATTAGCTTATTGTGAGAATATTACAAACGTATGACAAAAGTGAAAAATGAAAATTTCCAATTTCAACCAAACATGCTAGAAATGGTCAAATTGCGCAAATAAGCCTACTGTAAGAATTTTACAAACGTCTGACAAAACTGAAAAATGTAAATTTCCAATTTCAACCAAACATGCTAGAAATGCTCCAATTGAGCTAATTAGCTTATTGTGAGAATATTACAAACGTCTGACAAACATGATAAATATAAATTTCCAATTTCAACCAAACATGCTAGAAATGCTCTAATTGAGCTAATAAGCTTATTGTGAGAATATTACAAACATCTGACAAAACTGAAAAATGTAAATTTCCAATTTCAACCAAACATGCTAGAAATGCTCAAATTGCGCAAATAAGCCTACTGTAGGAATTTTACAAACGTCTGACAAAACTGAAAAATGTAAATTTCCAATTTCAACCAAAAATGCTAGAAATGCTCCAATTGAGCTAATTAGCTTATTGTGAGAATATTACAAACGTCTGACAAAACTGAAAAATATAAATTTCCAATTTCAACCAAACATGCTAGAAATGCTCCAATTGAGCTAATTAGCTTATTGTGAGAATATTGCAATTGTCTGACAAAAGTGAAAAATGTAAATTTCCAATTTCAACCAAACATGCTAGAAATGCTCCAATTGAGCTAATTAGCTTATTGTGAGGATATTGCAATTGTCTGACAAAAGTGAAAAATTTAAATTTACAATTTCAACCAAACATGCTAGAAATGCTCCAATTGAGCTAATTAGCTTATTGTGAGAATATTGCAATTGTCTGACAAAAGTGAAAAATGTAAATTTCCAATTTCAACCAAACATGCTAGAAATGCTCCAATTGAGCTAATTAGCTTATTGTGAGGATATTGCAATTGTCTGACAAAAGTGAAAAATTTGAATTTACAATTTCAACCAAACATGCTAGAAATGCTCCAATTGAGCTAATTAGCATATTGTGAAAATATTGCAATTGTCTGACAAAAGTGAAAAATGTAAATTTCCAAATTCAACCAAACATGCTAGAAATGCTCCAATTGAGCTAATTAGCTTATTGTGAGAATATTACAAACGTCTGACAAAACTGAAAAATGTAAATTTCCAATTTCAACCAAACATGCTAGAAATGCTCCAATTGAGCTAATTAGCTTATTGTGAGAATATTACAAACGTCTGACAAAAGTGAAAAATGTAAATTTCCAATTTCAACCAAACATGCTAGAAATGCTCCAATTGAGCTAATTAGCTTATTGTGAGAATATTGCAATTGCCTGACAAAAGTGAAAAATAAAAATTTCCAATTTCAACCAAACATGCTAGAAATGCTCCAATTGAGCTAATTAGCATATTGTGAGAATATTACAAACGTCTGACAAAAGTGAAAAATGTAAATTTCCAATTTCAACCAAACATGCTAGAAATGCTCCAATTGAGCTAATTAGCTTATTGTGAGAATATTACAAACGTCTGACAACACTGAAAAATGTAAATTTCCAATTTCAACCAAACATGCTAGAAATGCTCCAATTGAGCTAATTAGCTTATTGTGAGAATATTGCAATTGTCTGACAAAAGTGAAAAATGTAAATTTCCAATTTCAACCAAACATGCTAGAAATGCTCCAATTGAGCTAATTAGCTTATTGTGAGAATATTGCAATTGTCTGACAAAAGTGAGAAATGTAAATTTCCAATTTCAACCAAACATGCTAGAAATGCTCCAATTGAGCTAATTAGCTTATTGTGAGAATATTACAAACGTATGACAAAAGTGAAAAATGAAAATTTCCAATTTCAACCAAACATGCTAGAAATGGTCAAATTGCGCAAATAAGCCTACTGTAAGAATTTTACAAACGTCTGACAAAACTGAAAAATGTAAATTTCCAATTTCAACCAAACATGCTAGAAATGCTCCAATTGAGCTAATTAGCTTATTGTGAGAATATTGCAATTGCCTGACAAAAGTGAAAAATAAAAATTTCCAATTTCAACCAAACATGCTAGAAATGCTCCAATTGAGCTAATTAGCATATTGTGAGAATATTACAAACGTCTGACAAAAGTGAAAAATGTAAATTTCCAATTTCAACCAAACATGCTAGAAATGCTCCAATTGAGCTAATTAGCTTATTGTGAGAATATTACAAACGTCTGACAACACTGAAAAATGTAAATTTCCAATTTCAACCAAACATGCTAGAAATGCTCCAATTGAGCTAATTAGCTTATTGTGAGAATATTGCAATTGTCTGACAAAAGTGAAAAATGTAAATTTCCAATTTCAACCAAACATGCTAGAAATGCTCCAATTGAACTAGTTAGCTTATTGTGAGAATATTACAAACGTATGACAAAAGTGAAAAATGAAAATTTCCAATTTCAACCAAACATGCTAGAAATGGTCAAATTGCGCAAATAAGCCTACTGTAAGAATTTTACAAACGTCTGACAAAACTGAAAAATGTAAATTTCCAATTTCAACCAAACATGCTAGAAATGCTCCAATTGAGCTAATTAGCTTATTGTGAGAATATTACAAACGTCTGACAAACATGATAAATATAAATTTCCAATTTCAACCAAACATGCTAGAAATGCTCTAATTGAGCTAATAAGCTTATTGTGAGAATATTACAAACATCTGACAAAACTGAAAAATGTAAATTTCCAATTTCAACCAAACATGCTAGAAATGCTCAAATTGCGCAAATAAGCCTACTGTAGGAATTTTACAAACGTCTGACAAAACTGAAAAATGTAAATTTCCAATTTCAACCAAACATGCTAGAAATGCTCCAATTGAGCTAATTAGCTTATTGTGAGAATATTACAAACGTCTGACAAAACTGAAAAATGTAAATTTCCAATTTCAACCAAACATGCTAGAAATGCTCCAATTGAGCTAATTAGCTTATTGTGTGAATATTGCAATTGTCTGACAAAAGTGAAAAATGTAAACTTCCAATTTCAACCAAACATGCTAGAAATGCTCCAATTGAGCTAATTAGCTTATTGTGAGAATATTACAAACGTCTGACAAACATGATAAATATAAATTTCCAATTTCAACCGAACATGCTAGGAATGCTCTAATTGAGCTACTAAGCTTATTGTGAGAATATTACAAACATCTGACAAAACTGAAAAATGTAAATTTCCAATTTCAACCAAACATGCTAGAAATGCTCAAATTGCGCAAATAAGCCTACTGTAGGAATTTTACAAACGTCTGACAAAACTGAAAAATGTAAATTTCCAATTTCAACCAAACATGCTAGAAATGCTCCAATTGAGCTAATTAGCTTATTGTGAGAATATTACAAACGTCTGACAAAACTGAAAAATATAAATTTCCAATTTCAACCAAACATGCTAGAAATGCTCCAATTGAGCTAATTAGCTTATTGTGAGAATATTGCAATTGTCTGACAAAAGTGAAAAATGTAAATTTAAAATTTCAACCAAACATGCTAGAAATGCTCCAATTGAGCTAATTAGCTTATTGTGAGAATATTGCAATTGTCTGACAAAAGTGAAAAATGTAAATTTCCAATTTCAACCAAACATGCTAGAAATGCTCCAATTGAGCTAATTAGCTTATTGTGAGGATATTGCAATTGTCTGACAAAAGTGAAAAATTTGAATTTACAATTTCAACCAAACATGCTAGAAATGCTCCAATTGAGCTAATTAGCTTATTGTGAGAATATTGCAATTGTCTGACAAAACTGAAAAATGTAAATTTCCAATTTCAACCAAACATGCTAGAAATGCTCAAATTGCGCAAATAAGCCTACTGTAGGAATTTTACAAACGTCTGACAAAACTGAAAAATGTAAATTTCCAATTTCAACCAAACATGCTAGAAATGCTCCAATTGAGCTAATTAGCTTATTGTGAGAATATTACACACGTCTGACAAAACTGAAAAATATAAATTTCCAATTTCAACCAAACATGCTAGAAATGCTCCAATTGAGCTAATTAGCTTATTGTGAGAATATTGCAATTGTCTGACAAAAGTGAAAAATGTAAATTTACAATTTCAACCAAACATGCTAGAAATGCTCCAATTGAGCTAATTAGCTTATTGTGAGAATATTGCAATTGTCTGACAAAAGTGAAAAATGTAAATTTCCAATTTCAACCAAACATGCTAGAAATGCTCCAATTGAGCTAATTAGCTTATTGTGAGGATATTGCAATTGTCTGACAAAAGTAAAAAATTTGAATTTACAATTTCAACCAAACATGCTAGAAATGCTCCAATTGAGCTAATTAGCTTATTGTGAGAATATTACCATCGTATGACAAAAGTGAAAAATGAAAATTTCCAATTTCAACCAAACATGCTAGAAATGGTCAAATTGCGCAAATAAGCCTACTGTAAGAATTTTACAAACGTCTGACAAAACTGAAAAATGTAAATTTCCAATTTCAACCAAACATGCTAGAAATGCTCCAATTGAGCTAATTAGCTTATTGTGAGAATATTACAAACGTCTGACAAACATGATAAATATAAATTTCCAATTTCAACCAAACATGCTAGAAATGCTCTATTTGAGCTAATAAGCTTATTGTGAGAATATTACAAACATCTGACAAAACTGAAAAATGTAAATTTCCAATTTCAACCAAACATGCTAGAAATGCTCAAATTGCGCAAATAAGCCTACTGTAGGAATTTTACAAACGTCTGACAAAAGTGAAAAATGTAAATTTCCAATTTCTACCAAACATGCTAGAAATGCTCCAATTGAGCTAATTAGCTCATTGTGAGAATATTACAAACGTCTGACAAAACTGAAAAATGTAAATTTCCAATTTCAACCAAACATGCTAGAAATGCTCCAATTGAGCTAATTAGCTTATTGTGAGAATATTGCAATTGTCTGACAATAGTGAAAAATGTGAATTTCCAATTTCAACCAAACATGCTAGAAATGCTCCAATTGAGCTAATTAGCTTATTGTGAGAATATTAAAAACGTCTGACAAAACTGAAAAATGTAATTTTCCAATTCCAACCAAACAT